>NC_139605.1:123232891-123832891 GCF_964270895.1 Podarcis filfolensis
TAGTGGAGAGTTTTGACCAAACGTGATCCACCTGGAGCAGGAACCAGCAAGCCACTCCAGTATCCCTGCCAAGAAAACTCCATGGACAAAGACAAAAGGCATATAAAAGTTATGACGCTGGAAGATGAGCCCCTCAGGTCGGAAGGCGTCCAACATGCTACTGAGGAAGAGCGGAGGACAAGTACAAGTAGATTCAGAGCTGATGAAGCGGCTGGGCCAAAGCTGAAAGGACGCTCAGTTGCGGATATGCCTGGAAGCGAAAGGAAAGTCCAATGCTGTAAAGAAAAATATTGCATAGGAACCTGGAATGTAAGAACCATGAACCTTGGTAAGTTGGATGTGGTCAAAAATGAGATGGCAAGAATAAATATTGACATCCTGGGCATCAGTGAACTAAAATGGATGGGAATGGGCGAATTCAGTTCGGATGACCATCATATCTACTACTGTGGGCAAGAATCCCGTAAAAGAAATGGAGTGGCCCTCATAGTCAACAAAAGAGTGGCAAAAGCTGTATTGGGGTGCAATCTCAAAAATGATAGAATGATCTCAATACTAATCCAAGGCAGACCTTTTAACATCACAGTAATCCAAGTTTATGCACCAACCACTGGTGCTGAAGAAACTGAAATTGACCAATTCTATGAAGATTTACAACACCTTATAGAATTGACACCAAAGAAGGATGTTCTTCTCATTATAGGGGATTGGAATGCTAAAGTAGGGAGTCAAGAGATAAAAGGAACAACTGGCAAGTTTGGCCTTGGAGCTCAAAACGAAGCAGGGCAAAGGCTAATAGAGTTCTGCCAAGAGAACAAGCTGGTCATCACAAACACTCTTTTCCAACAACACAAGAGACGACTCTACACATGGACATCACCAGATGGGCAGCATCGAAATCAGATTGATTATATTCTCTGCCGCCAAAGATGGAGAAGCTCTATACAGTCAGCAAAAACAAGACCTGGAGCGGACTGTGGCTCAGATCATCAGCTTCTTATAGCAAAATTCAAGCTTAAACTGAAGAAAGTAGAAAAAACCACTGGGCCGGTAAGATACAATCTAAGTCAAATCCCTTATGAATACACAGTGGAAGTGAGGAACAGGTTCAAGGATTTAGATTTGGTGGACAGAGTGCCTGAAGAACTATGGATGGAGGCTCGCAACATTATACAGGAGGCAGCAACGAAAACCATCCCAATGAAAAGGAAATGCAAGAAAGCAAAGTGGCTGTCCAACGAGGCCTTACAAATAGTGGAGGAGAGAAGGCAAGCAAAATGCGAGGGAGATAGTGAAAGATACAGGAAATTGAATGCAGATTTCCAAAAAATAGCAAGGAGAGACAAGAAGGCCTTCTTAAACGAGCAATGCAAAGAAATAGAGGAAAACAACAGAATGGGAAGAACCAGAGATCTGTTCAAGAAAATTGGAGATATGAAAGGGACATTTTGTACAAAGATTACCATAATAAAGGACAAAAGTGGTAAGGACCTAACAGAAGCAGAAGACATCAAGAAGAGGTGGCAACAATACACAGAGGAATTATACCAGAAAGATATGGATGGCTCGTACACCACAGGTAGTGTGGTTGCTGACCTTGAGCCAGACATCCTGGAGAGTGAAGTCAAATGGGCCTTAGAAATCACTGCAAATAACAAGGCCAGTGGAAGTGATGGTATTCCAGCTGAACTACTTAAAATTTTAAAAGATGATGCTGTTAAGGTGCTACACTCAATATGCCAGCAAGTTTGGAAAACTCAGCAGTGGCCAGAGGATTGGAGAAGATCAGTCTACATCCCAATCCCAAAGAAGGGCAGTGCCAAAGAATGCTCCAACTACCGCACAATTGCACTCATTTCACGCGCTAGCAAAGTTATGCTTAAAATTCTACAAGGAAGGCTCAAGCAGTATATGGACCGAGAACTCCCAGAAGTGCAAGCTGGATTTAGAAGAGGCAGAGGAACCAGAGACCAAATTGCAAACATGCGCTGGATTATGGAGAAAGCTAGAGAGTTCCAGAAAGACATCTACTTTTGCTTCATTGACTATGCAAAAGCCTTTGACTGTGTCAACCACAGCAAACTATGGCAAGTTCTTAAAGAAATGGGAGTGCCTGATCACCTCATCTGTCTCCTGAGAAATCTCTATGTGGGACAAGAAGCTACAGTTAGAACTGGATATGGAACAACTGATTGGTTCAAAATTGGGAAAGGAGTACGGCAAGGCTGTATATTGTCTCCCTGCTTATTTAACTTATATGCAGAATTCATCATGCGAAAGGCTGGGCTGGATGAATCCTAAGCCGGAATTAAGATTGCCAGAAGAAATATCAACAACCTCAGATATGCAGATGACACAACCTTGATGGCAGAAAGTGAGGAGGAATTAAAAACCTTTTAATGAGGGTGAAAGAGGAGAGCGCAAAATATGGTCTGAAGCTCAACATCAAAAAAACGAAGATCATGGCCACTGGGCCCATTACCTCCTGGCAAATAGAAGGGGAAGAAATGGAGGAGTGAGAGATTTTACTTTCTTGGGCTCCATGATCACTGCAGATGGTGACAGCAGTCACGAAATTAAAAGACACCTGCTCCTTGGGAGAAAGGCAATGGCAAACCTAGACAGCATCTTAAAAAGCAGAGACATCACCTTGCCAACAAAGGTCTGTATAGTTAAAGCCATGGTTTTCCCAGTAGTGATGTATGGAAGTGAGAGCTGGACCATAAAGAAGGCTGATCACCGAAGAATTGATGCTTTTGAATTATGGTGCTGGAGGAGACTCTTGAGAGTCCCATGGACTGCAAAAAGATCAAATGCATCCATTCTTAAGGAAATTAGCTCTGAGTGCTCACTGGAAGGACAGATCGTGAAGCTGAGGCTCCAATACTTTGGCCACCTCATGAGAAGAGAAGACTCCCTGGAAAAGACCCTGATGGGAAAGATTGAGGGCACAAGGAGAAGGGGACGACAGAGGACGAGATGGTTGGACAGTGTTCTCGAAGCTACAAACATGAGTCTGACCAAACTGCGGGAGACAGTGGAAGACAGAAGTGCCTGGCGTGCGCTGGTCCATGGGGTCACGAAGAGTCGGACACGACTAAACGACTAAACAACAACAACACATGTGGTGTAGTGGTTACTGTGCAGGAGAAGGACCTGGGAGACCAGGGTTCAAATCCCCACCCAGCCATGAAGCTCACTGGGTGACCTTGGCCCAGTCCCTGTCTCTCAGCCTAACCCACCTCACAGGGTTGTTGTGAGGATGAAATGGGGAGCAGAAGTATGTCTGCCACCTTCAGCTTTTTGGAAGGAAGGTGGGTTAGGATAGGATAGGATAGGAAGAAATCATAGTAGCTTTCATAAAATAAGAAAAATCTTCCAAAACCACCAAAGTTAAAGCACCAATTTTAAAATGGAGAGACCTGTGCCATATAGTTATTTAAAAGGCCTGGGTGAACAGAAAGGCTTTCATCTGGCACTGAAAAGACCACAAAGATGGAGCCAGTGAGCCTCCCTGGGAAGGCTGCTCCATAACTGGGGTGCCACTACTAAAAAGGCCCTCTCCCTGGTGATTTACGGCCTTTGCTTCATTTGGGGAAGCACTCAAGAGTGAGAAAAATATTGAAAAGACAGATAAAAACAATAAAAAACACTGAATGCAACCAGTTAAAACCAATTACACTATATTCACAAGGCAACCTGTGAGCCAAAGCTTTGCATAAATGGGAATGTATTTGCTTGGTGGCAGAAGATGAGAGACAGGGCTAGCCAGGCTTCCCCGCTCAGGGTCCCACCAAAGGCACTGGGATAACGAACCTTCTGGCTCAGTTTCCAGATACTCAGTATCTGGAAAGCCCAAAACTAATTTTGGATTTGGGGGAAAGCAGGGAGGAGAGGAAAGGGATGTTATGCATAGTTGAACAAGTTGTCGTTTGCAGAATAATAAATATGCATGAACAATTGTGTCATATTTATAAACACTTGACCTCCAAAGTCAGATATTTTTGTCTCTGGTTCTTTTCAGCCTTCCACTCACTGTTTCATAGAAGCTCAAAGGTTCAGTCCTAAGATATCATCAGTATGGGCCTGTTCTTGTTTCCATTGAATACAGAATTTCCTTTTAAAAGCTGATTATTTTGAAGGGAGAATACATGGAAACAGGTTCGTTTTAAACTCCTCTGTCAATTTGGTTTTAAAATCTGATTTTCTTCCAACTTGCATCTTGGCTACAATGATTGGCTCTCAGCCAGACATGGATCACAGGCTTCCGACCAGGCCTCTCAAGTACTTGCCAAATAGAACAGGAGAGGCATGGAGTCCCTATAAGATTATTAGCCTTAATATTAATAATAAATACCTGGTGTGTCTATATCTATATATATCCCCTTTGACTGCCCCCAGCACTTCACAAACATGGCCTTGTTTCAATAATCACGACCACCTTCTGAAGTAGGTGAGTGTTAGCCTCCCTCATATGGGGGAACAGAGTGGGGGCAGGACTGAGTCTGAGAGAGTGGTTTGCCTAGGGACACGTGGCAGATCCTTGTCAAGAACTGAGACTTGAAGAAAGGGCTTTCTGATTTTACAGTCATAAGAACATAAGAATAGCCTGCTGGCCCATCTCGTCCAGCATCCTGTTCTCACAGAGGCCAACTAGATGCCTGTCGGAGGCCAGGGAGCAGAAGATGAGCCCCAGAGCCCTCTCACCCCCTGTGCTTTCCAGCAACTGGAATTGGCAGTTGTGATTTCATCAGGCATCATCCAGCACACCTGCAAACTGACCTTCACAATCATGAGGACTAGGAACTTTTTTAAATATTAAAAAAAATGCAAATAGAGATTTGTAGCTTCAAATTCCATGGGACAGACAGGCCTTTTCTACAGCTACACCTACATCATGTAACACCTTGCCCCTTGAGGGTCTTATACTTCTGCCACCAGCCAGCTTCCACTGTCAGCAAATACCTTTTCAGGCTTTTGCTGCACCACCGTGTACTAATGTGACTTTGGTGTGCAAGAGCTCCCATGAATGTGGCATAAGCCTCAGAAAGGTGGGATGGAAATCTAAAATAATAAGAATAATAATAATAAGAAGAAATGCTTGCACACACCCCTGAAATACGTAGACAGACCTGTGTGAAAGGACACACATCAAACCCCAGTCTGTTAGCCCTTGGGGGGGGAGTAACTGCCCCCACTTTTAGGCTGTGCTTCCTTTGTCCCTGTCAAGACGGCTGTTTGATATTTACCTGCTTTAGGCTGTGGCCAGGCACTAAGGCTGATTCGGTGTCTGGAAGAGGGGTCTGGAAAACAAAAAGATCAAGGACATTTCCTTAGTCCATTTACAAAGTGAGGAAGGGGCTGTCGGTTGCGTGTGTTAGCCCAGTGCACAGCCCAGTGCAGGAGCAGGCAGGCATCCTCCCTTGCAAAGGAAGTGGTTCCTCATCCCTGCAAGAGAGAACCTGTGCGGGGGGGGGGGGCACAGTTACCAGGCTGACCAGATGTCACATGTTAGGTGCCCACTGAGCCACAGCACATCCGAAGGGAAGAAACGCCATGCCGTGCCACAACCCATGCCCCCAAGCCTTCGACAAAGGAAAACAGGTCTCTTTGTCTGACCTTCATTGGGCAAAAAACGGCAGAGTTTGGTAGCCAAGTCAACTGTGGCCAGAATGCTAATGGGAGTTGGCTCTGGGGTGGGAAAGACGTGGCTCTCCAGATATTGCTGGACCACATCTCCCACCATCCCTGACCATTCCCCATGCTGGTTGGGGCTGTTGGGAGTAGGAGTCCAGCAACATCTGGAGGTGCCACAGGTTAGCTACTCCTGAGCTAGGAAGTCCGTTCACACAATGTTGAGTAGGACTTCCCACATGAGTTGGAGCCCCATCACATGATTACACCTGATGGGGAATTGGGAAAAGTAACATAACGGCACGATGGTTGAGATTCACTAAAGGAGAACTGCTCAGAATGCTGATAGTGTGCAAACTGATAACTTAAGATGCCTGCGGCAAAGGTAGCAGATGAGTATCACACCTGAATATGCAACCTGCCTCCATTAAAAAGAAATTAAAGGTCCAAAGGGATACAAAAGTTTTGCCTGTTTTGATCTGTTTGAGCTGTGATGGTGGTCCCTTCACATACATATGCATCAGTTGATAGGCATCATGTGATACTGCTCTCATCATGTGATGAGCATGCAGGTGCAAACTCATCCTGAGACCCACAGCAAAGTTTGCCCCACCCAAGGAGCAGCGGAAGGCAAGGGAGCTCCACCCCTTTCTGAAAACCAGCATGCAGCAGAAACTCACACAGAGTAAGAAAATAGTTGTCAGATGCTGGCCTTGTGACAAATGGTTGGCTGGAGATTAGCTGTGCTCTGGGTGTGGTTGGTGGGAATGAGTTTTATATGTAAAAGACTAATAAGGATGCCTTTGGGAGACGTTACTGTGGTGGAAAAGTATTGTCTCAGAAATTTCATTTAGTTGCCAATGATGCTTTATATGTGGATTTTTTACTGCATTTTAGCATTTGATTCTTACTTGTAACCAGTGCTATTTTTCTAGAAAAAAGGTGCTGAAACTCACCATGAAGACCTCCCTTGTTCTCTTAGAATGGCAACAGCACTCACCTGAGAGGCGGGGGAGCTGAGGTCCAGCAAATTCCAGCTGAGAAAAACGCCCGCTTGTAACTCTTTTGTTAAGAGAATATTTTGTTTACCTGCCAATCATGCTGCTTCAAATATGAACCTTATTGCATTTGATTTTCTTCTGAAATTTTATATTTTTCCATTTTGTCATGTTCTATTTGATGTTTTAAGATAGGCTGTAAAACCACTTGGATATTTTTTAGAACCGTGTAGAGGTAGAGAAATGATTTAAATAAGTACATAAAGAAAGATTATACTTTTATATAAACATATCTGAAGCTTTATGCAGAATCTACAGAGATTTCCCCTCCCCCAGAAATGTAAATCAGTATAAAAATGATTTAAATAAATGGTTTATTTTTTACTTACTTTAATAGACATATTTGCAGGGACCAGCCTTAAGCACAGCCAGACCTACAATGAGGTAATGTGAGGCAGCTAGCCCAAGAAGCGGATTCTGTGTTCCATTACAGATGGAACTTCCTACAAATGAACCAGATTTGCTACAGAACACAAACACAACTCTAGTTCAAGTGTTTGCTTGGCCAGAAAGCTCTGGAATTTGGAGTGGTATCATGATAGAGCCCACAGAAATATTTCAGCCTTTGAGTGGTTTGCCAAGTTACCAATAGTTTCTTGAGAAACTGCCCAGCACAGAGAATACAGCGCAAGCCCCAAGGAGCATCTCTCCTGGCCTGAGATAGAGTAACACTAAACAATATTCAGAATGGAGGGAAACATCCAGAGAGGCAGAGGCAGGGCTCTCAGAGCTCATTTCTGATGAGAATACAGGCACAGTAAAGGGTACTCTGCCCCGAAATGCAACCAGAAAAGCCCCAAATGCATGACCTACTTGTCCCTATCTCATTCAGTTACAGAACAATCCTCACTGTGTCTCCTGAATTTCAATCGTGACAAGGGGAGACACCAGAAGCACATCTTCAGCATCCCAAAGGCACATTTCATGTGGCCACTCAGTTGTAAAGCCTGCCGGGCTCCTCCTGCAAACCGAGGTTCCGCTGGAGTGGGGCTGACAGTGGGAGGTGCCTCACTATTCTGCTGTGACACCCACCCAGGGGCATATGGGCTGCTACCTCCCTGTCCTTATGCACTGCCTCTTGTAGCTGTAGCAATGTGTGTGCATGCCCTTCTCCCTGCCCCACAACCAGTGGGAAAGAAGTTTGGGTCTGTGTGTTTCTAGGTTTGGGGTGGCACATTCCTGTGGTGAGACTTCTGGCACTCAGGAGCTGCGCACTGCTTACCATCCTCCCTGGTGCTGTGCTGATCCCCACCCCCAGCCAGTATCAGGGAATATCTGAACCGCCGTCCTTGAGAGCACATGTGCATCTGTGCAGCTGTACTGACCATCCCCTTCTCAGTGAGTGACAGCTAGTAGGAAAGGATAAAGAAGCACGGCAGGGTAGATTTGAACCAGTGACCTCTCTGGTATGTTTGTGCCTACTTTGCAAACTGCACCACAGAATCCCTTTGCCTGGTGCAGCTTCCTACTTTTGGATCCTTTTGTGCAGGGGGGGGAGGGAAAATGTTCTGTGCGATGGAGATTTCAACCTGCGACTCCTGAGCATGCTAGTGGAAGATCCCTTTGGCCACTGCCTGGTCCTCTGCTTTGTTTGTGCTCTGCGGGGCATGGCAATGTGATACGACGCTCCTCCAGCTCAGCCTCCAGAGGTCAGCTCCTTCCAAGCACACACTGCTGTCCTTGGATTGGTCAGCATAGGTGATATTTCCAGGGACACTGGAAGAATGTCTGCTACTTTTATGTAATTTCTCCGCCCCAAGGTTGACATCAGACACAGCAACTGTGATTCACTTAGCTGAGATTCTTGCACTGCAACAGCAATTCTGGCATTGCAGGGGGTTGGTCTAGATGACCGCAGGGTGCCTTCCCAACTCTACAATTCTGAGTCTACAAACTGCTCTGCCAGCATAGCACAAGAGTACCTCTCTCCTCATCTGCAAAACTCACCTGTCAAGTATGATGCTTACTGCAGTAGGAGCACTTCCAGCTACTGTAACCTCAGAGGTGATGGGAAGGTGCTCTGCACATGCTCTTAAGACAAGGACAGAGAACCTCAGCCTGAGGGCTAACGGAGCCCTCCATGCCTGTTATGTAATGAGTTGAATAGGATCCAAACTGCAGCAGTCTGATTGGTCCTAGAACAATAGGATCCAAAAGGCAGCAGTCTGATTGGTCCTAGAACAATAGGATTCAGAATGCAGCAGTCTGATTTGTCCTAGAACAATGCAGCAGTATGATTGGTTGGCAGGAACCACCCAATCATGCTCCAGATAGAAGTGAATCCACAACCTGATTGGCTTACAGTAGAATTCCGGAATTAGCCAATCATGTGCAGCCCATTGTGTAAATAATGTATATAAAGCAGATGCTTTGAGGGGACTTTCATTCATTCCTCCTCACCACTATGAGCTGAATAAGGAGCATGAAATCACTTTGCGACTCTGAGTATATTTCACTGGCGACGAAGGTGGGATCCCGCTGAGCTGACTGCCACACACAGCACTGCAGCACCGCCACCTGCCGCACCGCTGCCTCGCACCGTGTATCCAGGCTTCAGCTCTGGGACACAAGGAACTCAGAATGGCAACCGACAGCAGCTTCTCGCCGTTCAACCCAGCATCTGGAGACTGGGAAGCGTACGCCTCCCGTTTCACCTTCCTCCTAGAAGCCAAAGGGGTCACCGATGAAGAAGACGCCAAGAAGAGGGCAATATTCTTCAGTGTCTGCGGAGAGGAGACGTTTGAAATCGCCTGGGCTCTCCTTGCGCCTGAAGACGTTGCTACTGTTCCATACAAAACAATAATGGAACAGCTGAAGGGGCACTTTTCGCCACAGCCCTCAGTGGTGGCTCGTCGAAATGCCTTCTACGCAAAGCGGCAAGCCCCTGGGGAAACCATAACTGGGTTTGTGACCTCTCTCCGCCAAGCTGCCCAGTTCTGCAACTTCTGCTGGAGAACATGCTTCGTGACCGCCTCGTCGGTGGCCTGAAGGATGAGAAGCTGCAACGACGCCTCTACGCTAAGAAGAACCTAACGTTCCAGGTCGCTCTGGAGGAGGCCCTGGCAACGGAAGCTGCCGAGAGGTTGACGCAAGAGGCACGGCCGAGCCAGCCGTCCCAACCGAGGGTCCACCACGAAGACCTCACCGACGACTCAGGATCCAACAGGGAGGAGGTGCACCAAGTACAGCAGCGCACTCAAGCAGCCCACATACCACAGCTGCCTCGACGAGAAGGAGGGAATTGCGCAAGCTGTGGAGAAAGTCACGAGAGGAGGACCTGCCGTTTCCGCAACGCAGAGTGCAGGCAGTGCAGAAAATCGGGACACATCGCCCGGGTGTGTCGGGCTCGGCCCACCCGACGCCAGGCATCAGGTGACCAATCCAAGAGCCCCAGGTCCCGGGGCCCAACGCACCAAGGCAACTCGACGGAGCTCATGGACTTCCAGGTATACCAGTTGCCCCACCCCAACGTAGAGAAAATTTATGTAGAGGTACAGATAGAGGGGGCCCCATGCCGCATGGAGCTTGACACGGGTTCAACTCTATCCATAATCTCGGCAAGGACCTTAAGGAAACTGTGTCCTACTGGGGGTCCCAAACTCAGGCCGGCCCCATTCACCCTCCGGGACTTCCAGAAACGTAAGGTCCCCACAATGGGGGTGGGGACCTTCAGGGTGCAATACCGAGGGCAGACGTGGCAACTGGACTTGCTTGTGGTCAAGGGCCCCTACATTAGCTTACTGGGATTGGCATGGTTTGGACCACTGGGGCTAGCCGTCACCGGGGTGAACCACAACAGCTTACAAGTGGACGTGGACGCCATATGCAAGGAATTTCCGGGGGTTTTCGATGGGAAATTGGGACAGTATACGGGCCCCCCCATTGCTCTACAGCTTGACCCCGCAGTACGACCGGTCAGGCTCAAGGCCCGCCGGGTCCCGTTCGCCCTGAAACCCCGTATAGACGAGGAATTGGACCGGCTCGTGGAGCAATGAGTGCTGGAGCCGGTGCCTAATGCCCCCTGGGAAACCCCAATCGTCACACCTGTCAAGCCTAATGGTTCGGTCCGCATCTGCACAGACTACAAATGTACCATAAACAAGGCCCTCACGGCCCATGCATACCCAGTACCAGTGGTCAGCCATGTCCTTGCCACCCTGGCTGGGTCGAAAATTTTTGGCAAGCTGGACTTGGCCCAAGCATATCAACAGCTGCCAGTAGATGAGGCCACAGCAGAGGCACAGACGATTGTGACGCACAGAGGAGCGTTCAGGGTAAAGCGGCTGCAATTCGGTGTCAGCATGGCACCAGGCATATTCCAGAATGTAATGGACTCTCTCCTTAAAGGGATTCCTGGCGTCACCCCCTTCTTTGATGATGTGTTGATTGCCGGGCCCACACCAGAGGAGTTTGAGGACCGCCTCCGCACCGTTCTGCACCGTTTCCAGACGGCGGGTCTCAAGGTGAAGCGGGAAAAATGTCTACTAGGAGTGCCTCAGGTGGACTTTCTGGGATTTATGGTGGACGCAGAAGGGGTCCACCCGACTGGGGACAAGGTACGAGCCATTTGTGATGCCCCAGCACCCAAGAACAAGACTGAACTTCAGGCCTTCTTGGGACTATTGAACTTTTACCATTCCTTCCTTCCCCACAAGGCGGCGGTAGCGGAGCCCCTACACAGACTCCTGGACAAGCGGGCCCCTTGGGTGTGGGGCCAGCGCCAGGAGGCCGCATTCCAGGCAGTCAAGGACTTGCTTGTCTCAAACTCGGTCTTGGCACACTTCGATGAGAGGCTGCCGGTGATGCTAGCATGCGACGCCTCGCCCTATGGCATTGGCGCTGTCCTGGGACACCAACTCCCGGATGGAAGAGAGGTACCGGTGGCATACTTTTCCCAGACACTCAACGCAACCAAGCGGAACTACTCGCAAATCGACAAGGAGGGTCTGGCAATCGTGAAGGGAGTAAAAAAATTCCATGATTTCTTGTACGGGTGGCCCTTCACCGTGGTGACTAACCACAAGCCGTTGCTTGGCTTGTTTGCCCCCGAAAAGCAGACCCCCCAAGTGCTGTCTCCTCGCGTCCTCAGGTGGTCAATTTTCCTTGCCAGCTACCAGTATGCACTGATTCACCGCCCTGGGAAGGCGAAGGGCCATGCGGACGCCCTCAGCAGGCTACCACTACCGGAAACAGGCCCCGACCCAGCACCTGCACAAGAGGTTATGAGCCTGGAGCTGCTTCCCGACCGCCCCATTCAGGCACAAGAAGTTGCACACCATTCCAAGAAAGATAGGGTCATCTCCCGGGTCCTGGGTGTGGAGGGGATGGCCCAGCAGCAGCCCTGGGCCAGAATTCGCCGGCTACACAACCCGCAAACATGAACTGTCGGCCCACAAGGGGTGCCTGTTATGGGGAAGCAGGGTCGTTGTTCCCCAGCCCCTCCGCAAAAGGGTCCTTACAGCCCTACACGAGACACACCCAGGGGTAGTAAGAATGAAGGCCCTTGCCAGGAGTTACGTGTGGTGGCCGGGGATCGACGGAGAGATAGAGGCCTGGGTCAAACACTGCCAGGCCTGCCAAGAATCCCACCCAGATCCCCCAAGGGCCCCAGTCCAGTCCTGGGAATCCGCCCGAGCACCATGGTCACGCCTGCATGTGGACTTTGCTGGCCCCTTTCAGGGGAAAACATTCTTCATAGTGGTGGACTCCTACACCAAATGGCTGGACGTCGCACTGGTACCGTCCACTTCTACGTCCGCAGCCATCCAGGTACTACGCAGGCTGTTTGCAACCCACGGGCTCCCTGACACTCTCGTCTCAGACAACGGGACTGCATTTACGTCAGGAGAATTCCAAACCTTCACAGCGCAGAACGCCATCCGCCACATCCGTTCAGCGCCATTCCACCCTGCCACCAATGGCCAAGCAGAACGCATGGTGCGGACCACCAAGGACACCCTTCGCTGCATGACGCAAGGGGATTGGGAGTACCGCCTTGCCACATTCCTTCTAGCACAGCACAGCACCCCCAGCTCAATGACTGGCCGGAGCCCCGCTGAACTACTAATGGGTCGGCGCCTTGCAATCAGATTGGACCGCCTTCACCCTGATAGAGCTCAGGATGAGGTAGTGGTGGGGGAAGGCAGGAACCCCCGGACCTTCGAGGCCCAGGACCCAGTGTATGCAAAGAATTTTGGGGCAGGCCCTGCATGGGTACCCGCCACAGTCACCAGGGTCACTGGCCCCGTGTCGTACGAGGTGCTAACAGATGGGGGGCAATGCTGGCGCCGCCACTGCGACCAGATACGGCGACGATTCCCGGGAGAAAACCAGGAGGAGGAGGACAGGTCAGAGGAGTCCCAGGGGAACAGTGGGGCAGTGAGGCCCATAGAGCAGCAGGGGCCAGCAGGAGAGGCAGAATCAGTAAATACAGAGAGGACCCGTGAGGCCGGAAGGACACCGGAACCAGAACCATGACTGAGCGAGCCGGTTGCGCCAGACCAAACAGCCCCATCACAGCCAGCATCCCTGGAACATGAGCCAGAACCTGAACCCCGGACCAGGGAACACCCCAGGCCGCAACGCACACATAGGCTGCCGGCGTACCTTGAGGACTATGAATGTGACCTCCCGGGCAGGACTGGAACTTAGAGGGGAGGGGTGTTATGTACTGAGTTGAATAGGATCCAAACTGCAGCAGTCTGATTGGTCCTAGAACAATAGGATCCAAAAGGCAGCAGTCTGATTGGTCCTAGAACAATGCAGCAGTATGATTGGTTGGCAGGAACCACCCAATCATGCTCCAGATAGAAGTGAATCCACAACCTGATTGGCTTACAGTAGAATTCCGGAATTAGCCAATCATGTGCAGCCCATTGTGTAAATAATGTATATAAAGCAGATGCTTTGAGGGGACTTTGATTCATTCCTCCTCACCACTATGAGCTGAATAAAGAGCATGAAATCACTTTGCGACTCTGAGTATATTTCAATGCCCCTATCCCAGCCTTCAGGAGTCTGCCCAGGCCACACAGAGAGACAGACTCTGCTCCATGTCCTTCTCGAGTGGTCTTAACAGGGATGGAGAAAGGTATGCTGAGAGGATGTGTGTGTGCAAAAATTCCTTTTGCGTGGCAGGAATTTGGCCTATTGCACAAAGGTCAAAAACACATCCTTTTCTCCTCCCATTTTTACCTCTGATCCAGCCTACAACCAGCATGTGGCCCCCAGGAAGCTTTCCATAAAGAAATATGGCCCCTAGGCTGAAAAGCACCCCCTCCCCTGCTGCAAAACATTCTTTGATTTCCCTGCGTTTATTCCAGGGCTAAAACGCTAAGCCCGCCACACAGGGCCAGATTGAGGTTTGATGTGGCCCTAAGCTACTGAAGGTAATGGGGCCCTTTATATGTCCAGCTGTCCTTTGTCAACAACAAATTGTCACTGTTTTTTGTGTTGAATATATGCTATATGGTAATCTATGGACCTAATAGGTATCTAAAGCCATTTGCACAAAGCAAAATATGTATTTTATCAAAGTAATTTGTTTCTTCTCTTATATTTTGGAAATGTACATCCACCTTTTTTTCCCTTTAATTTTTTTGGGGGGCCCCAAGAGAGTGGGGCCCTAAGCTATAGTTTGTTTAGCTTATACATAAATCCAGCACTGCCACCACAGCACCAACGGGCCCTATTTTAGCACCTTTCTAAAATCAACGCATTTGAGATCAGAGGGAGTGGGCAGGCCATGCAGCAGAAATGCCCTGAGTCTCAGAAAGGCAGCCTCCCTTCCCAAGGTCTCTTGCCAGTTCTCCAGGACTCCTCATTTCCCCAGCTGTGGAGTACAAACAGCACCCCGCCCCTTGGCGTGTTTACACGGCAAATATCACAAGGGCTGCCATCTGTCAGGAGCTGGAGAAATGCCTCCAGACTCAGCAGGTAAGGGAAGAAACACCGGAGAGGCTTCAGCAACCGAGCCCAGCAGGCAGGCAGCCAGGGAGGCCCCAAATTCTGCCGAAGCCTCATCACATTGCCTCGTTTGCAACCCAGAGATCAGAAGAGCTTGCCGATGCCAAAGTGAGACACCCAGAAGTCACCCTGCCTTTCCCTGAAGCAATATCCTCACGCATCAAAAAGCATGCAGAAAAATAAATGGGTTCGTCCCTAAGAGCTTAGCTAATTCATGCTGATATCTTTCACCTGCCCAATAACAATTTAATAATAACAATTTAAACACAGGAAAGTAGTGCGTAAAGCAGAGTGTGTTGTGATGACCCCCAGACTTTGGAACTCCTTGCCCTTTGATGTACACCTGGCCCCCATCACTGGGGGTTTCCAAAAAACATGCAAAGGCGTACCTTTTCACCCAGGCTTTTAGGAATGTGCAATGATTGTTTCCTTTCTGCAAATGTTGTTATTGGTTGGTTTGTCGTTCTAATTGTTTATCTACTGCATTTTATTGTGTTTATGCCATTGTAATCTACTGGTCTTCAACTGGTGGGTCAGGGCCTGATCCAAGGTGGATTGTCATAGCAGCAGCAGCAGCACCATGCAGATGTGATGTAAAAACTTAATTAATGGGTTCCAAATGCATGTTTGGGCTAAAGGTGAATCCCAGGTCTGAAAAGGTTGACTACTGTTGTACTCAACCCCGACATCTTTGGTGAAGGCCTAGTAATAAATATGCTAAATATATGCATAGCTCCTCCGCCTAGGTTCCGATTCCCACCTGCTCCCCTTAGGCCTCTTTTATCTTCCCTACACCTTTAGACAGCCAGAGGTCAGCTTGGTTATCCACAGACCCACCCAGCACCTGAAAAAGGCCCATCCTGCTGAGATCTCATCAGAACAGGTGCTTTGGCAGCCACACATATTACCCCCAAAAGAGGAAATACATCTCCCTCCTGAAAAAGGACACATATTCCCAACTCATATTCGCATAATCTTTGCATAGAATAATATATAGGCGGCGCAGAGGCAAGTTTTCACATACCGTATTGGCCTGAATATAAGCCGCACCCACAAATAAGCCCATAAGGTTGTGAATATAAGCCACACTTTTCACGGTCAGAATTTGGGAGAAAAAATAGTGCAGCTTATATTCGGGCCGATACAGTAATTGCTGTCTTTTTTTTCTTTTCTTTTTAATGCATCTTGCCATAGTGAAGAAGGCTGTGGCCAGGTGGCCTGTCCGCCTGCTCTGTTAGATGTTCGGAATGGAGTTAGCTGTTGATGGGCAACTTTCTCCCCTAGTGCACCTGCTCCCCTGCACTCCACTTTCTGTTGCATCTCTCCTCATTCCTTAGGTAGGGCCAGCTCCAGGTTTGAAGAGACTAGTGCACTAGCTGACGGGTCTCCTCTGTTGGTGGGTGAATCTCTGGAGGCAACAGTGCTCCAAGTAGCACAGTCTAACCTCAAGTTCACTTTCTCACAATCGCCTCAATGTAATGTTGCTTTGGGAGGATTGTGGGAAATTAAAACAGAAGCTAGAGCCAGCCTCCTTGCTCTGCTTGGAGCATCAGAAAAAGGGGGTGGGGACTAAGGTGGCCCAAAGATGCCACGCTGTCCTGTTGATGTTTCTATCCCAGGCGAGGGCCTGGTTTGGAATGAAATCTTAGCCTCTGCTTTTCCACTGACCTCCAATCTTCCCTTCAATACTCCAAATAATCAAAATCCTACCATTTATTACTTTCTAGGGTTTAGGGGGGGTCCCCCCAAATCTATAATGTATTTGACACTCTAGGGTGACATTAAACATGGATCCCAACTCTGAAAAGGGTGAAGACGGCTGATTGCTGTAATCACTGCAACTCCTTGTAATCACAGTAGCTCTGTTAAAGAAGCCTGCCTAATCTGCAATCTCAGAAGCTGTTACATCAGCAGGGCAGGCGTGCCAAGCATTCGTGCCAGGGGCATTGTGCCGCCTCCTGCTTTGCCAAGATAATGTTGAAAAGGCGAGCGGATTAGGCCCAGAAGCACAGGTGAGTCAACCTCCCAACTGATGTGCAGCTGGACCAGCCCTTTCCAAAGCTTATGAGCACCTTCACATTGGCCCATGCCACATATCTACCTGATAAATTAATCCACCCATGCACATGCTAGTGCTTATGTTAGTCCTCAGCATCTAGGGGGGCAACATCTGCACTGCAGAGGAACTAACTCCTGTTTGAGGCTGAGATGATCAAAATTATTTACAGCATGTGGGACCTTCAACATAAGATTGCAGTGTAGCCTCACCATCTCGTGGAGTGCTCCTGTGCAAGGTTCCTGCCAACCAGACTGGCCCTTCTCTGCAACGCCATTAGTTGTATGGTGCTCAAGCAATGCATTCCATTCTATTCCCCAACAATGCTCCTTGCCAGGTTTTACATCCCCCCCCCCCAAAAAAATACACTGGGTGTTCTGTGGTTAGTGGGTAGTGAGCCTGCTCAGTCCTCACTGGGCCGTTTGTTGGCCCCTTAGCTTGTTTTTCCTGAAAAGCGTGGGGTTTGTTTTCTTTCTTATTACTGCAAGCCTTGGGCTGCTCAGGGCATGCTAATAAATTCCTCTTGTTTCTCAAAAACCCTGCTTTGGCTCCATTTTCGTCATCACTCACTACCTGAGTTTGCTATTAGAAGAAATAATATATTTTGGAGGCATGGAATAGTCCTTAGCCACAAACAAAGTGTCAGGAGCTGGAGTCGGGAGCAGGTCAGAAATAAAACACTCAGTGTCAACTAAGTTAACTCTTTATTCAAACAAAACAGCTCAGGCTTAGTGATCCCAGCAACTCTTCCCAGTAGGTCTTGTCCCAGTAAAGCAGTTGCAAGGACTGAAGTCTTGAAGGACTCTAAGGCTCCTCTCCTGGGTCCTTTCCGAGCAACCTGAGGCTCCTTCATCTTGTCTCTCTTTGCTCTGCTCTCTTCATTCCTCTCTGTGTTCTGGGAGACCAGTGGGGATAAGACCTGGTCACAGCAGGAAGGGAAGACTCCCTGGCTTCTTCAGCAGCCTGCCTCATCTCTGTCCCTTCTCTCCAGCCTCCACTTCTGCCTCTAACTCTGGACTGCTCTCTGCCACAGCCTCTTCCTGCTCACTAAACCCTGTTACCAACACCTCCTCCTCCCAGTCTTCTTCCTCTTCTTCTGACCACACATTGTCATTCCACCACCAGTCCCCTGGCTCTGAGCCTTCTTCCCCTGGGGGTTCCCCAGCTGTTGCCTCTTACCATTTCTCTGCATCCAGCAGGTCCATGACACAAAGCTGCTTTCCAGCAAGTTCTGTTGCCACAGAAGCTACTTTCTGCTGCCATAAGTGAGGCAGTTTTGGTACAGGGAGTTCCATGTGATAAGACACCTAAGCTGCCCAGTCCTGTGGGCTCATAATGGGTAACAACAATTATAAAGCCTAAATATAAATCACTAATGAAAACCAGCTTTTTCTCAGTTATAATGCTAGCTGTGGAAAGCTTGCCATCCCGAAAAGTTCAGAATTAAAAGGGCAATTTTTGCACAGCTGAAATCAACCTAAAGAGAGGACACCTTAATCAGGCAATGGTATATTTCAAGTTTGATAACCCTTGTGTTCACTTTAGTTTATATATTATTTCCTGTGTTTTCTCCAAGGACCTCAAGATTATTATTATTAATAATAATAATAATTATAATTTATATCCTGTCCTCCCTGGCCAAAGCCGGGCTCAGAGTGGCTAACAACAGTAAAAATAGCACAATTTACATAAAATCACAGTCAATTAATTAAAATACATTATAAAGTCAATTCAGAATCAAATTAATGGCAACCATTGGGCTAGAGTTCTATGAGGATTACAGAAGGAGGGGGTCAGACTGTGCCTTGACCAAAGGTCTGGTGGAACAGCTCCATCTTGCAGGCCCTGTGGAAAGATGTCAAGTCCCGCAGGGCCCTAGTCTCTTGGGACAGAGCGTTCCACCAGATCGGGGCCACGGCATACAGTGCTGTCAGCCCCACATTTTATGAGAATTTGAACCTGGTCTTCTTGGTCTAATTCCACAAACAAACCACTACACCACAGTGCTAAAGAAGCATTTCACTTCTATGAGGCTCACACTGGATTTTCAGTGGAGATTAAGTCACATTTCATTACCACGCTAGAAAGAAAAGCCAGCATCTGCCCCCTTAATCATTTGCCATGAGGATGGAGCTGTGAAGGTCATCTGACAATGGCCTGTGGCCCAACCGTGTTTGCTCTAGAACCACTGCAGTCACCAACAAACACCCAGCAGGGAAAACCATGGTAAACTGCAAGATAAGCCAACACTGATTTATTTCCAAACCATTATTGATCAGGTGTGATGAGGTGGGAGAGGAACTTTCACAAGTAATTCCGCAGCAAAACAAAAGTAGCCAGTAATTATCAATGCACCATCAGTTACCCACTTTTTTCCCCAGCTGTGCCTTTAGGCCAAATCACCTGGAGGTATTTCTTTCCAAGGAAATAGCCGGATTTTAAATAGATATTTAGAATTCCAAGGGAGACAGAGAACGGCACCATTTTCCCTCTCCTTACCTCGGGGTCAGGCAGGTGAATGCCTACTGAGACCATTGGAGCTGCAGAAAGGGGTCCCAGCTTCATAAAAGATGACGCAGGCTCTGCTATTTTGGAAGCAGCAGATCTTTCTTCACTGCCATATCCTGGAGATGTAGCATTTTACTCTGTAGCCACACATGCCAGACACCCTAGGGGCAAAGCTTGGCCAGAAGAGGACCAGTCTGACCTGTTTCTTAGCCAGACTGTTAGAAAAGGCTGGGATGAAGCTTCAGCAATTAACTCCCTCAGTCCTGTTTCCAAGCAGGAGGCGACTGCTTGCCAAGGAATTAAGAATCAGATCACTCTGTTTGGACATGTGGCCAAATTTAGTTGGCTACTGATTCAAAAATACACAAAAACCAAGCTCCCCAACTCCTGGCTTACTAACAGTACATGTGAAAAGGATCTTGGGGTCTTGCTTAACATGAGTCAACAGTGTGATGAAACAGCAAAAAAACCCTAATGCTATCATAGGCTGCATCAGCAGAAATATAGTGTCCAGATCAAGGGAAGTAATAGTCCCACTCTCTTCTGCCTTGGTCAGACCACACCTGGAATATGGTGGCCAAATTTGGGCACCACAATATAAGGAGGATATTGACAAGCTGGAACATGTTCAGAGGAAGGTAACCAAGATGTTCAAGGGTCTAGAAACCAAGCCTTATGAGAAGCAGTTGGGAATGTTTAGCCTGGAAAAGAAGAGACCGAGAGGCGACAAGACAGCCATCTTCAAATACATAAAGGGCTGTCACGTGGAAGATGATCCCAGTACATACCGAGGGCATGAGTTTGCTTCCCTTGGAATAAATGTCACAGGGGATTTATGGTATTTCTGTGATAAAAGGTTTTGTTTGCGTATGTATGCAGGCTGGGCATAAGATAGAACAGGGCCAGCCCAGAACATTTTGTCGGGAGAGACAAAACAGAAATGCTGCCCCCTCTGCTGCCTCACCCGCTATCACATGCCCGCCCATCATGCACGTCCACCCACCGCAACCCAGAGGCAGTGGCAGTAGCACAGTGGCTGGAGGGTGTGCAGTGGGGGAGGCAGGAAGGTGCCAAGTGTACAACAAAGGAGGAGAAGGAGGAGTTTGGATTTGATATTCCGCTTTATCACTACCCAAAGGAGTCTCAAAGCGGCTAACATTCTCCTTTCCCTTCCTCCCCCACAACAAACACTCTGTGAGGTGACTGGGGCTGAGAGACTTCAGAGAAGTGTGACTGGCCCAAGGTCACCCAGCAGCTGCATGTGAAAGAGTGGAGACCCGAACCCAGTTAAGAGTCTACCACTCTTAATCACTATCACACTGGCTCTCAAAGGGCAGGAGGTGGTGAGCTCCTCAAAAGCCTGATCTGCAACCCCTTCCAGGTACTCAGAGGCCACTGCCTCGTCTCACCTCGAAATGGAAGGTTCACAACACTAACACTCCATCAGACCCTGCTCCCCAACAATGGGGGGGCACTTTAGCCATAGCTTCTCTCTATCACTTTCAGAACCAGCTTTGAGACAGCCAGTCTGTTGTTTTTTCCACATGCACACACAGGCAGAGGAAGGGGAGAAGAATGGCATCACCCTTTTGAGATAGATGTACGGTACGGCTGTTTAGTTTCTGGGACAACACATCACCTGTACTTGGCCAACTTTTTAGTTATGGAAAGACCCACTTTTTCCAACCAGAGGTTTCTCCCAAGCTAATGCTGTCACCTGATTTGACCTTTTTAGCAATATCTTTTTTACAACCATGGTCACAGCCCAAATGTCACTGCAACATGTTTCCTTAATTCCCATCATTATAGGACGCATCTAGTCCTTTCCCCAGTCTAACCAAAGTGCTGCTTCCCTTGAAGCAACTACACTGATCTTTATCTTTCCACCACAGACCCTTCCCCCTCAGAGTATCTGTAAACATTTTGGAGCAAATTTGGCACCAGCCAGGAATGTGGACTCAAAGAGGCAAGAGAGGAGCCATTTTTAGCACACAGAATCACTTACGTCAGCACATTTATGAAGTGTGAGAAAACAACAGCAGAACAAAAGGCTGTTGTAAAAGATACGCCATGGTGCATGGGCTGATTCCAGCTGTGCCACTACAATGGGTGAGACTGTGTAGGTTGAAATGCAAAGCCCACATGAGATGCACATTGGTTTCAGATGCAACAATGGTCAAAGCCAAATGGGCACCTTAAAGGTGCTTTAATTATCACTCTGTAATCTCCCCATCCCCTTTCAGTTTACAAGTATTACCACCATTCACAAATAAAGCTTTTCGAGCTTCAAATGTCACCATGCTTGTCTCAAATAGTGAGGTCCAAGGCACTCCCCAATTTGCCTCCCTAGATGATGGTTCATAATATATTGTAGCCTCACTCAGATGCAATTCCATCATGGCATGTTTTGTGACATTCTGGGCAGTGTGTGACCTTCACCCCTCTCCATTTTCTGCATTACCTGCCTACCAGGTGACCTCTCTGACTAAACAGACCAGATTGGGGAAATGCCTTTTCAATTTCCCATGGCTCGTTCAAAGGCCCTCTCTTTAAAAGGGCAGGGATGTGTACACACAGGGTAGGAACCCTGCCTCCCTCCCGATATGGTTGGCCTACAATTTCCCATAATCCCTGACCATTGGCTCTGCTGGTTGGAACTGCAGGGAGCTGGAGCCCAGCAACAGTAAACCATAGACTGAGGTTGCAGATGATTGAGCATTATATAAATCCACTTAGTCAAATGAATGACTAATTAAACATCTGGAGGGCACCAGGTTCCCCACTCCTGATGAGCACACAAAACTGATGAGACAGCTACAAAACTGGCAAGCCTTTCCTAGCACTGTCAGTTTCACCACAGACTGGGCAGTGTGGGAGAGAAATGGAAGGGCTGGCCAGATAGCAGATTCCCATAGTCATGTGAAAAGTAGAGAATGTGAGTCAGGGGGGCTTTGTCCCCAGTGCAGCAGGACCCCTCTTAGTGGTCCTAGTTCTACGCTAGTTTAATCCTTGGCATGCAAGTGTTCTGTGTGCAGAGTGCGAGTGGGTGCACATTGAGAAACAAAAGAACCTGTCCCACATGGGCAGTGTAACGGAAGAGGGAGCAGAAGGGTGTTTGACAGCAGGGGAGCGTGATGGAATGTGGGCTGGAGTTAGAGTGAGTGACAGGTGGACCGTGTCTCTCAAGAAGACAGTTGAAGGCTGCTGGGAAAGAGAGAGGCAGAATCAGAGAGGGAAGAAGGGAGGGACAGAGAGAGCTCATCCAAAAGACCTGTTCATTGAGCATTCACCCTCCTTCACTTGCATAAAGCTTACACACAAGGTTAGATGATACCCTGTATTCACTGAGCATTTGGTTTACTTATGTGGTGGTTATGCAACAATGAGCACTCGCTTTGGTTTGCTTGCACGGTAGCTACATGTCTTCCCATTAATCAGTTGTTTATCCCACACTTTTTAGTACAGTCCACTGGTTACTTTCCTAATGGCAAGAAAGCCTGTTGTGGGTTTTTGTTTCTGTTTTTAATGTGGATTTGTTGCACCAGAACACTGCAATCCACTTTAATGGCACAAACCTAAATTTCCTCTATGCAGCTCAATGTCTCCTGCAAAGTCAGTACTGGAGGTGACCAGTGAATGAGATGGAAGGGATAACGAAAGCCTAAGTAAAGGTAGCTTTTTCAGGGTTCGTTATGTGAGGTAAGGGCAGCCTTCCTCAAGCCGGTGCCTTCCAGATGTTTTGGGACTACAACTCCCATCATCCCTAGCTAACAGGACCAGCGGTCAGGGATGATGGGAATTGTAGTCCCAAAACATCTGGAGGTCGAGTTTGGGGATACCTGCCCCAGGCCAGGCTGGCTGGGACTGATGGGATTTGGAGTCCAACAACATTTGGAAGTCACCAAGCCAGGGAAGGCTGGGTGAGAATATTTGAACTTCTCTTTTAGTATTCTGCATGAAATGGCTACTTGTTCTAGGTACTATATTCTAGAAATAAATACATGTTTACTGTTTTAAATGCCAGTGTTCTAGCCTAGGTTGATTACAAGGTTGGTGTATCTGATCCCACATGTCTAGTCAAACAACAATAGAGAGAAAGAACCCTTTTGCCCGCTATGACTCAGTAGGTGTGGCAGTACTGTATTGCGAGGACCATTAAGGGGCCTCTAGACTCAGCAGAGTAGCTGATCTCATCACCCTCTGGGCCTCTAGGGGACCCTGAGAACGTCACAGACCATCTGTAATAGCAAATTCTAGGGACAGGTTTGCCATAGTGCAGTTCAGGAGCCATAACTCAGTGGCAGAGTACATGCTTGGCATCAATACCTAACATGACATTCTGTGGCTAAAATTATTTCTGGGAGCAGAGCTGGGGAAGACCTCTGCTTGTGACCCTGTATTGCTGCTGCCAGTCAGGATGACTTGGCATGAAAAAGCTGCCTGTATCCTCACCACACACCTGCCCAACTGTGACTCACCAATCTGAAGGCAACCCATCATCCACGCATGGGTCCCAAGGCAGTGCATGCAGAGAAAGCTGGAAGGGATCCTCACCACACATTCAGGCACATTTGGGCTGGCTGCCTTTTACCATTGCTCATCTTCTTTCTTGGTGACTGCATTCCTAGAATCCTAGAATTGTAGTGTTGGAAGGGAACGTGAGGGTTATGTAGTCCAACCCTCTGCAATGCAGGAATCTTTTGCCCAACATGGGGCTCAAACCCATGTTCATGAGATTAAGAGTCTCACGCTCCACCAACTGAGCTGTCCTATGCACACTTTCTGAATAAACATGCAGGGGATTGCACTGTTAGCTGCTGAGACGGGATATCAATTGAGTGAAGCAGAAAGCGCAAGACACACCGGCTCCTCCTTGCCTACACATCTGATTGCTATCCAGATTTTTCTCCATGTCAGCAAGAGAGCCTTTAAACTCCCACGAGGCAAAGATGGGAGCCTGTCCAATATAATGTGTATCTCAGCTGCACTGGCCAGGGGCCTCCTGAACCAGCTAATATTTGTGTGGAAGAGGAAATTTCAACAGGTGTAGCTTGTCATGCCTGCTACACCTGCTTAAATTCCAACACAACTATTAAAGGTGCAAGAGCTGTCTCTTCGTTTGTATCTGGATTCCTTAAGCTTGGCTCTTCTTCATCCTCACACAGTAGTCCTGAAAGATGGGCTCCTTTTATCCTCATGGTACTAAAGAGGACTAGTGGTCATCAACAACAGGTGGGGTGATGACCAGACTGTACCATTTCAGACTCAAGTAATGAGACGAGGTCTCAAAACAACTGAAGGCTCCTTCATAAACACACCCTAATTCTCTGCATATGAAAATCTAGGTGTCAGCTAGTGGATAAAGATATTTTTGCACCTAGGAGCATTGCCTCATACAAACCCAGCCACACCATCTGCTGCTTGGAAGGAGTGGAAGTAACAGGTAGCAGCTGTGCCCTCACAACCTCCAGAAAACCTACTGCAGAGCTGAGCCCTGTATCACCTTGTGCAGACTCTAAACCACAGCAGCAGGGCTGGTGAATCTTTACAACATTCCTGCAAGGCGGGCTGGTATTATTTTGCACAGAAAGGGGGGCTAAGGCTTTGTGGAACATGGAAAGCTGTTTTACATCAGGTCAGACTACAGGTCAGCCCAGTATTGTCCACTCTGACTGGCAGCAGCTCTCCAGGGGTCTGTGGCAGAGAGGGTCTTTCCCCACACCAGCTACATCAATCCTTTAACCAGATATGGAAGGTGATCCTAGGGCCTTCAGAATGAAAAGCATGTGCTCTTAGCTATGGACCTTCCAAAGGGCTCGCTGCTGCATTCACTCATGGAAAAGGAAAGAGATGAACCAGGGACTTGGCTCTTAGCTGCTGTAGAAAACAAGCACAATCTGAAGTTGTTTCTACCTTTGGTTCCTATCCCATATGTTTGCCTTTAGCCCTTACAAAATAACATTCCCAGATTCCCAGGATTAGACAGCTGATAAGTTGCATTTAAGCCGTATTCGTTGCTGCTCCCACTTACTGCAGTGAGCGGCTGGATTCTCTCTTCTGAAGGCAGCATCCTCAAGCTCCAGCACCCTGCCTTCCTCACCTCTCTGATTTCCCAATACAAGCAAGTTGCAAGCAAGTTGAAACAGCATCAGCCCCAATTGTGTCCTTGGGGTATCCCATTGTTTACATCCCCACCCCACTCTTCCCTGATGACTGCAGCCCCTGTGTTGTTGATCAGGACAGCTGTTCTTCCGGCAGGCAGCGCCAGCTCTGAGCGTCCAAGCAACTTCCTAAGGGGCTGTCACCTCCCCCACTTTCCTGCCCGTGGCCGCAGGGAGAAGAGAGTCTGCCTGTCGCCAGAAATCCGGCCTGCACGGGCAGCCAGCCAAACCTGGGGCCTGCCGTTTTCTTCCTGGCTATGTTTGGCTACTTCTGTCCCCAAAAGGCCATCGCCCTTCCTCAGACCAAAGAGAACAGTCAAGAATTTCCCTGGGGAGCCTCCTTCCTCTGGGTTTGATTGTATGATGGACTGGGCTGGTGATCAAGCAGGTTTGTATGGAATGAGGACTGTTTGCTTGGTTTTGGAACAACTTCCTAGAACTCAGGGACTCGAGGATCTGTCTGCTTACATATGTTGACGTATGCTGCATGGCTTCATTGACAGCCAGTGTGGTACAGTGCTGGACTAGGACTTGGGAGACCAGGGTTCAAATCCCCACTTGGCCATGAAGCTCACTGGGTGACCTTGGGTCAGACACTGCCTCTCAGCCCTGCCTACCTCACAGGGTTGTTGTGGGGATAAAATGAGGAGGGTGGAGAAGCATGTATGCCACTTCAAGTTCCTTGGGGGAAAAGTGGGATATAAATGAAAGGAATTTCATTTCTCCTGGTTGCCTTCATCCACTCCTGGTTGCCTTCATACCAAGGTGAAAACCTTGGTCTGCTAAAACAGCTTTGGAAATAATAACCAAGTGTGGGGGTACTTCTGAGACCAAGTGCTTGTCTTTCACCGCTGAGTATTGACACCCTGCCTTCTCATCTCTTGGATTGCAAAGGAAGACTCGTATTTTCAGAAAGCAAGTTCAAGTGCTCTCACATACTGGTCAGATGCAAGCTATTGGCTGCATTTATTTTCCTGCTTGTTAGAGATTGGTATCCCACCCTTCCTCCAAGGAAATCAGCTCACCAGTTTTTTGCCTTATGGCAGTGCTGTGAGAGAGGGGAGGCCAAGCGACAAGGCTTTGCCCAAAGTCATCCAAGACAGTGTCCCTTCCCAGTAGAGTCCAAGAGGGACAGGGCATGGGGACAAGATTTTGTCACTGTCCCATTTCTTCTAGAGGTCTGTTGTTAACTTCCCAAATTCTAGAGACGAAAGGGTATGTTTAAAAAGCAGCAGCAGCATTTAAGCTGGAGTCCTGGGGCAGGGAGTGGCGTCCTTGCCTGTTAGCACTAAAATAAAAGAGGGAAAATAAAGTGACTTGTGCTTGTTATAACTTGACACCGATTGCTTGCTTCCTCCAGAGAACCAGGAAAGGAATCCATCATCTCAAAGGGGTGGATGGTGGAGTAGACCAGTTAGCAATAAGCGGGAATCTCATTTGGTCCAGATGTACCACAGCAATGAACCAATGAGCACAGTGGTACAACAATTTTAAACAATTTTAAAAACTGCCACCAAAGCTAAGGGGGTCCGGGATGGCTCCAAATTGAATGGGGGACCGTGTGTTGAGAGTCCTGCATTGCAGGAGGTTGGACTAGATGACCCTCGGGGTCCCTTCCAACTCTGTAATTCTATGATCAGAAGCAAAGGACTGCAAGAGGTAAGGCTGTTCATGAACCCCATGACTCATTGATCCATCTCAGATTCCTGGCTATCCCAGCTTTTATTTTATAGTGAAGATTACATTTCAAACTATGTTTTCACACAAGCAGATGTAAAGAAGCCCAATGGCGTTGGATGCAGGCTTTAAAAAACAAAACCATGTGTTATCTCTCTGGTTCAATCCATGCAACTGATTTATAGATACTACACTAGTATAAAGCTAGAACTCTAAAAAAAATAAATGAACGATTTCTTTTTAAAGGAATCTATATTCAGTGGAAGGTACCAGATTTCATATGTGCACACCTGTGGGAGTAAGCAATCTCATCTGTAATTAGATCTTGATGAAGGTAAAGGTACCCCTGCCCATATGGGCCAGTCTTGCCAGACTCTAGGGTTGTGCGCTCATCTCACTCTATAGGCCGGGAGCCAGCGCTGTCCGCAGACACTTCCGGGTCACGTGGCCAGCGTGACAAGCTGCATCTGGCGAGCCAGCGCAGCACACGGAACGCCGTTTACCTTCCCGCTGGTAAGCAGTCCCTATTTATCTACTTGCACCCAGGGGTGCTTTCGAACTGCTAGGTTGGCAGGCGCTGGGACCGAACGACGGGAGCGCACCCCGCCGCGGGGATTCAAACCGCCAACCGTGCGATCGGCAAGTCCTAGGTGCTGAGGTTTTACCCACAGCGCCACCCACGTCCCTTTGATGAAGGTAGGGATAAGCAGTCTTGATCCACCTCAAAACAGCTAAACGCTAATGATTTTCCTTGTGGGTTGGAGATGTTAAGCAGTTTGTGTAAGAATGATCCAGCATGGTTTGTGTGTGAATGCAAGGGATCCCAGGGCTTAAGGACCCAAAGGACACATTTGCTCCTATACCTTCTAAACATTTGTCCTGTTGATGCTTCTGAATAGGTCTGCACACAGCACAGCTTCTACCCATATGCAGGATTGTCTTATGTTCTCCACATGCATTAGCCTGCTCATTCCTAGACTAGTGCAATCTATGGGTAATACTGACCTAGCTTACTTGGTGGTTTTGAAGATTACTGAGCTGGTATGCAGAGCACTTTGCATACTCAGAAACTCTAAATAAATGCTTACTAAAAAATAATAATAATAATAATAATAATAATAATAATAATGTGCAGTCCATGTAGGAATTCTAGAACTCCAAAACCTAAGGGGCAGTAGAGAATAGACCTCAATAGGGCTTACATCTCTGACAAAATTCCTTGGGATTGGCATCTGTCCCTACTTACTTGGGAGCAAGTCCCTTTGAACTCAGTAGGACTTACTTCTGAGTAGACATATACAGACGTGTGCATATTATTTAATCTCCTGTCAGAGATACAGTGCAGAATAACTGAGCTCCTTGGAAGAAGGCAAGGTACAAATGTGAAAAACAAAGACTGCATGCCTAGTGGCTTTAACCATTTGCTACATTGCCACGATTAGAAAGGGTGTGTGTGGAAAGAGACAAACCGAGCAAAGCCAGTGGCCACACAACTTCTGCAGAGTACAGCACTGAAAACAATTGCGACCAAAGAAGTAAAGTGGACAGGCTGGGTGCTACGAACGCTGGTCCAGGAGACACTTGAGAGAGTGTTTGTCAGCCCTGTGCTAAAAGGTTATGCGCACACACACACACACACACACACACAGAGAGAGATTCCGGTTATGGAAAATGGCTTCATGTCTTTTCTGGAGCCAAGAACATGCTGAACCCTGGTCCTGTTTGTGCCAGTGGTTTTGCTATCACATTGACTCACAGCAGCCTGCAAAACCAGCTCTGGGCATAATGACAAACAGGTAGCTTATCCTGACTGGCTCCACATGCTCACTTGGGGTCAGGAGAAGCTTCCCTGTCCTTCAGAGCCACCTGCCTACCCAGTCACAACAAAAACCACCTGTTGAGATGCAGCATCCAGCTGCAGAGCATCGGTACTCACCCATCGGATCCCCTGGATCCTGGGGGCGCTGCCCACCTGCCCCTCCAGCTGGATCTGATAGCTGTAGCTGCGGAACAAGTGCATCTTTTTCCAAATCACTTCGAGAAGACTTTCCTCTGGGATGGGATCCATGAGCCCCTTGGGGAGCTGGGGCAAGTCTGAGACGTCACCAGGCAGAAGCCCGACATTCCACCTTCTTCCCTGTCCCCTCCATGCCACCTTGGGGAGCAAAGGAAGCAGTGAGAAAATAAAAAGGCATTTTGCTTATGCTGCATTCTGCCTGTGCAATGGGCTGGGCTTCTTAGGAGTTCCTCTGCCCCCCCCCCAACAGCAGTACTGTAATATTGTTGTTATTTATATTTCTGTATTACTGCAATATCACAGCACTCCAGGGTGCTTAAAGCACGTTGCCGACACTGTCTTAATACTCCTAACGACAACCCTGCAAGGTGGGTGAAATTGCTTAACTCCAGGGACTGAAGGTAAGAGCAGTTTTCCTGACCTAAGGCTACCACTTAAGCGATATTAAGGGTGACATCTGAATTCAGGGCTTCCTGGCTCACAGCTGGCAACTCTAGCATGCCTCCGTTTTCATGGCTCATTCGTCTGCCAGCCAATATAGATGGTGGCTGCGCCGGGCATCAGGCAAAAGTGGTGCCGTTTCGTCGTTCTTCCATGGACTCTGGTCCGCAAAAGCTTTTGGCTATCAAACATCCGTTAGCCTTGGTTGGAGGTGTCACGAGGTGGGTTGTTTTTGCGGCTTCCCCTCTGCTGATGCCGCTTCTCGCAGGCTTTTAACTCAGCTGCTTATAGCTCGGCGCCCGCACATCCATCCGAGGCTCTGCCAAGCCCGCACCCCACCTGTCGCCAACAGGTAACCTTCCTCGGGCGCCACGCACTCACCTTCATGCCCCCTACTCGGCCCGCCTGGAGAAGCCTGTCCAGAGTGGGGGCGCTCTCTTGGGGGGCCCGGATGGATGACCTTACGGGAAGGAGGGGCGAGCCGAACCATCCTCGGGCAGGAGAAGCCCCGAGGAAGCCAACGCGGAACCCATTGGAAGCGACGGTTTTTCGGAGCCGGTACGCGCTTTACGCAAACAGCCCTGGCCGGCTGGCCCGCTTAGAGGCGCGCGCGCCCCCGCCCGCTGGCACTGGAGCAGAAGCCGCCACCAGGATCTTGCTCTGGGCTTCCTGGTCCCACACTCGCCCGCCCGCCCGCCGTGCCCAGGACGGAGAGCAAGGGCTCCGGCAGCGCCTTCCCTCTCCGCCAGCCCGGCGAGCAAGAGCGCGACAACGCGCCGCCGGGGCTGCAGGCAGGCAGGCAGGAGAGCGCCTGGCGCGGCGCCCGGAAGCTCTGGGCTGCAAAAGGCGCTCGCGGAGGCCGGGAGCGCCACGCCCCACCACCCGCGCCACCCCACCCGGGGATGGGGAAGGGACCTGGCAGGCAGCGGCGTTTCGGGTGAAGCGAGTCTGGAGGAGCTCGAAGCAGCCGGACCAGCGCCTCGGCAGCCTTCAGAAAGCAGCAAAGAAACGGGCCCCAACGCCCTCCTACAAGGGCCGGCCCAAGATATTTTGGCACCCAGGCAGACCGCAAAATGTGCCCCCTCTCCGGGCCAAAGAAGAAGGGGCGAATGAAGAGCTACTACATCACGAACAAGGAGGCAGGGAAGAGCTATATCGGTTACAAGGGGTGGGAGGGGGAATTGGTTTGTTTTATGTTTATTTTTTATTTATAAAATTTGTATACCGCCTCTCATCCAAAGATCCCAGGGCGGTTCCCAATAGAAAAATACAAAAACAAACAAACCAATAAACCCCGCTCCCACAAACACATTTTAAAAGCCATAGCGCCCAGCTCACCTGGCTTTGAGAAGACAGAGCAAGGGCTGGTGGGAGACCCTCAAATGTTGCTGGCGGTGCCCAAATAATCCTCAAGGGCTGCATATGGCCCTTGTGTTGGACCACCTTTGTTTAGGATGATGTTAGTCTGAATTAGTCACTTAATACATACAGTGGTACCTCGGGTTACAGATGCTTCAGGTTACGCGATTTTGGGTTGCGCACCGCACCGAACCCAGAAGTACCGGAACGGGTCACTTTCGGGTTTCGGCCTTCGTGCCTGCACAGAAGCACTAAATTGCACTTTGCACATGCGCAGAAGGGCTGAATCACAACCCATGTGTGCGCAGACATGGCACTGCAGGTTGCAAATGCTGCTGCGGGTTGCGAACGTGCCTCCCGCACGGATCACGTTCACAGCCCGAGGTTCCACTGTAATTACATTTTCATTCTGGACTTACAGCTGTCCATGCAGGCACAGGTCAGGGCGACTGTCTACCAGCCCCATCTGGTACGCCAGCTGAGATCCTACCTGCCTGCACATTGTGGCACATGCTTTGGTTCTCCTACTTAGATTACTGCAATGTGCTCTGTGTGGGGCTACCAGTGAAGGTGACTTAGAAACCAGTCCCATCAGATGTCAAGGAGATAAATAACTACAACCTTTAGAAGACATCTGAAGGCAGCCCTATATAGGGAAGTTTTTAATGTTTGATGTTGTATTGTGTTTTTACTAAACAAATTTGTTGGGAGCCACCCAAGTGAAGAGTGACTAGTGGGGTGCCACAGGGTTTTGTCTTGGGCCCGGTCTTATTCAACATCTTTATCAACGACTTGGATGATGGACTCAAGGGCATCCTGATCAAATTTGCAGTTGACACCAAACTGGGAGGGGTGGCTAACACCCCAGAGGACAGGATCACACTTCAAAATGACCTTGACAGATTAGAGAACTGGGCCAAAACAAACAAGATGAATTTTAACAGGGAGAAATGTAAAGTATTGCACTTGGGCAAAAAAAATGAGAGGCACAAATACAAGATGGGTGACACCTGGCTTGAGAGCACTGCATGTGAAAAGGATCTAGGAGTCTTGGTTGACCACAAACTTGACATGAGCCAACAGTGTGATGCGGCAGCTAAAAAAGCCAATGCAATTCTGGGCTGCATCAATAGGAGTATAGCATCTAGATCAAGGGAAGTAATAGTGCCACTGTATTCTGCTCTGGTCAGACCTCACCTGGAGTACTGTGTCCAGTTCTGGGCACCACAGTTCAAGAAGGACACTGACAAACTGGAACGTGTCCAGAGGAGGGCAACCAAAATGGTCAAAGGCCTGGAAACGATGCCTTATGAGGAACGGCTAAGGGAGCTGGGCATGTTTAGCCTGGAGAAGAGGAGGTTAAGGGGTGATATGATAGCCATGTTCAAATATATAAAAGGATGTCACATAGAGGAGAGAGAAAGGTTGTTTTCTGCTGCTCCAGAGAAGCGGACACGGAGCAATGGATCCAAACTACAAGAAAGAAGATTCCACCTAAACATTAGGAAGAACTTCCTGACAGTAAGAGCTGTTCGACAGTGGAATTTGCTGCCAAGGAGTGTGGTGGAGTCTCCTTCTTTGGAGGTCTTTAAGCAGAGGCTTGACAACCATATGTCAGGAGTGCTCTGATGGTGTTTCCTGCTTGGCAGGGGGTTGGACTCGATGGCCCTTGTGGTCTCTTCCAACTCTATGATTCTATGATTCTATAGGTTGGCTCGGGCAACCCAGTCAGATGGGGGACATGTTAAAATACCTATAAACATACTTCCTATTCTCAATATAATATTAAAACACACAGATAGACATGTGCAGCAAAAGCAGACATATTAAGTCAGGCAGGCTGCAGATCCATCCAGCTCAGTGTTTTCTACAGTGGGCCAGTCAGGATATAAGGCAGTCGTCTTTCCCAGGCATATCTAGAAATGCCAAGGATTGAACTTGGGACCTTTTGCACTCAAATCATGCACTTCATCACAGAGCTATGCTCAGGGCCATCTGAAGCATATCCGGCGCCGTGGTGCAAAGATCCCTCCGGCGCTCCCCCCCCATTTCCCAGAGTTGTCAACCTTTTTAAAGGAAAGGTTCCCGAGAGTTGTTGACCTTTTTGTAGGGACCTGACACCACGCTTTCACATTATCTCTAACAAGTCCCTAGAACAAAATAAAATGAAAAGGCAGAGGAAAATCTAATGAAGTCCTCCATTTCAAAGCAAGACTCATTCAACACTCAGCTGTTCTTCTAATTCATCCTCATGATTCAAATTACCACATATCAAAAAGTTAAAGCAATCACCAGTTTGTTGTTCTTTAAATACCATATATCAAAAAGTTAAAGCAATCACCAGTTTGTTGTTCTTTAAATAAATTGATAAAGACACAGACAATGAAGTTCCTGGCCAATTTGTGTTTAAGTACAAAATTGACGTTTTCAAATATTGTTGGGGGGTGTGTGTGTAAAGCAGTGACATCCTGAACCTAAAAAGGACCAAAAACTTGGGTCACAAAGGCTGCAGCCCTAACTGCACTTACCTGAGAGTAAGCCCTGCTGAATCTAATAGGACCTTAAAACCCACCCCCGTCTTTAAAGGACTTTTGTTGGTGTTTGTTTGTTTTTAACCACTAACTGCATGGAGAGCGCGCTCTTGAGTCCATCCTTACCTCTGAACTGAGTCCTAATGGTAGTGCGCCCCCCCCAGCTTTCCCCTCCCACCGCCCCAAACCTGAATGAATCCCTCCTCCACCTTTTTCCTCAATGGAAGGGGTGGGGGGGGCGATGTTCTCAGCTCCCCTCCCACTCCCCGTCCTCCCCACCCCCTGCGCTGGGCAGCTCGAGGCTCACTTGCCGCATGGGCTTCCTCAGCAGTCCTGCTACTGCCGCTGGGTGGGCAGGTGGGAGAAGGGTATTGCATAGCTTTGCATGCCACTGCCCCTGCCTCCTCTCCCAGGCAGAAAGCAAGAGAGCATGGCTGGCTGTAGGAAGAGCCGCTGCCACTGCCCAGCATGTTCTTGCAGCTGTTCCCGGTCAATCCTGGACTCCCGCTGCTGGGTGTCCCTGATGGGCAGGCGCCATGGCGCAGGGTGCCACTAACCCTAATGGGTAAGACGGCCCTGGCTATGGTCCCTCCTCCTTGCCACATCTAGGGGCAAGAATAATGACATCTGACATGGTGCTGAGTACATGATTTCATCCCCTGAAGTCCCGTGACATAATGCAACACATTATAAATAACTGTTTATACTATGGTGTTACCTCATTCAGTGGACCAAACTGATCTTATCTACAGAATTAATTGCCCAAGACAGGGACCAAAGATGTTGTGGGGAGAATACGAAAGATAATTTATAGTTAAATCAATTTGGGGATAATTGGATTTCTCACCTTAACAAAACAATTCTGCATCTTGAAAAATGCAAAACTTAGTTAAGAGAATCTAAGATAATGAAAACTCAGCGTCGCATCACATTTGATGGTACAACTTTGGGCTAGATTTTATTTGGTAGAAGAATGTCCCCAATATTCTAAAACAATTAGTTAATACAGTACTAACTATTCTGCTCTAAAGCCCATGTCTCAGAAACACACAGTCCTTCATGGGGCCTTATTTACTTACCATAGAGGAAACACACCAGACTTATCTTGAATCAAATTCAAAAAGCTGCAAAAATTAATCAGTCATCAGATTCAGATCAACAATATTCAAAAACAAGCCACAACCTTACCTCACTGATTAATTCAGTTGTTAACCACGTTGAAACGAGAGTCATATGGGTTTATAAAGCAATTGCTCAACTGAACCAGTCCTATTCCAATATTCGCCTGCATCACAGGTCAATCACCCAGTAAAATATCACCCTCTGCACCTTGTGACACCAACCTGTCAGCCACCAGATTTGATGAGCTGGTCTGTATGAAATATTAAATTGATCGATTTCACACATAAGCGCCAGGTTTCCTAAGGCACAGGGAGAGCTTCCATTCAGTCCTGGCTCATGGCAGTTTTTACTGGCATAAATGAGAACAAGGAGATTGAGTTTGGAGATTAGGCAATTATAATAGCGCTGTCTCTAATGGCCAGTAAAATCTTGGAAGCCTACTTAAAGGCTTCAAGGAAGGAGCATGTGTGAGAGAGAGATACAGAGGCTGCCTTCGGAATGCCGGATGTTTGGGCCCTTGGCTTGTGCCTTTGATTTTGGCTGTATACATACTAGGCTATCCTCGTATCCTGGGTCGCTGTTTCTATATGTGCGTTGATGCATCTTCGTCCACACAGGAGCATTTCAGTTTTAGGCCTCTCCAATCTATCTCAGTGTTTCCTGTCCACACTGGGGGGCTGTGCTAGACGGGATAAATATATTTGTGCTGTTGTCCTCAGCCCACAATTACAACACTCTCACTCACCATGAATTCCAGAAACCTGAGGTCCATGGCAGTCAGGTGTGCAGAGGCAAAACTGGGCAGAGCAAGTGGATTCTCCCTTTGTCCAGTAGGCTAGTTACTTCAGAGACTCACCCCCTCTCTTCCTCCTCCCCCCAGGCACGCAAGAGCCATTGTCAGAGTTCAGGGACACATTCCAGCCAGGCAAAAAGCAGTGTAGGGTGCAAAGCAGGGCCAGGGAGGAGAGTGACAGCGGCATGATAGAACTTAACATAAGAAGAGCCCTGCTGGATCAGACCAAAGGCCACTGAATTCAGATCTCGCAGCAGCCAACCAGATGCCTGCAGAAACCCAGCAACTGTGACCCGAGCGGAAGAGCCCTTTCCTCACTGGACCTTTGCTTGTGTCGGCCAACCAACTGTACACCCACAACTCTAGAGGAAGAAATAAAAAGGCAATAAAGACAGAATAGGTTTGTGAAGATTCCAAAATACTTGTCTCGAATACACTTGGGGGCTGTCAGGTGCAGCATTCTGTTCTATCTTCAAATGTACTATTGCTGTAGAAAAAAATCCAAATTGGGGAAAACAGGCTGAGATTCCATCAGAACTGTCTATTTTGTAAAGCAACCCAACCAGGAAAGGATATCCTTACTGATCCACAGGAAATGGTGCTATGACACTAATCCCTGCTCCTTGAAAACTCCAATTCCCATCAGCTCCGACAAGCATCATCAACAGCCAGGGAGGATGGGCGTTTAGTCCAGCCCCGCAGAACACTACGTTTTGAAGGAAACACACACCAGACTGAACTGCTAATTTGCTCCAGCAAAATCTAAATGTCTCATGACACCTTCGAGCCTAACAGCGTTATTGTGACTTTGGTAGACTTCGCTGTATAACAGAAAGAGTCATCCCTCCCTAGAATAGAGGTAACAACGCAGGTCTGTGCCACTTCTTTGTCAGGCTCAAATATATACAAGATAAGAACAGAGTGACTAATTTCATAGCAGCAGCCACTGAAGATATCGGCTTTCAAGCTATTACATGCTAATTTAACACGTGAGAATGAAACCCAAACTGCCCATAAATCCACCCTGAATGCAAACATATTGTATTGTATGTTTTTGTAGGCCACAGCCCAGTTCAGCAGACGCATGCCTTTATTATGATTGCAGTGGCGTGTGGTGAAACTTTTCACAGGGGAACAGTTAGGGCTAGAGGTACCAGCTTGTGAGAGGGATTGCACGGGGAGGGGAGTGCGCTTGACCTCCAGGTGTCCTGTGAGGCATGAGCATTGGGCCTCCCTCCCTAAGTTGGCCAGAAGCTTCCCAGGCTTTGGAAGGGACACACCAGGCCTCTGACAGGATGCTGGACAGGGCCGTCTTAAGCATATCCGGCACTGTGGTGCAAAGCTCCCTCCGGCACACACACACACCATTTCCCAGAGTTTTTTAGGGAGGACGGTGCTGCCGGCAGGGCTGGAGGAGGCAGGCAGTGGCTGGAGGGTGGCTCCTCTGGGGGGAAGAGGCAGAGGCTGGACACGGCGCCTCCCGGCTCAGCTGGCCGCTTCGTGCCGTGGTGGCCACTGCAAACGGAGGCTCCGGGTGCAGTGCTGCTTCAGCGCGGCATGGCAGAGGCGGGTGAGGGCAGCAAGCTGATGCCGGGAGGTGCTGCGTCCAGCCTCTGCCTCTTCCCTGGTGCCCTCCAGAACTTGGCGCCTTGCGCCTCTGTGGGTAAAACACCCCTGATGCTGGAGCCCTGCGACCTCCTTCCCAAAGCTGCATGGGCTTTGGAAGAGTAGTGGGGGGGCTCTTGGACCCATTGGAGCAGATGCCTCCCTCCCTAAGCCAGACAGAAGCTTCCTAGGTTTTGGGAAGGAGGTGCCAGGGAAACATTTAGGCCCCCCAGTCCACTGACTGCACACCACTGTATGGCACCCTTTCCCTGGCCAGTCTCTGGCACTTGAATACAGATTGAATACAGATCCAAGCTTTGGTCTCAGGTAAGACAATTGCCTTTTGTAGGGCCTCACCTTTCAAAGAGGCAGCCTTTGTTTTTAGGCCTAATGATACTTGCATAGTAAACCGTAGTTAATCGTAACTGTGGTTTAAAGTAACTTGCAAACTCTGTCACTGGCTATAATTTGTCAGCATTACATAGTTAATCGGATTGTAAACTGGATCAGTACATGATTCCACAGGGCATCCAAGATGAAGGCTGTGCTCAGAGATTGACTCAGTCTGGCATGTTAGTCAGTGCCCAGTGAGTCAATTAACTAAGTTAAGAGACCGTCCTCCCTTTCCTTCCTTCCTTCCTTCCTTCCTTCCTTCCTTCCTTCCTTCCTTCCTTCCTACAATGCTGGCCCAAGAGAGTCAAAGTCTCCTGTCCTACGCAAGGACCTTTAGAGAACTTAAACACGGGGGGGGGGGGTCAAGGTGCCTCCTCATGTAATTCAAAATAAATAAGTAGGAAAAAGAAAATAAAAATGGGAGAAGAGTGTCCAGTGGAGTCTAACAAAACTACTCCAATGCTTTTTTAAAAAATCAAATGTTAAATTCTTTCCAATATCTATCTATCTATCTTGTGTGTCCCTGCTTGGCTGGTGCCCTCAGCATGTTCTTAGTCTGCCTATTTGGTAATCTAGCCCTGAGCCAGACCCCCAAATGGTGCCATGGGAACAAAAGAGGTTTCTTGGCAGAATTCATGACCAAATGGAACTGCCATGCTTATTTATATACCCCTGTCCTGAGGTTTTGCATTCAAAGTGAGTTTGCAGCAAAACTAAATGCACTAATGTTCCACAACAAGAGAGTTCATTATAAAACCCCTCCATTCCTCAGGCGCTTGGGAGGGAGGAAGGCACACAGCAGGCCCTCCTCCTGGTGGGCTCCCCACAAGCATCTGGACGGTCCCTCTTTTGAACAGGATGCTGCTCCAGAGGGATCTTTTGTCGACCCATCAAAGTTCTTCAGATATTCAAAAGGCAAAGTTGGCAAAGCTCTGCCTTGTACTATAGTGCCTTGTACTATAGTACAATCTTCACAGCTAGCCATAGGGTTGCCAGATGCAAAAAGAGCTCAGGGCTCCTGCACCTTTGGTACCGTATTTACTCAAATGTAATGCACAACTTTTTTGGCCATGTTACGTCGTGAAAATTAGGGTGTGCATTAGATTCGATGGTGCATTTACATTCACCAGCAAATACTTTTTTGGTTTCAAGGTTTCAAAAATTGAGGTGCGCATGAGATTTGCATAAATACAGTAGTTGTGTAGAAGGGGGATTTCAGCAGGTGTAGTGCCTACATTTTCTGAAATGTCCTCTTCTACAAAACTACGTTTGTAGGCACGTTCGCAACCCACAGGAGCCATGCCCTCTTTTTGCACCTGACCAAGGTGGTCTCCTCCCCTGCTCTTCCTAAAAGCAATTCTTTAAGACCAGCGTCTCCAGGAAAGTCTTTCCTGTGCCACCTGAGCTTCAGCTTACAACTCCAATTCCACCTGGAATTCCCCATCCTTTCCCTGACACTTTTTGACAAACCCTCTCATTTCTATGCACTTGTCTAGACTCATCCAATGAAGATAATAAAACTTCTGTTCAGGGACCACACGCTGCTTCTAATCCCCTGCACACAATACCTACAGGGTTGGTATGAAACTGTTCAATACAGGAGTGCCAATTTTTCAGCTAGGCTTGTAACTGTGCCTTTCTTTGTTCCTTGATCTGCAGGCATTTAGTGCATAGCTGTCAACTTTCAGATTTGAAAATAAGGGATCAGCAGCCTCGAAAATAAGGGATCAGCAGCTTCACCTGTCCCGGGGACAGGCTACGGGATATCTAACAGTCCGGGATAGCAGCGGGAAGCAGCAGAAAACGGCGCTGGAATAAGGGAATTTCCTGCAAAAAAGGGAAGGTTGATAGCTATGATTAGGTGGCAATAATATTTCTATCTGCTGCAAAAAAGCTTTACCTGCTGATGTCTGCAGCTGAAGTGCAAGGGATATCTGTATTTATATATAATTGTTTCTCTTATGTTGTTAAATCAAAGCAATGAGAAGCTGCTAGGTCCTGACCACTATGCGCACCCTGCATCTTTTATACCAATTGCAAACATCTAATTCAGTGATAAATGAAAGCTGCTGGGTTTGGGGTGGAGGGGGAAGGGATGTGAACAGCAGCCCCAGTTGATTTCCTGTAATTGCCCCATTAAACAGAGCTCTTTCCACCATGTCAAATGCAGGTACCTGAGCTCTGCTCTATCTCACACTTATCAGGTTATTTAACTGGCGTTTGCTACCTGTATCTGAGTAATCATTAATCTTTTTTAAGAGCCGCAACAGGCCCAGGCAGGCTTGCTGCTAACATCACATATATGTCTTGACGTGTGAGTGGTTTTTGTGTGTGAGTGTCTGTGTGTGTCCTGGGCAAATAGCAGAACTCAAGAAGGAAACTGAGCTTTCAAAAACACCCCTTTGCAAACTGAGCTAACAGAACTTTTATCGCAAAGCATGCCTTTGGGATGCCAACCTTCCTTCAAGTCCCTGTGAATACAGTGCAGCTTGGATCAGCATGAATTAGCAGGTGATCCTGTGCCACGGGCAGTTTTACCTGCTGATTTCTATACATCAACTACTGCCAAAGGCCAAGAGCAAGTCCAGCCAGGTTTTCCTTCTGGTCGGCTGGACACCTTACTTCCCATTGTAGCAGCAGCAGCTGTTCCCAGAGGCTTCCAAAAGAGCATTTGGGAAGGGCATGAAGAAGGACTGGTGAGCAGGGTGAGTCCCGAGGGCCACATTTGGCTTGCAGGCCTAAGATCCCCACAACCCCGCTCTACGTAGCTGCAGGAGGGGCCCTGCTAGGATGTAGCATCAGCCCCCCCCCCCGTGCTTTCTGGAGAAGAGGACCCCAACCATCCCTGAACCCCTCGGAATAGAAACAGCAACCGTAGGAATGGTGCCAGAAGCAACTTGAGTGAGGGCAGCCACCTCAGCCTAGCCAATGCCATTGCCTAAGGAAAATATTTGCAGCTATTTCCTTTCAACTGGAAAAACCCTATTTCCCCTACCCCAGCGCCACCAACAAGAAATAAATCTGGCTTGGTTTCATTCCCTTGGGACAGGCGTGACCTGTTCTGCTTTCCATGCTTCCTGACCTTAGAGTAGATGTGGGAGATAAGGACTGTGACGCAGACCTGAGAAGCGGGAGGCGGACCGTGATGGGGAAGTGCAGGAAACTCCGGAAAGGATCACACAGTCCGACACTGAGAGGGGCTTTTCTGCACCAGCGCTTCATACCAGGCAGTCCACACAATCCTTGGTAGGGACAAATGGTGTAGAAACACCCAAAGTTGGTCAGTGGGTGCCTGGATGCAGACATCACAGGAACGGGCAGTAGGAACAGCCAGGAACGGGGTTAATTACTCATTTATCACATTTTGAATCCTCTCTCTCAAAGGAATTTAGGGTGGTGTGCAGGAGACTTTTCTCCTCCCCAGACCTTCACAACCATCTTGTGAGGTAGGCTTAGAATGAGAGATTATGCCTGGTCACCTGGCTTTATGGGTTAACAGGGATTTGAACCCAGGTCTGGTTCATGTTCACAAGAAAGTACTCTCTTTCTACTATAGCACACTTGCTCTCACCATGGACACTTTATAAGTGAGAATAATCATCAGCCCTGGAACCGATTTTAATTCACATTTATTTATTTTAATATTTTGCTTACTAGAACAAAAGACCTCTAAGAAGTTTAAGGTACTCTTTTCTTTAAAAATATATTTTTATTAGTTTTCAAATTATTAAGGAACTACAGAGACAAGTAAACAATATCAAGAAATTCAATAATACATCCAACTAAGAGCAAAGCATATGAAACCTAAACGCAACACCCAGTAGTCTTGAACACAGAGTGTGAGAGCCAGTGTGGTGACTAACAACACACTGAGCATGTCCCCGAGGCGCCGGGGCTCAAATCCCACTTTAGGGATTTTTTTGTTTTTATTATTGATTTTAAAACACAGTGTATAACACACTGAAACATGCAGTCCAGTCCACTGTTCTTGCTTCTGAAGAATGTGCCTGGTAGTTTTGACTAGCCTTGTGCAATTTTGTGGTCCTCGCAAATTTCTCTCTCCCCCCCCCCCCATTGTTCCTCAAGAATTCATAGTGAAATATAGCACTGGTGGTCACAAAATTGCATTTGGAATGCTCTCTGGCAAGATCTCATGACTAAGATGATTCCAGACATTGGGCTAGCCTCTTGTCAGAACTAGATTATGAATTCAGAAGTGAGATCTAGAATCCTATTATAGAACTGTCGAGCTGAAAGGGATCCCGAGGGTCATCTAGTCCAACCCCCTGCAATGTAGGCATCTCAACAAGGATTCAAAACAGAGAATAGGGAGAGAGGTTAGAAATGAATGGCATTAGGGGTATCCAATATCATTCCTTGGGTGCTTTCCAAATAAGGATGGGTCATTAGTCAATAATTTACAGGAGTTTCTCTTAAGAGTTCCAATTGGCCAGCAACACTTTCCTTCAGGAAATTCTGTCCCTCCAGCCTCATAATTTACTATTTTTATTTTCCCACTGTTACTGAACACAAGAACTTACTGGATTTGTTGGTCTGGTGTACTGGGATTGCTGGAAAGGTCCCCTCTCCCCATTTTGCAAGCCTTCCTAAGTATGCTGATACCAACCTTTTTTTCCTTCCTTAGATCAATTTTTGCCCCATTTCTATCAGCACTCGCCATCTCAGTTCACTGGAAACACACTGGACCTTGTTTTCAAATTCTCACCACTGTTTTGAATGTGGAATTTCTTTCTTTACTTTATTTTATAGTGGGGCGAGGGAGGAAGGGCTTAGGTTTCTGTATTTTATTTTGGTATGACTAGTCAACCATGCACTTTGCACATTGCCCTGGGATCTGGAAGGATGGTTTAGAATATTTTTAATCAATATCTCTGGCTGGAATTTTTGTAGTCATACACACTATTGCAGCCTCGATTCTATTTTATATGATTATTCTTACACATTTGGAAACAGGATTCAATTTTCCAAATCTTAAGTTGAAATCATAAGGCATATCTTTAGCTCACAGAAATGGTTGGCAAGTTTCCTTTTATGCAAATATATGTGCAAACTTAGAGATGACGTACTTGGCATCTCTTTATGGGTGGATGGCAATAAAAAGGATCACTTCCACCTGCAGTTTAAGTGACCAGCAAGGCAGAGCAAACAATGTCTCATCAGTTACATTTGGACCCTACTCTCCTGTGAAATTAACTATATGGGGTAACCTAGATCTGAAGACAAGGAGGCAATCATTTTTGTGAAAGAAATGGGTTGATGGTGTGATTTATTTGCTAAAATTAGTTAATAGGATTGGGTGGAGAAATGTCATTTTCAATACTGCAGTTTACTACCTACCTGGAAGAGCTGATTGGCAATGTCTTCACTTACAACAGAATGGCTATTTGTGGACTGTCAGCTCTGAGTGTCTTGGCATTGCCCATATGGTTGAAGGGAAGAATCAAATTCCTATAGAAACCTGCATTATTTTTTTAATAAATGTTTGTGGGAATGTTTTAAAGTGGATGTTCAGCATCTCATGAAATAGGATGGAATAGGGAGTTTGACTGGGCTGTATGGAACTAATGTGCTTTAGAATCTAATGCAGTGCTTATTTAGAGACTGATTCAGTCAAAATAGTTGTTTGGGGTATATTGGACTCCATGGTGTGTACAGGCCTAGGAGCCAAATGTACCCTTCCAAGGCTCTGTTTTGGATCCTGGATCCTCCGAAGGCCACCCACCCTCCTCCATCACACCCTCCCCCACCCGGTTCCACACCCTCCCCAAGTCTTCTAGCCCAGCTGAAAGTGTCCCTGAACTCTGAGAATGCCTCTTGCTCGCCTGGATGTGTGTAGAAACTATCCTACAGAACAAACTTCACATTCATTGCTCCAGCCTTGCCTCTGGCCCTGCTCAGCGCAGGCATGTGGCCCTCAGAAGTTTGTAAATGGTTCCCCACCTCCCTGATCTGAGGAAAGTGAGTGGCCAGTGATGCCCATTGACACAGAAGTTCCTAACTTCACACGCCCACTGATGGGTCTGAACAGGCTGTGACTAACCAGGGTGTGTGTATATGAAATCACAACGAACTGTTCATGGAAAACATTAATTCAGTATTTGAAACAATTGAAGAAGGGGGGGGGATCTAACAGGCAGTCTTCAAGTAACTGGTCCCATTAGGACAACTATTGTTTGCACAATGGGATTTCAGCAAACCCCCCCCCCTTCCCTTGTACCCAACCCTATTCTGCTGCGGAGGGTGGGAGGAACCCCTAGAATGGATGGGAGGGGAGGGGGAGAGAGGGAGGGAGGGAGGGAGGGAGGAAGACCCACTGTAGTAATCCATACTTAGTGCTGACTTCAAGATACATTGAATACAGCCCAAGACAGGGAATCTCGGGAAAATAAAACTGCCAGTATTGCAATGCCGTTCTACAAATTGATGGTGCAGCTACATCTGGAATAAGGTGCAGAGGTCCAGTATTTCCCATCTCACAACAGGAGACACTGGAGCTGGAAGAGGTGCAGAGAAGGGCCGATGAAGGAGACAGGGCTCCTTCTCTGCAAGAAAAGAGTGGCCTGGGGCTTTGGGCTGTTTTTGTTTTAGGGGGAAATCCAGAATATAATTAAGGAAGGATGTGGTAGAGATTCTGATGTACGTTGAGGTGTGGAATGAAAGAAAGGAGTCTCCCTCTCTCAGGACTGGGCAGACCATGAAACTCAACCTGGCAGAACAAAGGAAGCGAAAGAAGGAATTTTAGAAGGATGTGAACAGCCAATGAATGAGGACCCCTTGTGGAAACATTGTGGAATTACCAGTCTTTGCCAGTATTTTTTGGACAAGCCACTCCATTAAGGGACTGGCCTCACCTGGGTTGCTAATGGGGTGGGCAAGGGGGGCGTGATAGGCAGCCTCCATCTCAGGGTCTCCAAGGGAAAGAGTTCAAAGCTGTTTGTGTACATTATTTCCCCCACATAATCCTGGAACCTGTAGGTTCTAAAGGGCGCTGGGAGTTGTAGTAACTGAGAGTTCCCAGGATTCTTGGGAGGAAATAATATCATGGAATTGTAGATGGAAGGGACCCTGAGTGTCATCTAGTCCACCCTCTGCATTGCAGGAATCTTTTGCCCAATGTGGGGCTTGAACCCACAAGCCCGAGATGAAGAGCCCCCTGCCCCACCTACCAGTTGAGCTTCCCAACATATCAAGATGCTCCAAATGTGCTTTAAACGTACAGTTTGTATTTTGGTAAATGTCAATGTGCAAATCTTATAAAATTGAAAATGATTTTTTAAAAGGAAAAAAGAGAAAAAAGAAACTAATAGTGTGTACATCTCAAGGAGAGGGCCAGTTTCTGAATCTGTTAGATAATGTCACTGAAAATTGAAATTTCATATTGACAATTTAAATGTCAACATTTGGAATTTTTGAATCAACTTATTCTAAGTTTTTATTAATTAGAGTTAAGAAGACTGTTTCTGAGGGTGTTTTCCCAGTTTCTGAGGGTGTTTTGTTGGGGGGGGGCTGTAACCCTGCAATGAAGACCTAGTTATGCAAACAGATTGCTTACCGACTTGAACACATGGCTGCCCATCGAGCATAATTGTTTTTTGCTTTGTTTTTATAGTTTGTATTTGGCTTTTAAGGGGAGAGGGTCAGGGCTACCGGGGAGTGGGCCTCAGCCAACAGAATGACTGGGGCAGGTTCCACAGGGGCAGAAGCACTGGGACATCCAATCTCAGTGATCACAGGCAGGAGAAGGAGTTACACTAAGACCAGACCATGTCATTACCAAGGAGGCAGGTTTAGTCGTTGTTTGAAGGCTATCCCTGCCTCCGGGTCTGATCCTGACTGGAAGGATACTGAAATCAGCAAGTGAAACCCACATGACCTGAAGGTGCTGCTGTTCAATGCCAGGTCAATGATTCATAAGACCACTGCCACCCACGACCTGATTGTGGATAAAGGATTTGACCTGGCATGTGTGATAGAGACTTGGTTGGATGAAAATGATGGGCCTGCCCTTGCTGCTGCTTGTCCACCAGGTTTCTCTTACACACAGCAACCCTGGTCATATGGGTGGGGAGGGGGGGTTGCAGTGATTTTTAGGAAGTCATTAGTTTGCACCAGGAGTCCTATTGGGAAGACCCAGTTTTCCGAGTGCATGTTCTGGAAGTTGGGCAATAGGGGCAGTACAGGATTCCAACCTCCCTGCTGCACCAAGGATTCCCCGCCCAAGCTGCTTCAGGTCATGGCGGATGTGCTTCTGGGGACACCTAGTTTGGTTGTCCTAGGGGATTTTAACATCCATGCTGACACAACCTTACAAGGGGCTGCTCGGGACTTCGTGGAAAGCATGGCCTCCATGGGGCTGTCGCTGAATGTTTGGCCCAACTCATAGGACATGCCTTAAACCTGGTGTTTATGGATGTTGGTGAAACAAAAGAAGTACCATGGTCAGATCACTTCAAATCAACTGTACTTCTCCATGACCCTTCCTCTCTGCAGGGAGGTGGGACCAATTCGGATGGTCCGCCCCTGCCACCTAATGGATCCAAATGGTTTCCAGAGAGTAGTAGGGGATGTTTTGTCCCATGTTGATGGCCTTTCAGTTGATTCCCTGTGGCCTGCTGGAATGCTGAGTTAACCAGGGCTCTCAACTGCTTGGCTCTGAAGCACCCTATCCGATTGCATGGAGTCTGGATAGCCCCGTGGTTTTCCCTGGAGCTGAAGGTGATGAAACAATCGTTGAGACTGCTAGAGCGCAGGTGGTGGAAAACTCATTCTGAATCAAAGCGGACACGGGTTAGAGCTCAACGTCAAGCCTACGAAGTAACAATAGCAAAGGCAAAGAGGACCTTCTTCACTGCCTCTATTACATCTGCAGAAAACAGCAGCAGGAGACTCTTTCAGGTGGTTTGCACTCTATTGGAACCCCCTTTGTCATTGGGGCCTGGCAGGGACCCCAAGATCTCCTTTTTTGCAGATAAAGTCACTCAGATTTGGAAGGAGGTAGACTCCACCATGGGAGCAGGGCCGGGGTGGGAGAGTGCTGGATTCCTGTCTAGTCATGTTATATGGGATCAATTCCATTCTGTTACCTCTGAGGATGCGGACAGGCTGCTTGGACAAGTGAAACCAGCCACCTGTCTTCTTGATCCTGGTCCATTCTGGCTCATAAAAATAAGCCAGGAAGGGCTGGGCGATGGGCTCTGTGGGGTGGTGAATGCTTCCCTCTGTGAGGGAGCCTTCCTAGACCCACTGAAAGAGATTAAACCGCTTCTTTTAAAAACATCTTTAGACCTGGCCAATATGGCCAACTATTGCTCAGTCTCAAATCTTCCATTCTTGGGCAAAGTGATTGAGCGGTGGTTGCTGAACAACTCCAGGCACGCCTGGAGGATGCGGACCATTTGGATCCCTTCCAGTTGGGATTCAGGACTCACCATGGGACTGAAACTGCCCTGGTCGTGCTGGTCGATGATCTCCGGCAGGCCAGGGACAAAGGTGAATGCTGCTTCCTAGTTCTGCTGTATCTCTCAGCGGCCTTTGATACCATCAATCATGGCATCCTTCTGGACTGTCTGGGGGTGGGGTGGGGCTGGGAGCACTGTTATAGAGTGGTTCCGCTCCTTTCTCCTGGGCCGTGTCCAGAAAGTGGTGTTGGGGGATGAGTGTTCAACAGTGGCGTAGCGTGGGGGGTGCAGGGGGGGCCGGCTGCACCGGGCGCAACATCTGGGGGTTAGGGTTAGGGGGCGCAAATCCACGGGTTAGGGGGTGCAAATTACTTGCCTTGCCCCGGGTGCTGACAACCCACGCTACGCCACTGGTGTTCAAACCCCTGGGCTCTCATTTGTGGGGTGCCTCAGGGTTCCGTCCTCTCCCCCATGCTTTTAACATCTATCTACATGAAGCCACTGGGAGAGATCATCAGGGGGTTTGGGCTGGGTGTTCATCAATATGCGGATGATACCCAGCTCTACTTCTCTTTTAAATCGGAACCAGTGAGGGCAGTGAAGGTCCTGTGTGAGTGTCTGGAGGCAGTTGGAGGATGGAAGGCGGCTAACGGATTGAGATTGAATCCTGACAAGACAGAAGTACTCTTCTTGGGGGACAGGGGTGGGCTGGTGTGGAGGATTCCCTGGTCCTGAATGGGGTAACTGTGCCTGCCAGGTGCACAGCCTGGGAGTCATTTTGGACTCACATCTGTCCATGGAGGCACAGGTCAATTCTGTGTCCACGGCAGCTGTCTACCAGCTCCATCTGCTACGTAGGCTGAGACCCTCCCTGCCTGTGGACCATCTTGACAGAGTGGTGCCTGCTCTGATTATCTCCCACTTGGACTACTGCAATGCACTCTGCGTGGGGCTATCTTTGAAGCTGACTCAGAAACTGCAATTAATCCAGAATGTGGCAGCTAGACTGGTGACTGGGGGCAGCTGCCGAGACCACATAACACCGGTCTTGAAAGACCTACATTGGCTCCCAGTATGTTTCCATCCACAATTCAAAGTGTTGGTGTTGACCTTTAAAGCCCTAAACAGCCTCAGTCCTGTATACCTGAAGGAGCATCTCCACCCCCACCGTTCAGCCCAGACACTGAGGTCCAGCTCCGAGGGTCTTCTGGTGGTTCCCTCACTGTGAGAAGTGAGGTTACAGGGAACCAGGCACAGGGCCTTCTTGGTAGTGGCGCCTGCCCTGTGGAATGCCTTCCCATCAGATGTCAAGGAAATAAGCAACTACCGTATTTTTCCCTCTATAACACGCAGATTTTTTCTCCTAAAAAGGAAGGGGAAATGTCTGTGCGTGTTATTGAGCGAATGTGTGGTCCCTGGAGCCAAATGGCAAAAAAAATCAGGCAAAAATCAAATCGCGCGTCTCGGAGAAGGGAAACCTGAAAAGAGGAAGTGGCTGCTTTCCTGCATTCTGCCTCAGGGTCTTACTGCCCACCCTCCTCTGTTTCCTTGCTGTGTTTGCTCAAACGGAACAAAGAGCAGGGAAAGCCCCTCCCCTCCAGGCAAGCAGAGGGGTGGGTAGGTGAGGGAAAACTTTTGCCTTCCTTTCCTCCCTCCCGTTATACCCCTCTCCTGCATTCTTAGCCAGCTGCTTCTCTGCACACCCCTCTCGTGCTCCTTGTCCATTCTGTATTTTTCCTTCCTTCCCCACTTAAAATGTGGTTAAAAAGCATGGATCCACATGGATCCTCAGGATCTTTGCATAGGGTCACCCCAAATTCACCATCAGATCACATAGCATGTCCATGGCTACAGCCTGCCCCCCCCCCCAAATCACGCACCCACTGTTGCCTGGGGCTGCAATGGTGCAAAAACGTGGTTACAAAACATGGATCCTCAGGATCTTTGCATTGGGTCACCCCAAATTCACCATCAGAGCACATAGCATGTCCATGGCTACAGCCTGCCCCCCCCCAAAATCACACACCCACTGTTGCCTGGGGCTGCAATGGTGCAAAAACGTGGTTACAAAGCATGGATCCACAGGGATTCTCAGGATTTTTGCATTGGGTCACCCCAAATTCACCATCAGATCACATGTCTGTGGCCACAGCATGAAGCACAAAAATGATACATCCACTGTTTCATTCAGAATGTTTTTTCCCTTGTTTTCCTCCTCTAAAAACGATGTGCGTGTTATGGTCAGGTGCGTGTTATCGAGCGAAAAATACGGTATCTTACTTTTAAAAGACATCTGAATGCAGCCCTGTTTAGGGAAGTTTTTAATGTTTAATGCTGTATTGTGTTTTTAATATTCGGTTGGGAGCTGCCCAGAGTGGCTGGGGAAACCCAGCCAGATGGGCAGGGTATAACTAATAAATTAGTAGTAGTAGTAGTAGTAGTAATAACTTCCTGCACTGATATCTGGTGGAGGGGTTGGGAAGGAATGAGTAAGCAGTTTTAACAGTTTTAAATTTTGGTACACTTGATGTTTGTGTATATTTATTTCACCCCTACAAAATGCTGATTTGTCTCAACATGCCCCCCCCTTAAGCCATTGCTTGCAGTTTCAGTTCCTCTTACCTCTAAAGCCCCATGCTTGCTAATGAGAATCAAAAGGCTGATTCAGATATTATATTTCCTGGCTGTCCCTGGGCTGCCCATCACATGAACAAATGGAGCATGTGAGCTGGCATTATCCTTTAATGGTTGGCACCAACTCCCTGAACTGCAAAGGCAGCATTCCCATACCACTTGCACCAAGCTAACTCCCTGCAACCCTCATACCACTTACACAGTAAGTAAGTAGCACAGTAAGGACTCAGTCAACATCCTATTGATCCTGCCTTCATCAGTGGGTTTCAGTAGGGAGGCCTTTCCCCTCCTCTGCCTGAAGAGGACAATAGACCTGGGTCCAGTCTCGGCTTGGCTGGGATCAAACACAGCTTGGGGGGGGGGGTGGAGCAGGGGATAGAAACCTAATGGGGAGCAAGAGCTGTTGGAATGTTAGTGCTGTGAGCCCTTCCAACTTGTGCTCAGTCTGTATGTATGTGCAAATACAAGCATTGATCACAAAGACATCACACCACCAACTCTGTTGAAATTCATTTCAAGGAAACCAATGTCTAGCAAACCTGAAATCTCTCACTGTTAGGAAATTAGGGTGTGTGCAACAGGCTGATGTGAAGGACATAGAATGATTGTTGTTTTTTTAATTGTGGGGTGGAATTATTGCATTTGCAAACTGGTATATAACGAAAGCACGGTACCGCTCTGGCGGGAAGGTAAACGGTGTTTCCGTGCGCTGCTCTGGCTTGCCAGAGTGTGTGCAATTGAACATCCTTCTCACATGTGAATTGCACAAAGGGGGCATCATCAGGCAGTCTGCTTCCCTACTTGCTACTTGCAAGCTGGCTGCTGTGTGATCCGGACTCCAGTAAGATCATAACTAATTGGAATGGGGGAGGGAAGCGTTATTTCAAGATTTGCCAAGGGCAATCCTACACAACTTGTGTCGCATAACTGTGTTGTCTCTTGAAGGGTAATTAGTTAATTTATTTGGTTCCATTTATGAATTGCTTCACATAAAATATCTTGTAGCAATCTCACAGCAAAAGGAACTATAAAAACAATACAAAATAATTCTACTGTATATGTAACAAAATTCAATATACACAAACAAGTATATACACAGTTTCATGTGTAAAAACACTTTCAAATCCAAACCTATTTAGGAGCCCTGCTCATACTAAGCTGTAATAATTTAGTCATTTTCAGTTGAACAAGACAAAACTAACTCAGTGGCCTCATTCACACATAATGCAAAACTTTGGGTCATGATTTCATCCGATCATCTGTACCTGTAGTCCAGCATTTTACCCATGGTTTATTGGCTATGAACAGACCATGCTCATAAGTCAAGGTTCGTTGCCAGTTTATAATGCAAACCTGGGTTTATGTCAGGGGTAATCTTTCATAATATTTTGCCTGTATGAGGCCAAAATTTGGCACCCTCAAAATGGATCGCCTCAGTCATGGATCTTCTCAATTTTGCGTCCCCATGTGCTGGGACACCCACACCACCTTAAATCTGTCACTGCTCGTGTGAACCATGACTTAGCATTTATGTGTGAACCCAGCCAGTGTCATGTTTTTTGGCATAACTCAATTGTTGAGCTGGCTTCAAAATCTCTTAATTTCTGTCACTCTCCTCGTCACCCCTACTTTTTTTTATTTCAATAACCAGCTTTCGTTTTCTCACGGGCACTTTCATAAATCAGTGTCAACATAAAATAATTGACTAGGAACAACATAGGTCAACCCCAGCTCCTGTGGGAAAAACAGTGAATTCACATTTTTAATGTTCACTATATGTCAAAGCAGATTATTTTCATAGCCCAGCTTTCTCATGAGAGCCGTTGGTACTCTTCTCAGTGGTCAATGCCGAGGGGACACATTTTTTCTCAAGATGGAACTGTGCCAGATCTCTGTCTCCTCTGTTGGGAACGGAGCAGAGAGGTGTCTTTAGGCTGCAGATTCTCAGACTTTGTCAAAGTGTGTATGAGGTAAGTGATTCTCATGCCAACCCCATACTCACTCGGATTGCCACGTCTGCACTCCCAAAGCCTAAGAAGTGTTGGGAAAGACATAGTCATAGTGTGGGGTTCAGTGCCTGTGCCAGACTATTTTGCACCCCAGGCAAGGCTAAAATGGATGTAGAAAAAATGAAAAGCACAAAACCTGAAACTGCTAAATTTATTTAAATTGCAATAATAAGTAATGCAATAATCTTTGATCATCTTTCTCAAATACAAAGGAAAATCACAAAGAACTCATAACCCACCTACTTTCAGCAGCCAGAAACACCATAACCAGCCACCGGAGAGAGTAAGCATGGACCAATGGTACCAAATAGTATGGGAAACAAGAATCCACCAACAGCATACAAATCAATATGGCTAACCTGATCCAAAACACCCACCCACCCCACTCACACACGAAAACAAAAATAACCACAGCCAATCACAAACAAACAACCACACCCTAGGCCAACCCCAACCTCTCTCACCACCAAAGAAACACAAATGAACAGCAGAGAACCTGCACAAGCAACGCTGACACCAAACTCTACATACATTAAGCAAAATAGAAACATCGCCACCCGACCCCACCCCATCCATCTTCCCCCCTCCACCCCTTCCCCATCCCCAGTGTCTCAACAAATGAAACTGATTAGTAAAAATGTTACATGGAAAAAATACGAGAGACATTACACATGCTTCTGTAAAACAAAAAAATCTTTAATAAAAAGAAAAAAGAAAGAAATACAAAGGAAAATGCTTCAGCACACAAATAATTTTGGATAATCTTGTGAATGGTGATGCTGAAATTTAAATCTCCTTAAAGTTTCAGGTCAAGTGCTGACACCTGGGCATGTTCAGCTGATCCTCTACCTGAGCGCTGGTTCCTCCATGCCAGGAGAGGAGAAGTGGGCCATGCTGGGGGTGTCCGCTTCTTGCCCCCTCAAAAATCCATGCCAGGGCCACGGTCCCTCTGGCACCCCACACCCCACACCCTGCTGGCACCCACAAACTCCTGATGCCCGGGCAACACCCAGTTGTGTAACCCAATATGTGGTAAGTTTAAGTATGTTGCACATACCCAAGACAGTCAATGCTGTCATGTGCTGAGGAGTTCGGAGGAAGCAATAAAAACCTGTTTTCCAAGCTCAGTGGTGTCATTTGAGTCAGTGCCCAGACCAGGAGCAGGATGAATGACAAATACACTGAAGAAAAGTATCTCTGAGAATGTACAAAGTACCTTACCCTAAGCACAAGCAAATCCTGCACAACTGAAATTAGAAGGCAGGATATGTGTTTGATGATAAGGAAATGCTACTTTAGTTCAGCAACTTTTCTTTCTTGACATATAATGTAGTTATGCATACTTGTTTTTAAAATCTGCAGCTTTTATCTGCATATTATGGATAATTATGGGCTCTCCCACACTTCCCCTTGTGCTGTGCTTAGAAAGCAAGGGCCCAAGAAGTTTTCTGCTTGATCTGTGCTTAATAATAATAATAATAATAATAATAATAATGTTACGGAAAAATCTAGGTGTGAGGCTGCTCAGTCACCCAGCTCGTCGGGCAGAACCCGCGGGTCCCTGCGGAATAAAGGAAGGAGTCCAATCAACCGGAGCAAATAGCTGTAGACCAAAGTTTATTGCACAATAGGTTCAAAGAGCAAATTTGTGGTTTTTTTTATGAAATACCGTATTTTTTGCACCATAACACTCACTTTTTTCCTCCTAAAAAGTAAGGGGAAATGTCTGTGCGTGTTATAGAGGGAATGCCTACGGGTGGCATGCCTACGGATTTTCCTCCTCTAAAAACTACGTGCGTGTTATGGTCGGGTGCGTGTTATAGAGCGAAAAATACGGTATTAATTGAGATTTTACAAAAAACAAAGGTTTACAAAATAAAAAGAAAACATATGAAAAGAAAAAGATAAGAAAAAACATACAAAAATACATAAAAATAAAAAATAAAAAATAAAAATACAAAATACAAAAAGCAAATAGGTAAGAAAAAATTAAAAAACAAATCCATTTTTTTTGTATCTTTAAATTCATTAGCTTGTTTCCTTGACCTCCTCACACCTCCCCTTTTTGTATTCCCATTTACATAATCCAGCAAATCCTTACCCTCTTTCATTTATCTTAACTCTATATCTTAACATATTATAACTCTATATTTTCATCCATTATCAATCCATTTTTGCATATTCTTAATTAACTTTGTTGCTAGTGCCACTTATTTTCAATCCAACATCATTTTAACATTCATTAATTTTACAGTGTTTCTGCAGATAATCTTTAAATTTCTTCCAATCTTCTTCCACCAACTCTTCTCCCAGGTCTCGGATTCTGCCAGTCATTTCCGCCAATTCCATATGGTCCATCACCTTCATCTGCCACTCTTCCAGGGTGGGTAAATCTTGTGTCTTCCAATACTTTGCAATAAGTATTCTTGCTGCTGTTGTTGCATACATGAAGAAAGTTCTATCCTTCTTTGGCACCAACTGGCCAACTATGCCCAGGAGAAAGGCCTCTGGTTTCTTCAAAAAGGTATATTTAAATACCTTTTTCATTTCATTATAGATCATCTCCCAGAAAGCCTTAATCTTTGGGCACGTCCACCAAAGGTGAAAGAGTGTACCTTCATTTTCTTTAAATTTCCAACATTTGTTATCGGGCAAATGATATATTTTTGCAAGCTTGACTGGTGTTATGTACCACCAGTATATCATTTTCATAATATTCTCTCTTAAGGCATTACATGCCGTAAATTTCATACCTGTGGTCCACAACTGTTCCCAGTCAGCAAACATAATGTTATGTCCAACATCTTGTGCCCATTTAATCATAGCAGATTTAACCGTTTCATCCTGCGTATTCCATTTTAACAGCAAGTTATACATTCTTGAAAGTATCTTAGCAAAGAGCAAATTTGAACCCCGAGGATGGGGTGACAAAGACTTTTAAAACTTTCCCACCATATCCCAGAATACAGTTCGTACAGCATCATTGCTACGTCATTGCTACATCACTGACATGTCACAAAAGGGGAGGGGTTAACCTTGGCAAACATGTCCAGACAAGTCCTTGGTACAAGATTAGCATAAGCAAACATGTCAGGGCAAGACTCAGATATAAGATTAGCATAGACAATATGTCTTAAGTACCCACCACCCAAAAGTACAATAGAACTTCCTTTGCATGTCTGGAGCCTGAGGCAAGTCAGGTGATGAGATCTGGCTTCCCTTGGCTATCAATGAGCCCAGCAATTGTCACCTCTGGGAACTTCCTGGAGTCCTAACTGGCAAAGGAGATGATTTTATATTATTTTTAAAGCTAGGTAGCTTCCCTGAGCTGTCAAGTTGAAAGGATACATTCAGGCATAATATTTGTAACATTTAACTTTAAAGATGTGCCCCCCTGTAATTTCCTAATAATAATAATAATAATAATAATAATAATAATAATAATAATAATAATAATTTATTACTTGTACCCCACCCATCTGATTGGGTTGCCCCAGTCCACGCAGTCTTCCCCACTCCTCTCCCAGAAAATAAACACTCTTTAGCGATAAAACAAGTATCAATCCAACACTCCTTATCACAGAATCAGAGGAAAGAGCAACCTGCAGAAAACCCAATTTGCCATTTGTTCTTATTCAGCGTTAAAGAGTGCATTAGCCTTTTTTGCAACTGCATCATGCTGCTGCCTCATGTTCAGCTTGTGATCAACTACAATCCCCAAGTCCCCTTTCATATGTACCACTGTCAAGCACTGGGTCATTTTTGCCAAGATGCAACACTTTGCATCTGTTGAATTTCCTTTCCTTTGTTTCAGCTCTTATCAAAATCAATCTGAAATTTATTCCAGTCTTCTGAAGTGCCAGCTACCCCTCTCAGTTTGTGCCATCCACAAATTCAGAACGATTCCCATCAGGCTTTCATCTAAAAATGGATGACAAAATGTACAGAGGTGCTGACTGATTCCAGGACACAGCCCTCAGTGCCGGATTACCAAATAGGCAGAGTAGACACTTTTTAGGCGACAAGGGATCAAAATAAAATGGATTTGATCTTGAAAGTGTGATAGGAATTTTATGGTCTTAGATATATGGTAATGTTCATAACTGCACATACATAGATCAGCACAGGAAGACCAACCTCAAACCATTTTGATTCCTAAACTGACCAAATGTTTTCTCTGCAAGGTCAAAGTGGAAAAGCCTCCCCATTGTCTTTTCCTTTACAAATCCTGTCTTAAGGGTATGTCTGTGTTTGAATAGGGTGTGAGCCTGTGACATGGCCTGGGAACTAAGTATTTATCACTACAAAAGAATGGCCAGGCTACCCAGGAAATCCAATCAAGTAACCTGCCAGACAGGAGATAAACAGCGACAGGAGAAAAACAACATGCAAATGTTCTGTTTTAGACAGCTTTTTTTGTGTGAAGGTGTGATATATCTGAGGGGTGGTCTTAGGTTACACCCCTTCTGTGATGTATGTATGATGTTTCTGGGGGTGGTCTTGATCTACAGGAGGGCAATTTCAAAAGTCTTTATAAGGCCTTGCACACCATTTTTCTGGGTCCTCCTCCTTTCCTGCGTGTGAGGGGAGCACCCTGTTGCAACAGATCAATAAAGATCAAGCTTACTAGCTGCTTTGCTTCCCAATATTCTCTGGTTGGCCTCTGTTATTTTCTCCTACCAATCGGGAACCTATGTAAGGACTGTATATGGGCTCTTGGATACCCCACAAGGGAAAAGGGCAATTTTTGTTTACAACAAAAGAAAATTACAGCCAAGCTTTCTTAGTTCAATAGCCATGGGGCCTCCACAAGGTTTAACCCAGCACTGGCAACCCTTCTGGACACACCCTCAAATCTGCTGAGAAGCCACCAACAAACCATTTCTAAGTAGTTTTTTTGACTCACTGTGAATCCATCTGATGTAACCAGCTTCTTGGCCAAGGTCTCGGGATGGGCTTTATCTGATAGGAAAAGGGATCCCGTGACTCTCCAGACATTGTTAGGCAACAAGTCCCTTATCATTTTGCCATGCTGGTTGAAGCTGATGGAGCATGGATACATATGGGGGGTGGCGCAGTTGACGCTTCTCACTCTGTTTTATTAATCTAGCTCTTATCTGATGTTGGTTTTTGTCTTTAATTTTGTAGTTCGAAGGCGACCCCTTGATTTTGTTTCTTTTTTCATTGAATCTGTAAACTGGCCTTCAGTCCATTCTTTAGCAGAAATGAGGGGATTAAAAGTAACAACTTTAAATTAAAAAAACTAGATACAGTTAAAACGATACAGACTGTATCTAGTTTTGAAATTGTTTGGTGGGTCTTTGGACCGCAATAAAGTTTTGATTTGATACAGGGCGGAATTGAAAAAGACAACCACCACCACTTAGGATTGCAAAGCAGTTAAGAGGAGAGATCTGGGTTCCAATTCACACTTTGAGCCAGTCACTATAGAATCATAGAACTGTCGAGTTGGAGGGCACCCCGAGGGTCATCCAGTCCAACCCCCTGCAATGCTGGAATCTCAGCTCAAGCGTCCACGACTGCTGAGCCTCCAGCCTCTGTTCAAAACCTCCAAGGAAGAGAGTCCTCCTTCCCAGTCGCCCCGCTGCGTTTCGCTGGGCGTCCGCCCCCCCCCCGACCCGGACTCCGGGCAAGTTCGAGGCGCGTCTGGCCGCGAAGCCGAGCCTCCCCCCGGCCGCTGGGCGCCGCTGCCGAAGGGGGCGTCTCCGGCGGGGCGGCGAGGGAGGCGGAGCCGGGGAGGCAGCGGCAGGCAGGCAGGCAGGCGGGCAGGCGGGCGGGCGGCCTGGGACGGGCACCGGCGCAGCGCGCCCTCTCGCTCGCTGGCTCGCTGGCTCGGCTGGCTGGGCGATGGCGGTGACGCGGAAGCTGGGCATCCGCCTGGCCTACTCGGCGGCCGGGAGCGTGTCGGGGCTGTCGGTCTTCCTGGTGTGGAACCTGGCGCCCAGCCTGCGGCAGCCTTACACCGCCGCCGCCGGAGGGCTCTCCGGTAAGACGCGCGCGCGGCCGGGACTCTCTCTCCGCGCAGCCTCGCCTTCCAAGGGACCCCCCTCGATGGCGCCCCCCGGCCCGCAGGGGAAGCCTCTTTCTCCCCGCGCCCTCCCCTTCTCGCCGGGGCTTCGTCGCTCCGCGTCCGCGGCGACTTCGCAGCGCGCAGCCTCTTGCTTGGCTTTTGTGCGGCGGGGCCACAGCTTGAAGGGGGCCTGGGGGACTCTCGGCCACCTAAACTTTCTGAGCAGCCAGAGGAGGGTTATTTGCAAACTGGCCTCGCGGGACAATCCACATTGGATTTATTTCCCCTTCGCTGCCCCAACCGGAGAGCCTTAAAAACAACAACCTAGTGTCCCTACAGTTCTTTCCCCGGGTGCTAAAGGTCACTTGAATTCTTTTAAGTGCTTTTTCTAGTTGTAATACTTATCAGTTGCCCTTGTTGTGAGTATAAATGTGACAAGTTGTAGCTAATCTGTGGTTTTTTAAATTGTTGTTGTTGTTATCATCTGAAGAAGGGACTCGGATGCTATTTATATGGAGAGAGGCGGTACTTGGGATATTACAGTCCTTAGTTAGATTTATCCACCTTACCCCCCACCCCAACAGCTCAGAGTGACATTTTAATTCTTTGCAACCCTGGGACTTAGGCTAAGAGATAGCACCTGGCCCATTGATGCCCAAAGAGCTCCTAGCCTATCCCTGTAACCATTAACAGCACTCTAACATATAAAACAGGGATGCAGAAAAGGGAGGTATGGGGAAGTCGTTGAAACAAGGTTTAAGAAAGAGAGGTTAAGAAATTATATGTGTTTACATGTTTGTTTATTCATGTGTTATGTTGTTAATTGTTAGTTGTTTTGTGTTTTAATATATGTTGTAAAACCAATAAAAATTTATTATAAAAAAAAACAGCACTCTAACATATATTTCAGACTAAAGGCAGTATGATAATTTGTGTGCGGGGAGGGGGAGACAATTATTTTGTTTATTACTGCATTTACAGTGGTACCTCGGGTTACATATGCTTCAGGTTACAGACATTTCAGGTTACAGACTCCGCTAACCCAGAAATAGTACCTTGGGTTAAGAACTTTGCTTCAGGATGAGAACAGAAATCGTGCGGCGGCAGCAAGAGGCCCTATTAGCTAAAGTGGTGCTTAAGGTTAAGAACAGATTCAGATTAAGAACGGACCTCCGGAACAAATTAAGTGCTTAACCCGAGGTACCACTGTATATTGCACCTTTCCTCCAAGAAGCTGTAGGTGCTGTGTGTGAGTCTCCCTCTCCTCATCTTGTCCTTGCAACAACCCTGTGAGGTAGGTCTGGCTGAGAGATGCTGGCTGGCCCAAGATCACCTCTTGGGCAGAATGGGGATTTGAACCCTAGTATGCCAGGTCCTGGTTTGACACTCAGACTGCTGCATCTCACTGGCTGTTAGGCTTTAAAGAGCCACCAGGGCACCTAATATTTAGGATCCAACATTCTACAAAAATATGGATATGTTGATGTTTAAAAATAGCTTGGTTTCGGCATGAAATTGTTAGCAGCTTTGTACTACCAAGTAGCAGTTTTAAGACAGGGCTTAAAAGAAAGGAATTTCAGCACTTGGCACCTGTTGAACTCAAGGCCACTCGAAGCATGACTTCTTCTCCCTGCATGTAGAAATGCAGTTGCATGCAGCCTGTTTGTGGTTTGCAATCCATGTATTTTCCTGATGCCTTTTTGAATACGTTCTTCCTCTTTGTCCAGCATCACAATTGTCTCTTGTAGGCAGGCAGCGTGGAGAAATCCGTGTGTCTCGTATAATTGTCATGTCATGTCAGGGTACAGCATGGCGTGATGGGATTTTGGCTACTTTCTTTTTGTACTTCTGTGGTAGTTGTCAGGGCAACTGTCACCCTCTCATTATCACCTTCATGAGAATCACATTCATTTTCTTTCTTTCTTTTACCCCCAGTGAATTTCTGAACATGGTTCTGAAAGCACTGATGATGAACCGGTTTAAACCAGAGAGATTTGGGACTTGAAGGAGCACAAGTTCAAATCCCAGCTTCTCTGACTTTGTGACATTGGTGACACTAATCCCTTGGCCTTGGCTATCCTGTCTGTAAAATGGGAACCAGAATAACCAGTCCTGGAAGGGATGGGGATGACTCAGGTGCTGCCTTTGGAGCCTAGAAATGTTTTTCAGTACCTGATCATTATTACCCTGTTAGGACAGATATTAAGTTAAATGAGAAGCACGGTAAAACAAATTGCATTGTAATAGAAAAAACTTGACAGTCGTCTCTGAAGGATTGATGACTTTGTTTATTTGGGGAAAGGCAGCTGCCATTTAATTACCGTATTTTTTGCACCATAACACTCACTTTTTTCCTCCTAGAAAGTAAGGGGAAATGTCTGTGCGTGTTATGGAGCGAATGCCTGCGGGTGGCGGGGGGGGGGGATCTGCTGCAGTCGTGAGCAGAGGATCCATGGTTCCCCTTCCTTCCCTCCTCTGTGGTTACAAAGCATGGATCCACATGGATCCTCAGGATTTTTGCATTGGGCTACTCCAAACTCACTGTCAGATCACATGTCTGTGGCCACAGCATGAACCACAAAAATCATATATCCACTATTTCGTTTAGAATATTTTTTTCTTGTTTTCCTCCTCTAAAAACTACGTGCGTGTTATGGTCTGGTGCGTGTTATAGAGCGAAAAATACGGTACATTTTATTTATTTATTTATCCAGTTTGTACACCACCCTTCATCCATAGATCTCAGGGTGGTTCACAGCATAAAAATAAAAGATAAAAACAGATAAAAACACTACACTACACACACACACACACACACACACACAAAATAACCACCCCCTCCCACCCACACATTTAAAAGGATTGAGGAATTTAGCCAGCCATATTCATTTCTTTTTTTCCTCCATATTCATTTCTTTATTAAGTACATATGAAGCTCCTATATAATAATAATACATTTTTATTTATATCCCGCCCTCTGAAGCCGGGCTCAGAGCGGCTAACAACAGTAAAATAACATAGTATACATAAAATCACAATCAATTTATTGAAATACATTCTAAAATCAATTCAGAGTCAAATTAATGGCAACCATTGGGCTAGAGTTCTATGAGGATTACCAAAGGAGGGGGTCAGAGTGTGCCTTGGCAGGACTGTATATACAGAAGGACTGTATATACAGAGTTAGACCTTTGTTCCATCTTCCGCAGTACAGTGGTACCTTGGTTTGCAACCGCTTTGGATTACAACCGTTTTGGATTACAACCATGTCAAACCCGGAAGTGTGTGTCCCTTTTTTTTCATTCCAACCCATTTTTTTAAATTACAACCAATCTTTTTTGGGAGGCCCCATTGGCAAAAGTGTTCCTTGGGTTAGAACCTGTTTTGGTTTACAACCGGACCTCCGGAATGGATTATGGTTGTAAACCAAGGTACTGTACTGTACTGTCTACTGTTACTGGCAGCGAATCTTTAGGGTGTTGCCTTTTCCAGTCCCCAGATCCTTCAAATCTATTTTGATCCTGAGACTGAGGTTGGAGACCTGCATGCAAAGCATGAGCTCTACCATTTGTCATATATAAACGGCTGCTTATATATTGCCACTAATCCTTACGAGCTATTAGAATGTGTTGTGTTCTGAGTCGAGAACCCGTGGCCCTCCAAATATTGTTAGAACACCAGCCCTGATCAGCAGTGGACAGGGATGACGGCGTTGCCGGCCAATAGCACCCACCCCTTTTGGACCTCAGCATGCAGGTAGGTGTGGGCTTGATATTTGGAGGCAGAAGGCCAGAAGCAAATCTAGACACCATCCTGGAGTTTATGCCTTCATCCTGGCTGGGTGTTCTGGCCCTCACTGGTGGTGGGAATCCCACAGGCCTGCACATGTCTGTGTGCAATGTGACTATGGCCACGTTCACAACATACATTTAAAGCACAATGATGCCATTGACATCACTGTACTTTCCAGTGCTCCCTGTGAAGAGGGATTGTTTGGTAAGTCACTCTGGAAATCGTAGTTCTGAGAGGGCACCTGGGCTCTCCTAACAAGTCACAGCGCTCCTTTGGGAGGGGAAGGTGGTATCACGGTGCTTTAAATGTATGACATGAGTGTGACTTTGTGCAAAATCCGTAGAGAATGCAGGAGAACCCACCCATTAATGAGCTTTTCCCCATCTGCCATGTCTAGCATTCTGACAGTTGGAAGTAAATTTTGCTAGGTTGCAGTCTTCTGTCTTAAGACGCCGTGAGCTGCAAGTGAAAGCTTCCTGCTGAACCTCTGGGCTGTGGAGTGCCTTAGCTGGGAGCCATGCCCAGGCGGGGAATCTTATACGCTGTATCAGAGCTTGGGTTGGTTTGGCAGTGCAGAGGCATGCCAGTTAAAACATGTTTCGGTTTGGGGTTCTTTTATGAAATCATTTTTATTAGTTTTACAAATACAAACTATAAATGAACACAAACTAGTAAAAACATATCTATATAAAGAGATTCCCCGAATCTCAAGACTTCCCCCCATCTCCTCCATGGGGGTCTCATTTTAAACATCTACAACTGCATATTCATCCGTATCAAGCCATATTGTCCATAATAATTTTTACACTACAAGTTAGTCAAAATCTTGCTCTTGTTTCCATTTGCTTACAGTGGTCTCCTAAATAACTTATAATTTTTCCCACTCTTTTATAAAGTTTTTATCCTTTTGATTTCTGAGTTTTCCAGTCAGCTTTGCCATCTCGGCAAAGTCCATCAGCTTGGCTTGCCATTCTTCTCTGGTAGGGACTTTGTTTTCTTTCCAGTTCTGGGATAATAACATCCGGGTGGCCGTTGTTCCATATATAAAGAGTATTTTCTGCTCCTTTGGTATGTCAGTACCTGTAATTCCTAATAAAAAAAGCTTCTGGTTTCTTAACAAAAGTTATTTTAAGCATTTTTTAATTTCATTATATATCATCTCCCAGAATGCTTTTATTACCTTACAAGTCCACCACATATGATAAAAGGTACCTTCTTTTTCTTTACATTTCCAGCAGATATTTGAACTTGTCCTATACATTTTTGCTAACTTAAAGGTAAAGGTAAAGGGACCATTAGGTCCAGTCATGGCCGACTCTGGGGTTGCGGCGTTCACCTCGCTTTATTGGCCGAGGGAGCTGGCGTACAACTTCCGGGTCATGTGGCCAGCATGACTAAGCCGCTTCTGGCGAACCAGAGCAGCACACGGAAATGCTGTTTACCTTCCCACTGGAGTGGTACCTATTTATCTACTTGCACTTTGATGTGCTTTCGAACTGCTAGGTTGGCAGGAGCAGGGACCAAGGAATGGGAGCTCACCCCGTCGCGGGGATTCGAACCACCGACCTTCCAATTGGCAAGTCCTAGGCTCTGTGGTTTAACCCACAGTGCCACCTGCATCCCTTTGCTAACTTAGTAGGAGTCAAATACCACCGGTACATCATTTTCATATAATTTTCTTTCAGTGTACAATGTGTCGTAAATTTCAAATCTGATTTCCATAACCTTTCCCAATCTGCCATCTGAATATTATGTCCCAAATACTTTGCTGACTTGACTTGTTCATCTTTTGTAGGCCGCTCTAAAAACCAAGCTATACATTTTAAATAATGATTTAACATTATTTTCTAACAAATCTTTTTGAAATCTTGATAATTCACAACTAAAACCTTTCTTTTTATCTATCTTAAATATATCATTTAATTGGTGAAACTGTAACCAGTCCATTATTAAATCCCTTATCTAATCATAATCTTTTAGTTTCACCAGCTCTCTATATGTCAACCAATTAATTCTCATATTCGCTTTTTTCAAAGATATTACTTCTAAAGGGGAAAGCCACCAAGGTGTTTTTGGCTTTTTCCCATACCAGAAAGATTGATTTTCTTATTAGATGATTCTGAAAACCTTTATGCACCTGAGCTTTCTCATACTATAAGTATGCATGCCATCCAAATCTGTTTTCATGTCCTTCCAAATCTATTATATCTGCCTTTTTCAATATTATCCATTCCCAGAGTCAGCAAAGACAGGATGCCTCATAATAAGGTTGTGCTGTAATAAACCTCTTTGCTCTCTGCCTCCACAGTTGGAGGCAGCAAGGCTTCTGATCCCAGCTGCGGGAAACCACAGGAGGGAAGAGTGCTTGTGCTCAGATCCTGCTTGCTGGTTTCCCACAGCTTGGCAAAGGTGAGAACAGGGCTGGCCTGATCCAGAAGGCTCTTCTTTTGTTCATATGTGTTCTCTACAGCTCAGTAGTTTACAGATATGTTGAAGCTTGTTTTAATGAAACGGTTGCACTTCTGCTCAGCAATTTTAGGATATTAAGCAGTTTAGTTGCTTTTAATCAACTAAATAAGTGGTTGAGGGGGAAATCCATGAGCTGTGCTCCTTCAGACAGCTGATGGCAGCTCACATGACTGAATGCTGATCCATCCATACAAAGCAAATTCCTTCCACATAGAAAAGGACTTTTGGGTAGGAGTGTATTTTGTAAAGGAGCATCAGAGCCCTTTCCTGCAGCCTGAAGGAGTGCAAGACCATGAGAACCAAGGCGCCTCCTCTTGACCTGTGTGCTGACTTACATTATCCTACCTAACTAGGCGCTGCCCCCACCCAGTTTCAGACTCTGATCAAAACTCTTACTTCAGGAGGTCTTCGCACCCTGAATGCACCTCAAATGTTTTACATTTTGTTTTAGTTTGTGAAGTTTGTGAGGTTTTATATTCTTGAGGTTTTAAATGATGTATATTGTATGGGGTTTTTTTTATTATTGTACACTGCTTTGAGACCTACGTGGTGTGAATAGCTCCATAATGGCCAGGGATTAGGAGTCCAGTCTCCTCTGGAAAGGCCACAGTTTCCTCATAGCTGCTTTATGCGATGGGAGCTCCCCTCAGATCTCAAGGAAGTGCCCCACTGAATTGGGGAGTGGAGCCCTGGAACGCGGAAGCCGCTCTCCTGATTCTTGGAATGAACCTGCAGGATGATGACCTTCATTCTTAAGAAGCTTTTTTTGCTATTTTTAAGTCAGGCAGGTAGTTCAGTTGATTGGATAAAGCAAGGCTTTGGATTAAGATCTTCTCCAAAGGGAGACGTTGCCAGACAAGTGGATAAAAAGTTCAATGTGGATGTGAAAGATGGGAGAAGCAAACAACAGTGTGTGCTGTGCAAAAGTGGGGGATTGCATCGTGTACAGGGCACACTCCTTTCAAGCTGGCCTGTTCTCTGAGCACTGCTTGTTTTGTAGCAAGATGGTTCCTGTTATTCAAGGGATTGGGTCAGGGATGGGCATCCCGTGGCCTTCCAGGTGTTTTTATTAATTATTACATTTATGTAGCACCTTTGTCTTCCAAGGAACTCAAGGTGTACATGGTTCTCCTCTTCTCTACTTCAATCTCACAACAACTCTGTGAGGTAGGTTAGGCTAAGAGATGGCAACTAACCCAAGGTCACCCAGTCACCCCGACCACACATCAGGCTGGCTGGGACGGAGGAGATTTGGAGCCCAACAGCACCTGGTTAGGTAGATGGCAGCATTCTGTAAAACCAGAAAATATTGTCTACTTGGGACCTAAATGTATAATAAGCATGTGCAACTGTAGAAAAGTTAGGCATTGTGAAATACCTGGAATGAGGCCTTGGAGAGTTGTTAGCAGTCAGTGTAGACTGAATGGGGAATCTGTATATGCAGTTGGACTCCAATTGCCAACAGCCTCCAGTAGAAGGTTGCTTTATATGCTCATATGTAAAATTCTCTGCAAAGAAATGCTCCCTGTGTGGGTGGGAGAAGAGGCTTCCCGGATGGCACTTCAGCGTTAGACTGCGTGCATCTCATCACTCCCAGGACTTACTCGTCAAACCTGATGCCACATTGGTGAAGGTTCTGTGTGAAATCTCCTTTCAGTTTTGCCTTCAGGCTCACTTCTTAGCCACTGCTGTGCCAAAGGGTGCCTTCACACAGTCAAAGCTGTTAATCCAGCTGGCTGCTTTGGTGATTTCTAACAGCCACAGTTGCCGGCAGGAACACATGGTGAGAACTGGGGGCATTGCAGGAGCCCTGGGGCTCAAATTAGGCTATTGCTGGAGTGTTGATGCTCAAATTGGGGGTGTCTCTGACAGCTGGAGCTTTAGAGGGGCAAAGATTTATCAGGAGGCATGATCTTGAAGGTTGTTTTTGGCAGGGTGCATGAAAATGTGAAGGAGGCAAGGCTGCTTCTGTCTTGAGCAATGATCTCAAACGTTTCTTGTTCCGTTTCAGGAATGCAGGCCGAGACTTTACCAAGAAATGAGTCCGGGTGCAAGGCTGCATGGGTGTGGGCCAAAAGGATCACTGTCTTTAGGGATAGGGGGCAGTGCTGGGTTGCAGAATGGTTCCTCCCTTGAATGCCTTCCTCCCCCTTTCCAGCCAGGCAGTTGCTGATGTCACTTATCTCATTCCAGCATTCAGAAAAGGACCAAAAGAAACACAAAAAAGTTCAAAACAACTGTATTGTGGATCTGCCCAGTTGAGCCTGCCAAGGGTTTGTTTGTCCTGGATCTGGACCAAATAGATCATGCTCAGCTGAAAATGTTGGAATGGAATTATACGGCTTTAGTAGAAATGTTATAAGGAATTAAGCATAAATAAGTACTATAGTATTAATGGAAAATAAGGTTAAAATATGTTAAGATAACCATATGACAGAAAATAGAGAAAGATGGAAAGGATTTGCTGAAATAATTAATAGAAATGGAATACAAAAAGGGAGGTGAGAGGAGGTCGATGAAACAAGGGAATGAAAGAGAGGGTATTGAGATGGTATGATGTGTGTTTTTTGAATTGTTTTTGCTCTCGTTTTGTTTAATGTGTTAATGTTGTGTTGTGTATTGTTTATATATTGTACTGTATTGTTTTTTCTTTCTTTCGCTTTTTCTTTTTTTCTTTTCTTTTCTCCTTTTTGTAAGGTTTAAAAGTAATAAATATTAATATTTTTTTTTAAAAAAGATCATGCTCAGCTGAACAGCCTTCTCACAATTGCTTGTTGTCCCCAGGGGTCAGGTAGCAGGAAGACACAGAGGAGGCATTTGTTCACTCCAGATGTTTTGCAGGGGGAGGGTTGCCACCACTCTGCCCCAGTGGGGTGATAGGACGGCCTAGATAACAAAGACCCTAAACCCCAATCTGAGTGTTGGAGAACTGGAAAGGTCTTTAATGCTGTTACTAGCAGTGCCTTCAACCCTGTGCCTAGTTTGTCAGGGTTAATTCAATTTTGGAGGCTGCTGTGCAGAGTTCTCGTTTTGCCCAGCATTTTCTGCCAAGTCACTCTGAAGACTTCCCTTCCAAAGATTCCTTTGCAAAGTCATGGTTTTTGGGAAGTGCAGCGTCAGGTGTCCCCTAACACAAGGAGGCAGCCTTGGGTGCTGAATTAGTTTCTGACACGTGAGGGGGAGCCTCTGACCACACACACTTCCTGCTGAGAGAAGCAGCCTCTGGAATGAATCTGCATTTTTTAAAAAAACATCCATATTAATTAAATGTAGACCAGAAGCTTGTTTCTTTTTCTTTTTCTTTTCTTTTCTTGGTTTGTCAGCAATGTTGCAAATACTATTTTTTAATTTTTTTTAAAAAAAGATTTTCTGATTTACAAAGGTATGTGCAATGTCTCTCTCTCTCTCCCTCCCTCCCCCCCCCTCTCTCTCTCTCGTATTTTTTTTCCAGGTAACTTTTTTTTTTTTTTTTTACAAATCGGTTTCATTTGTTGAGACATTAGGAAGAATAGGGGGAAAGAGGTGGAGGGGAGAAAGATGGGTGGGGGTAGGGTCGGGTGGTGATGTTTCTATTTTACTTAATATATGTGGGGTTTTGTGTCAGCGTTGCTTGTGCAGGTTCTCTGCTGTTCACTTGTGTTCCTTTGGTGGTGAGAGAGGTTGGGGTTGGCCTAGGGTGTGGCTGTTCGTTTGTGGTTGGCTGTGGTGGTCTTTGTGTTCAGAAGCCTGTGTTTCTGTAGCCTCTCTGTGGAAATTGGCACCTGCAATCTGGGAAGTTCCCCTTCTTCAGAGCTGGCAAAGCACTGCTGAACTTCCTGTTTCCCCACCCCTTAAAACTTGCAGGAATCCTGTCTTATTGCACATCCATGGTTCTTCCAGAACAGCCCTTGCCAACCTTGTGCTCTCCAGTTCCTTTGGACTACAGTTGCCATCACAGCCACTGGGCAGGACTGATGGGATTTGGAGTCCAGCAGCATCTCCAGGGGCACATTCCACGCTAGACTTCCCGCTTGGGGTGGGTGTAACAATTATGCCAGGGCTGGGGGATCCCTGTCTCTCCAGATATTGCTGGACTGCAGCTGCCTTCATCTTTTGGCCAGGCCAGCAGGGGCTGATGGAGTTGGAGTCCAACGTTACCTGGAGGGCCAAAGGTTCCCCTGCCCTGGTCTGAAGACACCTGGTTTGAGCACCAGAGATGCAATGCCAAAATCACATCAGTGCACATAATACAAGCCATTCAGACAGAGTAACCTCTTTTGGCTGGCTGAACTGGTAAAAGTGGATGCCCCCCCACCCTCAATTTCCCCTCTTGTAAGGATAAAAACTCCTGGTTGTAGGAACAGTGATCACCTCCATGCTGCTTCTCAAAGCTCAGGGACTTTTACATAGGTTTGTCTTCAAACCTGTGTTTGATCCCTCAGTACATCCCTGAAACAGCTGCAGATCTTGCACTCAGCCCCCCCCCCCCGCCCAGTGCTGATGGCTGTCTGCAGCGCTGTTTCTCACCACAGGAGGGCATTCCTTACACTGTGTCCTCTCCCTGATTTTATTTGAAGTGGTGAGATCTAAAGGTGTGCACTAATCCAGAATATGGCAGCTAGACTGGTGACTGGGAGTGACTGCCGACACCATATAACACCGGTCCTAAAGGATCTTCACTCGCTCCCATTATGTTTCCAAACACAATTCAGTGTTGGTGCTGACTTGTAAAGCCCTAAACAGCCTCAGCTCAGTATAACTGAAGGAGCGTCTCCACCCCCATCGTTCAGCCTGGACACTGAGGTCCTCCTCTGAAGGTCTTCTGCTGATTCCCTCACTGCAAAAAGTGAAGCTACAGGGAACCAGGCAGAGGGCCTTCTCAGTAGTGGCACCCACCCTGTGGAACGCCTTCCCATCAGATGTCAAGGAGATGAAGAATTACACAACTTTTAGAAGATATCTGAGGGCAGCCCTGCATTGGGAAGTTTTTAATGTTTCACGTTTTACTATGTTTTTATATGTGCTGTAAGCCGCCCAAAGTGGCTAGGGAAATAATAAAATTATTGTTATTATTATTACTACTACCTATTGTGGAGGAGAACCACAATAGGTGTTTGGTGGGTTTTTGAAAAATATTTTTTCCTGCTCAGACTTTTCTGTTCTGTTTAACGGCAGTGTAGTGCCCTCCAGCTGTTTCTTGACTCCAACTCCCATCATCCTCAGCACAGCCAATGGTCAAGGGCTGATGGGATTTGGAGTCCAGCAGCAGCCACAGTCTCCCCACTCCTGGCCTAAGACCTGTGTGGAGATGAATGATCTGCCCTGCAGTTCGTTTTGCCATTGCTCTTGATTCTTCTCCTTCTTTGCTCCCCCAGGGGTGCTGGCTCTCTGGACCCTGATCACACATGTGATGTACGTGCAGGATTACTGGAGGACGTGGCTGAAAGGCTTGAGGTTCTTCCTCTTTGTCGGCGTTCTCTTTGGTATCATCTCTCTGGTGGGCTTCTGCACATTCCTGGCCTTGGCCATCTCACAGCATCAGTGTAAGTTGGGGGGCATTTGCTGTTCGGCTATAGCAAGAGCTGAGTAGGTTCTGTGTGGCCCCAAAAGCAAAACAAGCAAAATCAAAATTTTGCTCCCCGAAAATGCTGTATTCTGCAGTCCATAATCCTCAGTGGCAGAACACTTGTTTTGCTCACAGAAGGTCCTTGGTTCAGTCCCTGGCATCTCCAGTTGAAAGGATCACCCAGCTGCAGTGGGGGTGGAATGGACCTTTTGCCTGAGGCTTTGGTGACTCGCTGTTGGAAAGAGCAAGCTGCACTGAGCTCGATGGGTCAGTAGACTGGCTTGGTCGAAGGCAAATTGGCATGTGCAAAAGATAGAGGGATGAGCCACAGTTGCTGCTTTGTATGCAGAATGTCTCAGGTTCTGAGCTGGGTATCTCCAGCCAGAAGAATCTTAGGGAGCAGGGCTCCAAAATGTCTCTGTGGCTAAGAATTTACAGAAGGATGGCCCAACTTTTTATACCAAGTGGGCTGCAAGAGTGTTTTGAACCCACAGGCCGCACACTGCCTGGTTGTGGAGGTGGGGAGAGCAAGGCCAAATTTGGACCTTCCCAAAGGTGGATAAATGAGGCTCTGGGCTTTGGGAAGGAGGCACGAGGCTCTGGCAGGGTCCTAGAGCCCTCCCTCCCTCATTTTCAAAGCTGGGAAAGCACTAACTGGGCTTTGGGAAGGTGGAGGGAAGACTCTAGGACCCTGTCAGAGCCTTGTGCCTCCTTCCCAAAGCCCAGCGTCTCACCTGCCCAACTTTCGGAAGGTGGCATGCTGAGGGCCGCCAGAAAATGCGTTGAAGGCCACATGTGGCCCTTGGGCTGCGCATTGGACCAGCCTGATTTACATGGATGCTACTGTTACGAATAGACAATACTGGGAGAGATGGACTAGCAGGAGTCCAACTGAGAATAAGAGAAGGTCATATATTCCCATTCACATTACTTAGTGTTTCAATGTGTACTGGGGAGGGGAATTTGTTGGGGAACCTGCCTTGAAGGGGGATCCACTTTAGCTTCAACTTGGAGCCAAGGGGAGCTTTGCTTTTGCTTCTGAAGCTTCAGGTGCCGGCCTTCCAAAATGCAGGGAAAGGGATCCTGCGCACCCTCCTGCTACTGCAACTCCCATCACCCCTGACTATTGTCTGTGCCGGCCGGAGCTGAAAGGAGCAGGAGCCAAGCATCACCAGGAGGGTCTCAGGTTCCCCATCCTGCCTGGCGATTCCCATAGGAGGCATTTATTCTATTGGCTTCCTTTGGCTGTGGCAACTCATCCAGTGGAGTCTTCAGTAATGAGCAAGGGAGGCTCTGTTCTCTCTCTCTTTTGTTTAACATTATTAATGGTGCTTGTTCTTCTTTTTAGCCCTGAAAGACCCAAAGAGCTACTACCTGTCCTGTGTCTGGAGCTTCATCTCCTGGAAGTGGGCCTTCCTCCTCAGCTTGTACTCCCATCGGTACAGGAATGAGTTTGCAGACATCAGCATTCTCAGTGACTTCTAATAAAGACCCAGACTTTTAAACTCCAGCAAGGAGAGGAGGCACATGGAAGGAGGGGAGGCCCCCTCTGGACAGACCCTAGCAGGAAGGTGCTGGCAAGGAGGACGACCCCTAGGAGGCCGAGAGCAGGAGCCGGCGTCCACCTCTGCTCCCCCCCCCTCTGCTGGCTTCCGTAGGCGCTCTCCCTTATTCCATTTAGCCTGTCGCTCTGGCTTGCACCCTCAGTCTCGTGCGTATGTGTGTGTTTTTAACTTTCACCAGCGTTTTGTTCCAGCTTGGAGGGATGGTTCAAGGTCCACAGCAAGACCCAAGGTTCTGGTCCAAGTCCTCCTGGGCCCAATACATTTCCCTCTTGTACTTTGGAGTGGTGGGGAACAACATGAAGGCTGAAGAAACAGGCAGAGCCACCATCGCCACCCATAGCCGTTGTCTTGTTGCCGCCTGCCGGGTGTGTGGCGAAGGCCCAAGGAGGTGAAGAAAGGAAGGGACTCCTTTCACAGAGAGATATATTTTCATAAGCGCAAGGCACAAATCCATTTTAAGAGGAAACTATTTTGAACAGAAGCCCTGACCCCGTTGTCGTCTTGCTGTTGCTCATGGCTTTTGAGGCAGGAAGAACGTAGGGAGTTTTGTGCCCAAAATAGTCCCCCTGCCCCCAGTTCTTCTCCTGGCTCCTTTATATTGTTGGGTTTGATGTTTCAGAGTCAGATTCAGACCAGGGATGGGGAAGCTGCGGTGCTTCAGCTGCTGTTGGGCTCCAACTCCCAACTGCCTCAGCCAGCATGGCCAGTGGGCGGGGATGCTGGGAGTTGTAGTCCAACAACAACGGGTGGACCACGAGTTCCCCATACCTGGCTCAGGTGAAGCTGTGTGACTGTGCTGACACTGTCCCTGCTGTTGAGGGTTAGCTCTATGGAATTTGGAAGGGACATAAAACACCCTTCAAACCCCACAGCCCAGCCCCCCTTTTAAGGGTCAGCTGCTAATGTGTTCCTTGTATCCATTGTCTAAAACTGTTACATTATAAAGCAGAAACAAAGCATTTATTTAGACTCTAATGCTCCAGTCAGTTCTGAGTGTGTCATCTGTGTCTCACACATATGTTTGGACCAAAATACGTAATTAGCCACTTGGCTCTTGCACGTGGGAGTGAGTGGATGGGTCAGTGGAAGAAGAGGTTTCATGCCTGAGGATTGGGGGTGGCTGGGGTACCCCTGTGCCCCTTCGCCCCAAAAGCTCTTGGACTCAGCTCCCAACAGCCCCCAGCCAGTATGGGGTCAGGAATTATGGGAGTTGGAGTCTAGCGGTAACGGGGGGGCCACTGAAACCCTCCCCCCCATCAATTGAAAATGGACTTCGACTAAGGAATTCCAAGATAGCCACTGGTGGTTGCATTAAATAGCATCACATCTGCATTTTATTATTGTAACACTTAGCCTTTTAAGATCAAGCCTGGCCGGGAGCAGAGCTGGTTCTATGCAATGGGTGTGATCTTGTAAGAAGGAATGGGTTCTCGGAATCTCTCTGCGTCACTTGGATCTGAATTGTTGCATCTGAACACCTGTGAGGGTTTCCCACTGCGCTCTTAACCCAGAACCTTTTGCTAGTACCAGATTCTGTGGTGCCATTTCTCTTCTCCACCCCCCGGCTCACACCTTTTCCCTTTGCAGTGCTGATCTTTCCGTTGGGCACAGAGGGCTTGCTGAGTGCTTCCCATCTCTTCTCAAACAGAGAGCTGTACCCATCAGCTTGTGTCTGGTAACCTAGGTCTCATCCAAACTAGGCCTGATGGACGCACTGCCTGGATTTCTTAACATAACCTTAAACTTGACAATGTGACTAAGGGATGGATCCACTCTATATAAACCTTTTACATCCTTATACTCTGAGTGTGGACCCTGCACACTGGATGCTCCCCAGGTATTTAAGTGGTGGCTGGCCCTTGTTGTTTCTCGGTTTGCCTGGAAGCAACTTGATGAGAACCAAGTGTCCCCTTTGGAGATGCAGGAGTTGTTCACCCACTGAATGTGAGCTTATTGCAGATAAGCTTATTGCACTTTGTAACAGCTTCATTGTTTTTAAAATGGGCATCTCAACGGCCTCAGAAGTAGATCTTAAGAGATTGGCAGGGTAATGCAGGCACAGCTATTTGTAAAGGTATGGTAACTCGGACCCAAACCATTTAGGACTTTAGAACTCATCCCCATCAGTTTGAATTGGGCCTAGAAACAAGCGGTGCAGTGTGATGCTCCAACTTCCTGCCCACAACCAGGAGCTGGTGAGCAGCATTCTTTGCCAGCTTTACGTTTCTGAACCATCTCCAATGACAGCCCCATGTGGAGCACGTGATGATGTCCACTGATTGTCCCCTCCTGAAAACAAGAAACTTTGAGAAGCACAGAAGAAAATTGGTGGCTGCCTATTGTTATCTATTTGCAAATGCAGGAGAAGCAAAAGGGCAAACCCTGTTGCCTCGTGGCCCGTTTAATGGAATGAGGGGCAAGCAGGGATAATGAGAGAGCGGGTGACTAGCTAAAGAGGACTTGGCCACTGGTGAAAAATAATCTGCCACACCAGCAGGGGAAGTCAGTGGTCCATCTGTAGTGCATGCAGGTGTAGGCAGGCAACAGGGTGCTCTCCAGGTGCTGGACTCCAGCTCACATCAGCTGCAGCCAGCATGGGCACTGGCCAGGCATGATGGGAGCTGGAGTCCAACAGTATCTGGAGGGCTTGAGGTTGGCCACCCCTACCTTCTGTCCTTTGCTCTCCATGGAAACTTTGGCCCTCGGCTCATTAGGGGATGGGACCTTGTGATGTTGCCCTGCTTTTGCAGTACAATTCATAGGCTGCTTTCTGTTCCCCTGCTTCAGCCCTTGGAAATAACTTTTACCAGCGTGTGTTTTGTTCTCCCCTCTGTGTGTGCGCACGCGATATTGGGGAGTCAGTGCACAAACGGCTTGCCTGGGAGAAGACTGTCCACATGCCACTTTTGTTATAAATAAAGGGGGGGAAACAGTACAAGGTGTCTGGCTGTATTTCTTGCAGAGGGAAGCCAAGAGGGGTGCGGGTGGGTGTGGGTGTGAGACAGAGAGAGAGGCAGAGGGAGGGAGAAACCCCTGTGGCAGGGGAGCTCCTGAGTCAAGCAAGTGTGTGTTTTTGCCCCCCTGGTAAGAACTGGTCTAGTACACACATGGTCTTGGTTACCTGTCTGAAGCTGTCAGTGGATTTGGCTGCAGGGAACTCATGGCATCAGTAAATTCACACAAATTCCTTTTTCTTATTGGAGCAGAACAACTTCAAACAGCCTTTGAAGAGCTTAGAATCTCAGATATGACAACAAGGGTGTGTGTGTGTGGAGAGCTTCCAGTCCTTTAGTTCTGCTGTCCTCAACCTGATGCCCTACAGCCAGCTGGAGGGCACAGGGTTGGGGCAGGCTGGTCTGGTTTCTCTCCATGGTTAGCTGCAAGCCCACATTAGTTAGGTTGCAAGAAGCTGGACTTCAGTGTTCAGTTGCAGTGGGCAGTAGGGCAAATGTTATGAGAGACTTGCAGAGAAGATGGGGAAAGTTTGCTGTTTTGCACATAGCCTTAGGTTGTGTGGTGGCATTATAAGTTCTTTTCCAAAACTGATGTCTGACTTTTGCAAAGCAAATCCTGTTTGTGCTTCTCTCCCCACAATTGTGTATTGAAAAGCACAGCCAGGCACCCAGCCTTGGATCATACCTGAGTCATGGGCTAAAATGTGCATTGTGTTCCTTATGCAAAACTGGACAGCAGGTGGAATTTCAGTGCAGCATGCATTGGCTTAATATTTTGCTTCTGTTGTACCAAATTGCTGTGCCTGAGTCTGAGTAACAGTTTCCTCTCAATGGTTGCAATCCTAAACTCACTTACCAGGAAGAGAGCCCCACTAAATTTCATAGGATTTACTTCTGAGTAAACATGGTTAGGATTGCGCTGCAAATCCTTAAGCAATGTAATGCTTGCTTTTCAGCCTTGAAAGAGCCCTAGCCCATAGTAAGCTGAATTGCAGTGTAGCAAACACATCTGTGGGGTGTACTGACACCTGCAATGCTAACAGCAATAGCAATGTAGGGTTGCCAGGTAGGCAGAAAAAAACCTGAACCTGCTCCCTTCAACAGCACTTTGAACGCAGAAATCAGGCATCACACTTGCCCCAAGATGGAGCGGAATGGGATCGCCTGCTAATCCTGCAGATCAGAGCACTATTAAAAAGACGCCAACTACAAAGGATGGCTCAGATTGGCAGTTTGCCTGCAAAGTCTAACTAGAAGTGTTGCTATATATATTCTTTGGCCGTGTGTGTGTGTGTGTGTGTGTGTGTGTGTGTGTGTGTGTGTGTTTGTTATAAATTCAAATTCCAGAAAATAGCAGCCAATGGGGGCAGGAGGCAGATCAGAATTCGGACTGTGCTGTACAGTATTGGGTCATCCCACCCATGACATCAACCTGATCCTGTGGGACAGTCCCATATTTTCCAAGCTCCCTGTGTCAGATTGGCCCAGGGTTAGGAACATATGGCGCTCCAGAGGCTGTTGGACTCCCAGCTCCCATCAGCCCCAGCCAGCATGCCCGATGGTCAGGGATGATGGGAGTTGGAGTCCAGCAACAATGGCAGGAGCTTCTGCCCATTTAACTGAGGGCAGATATTGGAAACCAGGTCACCATGTGGGGCGGCAGTGGGCACAGAAGGATTCTGGGGAGGGCAGGCAGGTGTCTGAGAGAAGAACTATGCAAATGTAACTAATGCGGTTTGCCTGGCCTTTTGGCCTGCAAGAGTTATCTATTCCAAATAGTTTAAACTAGGAGCATGGACCCCTGAAGCATGGAGGCTCGAGAGAGCTGAACGTATTTGCAGATGTTCTCTTTTGCTAAGGAAAGAGACACAGATCATCTGCCATCAGGCCGCTTGTGCAGTCCCACAAAGATACACGAGGAGGTCTTTCCATTTCTTTCTCAGCCCCCCTTTCTCCACGAGGCAGCTGGCAGCCATAACCCTGACCAAAAACACTCTTCTTCTGTCTTACACAAAAGCAATAAAATGGCATGATCAGAAGGAGTGTGGCATAGCATTCTTGCTGAAGTGAAGGACTAAACCGAATCAGATAATAGAGATCCATAATTGAAATGGATACTTTATACTTGTACAAATACTTGTACAACTTGTATACAGTGAGATTACATGAGCACCCCCACTCAGATGGACATCACTCTTAATTTTTTGTAAAAGCACCGGTGGGGTAGGGGTGTTTGTGTGATTCATGGTGTGTGCTGGGGTGTGTCTGCTAGCTAGCTCTTTCCTCCTCCACCCTCTTCTGTACCCCAAAGCTTTCCCTAAGTGACGTGGAAGCTTGTCCTCCTTGCCAGATGCTGCCGCACTACAATGCCCATCATCCTTGACCACGGGCCATGCTTCCTGCAGCTGATGGGAGTTGGAGTCCAGCAACGTCTGAGCAGCCACAGCTTAGCTGCCGACGGGGGGGGGGGTGTATTTTCATTAGAAAATGGTGCAGGGGGGAGGGTGAAACCTCCCCCCCCAAAGGTTGTGCTGCCAACCTCAATTGCCACAAAATGGGGGGGGGCTGCATTGGCATTTCAACTCTTATTAACCCATTCTGACTTCTAGTAACACAAAGGGTTTACGTTTTGTCCCCTAACAGGGTCCTTAATGCAGGCCTGCAGCAGTTTCTCCTAGGCTCCTAGAAGAATAGGGGGAGGGAGGCAAGTCAGGAATTTGGGGTATAGTTAATACAAACTGTCTGAACACGGCACACCATGCAACTCCATGGCCAGGGTCAAGAAAAAGGCAACTTTGGCACACCCTGCTTGCGTACCTTGATGTCCAACTTCACCATACTTGGGAAGTGGCGTTGGGTGGGGAGAAACATTTGTTTAGAAGATGCTGCCAGACCCTGTTTCAAGTCAAGTTTCCAAGGCCTCAGCCTCTGTCTTGGCGCGTTGACAGGATGAGGCGTGGATGTTTGCTTCTCCTCATCTGTGGATTTTTGTCACAGAGCCAAGAAGCCAAGAGATGCTGGTGGGAGGCCTCGATAATTGGAACATTTGGGATGAATTTGGATCCAAAGGGCTGGGACGGCCTCTCGGCTTTGATAGAGTTCCTGGAGCAGGACATGTGCCAAGGCTCTGTAGCCCTGCGGTTAAACACCCTGGCCCTGCAATTCTGCAGCAGCCAGCTGAAGTCTGGAGCCAATTACAACCGGAGTGAGTTTGGAAGAGCTCAGCTGAATTCTGTCTCTCTTCCACCCCCCACCCGGTTCACTCTGCTTTTGAACATCTGGGCCTTCTAGGAGGAAAAGAATCATCCACCCATCACTGGCTGACTATTGCCTGCCAAGAGGCCTCAATGCATGGAGAGCAGAAATGGGTGGATTCAACAGAGGGACAATAGTCAAGCAAAGATTTCTGGACTAAATTTGGCACTGGAGTTCTGGATGCTTTAACTGAAGCACTATGGGTCTGTGCTCACGCAATGTTAAAACTGTCCAAACTGCAGAGTATCTCCCATATGCCTTCAATTGAAATATATGGCTTTTCACCCCACATAGAAGTAAAACAGATATGCTCATTGCCTCTATGTAACAATTAGCATTAACTGCTGAGCCAACTAACTTTAAAGCTTTAACACTATTCAAGATAAAAACAAAATAAAAGGACAAGCAGCCATACTCATCCCCATCCTCACTTGGACCCAATAGAGATCCTAGATGAACTTCATACATTGTTTTCTTTCTTCCCAAATCTTATCACTATATGAACCCCTTAACCCACCCTTCACCCTCACAATTATATACCACTATGAAACATTTAAACACCACAATTTTCAGTTCCCAAGGTTCCTTATTAATAGCGTATGAGACTGACGGGAAAAGAGGATTTGCTCAGCTACCAAAACATACTGCTTTATACATGTGCAATGTAATGCACCGGCCAGCAGGGGTCATTCATTGCAACAGTCTGCAATTGCTTGCCATTAAACACAATGATCAATGTTGTTTACAGCGGTCCCTCAGGTTACATACACTTCAGGTTACAGATTCCACTAACCCAGAAATAGTACCTCGGGTTAAGAACTTTGCTTCAGGATGAGAACAGAAATCGCATGGCGGTGGCTCGGCAGCAGCGGGAGGCCCCATTAGCTAAAGTGGTGCTTCAGGTTAAGAACAGTTTCAGGTTAAGAACCTGAAGAAGTGTGCATGCACACGAAAGCTCATACCAAGAACTAACTTAGTTGGTCTTTAAGGTGCTACTGGAAGGAAAAAAATTTTTGTTTTGACTATGGCAGACCAACACGGCTACCTATCTGTAACTGGAACTATGGAAGGCACCACATTGAGCCGCATGGTATCTGAAGAAGTGTGCATGCACACGAAAGCTCATACCAAGAACTAACTTAGTTGGTCTTTAAGGTGCTACTGGAAGGAAAAATTTTTTTGTTTTGACTATGGCAGACCAACACGGCTACCTAACTGTAACTAGGTTAAGAACAGACCTCCAGAACGAATTCAGTTCTTAACCCGAGGTACCACTGTAATTGGAAAGTGAATGAGAAAGGCACTGCACATGGGGAAACAGTGCAAAAGTTTAAATCTTTCAATGTCCATTGCAAATCCTCCTCCCATTACCCTTTCCTTTTTTATCCTTCCACCAAGTCTAATTTGGCAAGTGTAGGTTTGGGAACACAAGAACACACAAATACACAGGCACACATGCAGAGAGAGATGCCTTACTCACTCACAAAGACCCAATATTTCTACTGTTGTGTATTCACTTTGAAGTGATGCTGGATCATAGTTTTGGGGGGATTGGCAAAGGAATGTTACTGTCTTGGAATGGGTGGGTGGTTGAAGTTCTTTAATGGAACTGCAATGACTAGAGAATAGTTGGAGATATTCCTTGAATGTTTTGAGCGAGAGAAGCCACTGGAACTGGGGAAGTGACTCATCCCTCATTGCCTGCTACCCTGGGATGGGTGCAGGGACCGAGCCAAGAAATTCGTGCTCTAGGTAACTTATTGTTGCAATCTGTCTGTCTCGAGAGACAATGGAAGAGTGCTCCATCGGGGATAAAGACAAAGAATTGCATAGTTATAGCACCTGCTATGGCTGTAAAGACCAATATGAGAGAGACATGTTTTATTGCAGCTGAGGTGGATGAAGGCATCCAGTTTTGCTGCTGCAGATGCACCATAGAGTTTCTTCTCTCTGTGCTCCTCCTAGTGGTCATTCCTCCTCTGGTCACTGCTATGGATGCGCAACCTGTCTGCCACCACACACTGCAAGGGATTCCCACAGGTCAGGGTTGATGTTGCCAACCTTTGTGTCGCATCTGCAGACATCTTTGTAACACAGGGGAGGCCTGCCAACAGGTCTGGTGCCTGAGGCCAGTTCCTCATAAAGCACATCCTGCCATCTTCCATTCTGTGTACATGACCAAGCCAGCATTGATGTGGCTGGGACAGAAATGTGAACTTGCTCGGAATGTAGGCTTGGAAGAGCACATCTTTGTCTGAGACTCTGTTCTGCCACATGATGCCCAAAATCTTGCTGACACAGCACATGTGGAAGGCATTGAGGTGTTGCTCCTGGTGGGTGCAAGTTGCCCATGGCTCACTTCCATAAAACAGTGTGCTAAACCTTTCTCTTGGTATTGGATGCTAGCATCACACTCTCCCAGACCCTGTCGGAGAGGTGAGCCATTGCTGTCGCTGCCTTGCTGATATGTTTATCCAGCTCAGTTTCAATGGAAAAGTGACTGGTTATGGTTAGAACCCAGGTAGCAATAGAAGTCATTTTAGAAGAGGGCTAAGGGCTAGCTGGCTGTGCAACTTGTCACCTTCCAGATGTGGTTGGACTCCATCAGGCCCAGTCAGCATGGCCAGTGGATGTGGAACTTCTCACTCCTTAGGAAAATGAGGAGCACAAAACTCTTACACACTGCCCAAAAAAGGGGCAAATAAGGACATCGATTTGCATAAACTTTGCTTAAGTGTTTATGCTGGGCAAGGCTGAGACCTGCTGTCCTGTGTGTGCTTGCTCAGCCTGCTGATGGGCAAGTTCAAGGCTCCCTCCCTGCATGTTGTGAAAGTGGCCTGTGATTCTCCTTGTTAACAAGTTTTATAGGATTTGACTTCGGAAACCTGCACAACCTGTCTGACCAAAACAACAGTATGAGAAACAAAAGAAGTGTATTTGTGCACACGTCTCTACCCCTTTGACTCTATTGAATCTCTTCCACATAAGGCCTTGCAAGATCTGAAGGTAGGGGTTGTATTTATTTTTAAAAGGCAGATGATGCATAGACAGCCAGAAGAGGGCAGGCGCCACAACAAGATCTAAACAGAGGAACTGTCTCCGTTGGCGCTCCAACTAATTGCAGTTTTTGCAAGAGGAAAATACTTTTTCCAATAGAATTTCAAACTACAGCATATTTTTCTTCACCCATCAGGAATTCCTTGAGGCTTATACCTGCTTCATGCATATATTTTAAATGATGTCTTAAAAACCTAAGGTTGATATCCTATGCACACTTACCTAAGAGTAAACACAGTTGGAGATCGGAGTTGCTTCTTAGTAAACACACATAGGATTTCCACTCTTACCAGGCAGTCCTATGCAGCTTTTCTCAGAAAGATATGCTAATATGTTCAATGTGGCTTACTCCCAGGAAAGTCTTGCAGAGGATTGCTTCCTTAAGGTTTCATTTTATGCAGATCGGATACAGATACAGACTGAAAACACAGAGCTTAATCCAGTCCAGCTGGATTATTGTTTTTGTTTAGTTTGTGAATCAGTTTTAAAACTGTAATGAAGAGGCAATGTGTGTTTGTGTGTGTACGTGTTAAATAAATAAAAAAAGGTAAGAATTTAAGAGTTTGAAGGGCTTGCTAAGCATCTGCAAAACACTCTCCTGGTAAATTAATGGAATTTACAACCTGTTTATTCAGTATATCTTGATTTGCTGGCAGAAAGCTTTACATGATGGTTGCACTATTACGGTCTTTACTGAGTATTCATTCTAATTTGTTTATGGGGCAGTTATATGACAAAAAGCATTTCTGCTTATTTGTTTGTGGGGTGTTTGTTATTTGTTCATTCTGCCCTTTTCTGCACATTTCTCCATCTCTTTACCAAAGGCAAAAAGTCTCCTTTTCTTTTCAAGCGGATTTATTGCCATAGAGCAATAAGGTGTTTGACCCACTTTAATTCAGCAAACCTAACTTTCCTGGTACGTACTTGATGCCCTCCTGCAAAAAAGGATAAGAGTCTACAGTCACCTTTTAAAAATGTTTACCTTTGCCAGGACTGTGCCCAAAACCTACAGATGCTTTTGGATTGCGGGGATCCTGCACTTACCAGCCTATAGCAGCAGCTCGTTTGTTCACCACACAAGGGCTGTGCTGATAATACCTTTGCTGATCTCAGCAGCTGCTTTTCCATCAGCCAACGAGGGGTCCTGTCCTCAAGCCCCTCCTCCCAGCTCCACAATAATCTGGTGCCCAACCTGCACAAAAGGAAAAGTATACAGTGTTTAATGTCAAGTGGAAACCTGCTTCCTGAATACATTTTATTACACGGACAATGTTCTTTTTAAACGTGTCACATTTGCATGAAGTTGAAATGCAACTGTGGTTGCAGTTTGCAAAGGTAAAGGACTCTTCCCCATGACCTATTTATTTCATCCTAATTTGGCTGCGCGAAGCTTACTTGGAGGTTAGATTGTATCCAGTTTTTATTGAGCATTTGCTCTGATTTGTTTGTGGGGGCAGTTATACAACAATGAACAGCCTTCATTCATTCCATCCTTTCCAATGCATTTTCCTGTCACTTTCCTGACTGCATAAAGTATGTTTCCTTTAAAGCTGATTTGCCACGCTAGGGTGGCAAAGCATCCACTTTCATGGCATAAACCTAAATTTCCTGGTATGTGCTTGAATCCTCCCCACAAAATACTGAGTCTGGAGATGTCCAAAGCAAACATTAAGTGCCACTGTTCTTTGTGACGGAGAATAGCTGTAGTGAAGTGTAATAGCTGCAGTGTAGTGGCCACACCCCAGGAACGCCTTCAACTGGCTGGCTAAACCAGGTGAGGGGAGCCAATGGGACTCAAACCCTCAGTGAGTTAGGAACTTGCCTTGCATACAAAAGCAGGTTCTGGCAGATTGAGCAGATGAGACCAAGAGTGGGTCCAATGGTCAAAAAGATGGTTTCTGCACCTGCTGCAGAGGAAAGTGAGGGGCAGATGAGGCTCATCTACCTGGGAAGGGAGCCCATCTAGGAGAAGGAAAACTCTGATTCCAAACCTCTGCTGCCTTGCAGGAAATTTTCAGGAGAAGAAAAGGCTCAGGAGTAAACCCTACACAAATCTGGAGTGGAGTCCCTAAGGCTGTCACCTTGTAGGTCTCCTGCCAGCAACTGCGGCAGCCCAGCTGGTGATAAACATCTTGCTCTGCTTTCCCTTGGACCACATCAGTGAGGCCGAGGGGGGGTCTTGACATCTGGGCAGCCCAGGACCTCCATACACACTGTCCAAGCTTGTGCCTCAGGGAGGTCACGTCAGTGCTGCAAATGCAATTGTTTGACTTCACCCTCCATGGTTTCTTGAGACAGATGCCAACAAGTGGCTACAACTGTGAGCTGGAAAGCCCTGGATTCAAACTTCTACTTTGCTATGAACTTTCTGGGTTGTAGGGTGCCCCTGTGTGCTGCTGTACAGAGCATAGCCCTCTGAAGAGCTTTCCAGCCCAAATCTGATCTAAAGATAAAGAATCTTAAGATGGGAGGGACCTTGAAGTTGCCCATGAACCATTAGTAACTCCTGGACAGCAGACTGAGCAGGCAGCCACACCCAGGCCACAGTCTTCCCCTCTGCAGTGAGATGCATTGAATCTCTATCACCTTGGATTGCACATCTATCTATACCTACCAAGTAGCACATGCAAACTCCATCTGTGTCCTCTCTTGGGCATTGTGTAAGTGGCCATTCTACCGTATGGCTTGAAACAGGTCACTGTTGTCTCAGTCTCCCAGTGAGGATAGTAATACCTGCCACACCCCACAGTTGTAACCATTCCTGGCCTTTATGATGTAATCCCAACACTTGAAAGGCAATATAAATGGGCAAAAAAGCAATAGAGTTTGAGACACTCCCATGGAATGTACCATCAGAGTCCAAACCTGGATGTAAGGCCTATTGATTTCAACAGTACTTGCTTCCAAGGTAGATGTATCAAGACTGTAGTGTCAGTGTCTGGGAACTGGGTCTGAATGATTCCCCATCACCCCCCCTTCTTTGCTAGCTCTGTATAAATTATTTTCCTCCATACATTGTCTTCTCAGAAGACCAGGAACAGGAGTATTTGGTTTGTACATGCATATACACTGATAATTTACGTTCTATCTTTATTTTGTACTTAGCTTTATAGTGCTACAACAAGTATGCTGGTGTCTCAAAACAAGGTTTGACTTGTGTTGGTGGGCAGGTGAACCAAGCAACCCTGTTGAAATTCAGAACCAGATGTGACTTATCAGCACCAGGTGCAAAACTCCTTGATTTCCCAAGCATTTGAATTGTGGCTGAATTTTTCATGCATGCGCATTATCAAAGCATTCCTTCAGAACACAGCACTTTGAGCATCATATTACTTTTCTGCCCATTTGTGGTACAGCACCACATTGCACAACAGATCAGCCTCTTACTTCCTTGTGCCTGGTTTATAGACCACTAGATAGACATGGAGAAATTGAAGGGTTAAAGTAAGTGACCACAGATGCGCAAATATGGTGAATACCACCAACTGTTTCTGCTTTTCCATACTAGCTGTGCAGGAGGCAGAGATGCAAAATAGAGAATTAATTTGTAATAAATCTGTTTGTTTTTTAAAAATATGAACAAAGCAAAATTTTGGCTCATCAGAGTCAGGGCACATTATACATACAGGAGTTACAAACAGGCTAGATTCATATGATGGACTGGCTATGGACTTGTTTTGGTAGGCAGTTTTATGTATGTTTGGTAGGCAGTTTTATGGGTATGTTCGTAGCAAAAGGAAGAACAAAGAAACAGTGGGGTCACTCAGAGGAGAAGATGGTGAAATGCAAACAGGGGACACAGAAAGGGCTGAACTCCTCAATGCCTTCTTTGCCTCAGTCTTCTCCGATAAAGAAAACAATGCCCGACCTGAAGAATTTGGAGCAAATGATTCAGCAGAGGAAACACAGCCCAGAATAACTAAGGAGATAGTACAAGAATACTTGGCTAGTTTAGATGTATTCAAGTCTCCAGGGCCAAATGAACTGCATCCAAAAGTATTAAAAGAACTGGCAGATGTGATCTCAGAACCACTGGCAGTCATCTTTGAGAATTCCTGGAGAACAGGCGAAGTCCCGGCAGACTGGAGGAGGCCAAATGAGGCAGGTGTTTAAAAGTTGGCACAGAAGGTGCCTTCTGGATCTCAGTTGGCAGGGGATTCCATAGCACTGGGCCAATGATGGCAAAGGCTCAGTTTCTTGTCACTCTCAAGTGAGCGCCACCAACTGGCCATGCCAGTTTTGAGAATTCCTGGAGAACAGGCGAGGTCCCGGCAGACTGGAGGAGGCCAAATGTTGTCCCTATTTTCAAAAAGGGGAAAAGGGAGGACCCAAATAATTACCGCCCAGTCAGTCTGACATCAATACCAGGGAAGATTCTGGAGCAGATCATTAAGCAAACAGTCTGTGAGCACCTCGAAAGGAATGCTGTGATCACCAATAGTCAGCATGGATTTCTGAAAAATAAGTCATGTCAGACGAACCTGATCTCGTTTTTTGACAGAATTACAAGCCTGGTAGATGAAGGGAATGCAGTGGACGTAGCCTACCTTGACTTCAGCAAGGCATTTGACAAGGTGCCCCATGATATTCTTGTAAAGAAGCTGGTAAAATGCGGTCTTGACTATGCTACCACTCAGTGGATTTGTAACTGGCTGACTGACCGAACCCAAAGGGTGCTCATCAATGGTTCCTCTTCATCCTGGAGAAGAGTGACTAGTGGGGTGCCACAGGGTTCTGTCTTGAGCCCGGTCTTATTCAACATCTTTATCAACGACTTGGATGATGGACTCAAGGGCATCCTGATCAAATTTGCAGATGACACCAAACTGGGAGGGGTGGCTAACACCCCAGAGGACAGGATCACACTTCAAAACGACCTTGACAGATTAGAGAACTGGGCCAAAACAAACAAGATGAATTTTAACAGGGAGAAATGTAAAGTATTGCACTTGGGCAAAAAAAATGAGAGGCACAAATACAAGATGGGTGACACCTGGCTTGAGAGCAGTACATGTGAAAAGGATCTAGGAGTCTTGGTTGACCACAAACTTGACAAGAGCCAACAGTGTGACACGGCAGCTAAAAAAGCCAATGCAATTCTGGGCTGCATCAATACGAGTATAGCATCTAGATCAAGGGAAGTAATAGTGCCACTGTATTCTGCTCTGGTCAGACCTCACCTGGAGTACTGTGTCCAGTTCTGGGCACCACAGTTCAAGAAGGACACTGACAAACTGGAACGTGTCCAGCGGAGGGCAACCAAAATGGTCAAAGGCCTGGAAACGATGCCTTATGAGGAACTGCTAAGGGAGCTGGGCATGTTTAGCCTGGAGAAGAGGAGGTTAAGGGGTGATATGATAGCCATGTTCAAATATATAAAAGGATGTCACATAGAGGAGGGAGAAAGGTTGTTTTCTGCTGCTCCAGAGAAGCGGACACGGAGCAATGGATCCAAACTACAAGAAAGAAGATTCCACCTAAACATTAGGAAGAACTTCCTGACAGTAAGAGCTGTTCGACAGTGGAATTTGCTGCCAAGGAGTGTGGTGGAGTCTCCTTCTTTGGAGGGCTTTAAGCAGAGGCTTGACAACCATATGTCGGGAGTGCTCTGATGGTGTTTCCTGCTTGGCAGGGGGTTGGACTCGATGGCCCTTGTGGTCTCTTCCAACTCTATGATTCTATGATTCTATGAGGACTGTGCATGCTTAGCAGACATAGAATGCTGATGACCGTTGCGGGTGGGGGAAGAAAACTGAAGGGGGGTGAGGAATGGAATGGTATGTCTCAAAAGAGGGCATGGCTGGCAAGCAGGGCTGTTTTCAGCTGGAACTTGGTGGAACTAAGTTCCGGCACCTCTCAGGTGAATGCGGTTGTCATTCTAAGAGAACAAGGGAGGTGTTCATGGTGAGTTCTCACACGTCTTTTTCTAGAAAAATAGCACTGCAAAGAATGTTGAGCAATAGGATTCCATTCTGCAACATCTTAGTACAAATATCCCTTGCGGCGCTTCCAGACTCTCACTATTTTCGGGTGCGATTCAATCCCATCCCAGAAAAATCAGATGGCGTGATTAAAGCTGATCTGGAGTTCTTCTGAAACAAACTCACTCACCCCAAAATATTGTGAAGCTTTTGTGATGAGGAAAGTGACTGGGGAAATGAACTCGCTGGGAAGTGTGGAGATGACACTTGCTTTGGACTACAGGGCTGTCTCTTCATCCCACAAAGGAATTGGGCAAAATGCTCATCAGACAGCTGATGTGGTGTCACCTCTCCACCCACAAATCCATCTGAACGCTCATTAAAAACAGCCCTTCTGGAAGTGACTTTACTGCATTGGCAGGCTAAATGCTGAAGACGTTGTTATGGTCAGTTCTGGTTTTGTCACTCACAGTGGCATACACTCCATTTCGAAGTTGTCTGACAGTCCGGTTACAAAAACAGAAAGCATTTTCTTTACCTCACTTCTATTTATTTAAAAAAGTAGAAATCTGAAAAAATAAAAGTTCTTTTAAAAAGTTAAATAAATTTGGTGATTAATAACCTGTTCAATGTACTAAGAACCAATCTTTTGAAAATGGCAGGTAGCCATCCATGACACTGGAAAGCCAACCCAGGTACGTCTGGCAGCTGAGCCACCAGACAAACCCTGGCCATTCCTGCCTGTCTCTCAGTGCATGCCTGAGGCTCCAGGAGGGGGCACTGTGGCCGGCTGTCCTCCCCGAGGCATCGTGCGCCTGGATCCCGTACAACAGCGCAATGTGGAACGCGTTAATAGGGAAGGAGACGTTGCCTTTGAAGTGTCTCCCTTTGATGTTTCTCTCCCTCTTTCTCTCTCGCACATAATAAATGGAACCTTATTTTCTCTGTCAGACAAAGGGGAATCGCCCCCCTGCAGCCCCAGGCGCTGACGCTCTTTGCTTCTCCCTCCCCCTCCACCCGCCACAGCCCACATGCCAACAGGGGCCAACCTGGTGGGGGAGAAGGAAAGCAGGGAGAGCAGCCAGAGCAGCAGGCCTGGCTTCTTTCCTCCTGGGGCGGAATCTCTGCTAGCAAGGAAATGCCTTGCGGAAGGACTTTCTGAGCAACCAGCCCTGCAGGGGCTTGGGGGCAGATGCCCAGGCACCCCACTCAGAGGACTTGGCATGGGGGGCCAGCAGAGCAAGGCTACCTCAGAAAAGCTTGAAGGGAAATAGTAGAAATTTCATCTAAACTAATGTGGCCCTCCAGCCCTCTCTGTGTGGCCCTTGGAAACTCTCATTAGGCCACACGCACCCCTGCCTGTCCCCTCACTGTCCCTGCTTGGCTCCCCCCAAAGTGTTTTTGTCCAGCTGGAAAGCACAATTGAGCTCTGATACGTGCAGAGCAAGGCAAGCAAGGGGTGTGGCCTGGGGAGGGGGAATAGTTGGGGAGAGTCCCGAGGGACAGAAAGAGAGGGCTGGAGGACCACTTTAGGCTCTCTGGCCCGGGGTTCCCCACCCTTGCCTTAGATCTGATGTGGGGAACCTTTGGTGCTGAACTACAGGTCCCATCATCACTAATCACTGGCTATGCTTGCCAGGGTTGATGGGAATTATAGTTCAGCAACATTAGAAGGGCCAAAGCTGCCTCACACCTGCTCACACCTGCAACATCTGCTAGTTCAAAACAGCAGATTGGCAAATGAACAGATTAAGCACAGTCCAAACAATCAGGGATCCCACCTCCTTACATCTAGTCTAATGATAAATGGTCTATTTTCCCACTTGGTATTTCTTCCCTACTGGATTAGTGGACATTTTTAAAACCACACACACACACCCAGAGGCTAGACTGGACTATTTTGCCCTCTCACACAAGCTTTCCATGGGAGGGTTTTCTGAAGTGGCTCAGTCTTAGAATCGGACTGCAAGTGCCATATGTTTCCCCCTGAATGTGTGAGTTAGTCTTTAGAACCAGGCTTGGTCTTTCTCTCCTGATGCTGGAGAAAGCTAATAGAGGGGGTGGCCCACAAGCCTAGGCAGTCCCCCCCCAACTCCCAGTCTCCTCCTCCTCCATCCTGCCCTCCTGACCAAACCAGAGAACAAAAGGTAGCGCTGGGCTGGCACTCCAGGGACGTCTCGCCTTCTCTGGGTTGCCTTTGCACCAATTTCAGCTGTGCAAACATCAGAGCTGTTTGCTTTTCTATGGGCCAGTGCTAGCCCAGCAGTGGCCAGTAGTGACCCAAGGTAGCTCCTTGCCTATATGCTACTGTGAGGGTGAAAGGGGAGGTCATGGCAGCAGCTGCAGGCCCCCATGGGATCCAGGCAACACTCCTTGACTGCCCGTTCTCTACTTAGTAGAGTCCTTGTGGCCGTTTGGCATAGTCCCCTCCTATGAACAGTGGAACACTTCATGGGGCGCATTCATGCTTCCCTGCAGACGGGCAACTGGATGTATCATGGAAGATCCATGAACTGGATCTCCAGGTTTCATTTTTTAATAGCAGCTGTGCATGTTTGCCCTTTGTGTGTTGGCAGTGAGATGGTGCTTGATTCTCATTAGAACCACAGTGCTGAGGAAGGGGTGTGTGTGGTTATGTGACATTTTAAGAGAATAATACTGATGCTGCTTATTTGCATTTCTCACCCACCCTTCACCAAGAGGGCAGGTTACAGCAATGTAAAATACATTAAAGCAGTTAAAAACTTATCACACCTGAAAGAATACGGTAGAGCCTCAACTGGGACTCATAGTTAAGCTTTCTCTTCGCTCACCACAAGCTGTATCTAGGGATGGGTGAATTTGTCAATTTTGGTTCCTCATTTTCCCCAAGCTTAAGTTCTGTCCTTTGCATTTGCATATTAGTTTGCGCCTTCTTGAGATGAAATGAAAATCCACCAGCATTTTAGTGCTAATTTCTTCTAATATGCACATTTGTGTATGCAAGTTTGCCCAATATACACATTTTTGCAAAGCCATTTCCCCTAATATAATGCATTTTTAAACATTATTTTCACCAATTAAATGTTATTTCCATGCACACTTAACTGGAGTATCTCTTCCTTTCAACATATTACTCAGCAGGAGCACTGCACTGCAACATTCAGATAAGTGTGAATTATGAAGGAAGGCTGTGTTTCAGTTTGCACATTGTTTCAGCCGATGTGGATTAAGCAAATTAGTTCACCTTTAAATGTGAACTGAACCAAATCTCCCCCTCACTCTGAGCTGTAGCCAGAATTTGCTCACCATGAATCCCAGTTTGGATTGCACACTGAGCCAAACCTTGACTTAAAGCCCAATTGCACTGCACATTTAAAGCAGCATCAAAGCCCTTTGCACAGCCTTGGCTTCCCTAAAAGAATCCCTGGAAGTGGAGCTTGTTATGAGGGCTAAATTGTTAGGCTAAAATTCTCAGAATGGCTTAACAGTCAATCCCTCTTCCCAGGGAACTCTGTAGTTCTGTGAGGGGAATCGGGATCGCCTCACAATTCTCAGCACCCTTAACAAAATACTGTTCTTAGGGGAAGCCATGGCTGCTTAAAGTGGTCTGATATTGCTTTAAAGGTGTTGTGACGATGGGTCTATCACTTGGATGGCATCAAAAAGGACCAGGGAGGAGCAAAGGAGCGATGAGCAACTCTCTGGGAGCCTACAGATTTGTGTGGCCCCAAGAAGCCACCTTTGGGCTTGCTATATTGTGCAAACCAAGCCAAATAAGACACAGGAAGGGATAGGGTCACATTTGCTATTCCATTCCAAAGTAAGAGGAGAAACATACAGGTTTTAAAAGCAAGAGAGAGGCAATTCTTACAAGAGGAGGTAAATGAAGATGACCTAACTCTGGTACTTCCCTGCTGTTAACCAGCTCCTCCTGAAAACTGTTTTTCTAGAAACAAAGCAGTGGTCAAGTTTGAGAACAAGAGTTTGCACGCCACACCTAGCTTGGCCCTGAGGGCCAGCCTCTCCTTCATGGAGAAATGAGAACAGCAATTGGGAGAAGCAGAAATGCCGCGGTAGCAGCAGCCACAACACGGGATGGCAAGATTTTCCCCCTCCTTCCTGAGTGTTTTCTTCTGCTTTTGTTAAATGCAGGGCTTATTTGTTTCGCATGTTCATTACAGGTGTTTATCAGTGGTGGACTTGATTCTGCTGAGTTAGCCTTTTTATTGCCTCCTGTTTGACAACTGGCTTTTGAAAGCTTATGGTTTGGAAATATTTTTTTTGTAACCTGCCTTGAGCAATAGGAGAGGTGGTCTGGCAAGGTGTTGGCAAAGCACAGCAAGACGTTCTCTCCCCCCATTTTAACTTCATAATAACCCTGCGAGGCAGGCTGCGCTAGGAAATGTCGACTCATCCAGTGAGCTTCGCACCCAACATTGGATTTGCCTCCCTCCTCCGCACCTCATGCTCTACCTACAACCTTGCCACACTTAGACTTGGTCAGCACATGTAGCAGATCAAGATAGCTGGATGAGAAGAGGGGACCGTATTGCTTCATGCCGCAGGGCAGGGCTCACATTTTCTGATGCAGGAAACAAGTACAATTCTAGCACAAGGTTGGACAAGAATTTTTCTCTCAGACATGCTTTGTTTTGTTTAGAAGTTGCATGGAATGAGTAAACATTTTTAAAAGATTTGCGTACCTCCATCTCTTGCAGAAAAACTGCTTGGGGTCTCGGAGTCAGAACCGCTGCTGCCTTGCTGTAGGAGCAACGGATTTTACTGATTTTACCAGAGGGAAATTCACATCCACTTTCACCCTGTTTGATGTTGAAGGAGAAGGGGGGTGGCAGGGTGAGAAAGCGTTGGGGGGGGGGAGGTCTCTCTTTCTCTCTCTGCCATTGCCCAGCCTTTAACAAATGGTTCAGAAGGCAAGGAAGAAAAGCAGTGCATCTGGAACTTTGCTCTGGAGATGTTTTCAGTGGCTTTTTAAAAAGTGAAGGCAGCCCGGAAAAAAGCCAAGGCAGGAAATCTTCCTTACATGCTCATAAGGAGGAACAGCACATCTGCACCTTGGACGCATATGGAGTTCAAAGCAGTCCTTGCACGCATCTCCTGCTCACTCCTTTAGGACTGGTTTCTGCATCACCTTATCCCAGTGCTTGAAAGGAGCCAGTTTGCTTGAATGAAGTTCACAGAATTGTAGAGTTGGAAGGGACCCCAAGGGACCGCAACCTCTGCTTATAAACCTCCAAGAAAGGAAAGTCCACAGCCTCCCAAGGGAGACTGTTCCACCGTCAAACAGCTCTTACTGTCAGAAAGTTTTTTCCTGCTATTGAGTTGGAATCTCCTTTCTTGTAACTTGAAGCCATTGGTTTGAGTCCTACCCTCCAGGGCAGGAGGAAACAAGCTGGCTCCATCTTCCATGTGACAGCCCTTGAGATATTTGAAGATGGCTATCCTATCTCCTCTCAGCCTCCTCTTTTCCAAAAGAAAGGCCAACACTCGGATAAAATTCTCAAAATTTACTCATGTCCCAAATTCAAAAAGTATCCCCCCCACTTTCGTGGAAGATGAATTGTCCCATGAAACCCTATTTGGCAAAGCTTTATCTGAAATTCATGAAAAACTAAAATGGAGGCACCCATCTTTGTTCCTGTTTTTGCATTACTTTCATATTGAAATGAATATTTTGACCTTGACAGATTAGAGAACTGGGCCAAAACAAACAAGATGAATTTTAACAGGGAGAAATGTACAGTAAAGTATTGCACTTGGGCAAAAAAAAAAATGAGAGGCACAAATACAAGATGGGTTGAGAGCAGTACATGTGAAAAGGATCTAGGAGTCTTGGTTGACCACAAACTTGACATGAGCCAACAGTGTGACGCGGCAGCTAAAAAAGCCAATGCAATTCTGGGCTGCATCAATAGGAGTATAGCATCTAGATCAAGGGAAGTAATAGTGCCACTGTATTCTGCTCTGGTCAGACCTCACCTGGAGTACTGTGTCCAGTTCTGGGCACCACAGTTCAAGAAGGACACTGACAAACTGGAACGTGTCCAGAGGAGGGCAACCAAAATGGTCAAAGGCCTGGAAATGATGCCTTATGAGGAACGGCTAAGGGAGCTGGGCATGTTTAGCCTGGAGAAGAGGAGGTTAAGGGGTGATATGATAGCCATGTTCAAATATATAAAAGGATGTCACATAGAGGAGGGAGAAAGGTTGTTTTCTGCTGCTCCAGAGAAGCGGACACGGAGCAATGGATCCAAACTACAAGAAAGAAGATTCCACCTAAACATTAGGAAGAACTTCCTGACAGTAAGAGCTGTTCGACAGTGGAATTTGCTGCCAAGGAGTGTGGTGGAGTCTCCTTCTTTGGAGGTCTTTAAGCAGAGGCTTGACAACCATATGTCAGGAGTGCTCTGATGGTGTTTCCTGCTTGGCAGGGGGTTGGACTCGATGGCCCTTGTGGTCTCTTCCAACTCTATGATTCTATGATTCTATGATACATTATTTTAGCTCTGGGGCAGCTGACAGGGTGTCCTCTCGTGTGGTTGGCCTATATTATCCTCAGTGTTTGGCCATGCTAGCTGCAGCTAATGGGAATTATAGTCTATTTATTTACAAAAAATATTTATATACCACTATATCACCAAAAGAAGACAAAACTATATAATAAAAGCATAAAAAGTAAAAACAAACAACAACAAAGCATCTGGAAGGCATGACACCAGCTACCCTCTGGTTGATTTTTGCATTTGTTTTTGAAACTAATGCACAATGTTAATCAATACAAAGGAATACTATTAGCTCAGATTGCTCATCTTTTCCCTACTTACCTAAATAAATTAAAAATTCTGCACCAGGAAAAGTTGGATTTGCAATACAGTGCAAATTACTCATATTTATCTTCCTTAATTTATTCTGCTCATGCTAGTCATAGTGAAGCTCCACTCACTGAAAATCTTGGAAATTCCAGATGTCACTGCCTACTTGAAAATTATTATCTTTGTCAAAAGTGATGGCTTTTCCACCTAGGTGAGACCACCCTAGACAGTGTCCTCATGGAGAGCAGCAAGGCTGGGAAACCTTTGAACTTTCCAATATTGTTGGATTCCAGCTCTCCTCAGCCCCATAGGAGCTATGGTCCAGTGACCACAGCTTCCCCGTTTCTGCTAGATGGGTAAGGGAACATCAATGGCTTGGGCCCCTCCTTCCTCCGTTCTGAACCAGAGATGGGGAACCAGGCGCCTTCAATACATTGCTGGACTCCAACTCCCATCAGCCCCAGCGTGCATAGCCAATGGTCTGGTCTGATGGCTGTTGGAGTGCAGCAACATCTGGGAGGACCACAGGTTCCCCCTGCCCTGCCTAGGCTAAGCTTTCATAGCTTCCTCAGCTCTTGCCTCATGGTGGGGTGGGGGAAAGGACCACGGCTTTAGCCAGGGTATTTAGGTTTCCATCCATTTCCAAAAAAGGAAAAGCAGCGGGGGAGGGAGTTCCATAGAGGAGATGTCACAGTGACAAGGAAATGAACGGAGAGGCCATCATCGATCAGGGCTGCAGGCGCCAGGATCAAAGGGACTTTACAGCTCGCCTCCCCGGGATCCTGCATGCCCATGTTCCCTGGGGTTACCGGAGCAACAGCATGTTCCAGCGGATGCTTTGCATTTTTATTCACACCACACATGTTTCCACTCTTCGGCAGGAATAATAAGAAAAACCTGCAAACCCAAATCTGCTGCCCACAACCCCTCCCCCAGTATGTATGCACGCACACAAGGACACATGCGCACACCCACAATCACACCCACCAGGCAGTGGTTCTTTAATTTCTTGGTGCAAGGCATTTAGCCAGTTTTGTTCACTTAAGAGATAATTTTCTGACTCTCTGCCAGGTACTGCTGGATGTCCTGATTTTCTTGATTAAAAATCACTCTTGTATTCTGAACTGCTTTCTGGTGAAAAAAATAGCCTGCACTCATCAGGTATGGATTTGGATGTCTTTAGAAGGGCGAAGGCTGAACATTTTTTTGGTGCAGGTGGCAGTGGGGGGGCAGTTTAAAGACACAAAGCTGCTCCATACCAAGTAGAATCATTGGGCCACCTAGCTCTCCCTTCTCTGCCCCAGGAGTAGCGAACATGGTTCCCTCCCAATGTTGATGGACTACAACTCCCATAATCCCTGACCGTTGACCATTGCTGACTGGGACTGATGGGATCTGGAGTCCAACAAACTCTGGAAGGCAACACAACAGTAATAGAAAGACGAGTCCTGTGCTTGACTCTCAAGCAGAACCCCATATGCATTTCAGGGAAGCTTCTCCACCATTAGTGATCTTTTCATTCAAAAGCCCCCTGACGAGTGTCTGAAGAAGCCCAGGATTCTCTAGCACATAGCAAAAGCCACTGCTCTGGTCTACTGAGCACATGAGAGGCAAGAAGGAACACTGCTCTGACACGCTACCAGGGATGGGGAACCTGTGACCCTTCAGCTGTTGGACTCCAACTCCCACCAGCCCCAGCCAGCATGGCAAATCATCAGGGATGATGAGAGTTGTAGTCTAGCAGTATCAGGAGGGTCATAGGTTTCCCCACTGAAATATACTCCAGACTCTAGGGTTGCTCCTGCTCTGGCTGTGGTGTGTCACAAGCCCCTGCTGACGGCGAGGGTGAAATTATGGGATGCAGCTTTGAGTTGGTTCTGGCCAAGCTTGTTGTGGCTCCAGGCACATCACACTGGCCTACGTCACAATCAGGCGCTCCCTCTGTTACTTTCCACTTCTGGATGAGAGTCTTTAATGCAATAGATCTGCTAGGACAAACTTTTTTGCAGATGTGGGTGGTAGTTGCTGTATCAGGGCAAATAGGTGTTCCCTAAGATGGGTGGGGGGAAGGCATTGGCTGGCCACAGTCCACTTGCTATTTTTGAAAGAGAAGCTGATGGTGGGAGCAAAAAAACCGTGAACTGGTCAAAGGTGTAGTGAGAAGAAGAGAAGAGTTTGGATTTGATATCCCACTTTATCACTACCCAAAGGAGTCTCAAAACGGCTAACATTCTTCTTTCCCTTCCTCCCCCACAACAAACACTGTGAGGTGAATGGGGCTGAGAGACTTCAAAGAAGTGTGACTAGTCCAAGGTGCATGTGGAGCAGCTGCATGTGGAGGAGTGGAAACACAAACTCGGTTCACCAGATTATGAGTCCACAGCTCTTAACCACTACACCACACTGGCTCAATGGTGAGTGAACTAAGAATACAGCATGATGGGAATTGTAGTTCTGAGCATGAAAAGTTAAGAAGAGGACAGAGACAGAGTAGCTTTGATGGGTCTTTGGGAACATAAGATATGGGGAGCCATCGTGGCTAGGAGCTACGGCTAGGCAATACCCGGTTTTCAACATCATGATAGATGACCAGCTAAACATTGCAATATACTGATAAATCGCAGTGTCTGTCATGATTTTTCCACATTGTGATTTTTGCATAGCGCTCACACACACACACACACACACACACAATTCACAATACATTGCTAGGTCAAAAATTATGAAACCAATATCACAATATGGACTTCAAATCAGTTTTGGATGATATATTGATATATCTCCCAGCCCTACTAGGAGCCATTGTTTGCCTTATCCTCCATGAATTTGCCAACTCTTTTTAAAAAGCCATCCAAGTTGGTGCGAGCAAATTCCAAGTTAACTCTTCATTACACCAAAAATAGGAACCCATTTAAAAGCCTTCATTTTTTCTCTAAATTCCTTTCCATTTCCCAAACTTTCTTTTGCATTCAGCCCTTGAGAGATTATTAATCTCTCTGTCAGCTTCCTCACTGTTGCAGTACAGCTATTTAAGGGGAAGGTGTTTGGCTCACAAAATTCCTGATGTTGTCCAATGCTCATCCATCTGTCTGAAGTGTTTTGAAATCATAACCCATTTTTCCTGTCTTCTGTTGAAAACTGACATGTTTTTCTGATTTGTAATCTAGCTAAATTTGTATGATGCTTAGTAAAAAACAAAACAAAAAGCCAAAGGTATCCAAAAGCCTTTTTGTTAAAAAAAGGGGGGCATTTATAAAGTTTTTATTTGTCAAAAGAAAATAAAGAAGTGGCATTTTTCATGGATCCTCAGCTCACTGAGGAAGCTCCAGAGGCAAATGCAATAGGATCAAGAGTTTTCTTGCAAGGAAAGCACATTGGAAAGTAATGGTGGGGTTTTGTGATGTCCTTTAAAAACGTAGTACTTTCTGCATGAGCAGAAACACTGATAATACAGAGGAAATAAAGCACCCAGGCCAACAGTTATAGTAGTGAAAGCAACATCAGTTCCTCCCAAAGGATATGCTTGGAGCCTCCAGTCAGCTGCAAACCTCAAATATCTTCCAAGCTGTTTCTCTCCACCTCCCATTAAGGTTGTGCACATTACTAGCTAACTAATAGCCAACAACCATCAAAAACCCATTAAAGACATGTATCTTACTATGTATTGGACTTGTAAGCCTGTCATCACGTTGCAGTTTGCATGGCCATCCATAGGTGGCCAATGTAATTCCAGAATGATATCAAAACAGCAGGCAGGAGAACCAACAAGCAGTGTGGGTGGCAGGCGGCCCAGGCAAGCTGTTGAAAGGAGGTACTTCAGAGAACAGTTTGGCAAAGCAGACTCTGAAGCACACACCCTCCCAGGTAAACCATCATTGGCCATGTCAGTGCAGTGGTGGGCAGGGCTAGCTACAAAAAATAGGTGGAGCACAAGTAGGTTGCGACAGTTGGGTACATTTCAGATCCACATGAAGGTAGAGGTTTGGTTTCTGCATAGCAACATATCTCTCCATCCAAGGAAGCAAGGGGCATCATCACAGGTCAGGGATGCATTCCAACCAGGCTAAAGCACTCAAAGAGGATGAGGAGCAGGGCAAGAGAGTGTTGGAGCTTAGACAGAGCCCACAGGACTAAAAAGAGGGGGCTGGAGAGCCAAAATTGGCTCCGAAGCCTGAGATTCCCCAACCCTGCAATAAGTAAATTGGAACGCAGTTATGGCAGATGTGGCTATGCACTGTATTTGCACCCAGACACTCATTTGGGTCCCATTGAACTTGATAGATTGGGATTTTATGCATTGTGAATGGTGCCTGCATGCTCTCTGAGGCGATTTCTTGAGTGTACAACATATGCCCAGAGCTGAATAGGGATCAAGATGCATAAAATATCTTTGATAGACCCCGCTGCCCCCCCACCCACCCATCCAAATATTAATGTTGCAAAATTTGGATGTACAAATCCAGCCAAAATCCAGCATGTCAAAGCATGCCACTGCTACTGACAAGAGCACATACAAGCAACCCACATCCCATAGGTTGCATTGAAATTAATGGATCAACATTTGTCATGTCCATTCATTTCAAGGGGTCTACTTTGAGTAGGAATAACGTTAGATACAGCCCCATGTTGCTTTTACATATATTCATTCCATACCATTTCCACATTGATCTGTGTTTTATTTTGCTTAAAAAACAAAAAAACCCATGAAAAAACACAAATAAGTGAATTTCAGTTTCTTGAATGTATTCCTAAATGTGTTTTGATGCATTTTTTACTCTGAGAACTGCAGTGCAAAATTTGGAGATGTGCAAAATCTGAAGGATAACTGCATTCTTATCCACAGTAATAACAACAACAACAATATATATATATATATATATATATATATATATATATATATATGTATGTATATATATATATCTTACCGTCCTTTCATAAAAAGGTCTCAGGGACAGTTTGCAGTGCATGAAACCATAATTAAAACATTAACTTATCCACATTAGTATGGGAGGTCAGTTCATACTGGAATTCCCAAAAATCAAATCCCTGAGGCTTCCCCAGCTTTGACAGCACCAATCACTTCCTTTGAAGGTATTGCAATGCCAGCCATCGAAAGGCACTTCCTCCCAACTTGAAGGTCCCGGAAATAACAAATCATTCACTAACCTCAGGCAGGAAAATGCAGCTTCCATACACTGCACCTCTTAAGACTGGAAAAGGTCTACATATTTTACCAATTTAAACCGCAGAGACACCATTAACATTGCTTCGAGCAATCATATGGGCAAAACCGCTTTTAAAAAGATATATTTGGAATTAATAGTTGAATGGGGAGGGAGGATTTGGTTCTTATTTGAATATAACCTACATTCCAAAACAATACTGTGAACATACAAATATACATGTGTTTGTATCTTTGTATTTTAAACCAATAAATATTTAATAAACAAACAGACAAACAAAAAATATACTGTGAACAGAGCCATCCTTCAGAATTCACACTTTTCCAAATTTTGCAATGTATTTCTCCAGCCAAAAAATTGCAAACAAAATTGTATACTCTTGGGGAAAGTGTGTTTTAAGATGCACATCTTGCTGAAAGTAATATAAAATGTATTGTTTTAAGCAAAACTGCACAAAAAGATTAGGAGAAATGCACATTGTGCTGATGAGCTTTAATAATGCAAATGGATGGAGAAATGTAGCAAAGTGAACTTGAGAATATGAGCTGTGCCAAAAGTGACAGTGCTACATCTCTCCCTCTGCTGGGCACTGGCAGCCCCCTCTCTCCTGCTGCTCCTGCTTTCTCCTTCTGGAGTCATCTCCACACCACCCACTCCTATACCACTTGAACAATCATGGCTTACCCCTTTCAAAGATCCCAATGTCCCACACTAGTCTTGCCAAACAAGACAAACCCCCAGAGTCACTAGTCCACACTAGGTTTTGTTAGCCCATCTGATGACATACACCTACAATGATTTATTAGCATAGCTGCTAAATTATTTGTGGCTTGACAAAATCTGTGGCTTGACAGAATCAAATGGAGTTTGGCTTGCATGGTCACCTGGATTAGGTTTATGCTCGCCAGAGGCAACCAGACAAGAGGCCTGCCCAATGCTGAGTCATGTTCTGAAATGCCAAACATCTGCCACATTCTGTCCTACAAAGCCCCATATAGGATTGCTACCTCTCAAAGAGAGAGCGAGATTCATTGAAATACATGCATATTAAAAGTGATTTTGCATTGCCTTGCAGTGGAGGTGCACTAGGGCCAGAGTACTGGGTGCTGACTTGGTAAGGTTACAGAGGCTTCCAAGTCAGCCTTTGACATGGCCCAGTAAGGGCTTGCTGGGTTCTCTCCCACGCCCCAGTTCTGGGAAGGTACACATTCCAACACACCCACCTTCACCCACCCCATCCGCCCGCTCTCTGGAGTTGCCCAAGGCTGTCTCATTGCAGGGGGTTTGCAGGAAGCTGGATGGTCGCTGGATCCCTTACAACTCGTAGCCAGTGGAAAGTCCCCAGACAGACACTTCAGGCTAAGGGAAGTGGCCCAAACTTTGGGTCCCTCAGCTGTGGGGGGGGGGCAATCAAAACTGTCCCTGCTCCTTCTGCGCTGCTTGACACAAGCTGGCCGGGTTTTGGAAACAGCAGTGGCTCCACCCCTCCTTACATTTCCTCTGCAAGGCTGCAATCCTGTGCTCGCTTACGTGGGGATATCTCAACAAAATGGGAACTACAAACCTGCAGAGGATTGCTTGGTAAAGAGTACCGTAAGTCTGTTTACAAGTCCCAGAGACAACCCTGGGACATTTATGAGAAAAAAAGCATAGGGTTGGGTTGGAATGCTTGTGTCTCTAATGGAAAAAAACTACATTTTCAGACTTTTTTTGCCAAAGCATTTGGTTTAACTCTAAAACCAGTATGTTCCTGTGTAAATAGAAGTTGACACAGGGAAGGGACCACTTTACCTACTATTAATCCCCTGTGACCAAGATGGCAAACACCCCATCTCTCTCAGATATATCTATATCAATTTGTTCCTCCTGAGAATAGCCTGCAGCGTTATAAGCTTGTGGCACTGCAGTAAGTAGCCCCAAAGAGTCCACCCAGCAGCAGCAAATGCTGCCCCATTTATCTTTTGATCAGTAGCAAAGGCACCAACCCAATGCAACAACTGCTTTGCAATCTTCATTGACAAGGTTGTGGGCAGGGGTCAGCCCCGGCAGACCCTTGTCAATTACAGTGGGCGAGGGAAACATCCTCTGGCATCCAAACGGCTGGCTAGAGCATCTGTGCCTAAGGGCTGAGGGGGGGGATGTTGGGGGAGAAGAGATGAGGAAAGGAAGGCAATCTGGAACCCATAAGCTCTCTTGATGTTTGCATTATCGTGGAGGACTGCATTGGTCTGTGCACGGCCCCTCCCCTGGAACGCCTTACCCTATCCGTAAAGGGCATTAACAACATTTTCATAACGTCCCTCCTCTCTTTAGCCCTTTAGGAAGGGTGGAGGGAAAGGAGGGTGAATAAGCAGATCCTTGAAGGTTGGAGCAACTCAGAAAGCCTTTGCCGCTCTGGAAGCTGTGGGGCTTTTTTTTGGAAGGGTCCCACCCTTAAGGTTGCCCCATTTGAACCTCGGGTCGCCTTAGCTTGGATGCACCACGGCCTGTTAGATCCAGGTCCTTGTCGCGTCTACTGAGAGGGAAGGGAAGGAGATTCGCAAAGGATGAAAGAGGAAAGCATGTGCCCAGATTCACCGGAGGGGAGCTTGGTGACCAGCGAGGAGGAGAGCGAGAGGGTCCCCAAAAAAGGCCTGCGCAAGAGGACCCAACTAGGCAAACCCTTGGCCTCGGCTCCCCTGCAGGAGTGCAGTGCCCCCTCGCCCCAGGGAAAGCGCAGCAAGCGCAGCCCTGTGCCACAGACCTTCGAGGACATGCACACGCAGCGGGTGATTGCCAACGTGCGGGAGCGCCAGCGCACCCAGTCGCTGAACGATGCCTTCGCTGAACTCCGCAAAATCATCCCCACGCTGCCTTCCGACAAGCTCAGCAAGATCCAGACACTCAAGCTGGCGGCACGATACATCGACTTCCTCTACCAGGTTCTGCAGAGCGATGAGCTCGACCACAAGATCTCCAGCTGCAACTACCTGGCCCACGAGAGGCTCAGCTACGCCTTCTCCGTCTGGAGGATGGAAGGGGCCTGGTCCATGTCAGCATCCCACTGAGACCCACCAGGAAGGTATGTCCTGCTCCATGCTCTTCTCCTACCTTGCACTTCTTCTCTAGGCTGAGTTCCAAGACCAGGGCATGGTTAGCTGCAGACTGCTCTTTAACTGTAAAAAGTTGTAGTGCACATACAAAAAAAGCACAACTTTGGGCATGTGCAAAATATCTTTCCAATCACCAGTGAACAACCATAACCAGCTGCCAGATATCTGCAACTAGGCATAAGGGCTTTCTGGTCAAAAGGTTGAAAAAACATGGTACCCTGACAGTCTTTAGATTTGAGCAGTTTTAGACTACACAGAGACAATGTGGAAGTTGAAAGTGGCACATTCCTACAACCAATGGACACATGCCTTTCTTTCATCCCACAGTCACTTCTGGTCCCCAGACCTGCTTGCCAGAAGATAGCGGGTAAGGAATAACCACACTACAGGCAAATGACTCCTCTCTCTAAGACACCAGCATAAAACAATGTGCACACTGTCATTTGTCCCCTGTAAAAAAGCTAAAAAAAAATCCCATGGCATTTCATAAAGACATTGAACAGGGATACAAGAACTGCATCCTAAGCACACTTCTTTGGAAGCAAGCCCCTCTGCATTTGGTAGGACTTGCATTTGGACTGTGCAGCACTTTGCATGGGACTGGGGGGGAAAAAGGTAAACTTGGGTCAGCAACTTGGGTTGTTGTTTTGTTAGAAATAGGCCTGGGCTGTTGTTTTTTTGTCCCTCCTAATTGAGCAGTTCCTGGATTTCAGTAGCAAAATCCACCACAAACTGCTGGATATGCCAAGCAGGTGCTGGATGTCAGCTGAAACCGACATGCTTGAGCTGGGCATTTTTATGTGTTTGATTAAGCTCAACCTATATGTTCATGTGTATTCAAATTTCATGAACCATTTATTTCTATAAATGGTATTTATGTAAGCAGAAATGCCACAAATATGTATCATTTTCTGTGCCTGATGCAGTGCCAGCCCAAGACGGTCTCTCCCCCCCCCCCTCTCTTGGTGCCTAAGCAGAGCCCACCGAGACCAACATTTTTGTAAAGTCTCACTTCACCATTCAGATACCGATTCCTGCCAATGGCTTGTCCACAAATCCAGATAAATTCAGAGATGGTCAGGCCCAGAAGATGCCTTTATCCTTTTAAATGAAGAGCTGGATTGTAGGGAATTAAGTACAAATTGCTTTCTGTTTTGGCTGTAGGTTGTAATCCAACGTCAGTCATATTTAGAGTAGAGCCACTGAAATGAATCGAGAGGACTAAATTGTGCCTTCTGATTTCAGTGAGTCAGTTTGGAATACGACTGATGTTGTATACAATGTTTTATCTTTATTTTGTGTTTGGAAGGCAGACCCATTCCATATCGCCTTTATAAGCAGGCCAACAAATTTTTCACCAGGGACACATTGCATTCATCCATTTCTAATAGAAATATAAAACCTACACTCACTGAAACATACATTCAATCCCCCACAATTCTCCTCCATATTAAACACATTCATAATGAGACAAATAGGCATGCCAGAGCCCCAAACACACTTCATAACATGACTTGCAAAGGCATCCTGATTTTTGTATATTATGCACAAACCATCTGTCACCCTTTTCATGTTCCTGCAAGAGAAGCCAGCTCTGCTGTTCCCATTTCACAGACTTGGAAATGGAGGTTGATGAAAAGAGCCAATCGCCTGGATGCCTGTTCATGTGCCTGCCCTGGATAACAATGGCACCTGATCATTATTTCTATGTGTGAAAATGATGTATACTTCCCTCATAATAAAACCACACTTTTGGCATTATATGGTAAATGTAAACAGCTAGCATCTCCTGGCTCCATATGTGTAATCACAAAAATGGATTAAAACTGCACCACTGCAGATATGGTTTTAAATTAGGATGCCACAAATAGATAAGATAAGATAAACTTTATTCGCATTAGCCAACGGCCATAGCAACATAAAACAAGCAACATATACAAATAAAATATATACAAATAAAAAAGACAGCAATGGGTAAAAAGGGCAATCAAATGGCCAAGATTGTCATTCAGATAGTGGCCCTTAATCTCATTGCACCCTTGATAAACCTAGCAACATTTGCTGTTGTCTGATCATTTTTTATGCCACAAATATTTATGCGCTCCTTGCTGCCTCAAGTAGACCTTAAATGCTACCCCACTTCCCTCTGCAGTTAGGGTCAACATTTTTAAAAGTCTCACTGAACCAGTTGGACATAAATTACTGCCTTCATCTATTCTTTTCTTGCAGAGGGCAATGAGTTCCTTTGGACATGGTTCTTAAAAACCCAAAATTCAGCCGTCTGAAGCAGCTTGCATCACTTTGCTGCGTGGTATGATTGGCTCAGTTTTGGTGCATTAAACTGCAAATTTCCTGCTGTAAATTCATAGACTGAATATTCAGGGAGCCAGTTTGCGATTATTACCATCAGATCCACACACAGCCACCCAAACTTTTTTCAGGGTGTTGTGCAAACAAGCTAAACGCACATTGGATGTACAGCAATGATTCAAATCAGAGAGAGAAAGGCTTCTATGCTCTTGAACAGGAAACATGATGCACAGATATGCCTACCTCAGTTAATAGATGCACATGAAATGCACTGCAGAACAAAGATTCGGATCTGCATTGCAAAACAGAATAATTGTAAATCAGCATGTGGGGAGACAGAAATACTGCGGCAGGTTTTAGACACCCCTAGTTGGCTACATTGCTTGACACCCTGACAAGTCTGCTGTGACTTTAAGGGTTTCCAGGAAGGAAGAATTTCACTAGCTGTGATCCCTTCCCCTGCCCCCCACAACCTGGATTTCTCTCATTTAGAAACTGAAGAATCTGGTCCTGGATGCCACTAAGGTTGCCCAGGGAGTTAAAGAATGTTATAAGGTTACTTATTCATATCAAACAGGTATCCGATGCCAAGACCAAAAAAAAGGAAACTTGCACTAATGTACCCCAAAATTCTGCAACAAGGAAAGCATAATTCTGTGACCCATATAAGATATGGGCAAAATTTCACAACCTCTCTTCTTTTGCATCATTTATCCTACATTTTATTCTTCCTTTGCATACATTTCCCCGCACCTGCTAAACATCATGAAGTGATGCAAATAACTATGTGACAGAGCAGGGAAGCCCAGTCTTCTGGTGGCCAGAACTCTTGTTCAGCAAGCATAGTCTTGCAACCATAAGGACGAGAAAGCTTAGGGGAAGAGATAGAACTTAGTGGTGGTGGCGCATCTGCTTTGCGTGCAGGTGGCCCCGAGGTACAAATCCTGGCATCTCCAGGTCGTGCTGGGAAATAATTCTGTCAGAAACCCTGGAGAGCCACTGGCAATCCGTGCCAAGAGTACTGCGCTTGAGCTGGACAGACCAGGCGTCTCTCTCTGCGGGAGCAGCTTCCTATGCCTTATGAAAAAAGAAAGCAGGCCAGGATTCATGTGGCCCTTACAACTCTGCTTCCTAGTGCTTAAAGACTTGGGGCAGAGGCCCATGGCGCAACTCTGCATAATATTTGCATATGCTGATTTCTATGGATAGATGCCTCTGATAAATTGCAATGACAGGTGGGGAGCAGAGGTCTCACCAGGATGAAATAGGGAAAGTGAATATATATTTCTTTTTAAAAAGGGGAGGTAGGAGATCCGAGGTCTGCTGCAAAAGACACGAGACATGGGCCCTCTAGGTCACCTCCTAAATACCCCCCTGCTCAAAAGTTAAGTTCCACTGAACTTTAGGGCTACCAAAACTCCAAGTAAGCATGCAGAGGATGGAAGCTTTCAAAAATGAAGGCTGCAATCTTGCACACATTTAGATGGTTAGTTAAGTCCCATGGAATTCATTGGGACTTACTTGCAAGTGAAGCTGCACAGAATTGTGCTACAAACTCCACTGTCAATATTCCAATTTTGCAGGTCTGGGCTCCCCCCCCCCCCCAGTGAGGAGAGGTTTCTGCAGAATGCTGCTTGACGTTTTAAAAGACAACCCTGTCCACCTCCGATCATTCTGTTGACTTCTTCAGTATATAGCCTGCTTTTCTGGACCAGCTGCTCCCCAAAGCAGCTGACCAACACCTTTATAAAAATGGGAACATTTGATTTCAAATTGAAAACTAGCAACCAAAAATATATATCAAAATCAATACTTGTAAAAACAGGAAATGGCATCAATTCTTCAAAATAATGAGAAATGATTGAATTAAGTAGCTTGCCCTGTCCTCCTAATAGGGTCAATGGAACAAATTTGATGCATCACCCTGCCAACACCCTGCAAAGGAATTTCAGAAACGTGTAGGTGCAACCCTGGAAATGCCCAATCTTACCTCGGACAGTGGCATCACCCGCAAAAGTGTACATTCAAAAGCACACACTCCAGGATCAGCTCTGCACATGCTGGAACAATCTTCTTGGTTAGCATGTCCCATCCATGGCTTAAGCCCCTGGGCTGGGATGAAAACAAAACAGAGCAATTAATGCCGAAGAAAACGGTGATTGCTCTTTGAGATTGCTGCAGGCAGAGTATCACCCGGAAAGAGGAAAGTATATCAGACCTAGCCTGATCTCTGACCCTGTGGCTACTCTCTCCCACAGGGCAATAACCTCTCATGATGCCCCCCCCTTCGGCTCAGTCCCCTTTTATTATACAACAGTGAATTCAGTTTTTGTTTTCTGCCATATGTTGGAAAAATATTGTCTGCTGCCGGAGGAAGGAGAGATGAAGCATGGGGGGGGGGAATCTAACCAACCTGAGAGTCTTTCCCCTTGGCCCCTCAACCTTCAGGATGAGTCTGGGTAGCATTAGCTCTGGGGTCATCCAGTCAGGAGGACAACACCCTTCAGCTGGGCTACAGTTAGAACTGATGCAAGCCCAAGACTGATGGCCTATGGAGGTTTCCATTTTCTCTAGGTTGGTTCTCACTTCGTACCTTGACAGTGATCATGGGCACCTTGCAAGCCAGCGCAAAGTACTTACAGTAAGTTCCAAATATATACAGCACGTACTGGATTTTTGTAGCCTGTGAGTCCCATGATATAGGGACGCGGGTGGCGCTGTGGGTTAAACCACAGAGGCTAGGACTTGCCGATCAGAAGGTCGGCGGTTCGAATCCCCGCGACGGGGTGAGCTCCCGTTGCTCGGTCCCTGCTCCTGCCAACCTAGCAGTTCGAAAGCATGTCAAAGTGAAAGTAGATAAATAGGTACCGGTGGGTAGGTAAACGGTGTTTCCGTGCGCTGCTCTGGTTCGCCAGAAGCAGCTTAATAATGCTGGCCACATGACCCGGAAGCTGTACGCCGGCTCCCTCGGCCAGTAAAGCGAGATGAGCACTGCAACCCCAGAGTTGGTCACGACTGGACCTAATGGTCCCGGGTCCCTTTACCTTTACTAAGTCCCATGATCCATGTGCTCAGCCATTAGAATCAATGGGGCTTAAGTAGCAGCTAACATTGGCTGGGCTGTGAGTGCATAAGGAACAATCCTCAGTCCTGCTCAGATCCATCTGTATTGCTACCCGAGTAAGCAGCATCTGATTGGGGCAGACATCAGAGGCATTACTCCCCTACACATTTCCTCTTTTTCCTTTCTGCAGTGCAAACAACTCTCACAAATCCAAAGCACAGGGGGAAATAAAGAGAAGTCCCCTAATCAGACTTTAGGCAAGGAAATCTTGGAGCACTTTGTGCTCCTGGATGCTGCAAATAGGTTCTTTCTGCTCTTGAAATTCTGTTAGAAAGGCTGGAGCTGCACAAGCTGTGGGAGACTTCTGTGTTAGTAGCTGTAGTTATGCCACAGGCCTGGTTCCCCAACTGAAGCACCCATTCACGAAGGTCGTGCTTTAGGACTTCTTGTCTGCACTGCTGAATTAGTGCATGCCCAGTGTCCCCTTCTCCACTTGTCCTGTGGCTCCTTCACTGTGCCACATGCAGCAGAAGAGCTGTAGCGCAAAGACGGAGCATCTGCTTTGCACGCAAAAGGTCCCATGTTCAGTTTCTGGCATCTCCTGGTACGGCTGGGAGAAACCTCAATCCAAAATGCTGGAGAGCTGCTGCCAATTAGTGTAGACAATACTGAGCTAGATGGGCCAACGGTATGACTTTGTAGAAGGCAGCTTCTTGTGGTCCTGGGCTCAGCCTAGATTCACTACACTACATTTGAGTTTCAGATGTTTTCAGGAGGAATGTTGGTGGAACCACCTGCCACCTGGTTCCCATTTAATCTCCTGGGTCCTTTGGTTTAAGTAGCATTTTGCTTATTTATTTTCCCACTTAATTTATTTTCCTCTGGACTGTTGCCATTTTTAAACCTGCCAATCAAACAACTCATGGTAGTGAGCGCACAAGGAGCAAAATGACTTCAGTTTTAAAAAACAAAAGATGAAGCTGTATAGCAACAAAAATGGCAAAACCAATACACGGTGAGCTAAATTCAGAGCCATCTAACCCATCCATGCTCACTATTAAAATGAAAGAGCAAGCAAAGCATTTCCCTGCCACCTCCAAAATGTAGCAAGTCTTGCATTCCATCAAATTACCGATGGGAGAATGTTTCAGAGCAAGATTAGAGAAGTCCTGCAATGCAGAACATCGAAAGCTACTTTATACCAAGTCAGACCACTGGCCCATCTATTTAAATTTACTGCCTTTATATCCCAGCCTCTTTTCATCATGGAACTCAATGTGTCCTGCATTGGACTCCCAGGTGGTCACCCATTCAGGTACCAAACAGACCCAGACCTGCCTAGCTGCCGCCAGGTGTCTGCCTCACGAACCTTTAGGCCAAACCCTGGCATTTAGCTCAGTACTGTCTCTAGCAGCTCTCACTGTTCCCTGAAGATCAAGGGAGGAGCAGAAACACTGTCTCTTGATCTTCAGAAAATAGTCCCTACAGAGCAAGAGACCTCATCTGTCCTCCTCATCACTGCTCTGGGCTGGGCTGGGCTAGGAGAGGAACCTCTCCTCCTAGCTTAGCACTGCAACAGGGAGGAAATTGCCCTTTAGCACATCACTGCTGCGAGAAGATTTTTGCACACAGGAAAGAGGACGGAATGCTCCTTCCTGTTTCATGTGTGTTAAGATCTTCTAGCAAGGGTGCCGTGCCAGAGGGAGATGGTGCACCTTTGCAAGAACATTGGGGGGAAGAGAAGAAGGTGCCTGATTTTGGGAAAGGGCCACTAGGCCACCAGAAGTAGCTTTGCAGCCTTTATATATACCTGGGCCAGATGCAGACTGTGGGTTCACCACCCCTGTGGTAGAGTCTCAGGTGAGGGTTTTTCCCCCAGCCCTACGTGGAGATGGCAGAGACTGAAGTGGAGATCTTCTGCTGGCAAAGCTGGTGCTCATCCAACAAATGATGGTTCTTTCCTAGAACAGATTTGAAATGAACAGCTGTGATGGATACTAATTTGATTAACCATGGTATTTGTTGCTACTGGATTTAAAACCAAAATGCACAAACCTTACAAGTACAAGTTGGGGTCTCTAGGGGGTGGGATTCACTGGATGTATGTTGTATCATCAAGGGGTGGAATCTGGAGAAACTGCCCTCAGATAGGCTCTAGTGTACCAACAGGGTGATTTTCCTTCTCCTTTAGTTATTTATGGTGCAATCAATCGTACACATGCTCACTCAGAAGTTAAGTCCCATTGTGTTCAATGGAGCTTAATGCCAATAAAGTGTGCACAGGATCTTAACCCCAAACTGAGAACTGGACTACAATCCCAAGGAAATTGGGAATGTGTGTGTGGAAAGAAGATGCATGCCCGGTTACAGCATGCATCTCCAAAGGCCAGTTCCATCCCCACTTTTAGCCTGCTTGCTGAAGGGAAGCAAATAGTATGTGGCCCAGATTAGGTGGAAGTCAGTTCCCAACCTTCATGATCACATATGGTGCCAATGCTTCATTGAAGCATGAAGGAAGCACATATCAGTTTGTGGCTGGCAAACAACATTTTGACTTAAATGTTTTCCTGCAACACTCTCCCCCCACCTGCTGCATGCTCCCAGCACATGCACAAACACATGCTCACTGTTCCCATACTTTAATTATTACCCAAGTTTATATCTCAAAGTGATTCTGAATAAGAGAATACCACATACCTTATCAACAATGGGTGCTATTCAACCAAGTGGCACTTAGAGTAGACCCCTTTGAAATTGATGAGCATAACCAACTTAAGGTTATTTAATTCCAGTAGATCTACCCTGAGCAAAATTTAGCTGCATAACACCTATCACGAAATTCAGAATAAAATGAATCACAGTACATAGCTCTGAGGTCACATTTCCGGGAAAGCCTCTGAAAAGAAAAATACCAAAGCAAGAGTCTGAAGCTTAACGCGGCTGGTGCTTGCCTAATATAAGTAGGAAAGGTGTTTCATAAGGCAGGTGCTGCAACACCTTCCTCCCGATTACCTTGGAGTGGACATCAAGAGCACAGGGCTCTGCTCAAAAGGTTTCTCCTGACAAACAAGGTGACTGGACAGAAGCACATGGCGTAAGGCATTCCATGAGATATTAATACCACTAGGGATGTGGGAGAAGTTCTATATTGTTTGCATTTTAATAAGAGACTACCTAATTCACACTCCTTGAACCCAAACACAAGAAATTTGCACTTTCCTGAATTTTGCAATGAAGTTCCCCAACCTAATAATGGGTACAAAATTCATATATTCAGGGGAAATGTGCATAAATGCATACAATTGTGAAAACACCACACAAAAAATGCATTGTATTAGGTGAAATTGCTTGCAATAATATTAGGTGAACTTCACACAAAAATGCTGACAATTTTTTCATGTTTTTTTGTTTTGTTTTTTAAAAACTGAATGGCTGCCGGAATGTGGAAAGCTGAATTTAAGGTTGCAAAGATGAGAAATTGAGGCAAAACAAAACTGACGTATTTGTCAATATCATCCATGCCACCCAAAGCTACCAAAAATGTTTTAAAAAGCAAGAATTCCATGAAAATAAAGGGCAGTCACTGCCAATGCCCCATTTATGTTCCCAGAAGGAATTAGCATGTATATGACAGGGTGCTCAGAAATCATGACGGAGCACCAGGGAGGGGGCTGCTATATAACTCAGACCCTAGAGAAGTATAGGCTTGTCCCCGTGTGATGAAGCCAAAGCCTCTCGGATCTGGGTTTGGTTCTCAGCGGGTTGTGTTGTTGCTGTTGTTGTTAAACCTAGGATAGTGGTTGCTTCTGGACTTTAGCACTTTCTGCCAGGATCACACATATATTCAAGTAGATGCCGATAACGCCCTTTGCGCAATAAGAATGCATCTTCATAACTCACCATAAAAGAAAAAGGCTACGTTGCAATAAATAACAATGGCTAAACAGTGCTATTGCATAATGGATCCATTTCCAGTAAAGAAATAAGTAGGACTTTGTGTGGTAAGATAAAAACCACTCGGCAGTGATGTTGTATAACGTCTGCACAAATTCCGTGAAAGCAAATCGGAGAGATTACTCAATGTTCGCTTTGTCTGGAAGTGACCACTGGCTCCTTTCCAGGGTTTGCATTTGATTGAAAGCAAAAACCCATTTCTTCTGAAGTGAAATTCCAGTCATCCCTCGGCTGGAACCCTGGAAAGCCCCTGCCAGTCTGTGTGGACAGCACTGAACTAAATGGACCAGTGGGTCTGATGTGATACAAGGCAGCTTCCTATGTCTGTGGGGCACGCTGCAGTTAATGAAAGAAAGGCACCAGGGGCACAGGCGGCGGCTAACCTGGAAGTAGTGTTGTTGTTGTTGTTTAGTTGTTTAGCGTCCAACTCTTCGTGACCCCATGGACCAGAGCACGCCAGACACTCCTGTCTTCCACTGCCTTCTGCAATTTGGTCAAACTCATGCTGGTAGCTTCAAGAACACTGTCCCTCGTCCTCTGTCGTCCCCTCCATCTTTCCCAACATCAGCGTCTTTCCCAGGGAGTCTTCTCTTCTCATGAGGTGGCCAAAGTTTGGAGCCTCAACTTCAGGATCTGTCAGTGGGTTAAGAACTTTGCCCCAGGATGAGAACGGAAATCGTGTGCTGGCAGCATGGCAGCAGCGGGAGACCCCATTAGCAAAAGCGCTCCCCAGGTTAAGAACAGTTTCAGGTTTAGAACGGACCTCCGGAACGAATTAAGTTTGTAACCCAAGGTACCACTGTATAGCTCAATTCCAGTCTTTACAGTGGGGCCAGAATCTGGCCTGATTCACGTATCACTTATCTTTAGGCAGGCAAGCCACAGGGGGATGCTGGATTCTTTACTAATCTCTCTCTTCTCTCTCTCTCTCTCTCTCTCTCTCTCTCTCTCTCTCTCTCTCTCTCTCTCTCTCCTCCTATGCATTGTGCAAGTTTAGACTTCAGATACAAGCAGCCCTAGCCTGCTAATTCTGGACGGATGTGGCCTGGGTGACATAGCAGGTCTCCTTGCCTCCTGATGCAGCTAGCCAGATGCAAGCAGCAAAACACAACTAGGATACATTCCCACGGCCTGTGTACCCAGCATCTCCCTCCCTCGGGCACCTGCCCCCCACCCTTCATGGCAGGCAAGAAGGGGCAAGCAAAAGGGCCACGGAAGGAACAGGCAGGAAGGAGCCACAGCTGCCTTTTCTCTCTTTTTAAATCAACATATTAAAGGGCAATGAAGTGGCAAGCCTGCGGCAAGGGTTGGTGCAGTGCATGGAACATGTGAAGTCTGTGCCCAGAGAGCTTATGGTCCATCTACATCAGGGATGGGGAACATCTTGCTCTCCAGATGTTGCAGGACTCCACCTCCCATCAGCCCCAGTCAGAAAGACCAAGGGTTATTAGAGGGTGATGCTGGGAGCCGTTGTCTAGCAACTTCTGGAGGACCAGAAGCTTCCCCACTCAGGTCAGCATTTGCTGCACAGATATCTAGTGAACTGGGAGATTAGATCAGAGATTCTCAAAGGATGTGGCAGGAAAGGATGACAAGTGTGGCAGGATACTTTTTCAAAATGAGAGCAAGAGCATTGGCTATTCTTCTACAGTTCTCCATATTGTTGTGAACAGGGATGTTCAACTTGGACAAATATGAAAGACTGGAAAAGAGAAAGGCTTCTTTCTCTGTTGAGGAGAGGAGAGTTTGCTTGTCTCAAGTGAGACCCAATGTAAATGAGATTACCCAGCAAAAACAAGCTCACGCCTCTCACTGAGTTTGTATACATACTTATTGCAAGAGGCTTGTTTATAATTATATTTTGGGAATGATTCATGTTCCTCTGTAGCTGCATTGTTTTATACTTTCTGGTTGTCCTGTGATCATATTATAAAGTAGTTGCGTTCTGTGCTATAAATCATGCACTGCTGGTTGTTTGTTTTTGTTAACAATAAAAAATTCAGTGCGGCACCAACTATTTTTTTATTATTATTCTGAAAGAGTAGCCCAGAGAAAAAAGGACCAATGGATTAGATGATCAGTTTAAGGGTGGGATAGTCTCTGGACAATAGGCAGAGAAGCACAGCTCTGCTGGAAAGATTGTGCGAAAGCAGATGGTCGCAGGGTGGGGTGGAGAACAGGGAGCTTGGCAAACAGGGAGGATCTCCCAGCCCAGACTGTAGCATGTCCACACTGCTACTTTTTATACCAGTTTAGCTACTAAGGTTTCTTCCCTGCACCCCAAGGTATCCTGGGAGTTGTGGTTTCATTAGGGTGCTGTGCTAATCCCAAACACCCTCTAAGCTACAGTTCCCAGGCTACTGGGACGGGGAGGCAGGGGGGAGAGAAGAGGGAATGGCTGTCGGTCATACATGTCAGCTCAACACGGCACGTTTTACTTGAATGTCTGTTCCACTTCAGCTCATCGTATTTAGCACTGCCGCTGTGCTTCAAAGTGCTCAGAGCACTTCACAGATCTCCTATGAAGATCTCCTATGAAACAAATGAAGCTTAAAGCTTCAGGGCCCCTGGTCCTAGAGGCAGTGGGGGAGCATTCTTTGCTGGCACCCAGGGCAGGCACGTGTGTGCCAGGTGCGGGAACTGCCTTGTGGGGGGAGGGCGCACTGCTGGAACGATCCCCACCCACCGGAGCTAAGTGGGGCCGCACTGCACTGCACTGCCTGCCCAGCCAGTGCCACCCTGCTTTGAGGAGTGCACTCACGGCGCCCTACAAGCCCAGCACCACTTTGCAAGACTTGCAAAAACAGTGGGGGCTGGCAGGATGCGTGCCTGTTGCATCCTTCTTACCCACTTTCCAGCTGGATGACATTGTGAGGAATACCCCCTCCCAAAAAAACCCTGCACCTGGGGTGATGGTGCCCCAGACTTGCCCATGCTACGCCTCTGCCTGGAGGAGCCCCAGAAACGACCTTCATCCACATGAAGTAGCACCACTCAAATTGGTTTTTGTTGTTGTATATATTTCAACAATCCCAGAGTTTGAGAGTCAGGAGCACAGATGTTGTAAAAGTGTGGTGATCTGTCATGCAACAACCCCACTGAAGAAGAGAACCTTGTTGGTTGCTAAGGGGCCCCCATGACAACTCAAGTTCCAGGGCCCCAAAAATGCAGATCTGCCACTGCACAGATGCATTAGATGCTTCCTAACAACCATGTAAGGTTGACCATTACGATCATCCTTAAACTGCTTAGGAGAACCAGAAGCCTTCCTGTTAGGAATTGTAGGTAGAGAAGCACACAGGCAGAATCAAACATTATTCTTATATGCTACAACTGCAGTGAGAATTATTAGCCCATTGATGGAAACAGGAAGAGATACCATTGAAAGAAGAGTGGCAAATGAAATTTATGGACTATGCTGAATTGGCGAAAGTGACTGGGAAAATTTGGAACCAGTAGGACCAGAATTTCTTGAAAGACTGGAACAAAATTATGTTGTATTTGAAAGATGACTGTAAACAACTGACATCGCTAATAGGGTTACAAGAAGCTTTGTAGGCTTAAATTATCATTTATTACTAAATGCAATTTACAAATTGTTTATTTAAGATTAGGATCTAATAGCAATATTAATAAGAATAAAATGCACATTAGAGATTAAGTTGGAAAACCATTAGTCGAGGAGGAGGGAAGTTCTAGACTTATATAGCCAAATGTTTTTATTTATTTATTTAGAAGATTGATGTTATGATGGAAAATATTTGGAAAAACCAATAAAAATTATTATAAAAAAATAAAAATAAATGAACTGCTTAGGAGAACCCAGTAAGTTTATGGAAGAGACAATTTAAACCAAGAACTTCCTCGTTCATTGCTCAACCTTCAGGGCCACAAGACTAGATTTTATTATTATTATTATTTTTAAAGAACTAGAGAGTCCCAAGAATCCATGCCGAAAATTGCACTGTTAGAATCGCTTGTTCAACAACTGCATTATGGTGGAGTGGAAAGAATACCCATCTGATTTTATTCTTATGAAAAGCAGACATGGTCTGCATGATCTTTGAGGGTGCAGAGAGATTTGAATCAGAGCTGTGGCACTGGAAGACAGCCACCGTAGGGTCATTTTGGGGTGGGGCTTTAAGTGACCACTGTACCAGCAAAGGATGGAGAGCTGCACTGCAGCCCTGTCCCTCTTGGGACTTATCTCCAAAACCCCCCAAACATGTCAGGGCTGACGGAGAAAGAGCGTGATGTGGACGACTGAGAGGGGAAGAGCCAAGCCTGTTTTCAAAGAGGGTCCATCCATCTCAGTAAATGCTGGCTTGGGTTTCTTTGTGGGGAGAGGGGACTTTGGCCTTGTTAAATCTTGCATAGAGATTAAAAGGGAGAGGGGTTTCCAGGATGGGCTTTTCAAAAAATCTTGGCTGGTGTATTGTTCGCTCATCCCAAGCATTTTGCTTTTGAAAGCAGGAAGGTGTGAGTTATTGCTACACACAAGGCCAAACTATTCCATGTGTTCCAATGCATGATTGATTTTCACTTGTCTACATTGTTTTCTTGTTTAATGGCATTCATGGGAAGCGAGTGATCAGGCTCTTGGCAAATGGTGTGGGTGTGTAAACCCCCGTGCTACCACCCCAACAACCCCCTCCCTGAAGATTGGTATTTGCAGAAGGGCCGTTACTATAGAACATTTTTTTAATTTTTCCCTCTGCCAATTCCTCCCCCCCCCCCAGGAAAAGCATTTCCCCCTGGATCCCCCCCCCCCGGGGCCTTAATGTTCCTCTTTCCAAGAACTGCCCATCAACGACAAAGGCTCTGTCCAGATTTTTCATCTCTGAGGTGGGCTGGTCCAGGGCACCAGCACTGCAGAGCTCCCAGGCCAAAAGGAAAACCACAGCTTCTACCCCCCCCCTCCGAAAACTTCCACCCAACCTTTTGTGGCTCCCCCCCTTGTGGCTCCCTCCCCCACCAGCTTTGTTAACTGCAGCTCCTTTCCCTCACTCCATACAAGTTGAACAGAGCAAAAATGTGTATTAAAATCAATCAATCAATATATCATTTGTAATGGAGGAGGATGGGGGAAAATGTGCCTCCCACTAAGAAAACTCTTAACGGGTTTTATCCCCCACTCCAAAACAATTATTCAAAAGATCTGAGGGTGGTGGTGAGGAAACATGCTTTTAATCCCCCCCCCCATATTGCACTTTAACCGAAAGTGGCAAACAATCATAAAACACTAAAATATGAAATGCAAAAGATTTCAACAAAACAAGATAGTAAAAGTCCAAAAATAAAATAAAATACATAGGAGCAGGATATAATAGTGGGATCTCACTAACTAAAACCACAGCAATCTGAAAAAAATAAAAACCCAGCAAAGTAGACAGACAATGCAAACAGGTTCTGCCACTCAGAATCATCTTTAAAGAGCCGGGTGCTTACAGCCGTTTATTGAGCTTTTGGCTATTTAATGAGCATTCCTTTGAATTTCTTTTCAGGGTAGTTAGGTGGCGTTTATACCAAAGCAAAATCCTGTGCATTTCCTCACCAATTTCCCATCTTTGGGAAAATCGATTTGTTGTACAACAGCTCCAATCAACTATAATTGTACTTGAATTTGTATGTGATTTGATCCAGTGTTTTGGGGCTAGTGGCATTTTTTTAGGTGGAGTTTTTTTGTTTTTTTGAAATTTTAACTGCACTGGACTCTTTTGGTTCAGTTTCCTTTCATTCTGAAACAAGTGGCAAGTGCACTCACTGCCCCTTTACTATCAAGCCAGGTTCAAGCTACTTGTTTTAATTTACAAAGCCCCCGAATGACTTAGGTCCAGTGTGCCTTAGGGATCACCTGAACCCTGTACTCCAACTCAATTACTAAGATCATCTTGAGGAGGATCATTGGCCATTCCCTGAGTTCATAGAATCATAGAATCATAGAAGCATAGAGTTGGAAGAGACCACAAGGGCCATCGAGTCCAACCCCCTGCCAAGCAGGAAACACCATCAGAGCACTCCTGACATATGGTTGTCAAGCCTCTGCTTAAAGACCTCCAAAGAAGGAGACTCCACCACACTCCTTGGCAGCAAATTCCACTGTCGAACAGCTCTTACTGTCAGGAAGTTCTTCCTAATGTTTAGGTGGAATCTTCTTTCTTGTAGTTTGGATCCATTGCTCCGCGTCCGCTTCTCTGGAGCAGCAGAAAACAACCTTTCTCCCTCCTCTATGTGACATCCTTTTATATATTTGAACATGGCTATCATATCACCCCTTAACCTCCTCTTCTCCAGGCTAAACAAGCCCAGCTCCCTTAGCCGTTCCTCATAAGGCATCGTTTCCAGGCCTTTGACCATTTTGGTTGCCCTCCTCTGGACACGTTCCAGTTTGTCAGTGTCCTTCTTGAACTGTGGTGCCCAGAACTGGACACAGTACTCCAGGTGAGGTCTGACCAGAGCAGAATACAGTGGCATTATTACTTCCCTTGATCTAGATGCTATACTCCTATTGATGCAGCCCAGAATTGCATTGGCTTTTTTAGCTGCCGCATCACACTGTTGGCTCATGTCAAGTTTGTGGTCAACCAAGACTCCTAGATCCTTTTCACATGCAGTGCTCTCAAGCCAGGTGTCACCCATCTTGTATTTGTGCCTCTCATTTTTTTTGCCCAAGTGCAATACTTTACATTTCTCCCTGTTAAAATTCATCTTGTTTGTTTTGGCCCAGTTCTCTAATCTGTCAAGGTCATTTTGAAGTGTGATCCTGTCCTCTGGGGTGTTAGCCACCCCTCCCAGTTTGGTGTCATCTGCAAATTTGATCAGGATTCCCTTGAGTCCATCATCCAAGTCGTTGATAAAGATGTTGAATAAGACCGGGCCCAAGACAGAACCCTGTGGCACCCCACTAGTCACTCTTCTCCAGGATGAAGAGGAACCATTGATGAGCACCCTTTGGGTTCGGTCAGTCAGCCAGTTACAAATCCACTGAGTGGTAGCATAGTCAAGACCACATTTTACCAGCTTCTTTACAAGAATATCATGGGGCACCTTGTCAAATGCCTTGCTGAAATCAAGGTAGGCTACATCCACTGCGTTCCCTTCATCTACCAGGATTGTAATTCTGTCAAAAAACGAGATCAGGTTCGTCTGACATGACTTATTTTTCAGAAATCCATGCTGACTATTGGTGATCACAGCATTCCTTTCTAGGTGCTCACAGACTGTTTGCTTAATGATCTGCTCCAGAATCTTCCCTGGTATTGATGTCAGACTGACTGGGCGGTAATTATTTGGGTCCTCCCTTTTCCCCTTTTTGAAAATAGGGACAACATTTGGCCTCCTCTAGTCTGCCGGGACCTCGCCTGTTCTCCAGGAATTCTCAAAACTGGCATGGCCAGTTGGTGGCGCTCACTTGAGAGTGACAAGAAACTGAGCCTTTGGCATCATTGGCCCAGTGCTATGGAATCCCCTGCCAACTGAGATCCAGAAGGCACCTTCTGTGCCAACTTTTAAACACCTGCTAGCACTACATAGTTAGCTGGGGAAACAACAAAAGACGGATTTCTGCCCAACTGCTTCCTAATTTCAACAGCCTTAGATTCAGGGACAAGCAAGCGTCCCATGACTAGAGGCATCATATGGTGTGCACACTCATTTATTTCATCCCACGTCTCAGCTCAAAGAGGTTTGAGAAAACTCTGCAAAACATTTAAGCAGTGAATCCATCCCAACGATCTGCCCACATCCCGCTTGCTCAAAAGCCCCTGCTGACATGAATGGATTACTTACGCAAGCAGCTTAATGTCGGAGCAGCAACCTTGCGCAAGTTCACTGCTCTGATGGGACACCGCCCACCCACGGTGACCACTGATGCAATGAGCAGCAGGATGGCCATTTCAAAAAGGTCACTGTAACTGTGTCTCTAAGAGACACTAGCAGAGACAAATGCTTATCTCACGGTGTGAAAAGCTTTACTCAACCGACTGCATCTCAAGCTGCGGCAAGTCCAGCAAGAGCTTCTGACCACATCAGACAGACAGAAACTTAAATATTCCCTATGACTATGGAGAACCAAACTTCTCCTCAACTTCCTTTCCCTTCTTAGTTAGTGATCTTGTTGCTTTCTTCTTTCTTACAACCTGTATTTTAAACTTTGTTTCTGAGTCAAAATGCTGAGTTGGTTTGAAAATGCAAGAGAGAACAAACACATGTGGATCTCTTCTGCCTGCAATTTTAGATCTTCCAAAGGCTAAAGGAGATGCGCTCCAAATATGATGCTGCCACTGGTGGCCTATTGGCACCACTTTTAAGTGTGCCTGAATTCAGCTGTCAGGGAGAAAAAAGCCACTGCTTTGTAGTTTTGGAAAAGCCCACAGAGGCAGCATCAGCCAAAAGCCACAAGTGCATTTAAAAGCACTTTGGAATACCCCCCCCCCGCATCAGATAATGTGCATGGCCCCTTCCAGAAGTTATGCTGTTCCCGCCTTCAGGTGTCATCACATTCCCTTTCCCTGGGTGGGAACTTGGCTCACACTGTTCTGCATCCAGGAGTGCCAACTAGAATAAAATACTGTGGGGGCCCAGGTAAGCCCCACCCTGCATAATCAATCACATGATGCAGTGCACACACATGATTTCAATGGGAATGCCCATAAACTTTGTGGGGGTCCAGCCCCCTCAAATATTTCATTGTGAGGGCCAAAGCCCCACAGCTCCTAGAGCTGGCTCCTATGTCTGCATCTAAGCTTGGAAACAACCCCAAAAGGTATCCTTCTAGCCTGCTCCAACACTTCCATTCACACACACAGAGCTCTGCAGTGAAACTGACAAGACTGAGGAAAGCCTGATCAATTTCATGAGAAAACAGAGAGGAAGACTTCGAGAGAAACTGGCATCAGGGAAATCCATACTGTTTCCCTTAAACTTGCCAGTTTCAAGGTGATTGACTACATGGGACTGGCGGAGATGACTGGCAGAATCCGTGACCAAGGGAGAGAGACGGTGGAAGAAGATTGGAAGAAATTTAAAGTTTATCTCAAGAACTGTTGCAAAATTAATGAGTGTTAAAATGTTTTGGGTCAGGCAAAACAGAATTGCGGGGACAAACAATTGGATATGAGAAAAAGGATTTAAAGAAAAAAAAAGTGTTATAAGTTGACATTGGGGCTTGCTGGAAAACTTCAAAATAGGGATGCAGAAAAGGGAGGTATGAGGAAGTCGATGAAAGAAGGTTTAAGAAAAAATGTGAAGAAATTATACGTGTTTATATGTTTGTTTGTTTTTGTATTGTTTTGTATTGTCTATTATTATGTGTTAAAAAACCAATAAAAATTTTATAAAAAAAAATAAAAAAAAATAAACTTGCCAGTTTCAGTAGGTGTAGGTGGAGAAACTGGTGAAAACTGACAAGGTTTTCCTACATTAGTTTGTTGGGGGAGGAAAAGACGAAAAAGAGAGAAAGATTGGGGTGGGGGGCACTGCCACTCTTTTCAGAAGGGATCCAATCACACACCAGCGAATTCAGGTTGCACAATTATAGTTTATTGGGAGGTCTTGCTCAACAAACCCACTTCCATTAAAATGGGAGTTTTGTGGTAAGGAAATTGATGGACGGAAATGCACTGGCAAGTGTGAGGCAACGCTTGCTTTGACGCAACTTCATCCAACCTTCCCAAATAAGCAAACCAGAATGAATGTTCATGAAATAACTTCCCTTGTCTAACATCCCTGCAAACAAATCAGGACGAATGCTCCACAAACAGTTCCTCTGGAAGTGTTCTATACGTATGGAGATAAATGAAAGAGAAAGGAAGCAGGAAGTTGTTCTCATGCATACACCCCTGCAAAAATGGCGGGAAGCGGAATTGTGCTTCAGTTACTTCCACTCACAAGATGCACAATGACAGTATAAGAGCATTTAAAAATGCATTGTTGCCTTTCACCAATGGCAGAAGAAACACTCAACTGTGCTTTTAGGGCGTCAGTTACAGATTGCAGACCCAGCCAAGGCTGTCATGTGTAGTTCAGCCCCAACTGGCATGCTTGAAAGTTGACCGCCTTAGCAGCTCATCAGCTGGTCCATTTCTCCTCCTTCCTTGCATTCCAGGAGGGACAAAAGAGGGGAAAATGGGGAGGAGCAGGCATTGAAAGTGTGAAAAGAAAATCCAAGTAATTTAATGTGATGTGGCTATGCTTATGATTTAGTCCAAGTAATTTAAGGTGCTGATGATTTATGGTGCCAGGGGCCTTCTCTGTGGCTACAATCCCAGGCTCCACAAGTCCGGGCCAAGAGAGATCTGGCTAGCCCCACTTCTAGTTACCTTCAGCCAGCAAGATGTTACTTAATCAGATTTTCGGTGGAAACAGTTAACCAAGATTAAACTGGAAAATAAAAGAGCGTGGCATTTGGATGAGGGTGCTGTGTAGATGTTGCACGAAACTTGTGCTGGCAGCCCCAAGTCCACAATGAAGCGCCCTGTGGAAGGACCCTCCGGCAGGCCTGGCAGGCACAGCTGCTGAAATCCTTTCTCCATGCAGCTCCCAAAAGGTTCAGAATGTCTGATCCTCCCTTTTCTCTACTTTTGGCCCATTAGCCAACATGCAATAAACAAACAAACATTGCAACAGGATGCTTTTACTCTGATGTTTTACCTGTCTCTTATGGCTGTTTTCAACACACTTTGTTGTATTCCATTGCTGGACTCCAACCCTCAGCACCCTTAGCTAGCAGGACCAGTGGTCAGGGCTGATGGGAGCTGTAGTCCAGCAATAGTCAGTGACCCCACTGTGTCCCTGCTCCCCACCTGCCTCCTCACTTTGCCTAATGGTATAGGTCTGGCCATGAGGATGGTGGTTCCTAAGAGGAGCTCAAGAGGAGGCAAGCAAGGACGACTTCTGAGCTTCGCCTCTTTCACTTAACATAAGTGGCAGCCCTGCCACCCCAGACCCGGTGTGGGAGTGTGGTGGTGTGTAGGGACCTTTGATGATAGCTTTACACAATGCATTAGTGCTACATGTAACTTGGAGAGTGGAGTATTCCTGTAACATAAAGAGCTGGACTGTAGGTACTTAGCACTCGTTAGGAGCAGATAAATCTTTAAAGCAAGATAGAGTTACAAAGACTTGCTGATCAATATATATATATATAATCCTCATCTGGTTTGTGATCCCTGGAAGGATGGTGGTTTTCAGCTGTTTTCATTTAAATAATAAGGAAATGCAGTTCAAAAGGATCAGCTCTCTCATCTCAAAGGGGTTTTATGCATTTAATTTCCTTTGGAGAACAGGCCCCGGAGAGGACTGGGGAAAAGAGAGGCACTAAATATGAGCCAGCCCAGCCAATCAGAAGGTGCAACTTTTAGACGTTAAAGGTTTCCAACAGAAGCAAAAAGGAGGAAGACCTTCAGGCCAGGCCAGTGTCTTCCATATGTCAACATCCTTGAAGGTTTGGGCTTAACCTCCTGAGACTACCCTGAACAAACAGCTGATAGTTTAACCTGTTCAGTTGATTGTTATCACTTCAAACTGGAGACAGGGAATTTTATTATTATACATTGCATTTCTTAATACAGCTCTGCCCAAAGGACTTTCAAAGCAATATATAGCATACCAACCAACAATAATGGCATTGGAAAAAATGAACCAGGGCACAAATGAATTTTTTAATGTCTCCGTGCACAGAGAAATCTAGCACATTGTGGTAAGAGTTGTAGCTTACCCTTCTTGACATACTGGTTTTCTATGTGCCGGGTTGAGTGCATTCAATCCTGCCATCTCCCATTGCAGTAGAGGCTAGAAACTTGTTTACCATGCAATGAGCTACTTGCTGAGAGACGAACGCCCAGGCACCCAGATGGCCTCATCCGTTCTGCTTAGCAGGGGGGAGCCATGGTGATAGTACTTGTTGCATCCAGTATAAATACAGACCTTCTGTAGGCCAGGCTGTTTGTTCCTCTCCCATACAAATACCCCCTGTAAGTTGTCAGTTTGAGTTTGCCACTGATTTCTTTTTGTGGGTTTTGTTTCTCCAGGTCCATTCAGGAAGGTGGCCAGCAGGTAACACGCTTCTGCCTCACCCAAGAGCAGCAACAGAGGAACTCTTCTCCAGAGAAACTCAGGGCATATACTCTGTATCATTCTCCATCGCCAGCTCAAAAACGAGACCAAACGTGATCACCATCCTCTTGGGGAGAAGAGAGCCCAGCTGAGATCCAGGATGGAGAATCCAGACTTTCCACCATTACTCTGGGAAGAACTGCAGACATAAGAGAGGCAGTGACTCAAAGCAGGCCCAGACTGCTTTTGCTTGTAACAAGCTGATCTCAAAATGTATATCTAGAACTCTTTCGATGAGCTAATTTATTTTTGAATTTGCAGGTTTTAAGAATAATTGTTTTATTTTCAATAGCTTTCTGCTTCCTGGGAAGTTCTTTCTACCTGCTCCCCTCCAGCTATCCACTAGGACCCAAAACAACAGGAATGACTTAAATCCTCTTGAGGTGATCTCCTGTCACCCTCCTTCAACAAGGACTTGAGCTCTAAAAGCCTCACTCCCTCCTCTCCCAATGGGGTTATGGTTATTCCGCTGCCAGAAAAAACATATTCTGTACATGCTCAGGAGCATTACACTTTTGGTGGTGCTAGTTTATGATTCAAGGCTAAATCCTGCCCCTAAAAAGCAGGACCTGCCCTGGCCTGGTGAGACCCAGCTTCTTCCATTGAGGTCAGCTTGCCCCTTCTAGTGATCCCACAATGGCCCATTCTGGCCCAAGTCTCATTGGGATAAGCACACCTTGCTATTGCCTAACACAGCTACTCACCGCTGCTAAATGGTCACCATATGGTGGTGGGAAATGAGAGAAACCAAATGCTTCTGGGGTGGGTGTGTATCTATCAGCAGCACAGGCTCAGTAAGTGGTGCAGTGGTCATTCTGTCTCCCCAGGGAACCCTGGGAACTGAGGGACTCATAGAATGTAGTTCTGTGAGAATTCTGAGAACCCGCACCAAACCACAATTCCCAGGAACTGTGGGACTGGGTGAGCCATTAATCTTAAAGTAGCCTATAAAACAAACCCAAATTTATACTTCAGACATACTCATTTTTTTCTGAACACAGTGGATTGCAAAGGATGCAAGGCCTTCATTGAGAGACTGCAACTCAGTGGTGGAGCACATGATGTGAACTGCCCTGAGATCTTATGATAAAGGGTGGTATAGAAGTCCTGATGATGATGATGATGATGATGATGATGATGATATTTTGCAAACAATGTCCCAGACATCCGGCCTCCAAGGAATGCATTGCCTGCTGCCATGTGACAGCGACAGATGTGGCACACTCTTTCAAGGCCAGATCTGCTGCCTCCTTGACAGTCCTCCCCATGTTGCATCTACAGTGGCCTCTGGGCAAAAAGGAGGTGCTGCTGGCCTCCTGCCACCCTTGTTCCTGATGTAGATCTTCACTCACTACTGACAAGGAGGTGGGCGCCATTTTGTGGTATGCCTCAGGTGCCAAAACGTCTTGGGCCGGCTCTGGTCGCAGACTCAGTCTCTGGCATCTCCAGGTAGAAGGATCAGGAAACTGATGGTGGCGGAAGAAACCCCTCTCCACCAAGATTCTGCAGAGTTGATGGTCCTTGGAAAATGGCTTGACTGGTCCAAGGCAGCTTTCTACATTCTCTCTTTGCCAGGGTTACTTGGCGACTGTGCTAATATCCCATCATTCCCCTTGTTGGGTGGCTTAAGGCTGGAAAATGACACTTCCTCACTAAATGTAACTGACACGTTCTTTGAATTGCTTCACAGGGGGCAGAATAACTGTTGAGCCCTTGCTTGTAAGCTACCTACTGAATTATGGTACATAAACTGGGGGCTTACAAAAGGGATGAGGCCAGAGGTGACCACTGGAACATATACCATAGAGAGCAGTAGCCCTGGCTACTGACCATGCTTACTGGAGCTGGTGGGAGTTGTAGTTCAGCAGCCTCTGGAGGGCCAAAGGTTCTCCACTCCTGATTTAGAGAGGTGTGGGAAGCAGGCAGACAGTTCCCGTTCCCAGATAGGAGGAGGAGGGAAGGGGGTCACCTGCTCTTGCCTTTAGAAGTAGCTTGATTATCTGCAAAAACCAGAATGGGAAGCTTTTCACTGCCAGCTGGAACATTGCTGGCTCATGCCTGCAGATCCAACTGCTATACAGGCACAGCTGAAGAGGGCGTTAAAACAGCTGGCAACCCTAGCCTCCTGTTTCAAAGAACACAAAGCACCTGTATCTTTGAACAGTTCCCTGATTCTACAAGACAAATGACTATTGTTATGTATGGTTATATGGGTCCCTAGAAAGACATTCAAAGGGCATAAATCCCTTTGCAAATGGCAGGAAGGACGTACTTTGTAATTATTCTGCTCTGATAATGCTATAGATGTATAAACATACATATGGAGAAACAGAGGGAGACTTTTTTAAAAAGTTGTTTTGCAATTGTTTAACACCCCCCCCCCCCAATTCAGGGCTTTTGGATCTTGCTAAATCTCAAGCACTTCAAAACACAATAAAAGCTATGATGGTGCCCTTGTTTGCAGATCAGACTAATATATTTTCCAGGATTCAAAAACAAGCCAACATCCTCCACCCAATATAACATGTGATTTTGTAGTAATAATGTTTTTTAGAGAGCCTTACCAACAAGGTTTTCTGCTTTCTGAACTGTTCCTGCTCATCTGCCTTTAACTGCTGAAGTTAAGCAAACATTTTAAAAAGTTCAGCAGGAGCCTGGAACTTAGAGGGAAAGCAAGGAGAGCTGTTCCTGGTGTGAAAACAAAGTGCTAAGTATCTGCACGATGAGTTGCTACTTAATGTACAGGGACTGCCAATAATAATGCTGGCAACCCTTTGGTCACAAATTTTACTAGCTATACAGTTCCAGGCTTTAGATGTGCAGTGTGGATGTGAACCTAGCCTGGCATCACCTCTTCCCCACTGTACACAATACAAACATTAATGTATTGTTTTGTATATTATTGTATTGTATATGAGCAACCCAATTCACACATCTTTCAGAATCTAAAACACAGCTCCAATATTCCACAAAAGTCAGTCTTGACACTCACCTTCCTTGAGCAACTTTTCATCATTCAGCGGGATGCTGCAAAACTGAGGGACTTGCTGCCTCCATTTCCCCAAGTCTGTTTTCCTAGAAGAGCTCTTAAGAGAAGCTTGCTTCCTACTGTCTCTTCCCATCTCCTCTACTAAGCCTACGCAAGAGCACAGCATCCTTCCCCAGCAGTTCACTTCATGGATTGAGGCCATTGTGACCTCAGAGTAGACTGCACCAATCAAACACATCTCACTTAACTTTTGAGCCCCATCCACCACTAAGTGGGCTGTAGCTACATCTTGCTGCAAGGCTGCCTTTTGAGATGGAAAAATGGGCTTATGGCCTGAGATCAGGGCTTGCACAAATGTACCTAGAGAGAGTTGGGGTTGGGGTGGGGAGAGAGGGTGGTATATGTGAAAAGGAAAGAATGAATGGTAACATGCGATCAGTTCCCAGAAGGGCTGCTGTGTTAGCCTCTTGCAGCAAAAAAGCAGGTACAGGAGATGCTAAGCATCTGGGAGGGGGGCAGATTTAGGTATGTGGAACAGCCCCCAGGTGCTGCTGGACTCAAAGCAGCCCCTGCTGCCCACCTGCAGCAGCACACACAAGCTGTAGGATGTCAATAGCTGCATAAGCAGAAATCCATCAGATATTGTTTTCCCCTAGGAAGCTAGGCTGATGAGGTTCCTGGAAAACTAAACAGCCCATTGCCGGGGGTGATTTTTATCAACAGAATGGGGTGGTATCTGGAAAGAAGGGAAGTTGTGAAGCCTGGAGGGAAAGACAGGAGTTGAGGGAAAGAGGCCGAGTGTAGCCGCATTCAATGGGCGTGACTGAGAGCAGGTAGCTTGAAAATTGAGGTCCAACCTTGTCATACTGCACCTATAGAATGTCTTCTTATCGTTCAGATCAGATCTAAGATACAAAGGTGGCAACCCTAGCTGGCATTTATCTTTCTCCCCAGAGAAGATGCTAACTGGGAAGAGTTATAAAGAAACCTCCCTGGGGAAGTCCCCCTCCACAAATGGAGAACCCCTGATGACATGGAACCATCTCTCTGTTCCCCTAAAAGTGTAACAAACATACACCCCTCAGTTGGGAGAAGCCATCATTCAAGAGTCACAGAGCATATGCTTGGCACAAATAAGGTCGCAGGTTAAATGCCCAGAATCTCCAGTTAAAAGATGCCTACTAAAATGGCAGGCAAAAACCTCTGGCCTGAGCAATTGTGGTTATAGAGAAATGGGTGGGATTACTAGACCATGAATAAACTATGGAGGTTATTTGTCCATTTGTACTGCTGATGGTATGTGTGGGATTTTCAAGAATCACAACATAATGTTAATAAATAGCAAAACCTGCAATCCTGGGTGTCAGGTGTTGCTGTGTATCTTCACAGTGCCAGCTTCCTGATTTCACAGTGGTGTGTGTGTGTGTGTGTGTGGTCTTTCAAAGGGTTTTTGTTAACCTGTGAGTGTGAAGAGAGATGAACATATTAGGCATTAATCAAGAGTAGCACTGTGTGAACCACCCTGAGACCAGCAGGTATAGGGCAGTATATAAACTCAGTAAGTAAGAATACAGTGGTACCTTGGGTTACAGATGCTTCAGGTTACAGATGCTTCAGGTTACAGACTCTGCTAACCCAGAAATAGTACCTCGGGTTCAGAACTTTGCTTCAGGATGAGAACAGAAATCGCGCAGCGGCAGCAGCGGGAGGCCCCATTAGCTAAGGTTAAGTACCTCAGGTTAAGAACAGTTTCAGGTTAAGAACGAATCTCCAGAACGAATTAAATTCTTAACCTGAGGTACCACTGTAATAAATAATAGCACCCTGGGTCCACAGTCACAATCGTTAATAGAGATCAACTCTTTGCATCTTCCTTTCACCCACAGGTTCATACTCAAAGACAGGACCTCCCCAAAGAACCATGGGGACCCCAGCTTGCCTCTCACAAAGCTACAACTTCCCAGAACCCTGGAATCTCATAATGGTGCAATGAGGGGGGGAAAACCCACTTTCCAAGGCTGGCGGGAATGTGAAGTGTGTGAAAGGGGCCCTGGAACTCCCATAAACCAGCATTTCCTCCTGCAAGTGGCTTTGTGTTGGAGCGCCTTCTATGATGATGTAGAGAGTTTGACCTCTGGGTGTCAAAAATGCTCCATTTCTCAGACTTTCTTAGTAATCAGGGAATTTTAGTGCTTAACATTCTGGCTTTCTGGCTCATGTTGCAGCCAGCACCCTAACGATCCCGATACCCCTGCGAGTGTGAGTCAGTCCTGCATCCTAATATGTGTAACAACATCACCGCCACGTCTGGAAGTAATTAAATGTCTCCGCACTCTTGTCATCTGACTTCCTGTTGCAGCTCTCTCGTCCCTTCCTCCAAAGGCTGAAGCAGCCTCTCCTTTTCCCACTTAGCCAGCAGCAGGACTCTTTTAATAAGGTCTGGCATACCTCAACCCACCCCAAACAAAACACTCACCTAAACCTTGTGACCTCTCCCTGCTTAGAGTCTGATTCCAGACTGGTAATCAGTGAGTCAACGGTTTAGCACATTTGCACATGCATGCTCTGTCTGGCCCTAGGAAGTCCCAGGAGACCCAATCACCCTTGCCAATTCCACTAGCCAGGAAGCTCACTTTCCCAGTCTTGCTTCGATCAGGCAAGTTCAGTCCCTGGAAGGAAGAAACCATCTCATTGTGCCATGAAACTAGGCAGTACAACAAGGCTTTCTTTGTGGTGGCCCCTGCTATGACCGGAGGTGAGGTAGATCAGCACAAGATGACTTCACAATGGAGGACTCAGCACCTTGAGCATTGCCAGGAGGGTGTGTGTGTGTGTGTGTGTGTGTGTGAGAGAGAGAGAGAGAGAGAGAGAGAGAGAGAGAGAGAGAGAGAGCTGCCCCTCTAAATCAAGTAAATAAATAAAAATTACTTAACTAACCAATTGAATTGCAGATAACTTGGTTCTGCCCCACCCCCAAAACCTGCTCCAACATAAATCCTGGTTACGCCCATGCCCAGCACCCTTCCTTTTTAGCAAGATGTGTGCTGACTCCCATAGGCACCACTGATCAATGCCTGCTCCTGGAAAAGAGCAGCGTTCCAGAGCCTTAGTAAGAAAATCTACCCACTTTTTGGGCAGAGCTCCAGAAGCCACCACCCTCAGCATCAGCACCAGCACTGCTACTGTCACCACACCTGGGACGGAGCACTCAGCCCATTTCTCATACTTTCAACTCTGCAGATCTGCTTCAACAAACAGCCGTTTATCAGCAAGCCGCCTGATGGCTGTTGGGGCTGGTTAGGGCAGCTATAAATAAAAATGCTGCGCAAGGATATTCCTGCCAAAATCCCCTTTTCTATACCACTGTTAAAGATGCAGGAGCCCTGGGTCTTTTTTTACCTAGTCACCCTACTGCAGGTTGTGGAGAGCCACCAGCCCTGTTCACGCATTTTGAGGAGGACTTGTCAATGTGTGATGATGGGGGAGCATGCGCAAGTGTGCTAGCCTCCCTCCCCATCCTTGTCTCCATCGCCCTCTGCATCTTCCCCTGAACTGTGTGCAGCAGGGAAGCCTTCTGTACTCAGGGAGGCTTTGCATGTTTTGGATCCTTGATTTTCCAGAGCTCCAAAACACATTGGATCAGTCAAGGAGGGGGGCCTTTGTGTGCAGTGACATTTACCCACACCCACTGCTGGTATGCTGCCCTTGGAGGGTCGGCAAAGGTTGTGGGCAGCCCTCTGTCCAAAAAGGGGTTCACCACCCCTGCTTCACACATGTATCTGTATACACACTTGCCAACTGAGAATTACCATTCATGCATTTGATGGAGGAAGCTGAAGTCAAAGAAGTCCAAACCGCAACAAACTTCATTTGCAGCTGTGTGGAACCTCCAGTTTGGGGGCCAAATGCAGATCCACAGGCCATGCCTCCTCCTCAGACCACACCCCTCTCCAGATTGCTCCATGCCCTGCCTCAAGTGCTTTTCCGCTGGTTGGGATGCATCTATAAACTATGGTAATGTCTCATTTGCCTGACTGTAGACAGGTGTGTGTGAATGGAGAAACCTCTGACTTTTGTTGGAATGTAGACTACCATGCCAAGGGAAGAATCATATCCATTTGCTTGGACTGCTTTTGCCTCCCTGGCAGATTTCCTATGAGCAAATGCAGTCCTCAGACTGAAACCCTGCTTTAAGGTGGCACAAGACTGCGGTTTTTGTAGCATCCTGTGTTTCTGAATGATGCAGGCTGTCTCAGTTCAGTGTGGAGAAAGGAGGTAGAGAAAACTTGTTCAGACCAGCAGGTTGTCATTACAGCATGACTGCAGCAAGTCCTGAAGGAAGTGACTCCGTGCCAGTACCAATCTTGGATAAGGCTAGTGTATTGTGTTCAGTGCTGCCTGAAACAGAGCTCAATAGCATCTCAATAATATTTCCCCCCTCCGCACCAGTGGAAGGGCCATACGTAGCTCAGCAGTGGTAGAGCATCTGGTCTGCAGGCCCAAGGCATTAAGCTCCAGCCTCAACATCTCCAAGTGGGGCTGGGAGAGAACTCTGCCTGAAATGCTAGACACCACTGAGCTGGATGAACCTAGGGTCTGATTTAGTAGAAGGTCTGGACACCAATTCCTGCCTTCACCCACCCAGGACCCACCTCTCATGGTGCTGCCTAAAGCAGGTTGCTTTGCCCTTCTTTCTGGTAGGGCTGGTTCTAGTTGTGCCGTTGTTTGAGAAATGGAAGCAGAGCTCAGACACATGGAAGAATGGTCCAGCTTTGGGCTACAAGAAGCAACATGCATGGGCTGCAGCAAAGGCTCAATTTACTGGTTGGTTGAGATCCAATGGTTTCTATACATGGTCGGTCTGTACACTGCATCCTCCTCCCACCCCCATTCCTTAGCCAGATCACCCTGCAGTGTTGCAACCACCCATCTCTCAAATCTGGCCACTGACAATGCGTTGCGGCCCCATTAAACAGGGCAATTTTCCAGGACAGGGAAATTCCTCAGTGTAGGAAAAAATGGCATTGGGATCATTTCCATGGGTGCCCAAAACCAACTGACTGCAGCTTTCCATTATACGTAGACTGCTTGTACACACAGCAAAACAGAAGTGTGCAGAATAGTCACATGTCAATCTGCATGAAGACGACATGCCTTTTCTCTACATACAAGTGCTTTTGTTTTTTGTTTTCATAGAAAGTTTGCTGTGTCAGTAGCAGCCCTTTACAGGTGAGAATTATCTACCATCCCATAAAACCATAAAGCAGCTATGTGGAACAGAAACACTGCTCATCTGAATAATGGAGCATCTGCACATTTTAAAACATAAGGACTAGAAGCCTGTGTCTTTCAAACAAACAAAAGGAACATGGAAAAAACCCCCAAACAAATTAGATTTACAAGAATCCAAAGTCTGCATATTGGTTGGGATAACAGAGGACAAATTCCTCACTCATGTTTTCCATTCTACCCCCACCCCAAGTTTGCTTTTTGGAATAAGGCTGCTTGTTTTCACGAATCAGGGAAAAACAAACCAGCTGCAAGCACCATAGGGTTGTGTATTTACATAGCGCCTTGATGATGATGAGACAGTGGACCAAGGGCTTTGAGTCCACAAGGAGGTGCAATTGCTCCCCACAAAGTTCTATGGAAGGTAGACAAAGTGTGTGTCTGTATGATCTGTATATAGTGCAACTTAGGAAGGTCCTAGACAAAAAGGGTAAGTTTGGGACAGTGGTTAACAGGAGCTGTTTGACATCCAAATGTCTTCTTCTGAAAATTCTCCCCTTGCAAAACCCAGCTCCTGTGATGATGGGGCAGCCTGGCATAAGGTAACGATGTCTTGCTTAGAAAAAGGAAGGGAAATAGCATCTTGGCTCCTCCTCAGCAGGCTCCTTCCAAGTGGTGGTGGGCGGCAGGGGGGGGGTCTTTGGTTCTGGAGGGGAAAAGGCACCACCCCAACGTCAGAGCAAACTCTCAAGTTCTGCATCTAGCCCCCTGTGTCCCACTGGGAACCCTTTGTGATGTCAGATTTTCAACCCAAGACGATTCCAGAGAGGACTTCAGGTTTGCGACCGCTGCTTGCCCTGTGGAGTTCCACATGAGGCAGCTCCCAGAGTCACCAATTAATCCTGGACACCTGCCACAGGCCCTTTCTACAGAGTCTCTGCCTGAACTTTTAGTCCGTTTTCCAGGGGAACATGGGCTGCATGGCCGGCAGGAGCCTGGGCTGTGATATGAGTAAGAAGCCACAAAGGAAGCTGTGTTCCTGTAGGAGGATGAAGCAAGCCTTCACTGGTTCATGGGCTCTTCGTCCATTGGCTCATCCTGCCGCCTAAAAGCAAAGGAAATCAGTTAGGATAATAATACCTTTGTAAAATCACAGGTGACTAAAGAGCCAGGGTTCTCTATTGGGAATGTTGAGATGGTGCAGGTCACCTGGCAACCATCATATGCGCATTTGTAACCTCAAGGATTGACTGCCGCAACACACACTTTATGGGACAGTTCTTGAAGACTCTTCAGAAGGTGCAGAATGCAGCAAAAACAGACCTCCTGGTTGGGGTGGGGCAGCATATATCGTCTGTGCTGCATAATTTGTGAACAGCTGAGGATCAACACACAACCTGAACTAGGAGTAAATTCACTTCCAGCCCCAAATATGGAGTGTCAAAAGATAAGCATATCCTTGACTGTTTCTTGTTGCAGGTGTGGAATAAAGTTATCATGAACTTGGGCCCACCAATCTATTTATTGACCATATTTGCATTCTGTCCTCACAACAACCCTGAGAGACAGACTGGATGTGAGGCCACCCAGTGGGCTCATAGAGAAGTGCGCACATGAACCCAAGTTTCCCAGATTTAAATCAAATGTTCTCATCTAATATATCACCCTGGCTCTTTCTAAAAGTGGTGGCTGTCTCTTTAAAGTGTGAGCCTCCACTGAAACAGATGCTGCAATCCTCACTGGATGGCCATTTTGAAATGTTTCCTCCTGCAAACAAATGCATTTCAGCCGTTCCTAAAAAAAAAAAAAGTCTGATGGAATTCCCAGCATGTCCCAGAAGGGTACATGAGCTCCAGTAGGATTTGCATTTGGGAAATTTTGCTTCTTCCCTTCTTTCAAGTGGTTATCTTTTGAATTAAATGTTGTAGCAGCCATATTTATAGCTGTATGTGTGCATGCGTGCACAGTTTGCCTGCAAAACCGACTTTCACCCATGAAACCGCTTTCATAGTCCAAGGAGGCATAACTCACCTTTTCTCTGCCATTACGGAAAGTGAGGCCAGTGCTGTCACCGTCTCCACCTCTTCTGTGTCATGATGTTGCGCTTCCAGGAATGAATAGGCCACAGTGGGGGCAAAGCGCCGCACAGAGCTCCAGTACTGGCCTGAAACAGAAGAGCAGGATCAGTGCCTGGCTTGTCTCCACTGGCCAGTACTCAGTCAAGCACCTAAAATGGTGCACAGGGCACAGGAGCTTCTTTGAGGGTCAGAACCTGTTGACCCAACTCCACAACGTCAGAATGCTGCTCCCAGCTGAGTTGTGATGGCAGCCTATGGTAACTCAGGGCAAAACAAGACTGGATGGTAAATACACCTTTGTGTTTCATGTGCAGGTTTTTAAACAACAAGCTGCAGCTATTGGTGTGTTGCAATGGCACCAGAACAGTCGTAGAAAGGGAATTTAACCTTTTCTCTCTCCTGCTGTGGTCTTGAGGAAAAGGGAAGCAAAGCCTTTCCTTTTGAACTCTGAGATACCAAGGAAAAGGCAAATGACAGAACTAGCTGCTGCCTGTTAGTCCACCCTTCCCACACGCCTGCCAGCCTGCTGTGCAGGAAGGAAGGGCCTTCACCACACTTACTTTGTACCCGGATCACTGCCTCCAGGGAGCGCACCGCGTTGGCACTGGGCTTCTGCTGAAGGGTTTCCTCGGGGAGAGGCTCCAGCTGTGGGAACAAAACAGGCTGGGATGTGACTGTCATTCTCAGACTGTGCTAGGAATGGTTTGCACACAAGCAGGTCCTCACAGTGAGCTTTATCCACATGTCCAACTGCATGGAGATGGACTCGCGGCTTATCCACACCTCGGTTTGCCCCACCATTTTCCCCTGGGAAAACTCACAGTCTAGTGATGAATCAGAAATGACAATCGGGTTTTCTGTGGAGTGCTGATTGTTCCAATTTAGCACTAGAGAGGGGTTTTCTGAGGGAAAGCAGAGGGGCCAAGGCAAAATCGCTTGGACCTGTGCCTAGAAAACATGGGACAATTGAAATAATAATAATAATAAATTATTATTTATATCCCGCCCATCTGGCTGGGTTTCCCCAGCCACTCTGGGTGGCTTCCAACAGAATATTAAAATACAATAGTCTATTAGACATTAAAAGCTTCCCTAAACAGGGCTGCCTTCAGATGTCTTCTAAAAGTCTGGTAGTTGTTTTCTCTTTGACATCTGGTGGGAGGGCGTTCCACAGGGTGGGTGCCACTACCAAGAAGGCCCTCTGCCTGGTTCCCTGTAACTTGGCTTCTCACAGGGAGGGAACCACCAGAAGGCCCTTGGCGCTGGACCTCAGTGTCCAGGCAGAATGATGGGGGTGGAGACGCTCCTTCAAGTATACTGGACCGAGGCCGTTTAGGGCTTTAAAGGTCAGCACCAACACTTTGAATTGTGCTCAGAAATGTGGAGGAAGTGTGGAGGAACCCTCAGAGAAGAAAAAAGGATGCTTGCAGGCAACTGTTTAGCCTGGAAAAGAAGAGACTGAGAGGTGGTATGATAGCCCTATTCTAATAACTCAAGGGCTGTCCCATGGAAGAGGGAGTAAACTTGTTTTCTGCTGTTCCAGAGGGCAGCTCCCGAACCAATGGATTCAAGTTACAAGAGAGGAGATTCTGACTAAACATCAGGAAGAACTTTGTGATGGTAAAAGCTGTTTGACAGTGGAACTGACTCCTTTGGAAGGTGGTTGGCTCTCCTTCCTTGGAGGTTTTTAGGCAGAGGTTGGACAGCCACCTGTCATGGATGCTTTAGCTGAGATTCCTGCATTGCAGAGGGTTGGACTAGATGACCCTTCCCACTCTACAATTCTATGGTTCTGTCTGGTCAGGTAAAAGTCGGAAGGGGTGGAGATGCATATCTCAGTAGCAAAAGAGGGACGTTCTGGTTGGTGACTACAGGCCTAGAATTTTCATTTGGACTGTGTGATTGGCTGGTGCTGGGCTAAGAGGGACCACAAGAAGGGTATAAATGGCCAGGTGCTATTGAGTTGGGGCCAATCTATTCCTGTGGGTTGGAGGCTGGGTCCATGTTGGTTTGTGCTAGACTTGAGAGGAAGACCGAGTGGCTTGGTGGCAAAAGACTTTCTTGGGTGACTTGTCTCAGGCTGAAGAGACAAGGGGAGGACCTGTCTGCAGCACTGACGGAGAGCAGGAGGCAGTTTGAAATGCTGCCCTCTGGTGCCTGGTAGCAAAGTCAGAGGAAGACTCCAGGGCAGGGCAGGCTGCAGTAAAGACAAGGCCAATCGGGCAACAGAGTTCCTCAGAGCTGTCTTGGTGCGTGGACCCATCCAGTTGGACAAAACCACCCAAGCAAGTACAGATCAGCTCCTGTGAGGGCTGGGGGAAGTACCAAGGGCAAGAGCCTGTGGTTTCCCATCCCTGATAAGGCAGCGTTTCCCAGACTTTGGTCCCCAGCTGTTGCTGGACTACAGCTCCCATCGTCCTTGACCATTGGTCCTGCAACATTCTGTGGTTTGCCTCAGGTGCCAAAATGTCTTGGGCCAGACCTGGCTGGAAGAAATAAATTTGTGGAGTGGCCACATCTGAGTGGTGATATCACCTGTTTGGCTTACAGAAGGTCTCAGGTTGGATCCCTGGCACTGCCAGTTTTTCTGTTTCTATTTTAGATTGTGAGCCTCGTGAGATTGGGTCCTATTACACCTGGGGTTTTTTGTAAAGTGCTATACACAGTCGAGGGCAATTTCGCATGGGGGTTTCGTTCCTGGCCCCTGTGCATGTCCTGCTTCATCCCTGTACCGCCCATTTCATGACGTGTTGAGTGACATTTTGGGTCAGTTCTGGGTCTGGTGCTGTGTACGCACACATGATGGCAATAATCAGTTGTAGCCTGTACATAGATGGCAGTTACCAGTGCTTGTGTGTGTGTACTGGTACTCACCATGAAGTTGTTATATTAAGTGCCACACTTTTAGCATTTGGGGAGAAATGGTGCTGGTCTTGCATACCCTTGGGTATCCCCAGTAAAAAGCACTGGCAGTTACCTAAATATATCATTCTAATCCCCAGAGGCTGTCCTTGATTCTGCTAAGGATGGGCTCCACTCACCTCATTGCCCAGCAGGACAGAGACACAGGCCTCTGAGGCATCGCAGATGGCAGTCAGATCATGGCCCCCTTCCAGGGCAAGGACAAGAGCACCTCCAGCCACACTCATCAGCTGCCGGGTCATGTAGCCAAAACCTGGAGGGAAGCCAAAGGAAATGGGAGAATTAGACTTTATGGCCCTCACAGACAACAGCACCCTCCCTGTGCATGGAAGATGTCCCACGCTGTCCTCTTGAACACACCCAGACATTCCACACTTCTCTCTCTCCCTTTCTGCCCCCCCCAGCACCCCACTTTCTCTGAACCTCCTTCCCAGTTATAAAGTGGATGTGGCTGATTCATAAGGCAAGCACTGCAATGCCTCCTTCCCCAAGAAGGAGTGACATCTGTAGTCAGACCAGGCTGATGTGGGCATAATGATCAATGGGTCACCTAAGTGCACTAAATCCGTATTTGGCACCCCGCCAGCAAGTAATCTTACTGAAGTTTTTGAGTGGAGTGCTAAGCAGACATCGATGCCCCCACCTTTAAACACTTTCTGGATATAACTGAATTGATGGATTCCTTTTCTGGCCTTTTTTAGGACAAACTGGTTGGGAACCCAGATTCCATTACAGACTCTGAAGTCCTGATACTGTAAAGAGCACTTTTCCTGCTTAGCTACCCTGTGGGTCCTGTTTCTTCAGATACACCACTGTGTAACCAAGGGCTGGTGAGGAGGACACCCTGTTCATGGTGTGAAGGCCACAGTGGGCTTTGAGGCCCTGGTGTTTGATTGTGACATCATTATCATGGGGTAGGTGAGGATGCCATCATTTCTGACCAAACCTGGACCCCCAATCAGTCTTAGGTGATGGAGGCAGATTTCTAATTATCTGGAAAGAAGGATGAGTTTTTCAGTCTGTCAGCATGCCTTACATTTGGCTGAGACCTTGTAGCCTCCCAGTGGCGGCGGATGGCCGTCAGCTGCATCAAAGCCTGCGGACACCAGTACCACATCCGGAGAGAACTCATGGGCTATCGGCATCACAACAGTCCTGCAGAGGAGGGAAAACAACAACAGTCTAGGTTGGCTAGCATCACTGGCACTGGGCTAGCACACTCAATGCTCCTGGGCTTCTGCTCCCAGAGTAAAGCAGAACACACTCTAGCTGTAAGGATGGTGCAGAATTCTGCATCAAACCCCTACCAAAAATTCTGCAATGGAAATTCATGACCTGCCTTCAGTGTGTAAGGCACAGAACTGTGTGTGCTTTTACGATGCATTATACTTCTGCTTGAGACTATCCATCTTCCTTCCTTCCTTCCTTCCTTCCTTCCTTCCTTCCTTCCTTCCTTCCTCTCTGCAATAATTCATTCTGATTTTTGCAAGTCACATGGAAGAATAAGAACCTACACATGGCATGGCCTGAAGGCACCTGATCATTCAGCCACCTTGCTGAAGTTAAGAGGGTCGGGGTCTGGTCCCTGACTAAGTGGGGGATCTCCTGGGAACCCCATGAATTCAATCCTCAATCCTATTACGGACGGAAAGTGGACTATAAATAAAGCAAACCATAGAACACAAGGCACATACACACAACCTCCTAAGAAATATTAAGACCAATCAACAGAAGACAATGGGCCATATAGAATTTTTACCCCAAGGTGCTGCTTTATAAAGTAATTATGGAAGGGTCATAGCTCAGTAACAGAATGCCTGCTTCTTTTTAGACAAAATGAAACAGGAGGTTTTTATTACAGATTTTGAGCAATGCAGTTGAAGTACCAGACAAACAAAAAATAAAAGGGAAAGTTGAAATAGGAAAAGGGGACATGTATTGAGGTGTTTTCACCATATAACCATTAAATGTAATACAGTATACTGCACCGCTGACTATGATGGACAAGAAAAAGCTGACCAAATGTTGACAGAGCACTTCCAGGAAGGCCCTTAAAAATCTGACACAAGTAAGTGTGCATTTCTGTCCTAAAACTTTTCCTGAAGCTTTTCTTCCATGGCTAATCAACCAATGTTTTCTTTCTTTCCATAAAGCAGGAGAGGGCAGGAAAGTTTAGGCAGGAAAATGTCTGGAGGGGAGAGGGTTGAGATGCACTCTCCAACCTAGCATAGGTCTTTCAGAGGAGACTGTAGCTGCATCTCCTAAACAAACAAGCAGTCCAAAACACTCCCGCCAAACCAGAACACCCACCAAACATGAATAAATGAACAGGACTCTGAGGATTTTTATTTTCTGAATGTGGTTCAGCAACATAGATAGCTTGGCCAGTGTTCAGCACCCTCTCTTGCATCAGAGACATTTGTGCATTTTCCAAAGCTCACTTTAGCAAATTAAGGGCTAGAACTTCTCTTTCTCCAGCTGCGCCCAGTTCAATCTTCTACTTTTTGCTGTCTTTCTTTCCTGAGTTTCTGTGGTATGAGATGGACCCTGTGGCCTATGGCTTCTCTCTCCCTGCCCCTCTTCTCTTTCAGTGTTTCTCAGATGTTTTGAGCTCAGCCTCCCTCCCTTCCCCTTGACACTCGGCCAGAGGCGAGCTGCTTCTCAGTCCTGTGTTGCCAGACTTGCTTTCTGGGGCCACTTCTAAACTCTTGCCAGTCGCCTTGGGATGAAAGCAACCCAGAGCCCTTGTTTGCATCAGGAGGCTGTTCTGTAGCACTGCCTGTGAAATGACGAGAGCTCACGGGCTTGGACCCGTTCCCAGCAACGCCAAGGCTAAGTTGGCTCAGGATAGAGTTCCTTTTTAGATGCTCCGTGGCGCAAGCTTTTCCCAGCTCTCAGAAAGTTCAGCAGGCCTGCAATCTTGCCCGCTGGGATGAAATCCCAGCCTACTCCAAAGGCCCATCCATCAGCTGGGTCATGCTTGCCAAGCAACTCAAAAGAGGCACGATATCCATAGGGCCTGGGAGCTGCATTTCTGTGTACAGTGAGGGTGGGGGAAAACTATTTATAGAGCCCTTTTAAGTGCAATCAAAGCACATATGCTGGGCAGCTGTGGGAGGGCGGCCTTTTTCCAAAGCCCAAGCTTGGCACGTATTGGGTTTGTGATTCCAAACTGGGGTTGTGCCAAGCAATTTCAGCCTCATTCATGGGGACGGAGTCCTGGAAGTGCAGGCTCTGGCCACGTGGCTAAGAAGAGGCCTGAGGACCCCTTGTCCCTCTTCCCACTGGGGAGCAGCTCCTTCTCACACTGAGAAGGTAACTGACAGCTAGTGGAGAGCAGCAGCTAAAGGCCAAACCACACGTGACTTTAGTCACACAACTGGGTGAGTGTTTTTTGAAATAGCACCTATGGAGACCCTGATCCAGACTGCATCACAAAGGTGGGCATGGGGGCTTTAATCCCCTGTTCCCCTCTATGCTCCAGACCCTGATCAGCCCGTCTATGTTTGCTAGCTTATTTGCATTGTAAGGAGAACTTCCATCCAGGTCAGACACAGTGCAAAAAGCAGGTATGGTGTGTGTGTGTGTGATCTGGATTGGGACCATTGTGGGAGTGGGAAGAGTTAAAAGCTTCCTTACCCTGTATGTGCTGTGTGCCTGCTATATAGTTTTCTCACATAATGAACACAGGTGCTAATTGTGTGATAGGCATCAGGTCTTGCTTGGCCACAAGAGGCTGAGTTATGAATCAGGAAGGTCTCACTTTTGCCTTTCCTATTAAGTCACTGGGTAGCCACACTCTTGGAGCCCCAGACCCTATTCCTTTGAAAATACAGGGATAAGAGTATGGGTCTATCTTACAGAGCTGTTGTAATAACTATAACAAGACAATGTCTGCAAAGTGCTTTGAATATTCCAAAAGTACAAAAAAATAGAGTTGTTGCAGTTATTACATGGGAAGTCCAAAATCTCTCAGAAACTGGGACCATGTTTTTGACGTTGCCTCCACAGCAGGGCTAGTCCATGTGGGACTCTCTAGATGTTGCTGGATGTTGCCAGCTAGCATGGTCAGTGGTATGGGATGATGGGAGTTGTAGTCCAGCAATATCCAGAGAGCCACAGGTGAGGCTAGCAGGAGCAGCCCCGCTGCAGCAAAGCAAATGCCACAAAGCAAATGTGAGAAGGGGCCAAACAGAACTTTGGGTCTTGGCTTAAGGATTCCAGATGGCTTGCTAGGGGGCAGCCAGGGATGGGGGCCAGGGCCTGAGGAGTGTGTGTTGGGGGAAGTGCTGGAGCTGTCAGCAGAGGTGTGCGTGCAACTTTTGACAATGCAGGAAAGAGAAATTTACAGCCTGGTCCTAGGTTTAATCATGTTTGCTTGGAAGTAAGTCCCACTGGATTCCGTGAGAGTCGCTTCCAAGTATGTACACTCAATATTGCAGCCGTAAGGCTTCCTTTCTTGACTCTGAAGTTCTCCCCGCCCACCAACCCCCACTCCCACCCCTCGTGATGAAAATAAAAAGAAAACCAGGCAACTCTGCATTCCTTCAGATAACATAAACCCAGTAACCATATTCAAACAGTTCATATTGCCATCTTGTAAAGTCAAAAGGGCAGACTGAAGCTTTCGTTCTGCTAAGTTTCTCAGATCAGATTGAGGTATCTCCTACTTAGCTAGGTAGTAAAGAAGCTGAGATTGTGTGCAGAATCTTAAACTGAAAATTTCTAACAGCACAGCTTTAGAACAAATATAGGAGCTGAGATTTTGCAAGGATCAGCTCAGGTTCTGCAGAGCACATTTAATTTAGAATGTGCTACTCTCTTGTGCCTGTTTCCTCGTTCTTCTGTTTCTTCCTCCCGACTTAAATTGTAAACTCAGAACAGAAGTCGACCTTTGGAGGCTCACCATGTGGCAATCCAAGGGAGGGTCTTCTTGGCAGTGGCACCTCAAATGTGGAATTCCCGCCCCCTTCTGAAATAGGGCTTCTGGCAACCCTGATCAGTTTTAGATGCCAGGTAAAGACACATGTTTCCGACCAGGTGCTTAATGGGTACTAATGCCTGAGGTCACTTCTGGACAACCTGTCTGTAGAGCATTCATCCTGATTTGTTTGCAGGGAGGTTATATGGTGCTTTGTCGAACAATAGTTATCCTGCACTTTCCAGTGCTTTCCCCACAATCACATTCCTTACCAAAAAAGGTCCATTTTGGGCAGGGGTCAGCAAACTTACTGCACCTCGGGCCAGTGTCTCCAGCACCGATTGCGCGGCGGGCCGGAGAGCACGTGCCCATACGCGTGCGCACACGCTATTTCCGGCGCACTTCGGGTTTGGAGGAGCACTGGAAATAGCTTGTGTGCATGTGCACGGGCCTCCTCCGACCTGGATGTGCCCCAGAAATAATGTGTGCACATGCGCAAATAACGCTTGCGCATGCGCACAAGCTATTTCCGGTGCTCCTCTGACCCAGAAGTGAGCAGCTGTGTAGCGCAGCGCCGGTAAGAGTGGGTGGCGGCAGTGGTCGCCGCAGGCTGGATAAATGAGTCCCTCGGGCCTTATCCAGCCTGCGGGCCTTAGTTCAGGGACCCCTGATTTTAGGGGTTGGGAGTGGATTAGATTGCCAAATCCACTTTAAATGTGCAGCCTGAATTTGCCAGTATGGAACTGGATCCCACTTGCAAAATAGTGACAAGTTAGAAGTGGCCTTAATCTGTTGTCATTATGCTTTCATATCCTGGTTGTGGTGCAACACTTGTGTGCGTGTATTTGTTAATATCTCTCTGTCTAGATTGCTTTGCGATGAAGGGTGCAGAACAAACATTTTAAATAAATGAAGAACAATGTTTCATTAAGCCACCAGTAGTGAATAAGAAGAGAATGCTTCTCAAAGAGAAACAGAACTGTGAGACTGGAGAACTCCGGACTGGTGGTGTGTATGTGTGTATTTTGTAACACATCATTGACACAATAATAATGAATTAGTAGTGGATTTACACTGGACAGTCCACACATCAGCCTGCTTTCTTTAATGTTCTGTGATTCTTCACCAAAGTTACGACATAATTGCTGCCTGGAGGGGCATTACTGCACTATGGTTCAATGGACGTGGGAGAAAACAAACAAATAAACTCAAACGTAAATGGTATAAAAAGTCACAGGATTTCAGCAGGAAGCTAGAGGGCATGCACAGATTGGAAATGAAACAGTATGTCCACCCCAGAGCTTTTGTAGGTGCAAGCGTTATTGAAGTGTGATCACATATAACCACCCTTATAATATCAAGATCACAAATCATCATATATGCACAATAAAAAGGATGTCTGGAGGGACCCTGAATCCTCCATTTGTTCCGAATGCAGCTGAAAGGTTAATACAAGAAGACTCTACTGGCATTAAAGCTGTGGGGGCCACAGGAAGTGTGGCATGAAGGGGAGGCCTACCGGAAAGCAGCTAAGTACTCGGGGTCCCCCATGGGTGGGTCGAGGCCACCTGTCCAAGCAACGTTGACGGTGAAGCCCTCTCCAGCACCAGAGCCCACCTAAAAGAGAAAACAACACAGAGGCTCCTTATGCAGTGTGTTCTTCTGGCCCATCTCAGCCATACAAAGGGAGCTTTTATTTTAAGAAGAATCAGGGAGGAGTCAAACTTCAGCTTCGCCCCCCACCCCCCTGCATTCAGCTGTGATGAGAGAAGCAGGAGAAACTGAATGCTCCATGGTGCCCACACAGGGTTTCTTGATGTACTGGATAACATGCTCAGAAGACCCGGGCAAATTGGATACACTCTCATTAACACTGGGTATCTATGGAATTGCTTACAATAGCAGGAAAAAGAGCAGCACAAACAATGTAACTTGGAGATGTGTCCTTAAATCAGTTTTTAAATATACTTTGCTTCTGTGTGATCATATCACAGTGGCTTGCAAGATGGAGGTCCAAATGTAAACTTCTAAAAATGTTCTTTAAAGTACAAAGCAAATCCACAACTTCTCAGGACAGGAGAACCCAGGTGCTGTGTTTTTCTTTGGGAAGGAGAGGGACTGGTGACAAACCACAGGCAGCTTCTCCAATCTGGTGACGGGGGTGTCTTTATAAGTTGTTGGACTTCAACTCCCATCAGCCCCAGCTAGCACCACAGTCAATGGTCAGGGATGATGGGAACTGTAGTCCAGCAATGTCTAGAGGAAAAATATTGGGGATAAGCAAGGTGTTTTCGTAGCATTTTCCTAGTTCAAATTAAAATGGGCTCTTTTCTGTGCTGCACGATGGATGGGGACACAATGGCATTTTAAGACTCACTAGAGGAAACAGCCTCATGGTGATGACAATATATATCCATTTCTTAAATGTATTAATGTGTCTTTCTAAACATGTACTGAATGCAATTCACAAAAGAAGTTTTTTAAAATAAAAACCCCAGATTGTAAGAAATCAAAACTTAAACGATTGAGTACTTGTAGGTAATGTCAGGGGATCCAGGATCCTATCACAACAATGAAAGCTTTTCACACTGCTGCTAAAGCAGTACAGTGGTACCTCGGGTTAAGTACTTAATTCGTTGTGGAGGTCCGTTCTTAACCTGAAACTGTTCTTAACCTGAAGCACCACTTTAGCTAATGGGGCCTCCTGCTGCTGCTGCACCACTGCTGCACGAGTTCTGTTCTCATCCTGAAGCAAAGTTCTTAACCCAAGGTAATATTTCTGGGTTAGCGGAGTCTGTAACCTGAAGCGTCTGTAACCTGAAGCGTATGTAACCCGAGGTACCACTGTAATTTTAATGTGGCTTGATGGATCTTTGACCAGGACTGCAGTGTCACCTTTCAGAAGACCCTGCCCTTTTGGCACTGCACATGAGATCCAGAGTAAGGCATCTCCCAAAGAATTTTGGAGCCTGAAAAGATTTGTAAGGGGAACAGCTCATAGCTGTGAGGCCAAATTCACATACAAAAGTGTTTCAGAAAAGCAACAGAAGTTTTTGACGCATAGCATGGGCAGTTGTTCCTTTCTGAAATATACTCATGTGGTGTGATACGTTAAGAATGTGAGCAGAGGATTAGCTACTTCTTCCAAGCTGCAGCTCTACATACAGGAAGCACACTGACTTCTTTACCCCTCTGAACGGTGGGCCCCAGTTCTACATTGCCAGCTAAATCAAGAATTATCTCAAAACTTGAATGCTCATCTGGCATTGGTGATACCGCAGAGAGTTTGGGGCTTGTCTGTGTGCATGTGTGCATGCTCATGTGCACTTGTGTGCGTGTGTCTAAATGCTTGCACCACACACCATAATGCCAAATGAAAATGCAAGTCCAAAGCATGTCAAAAGAATGTAAGAGCAGCCCCTGCTGGAGCCAACCAAAGGCTCATGTAGCCTGTTTTCCACCCTGGCCAGCCTGATGTCCCCATGGGAAGACCACAAACAGGACATGAGGGCAACAGCATTTTCCTGCTTGTGATCCCTAGCAAGTGGTATTCAGAGGCAGACGCCTGCTGACCCTGGAGGTAACTTAGGTCCCCAAATATGGCTTTTTATTGCTGTAAACAGAGAGCAAACATAGCCCACAGCAGGACTGGCATATACTAACTTTTATTACATGTAATTCAATGGTCCTTGTAGAACTGAGTTGCATGCCAGCTGTTGGAGCTTTCTCCACAGCCTTCATCATCTTTGGGATGCAACCAGGTGACAGGACAGGGCAGGAATTTTGCAGGAGGGGCCAGAGCAGTGGCATTTTTCCATGGTAGCAAGGGTAATCAAACAAAATCAAATGGGAATGGGTGATGGGGGCAGTGGGTGGGTGGGAGGGAGGAGATAATATTTGGTGTACAGACGACAAATTTATGGATGTCCAATTAACATTGTACATCACCACAACCCAGAAATGGCCAGAAAAGGGGGCATAACAGGGGTGGGGGCATTGACACACGTGAGGGTCAGAAATACCCCCCCACCAAACGGTTGTTGCCTGTAGTTCTGCACATCTATATCTTAACTTGTATGCTAGTTGGGAGGGAGGGAGGGAGGGACGGACGGACCCATACCAGAGGCCCTGAGAATTCTGCTCCAGTCCTGCGTCTCGGCAGAGCTGCAACATCAAAATAGACAGTGGGGCAGATGTAGGAGGGGGAAACAGCTCATAAAGCGCAGGGAGGGGAGCCTCGGGTGATACGCCACAGTCTCACAGGGATTCGCACAGCATCATAAACAATCCCTCAGCCCCTTTGATATCTCCTGCTCACAGGGAAAGATGAGAACCAGATGGGAGCCAACTATAGTTCTGGCCACTCTCAGCGCTAAGCCCCTTTGAAAGCAGGTTGTAAAACATGATGGATTTGAAATGACAAAGGGAGTTCGGCCGACTCTCCCCAACCCTTGGCTTGCAGGAATCCCCACCATCTCCTGCTAGAGCTCTCCAGTGTTGCCATAAGGAGTTCTCCCTTGAGAATGCTTTCCCCAGCCCTTCAAAGAGGGCCCTTCTGCTCCTAACTGGGAATTTTTGTCATTTAAAATCTTGTGAATATGGGTGAATGTGGTATGTAAATACTGGAAGCAGCCACCGCTTAAATCCTGGTAGATTTCCAAGGGCTTATTCATACTGCATTGCACTTCAGACAGTGTAACCTCCTGACTGCTTGAGCTGATGTGTCCACCAGTGCCCCAGTTGCTCAGGGAACAAAGTTGGTCAGTCAGGAGGAAAACTGTGGGAAAACTGAACTACCTGTGTAAGACTAAGTTCTGGGAAGCTGGTTGGGAAGAGACCTTAGAAGGTAGAGAAATTATAGGTCAGAGTGCTGAGAGGAAGGGTGGCTGAAAGAAAAGGGGAGAAACAGAGAAACATGAAGGAAGGGCAGGTAGAATAAAGAGGCTTGAGGGCTGTGGGCCATGGAGATAAGAGAGCATGAGGTTGGTAGGCCTTGTCCCTGGGAGGGTCCTGTGCTTTTATGAGAGCGATGGGGACTGGAGGCCCTCCAGATGTTGTTTGACTCCAGCAGAAGGGAACATTCTGCCAGCTCTGCCACCTCCCATTTCCACAATATTGTGACTAGGCAATTGCAAAGAAGCAGTGAGGGAGAGTGCTGGGTTCCATTTATTAGTTTGAATGGATCAGTCAATTCCTGGGCTAGTTTTATTTCAGGGATCTGGTGGATGATGCAAACTTCCTGTCTTTTGTGACAAACAAAAAGATACATTTGCATCACCCATATTCTTTTCTTTCTTTTTCTTGGTGGAGGCACCAAACACCTATCATTCCTGGGCCCTTGTGATGTAGCAATCCATTCACGGTCACATGGTGAGTGCATGATGAGACCTGTCAGCACTTGTGAAATGGGGCTTCCCCTCTCTCCTCTTCATACCCCACACTCTCCCCAAATCTGCTTACTTGAACAGATTTTTAGAGGGCATGTGGGCAGAGGGAGGAGAGAGGGAGAACATTCCTTTGCACAAGTAGAAATCCTTGCACCAAAGAAATGTTTGCTTTAGCTTTGCTGCTGGCATCCGTCTGTCTCGAGAGACAATGGAATGTGCCTCCAGGGGTGAAGTCAAAACACTAGAGAATCACAGCTCCTGCTGTGGCTGCTGAGACTGGCAACTGTAACTGCCACCTCCTGCATTGTTTTCACTGCATTCGCAGCACCAAAGTGACCTCTCTGGGATGCAAGCCTGGGCAGTGTGTCTGGAGGTCCTGGGCTGCCCAGGTGACAAACCCCACTCTAAGCCTCAGTGATGTGGTCCAAAAGGAAGCAGAGAAAGATGTTTGTCACCAGTTTGGCTGCAGGAGTTACAGGAAGGAGGCGTACAAGGCACCATCCAACCATCTTAGGAACTCTTGTGTAGGGTTTACTCTTTACCCTTTTCTTCTCCCAAATATGTCCCACAGGGCATTCACTTTAGCACTACACAGGATTCTACCCAAAGCTGCTAAGTCAGGATTTGAAGTCAGGTCTCCAGAAGCAAAAAATCACTATTTGTTGAACCACACTGGCTATAAAACAATGTTGCTTGGCTTGCATTCTTCAATTCTGAGATACCTCCTGCCTCAGGGATGCAGACCCTGTGTCCCTCCAGATGTTGCTGGCTCTCATCAGCCCTGGCTCACATGGTGAATAGTCAGGGATGATAGGAGCTGCAATCCAACAGTATCTGGAGGGACACAGGTTCCCCCAACCTGTTCTATCTTCTACCACTTTCCTCTAACAAGGGGCAGTCTTTCCAGGGTTGTGCAGAAGAGATTCAATCAACAGAAGCTCACCTCCTCGGCTGCTCCGCTTCCAGGGAAGAAGTTGCCATCATCATGGCGATGCAAAGACATGTAGAGGACATTTGGGTCCCTGTAGAACACTTGCTGAGTCCCGTTGCCATGGTGAACATCCTGAGGAGGAGCAGGAAGAGGGCAAGACAATGTGAGAGAATGCTGTTGTTATTATTATTATTACTGATTAGATTTCTGATTCGCTCTCCACTACAAAGTCACGGGATGGGTTACAACAATTTAAAAATGCAATATTAAAAACAGTTTAAACAGATTACAATCCAAACACCAGGGTGGTGCCCTAAAATAAATATCTCAGGGGTTAAAGGCCAGGTGTGTAAAGAGATGCATCTTCAGCATCCAACGAAAAGTACAGAAAGAGGATTCTGGATGTACCTTGTTCCGTAGGGGTGGGAGTGGGAAGCTGCGGCCATCTACTCTCACTGCCTCGCCTGCTTGCTGAACCCTAAGCTTACATTTTACATCCCTGCAAGAATCATGGGAAACCAACCTGCAGTCTGAGAAGAGGGAGAAAGACCAGCTTGGAGACTCACCCAGTCTATGATAAGAATCTTGTTGATTTTCCCTTTCTGCTGAAGCTGCCTGGCTGCAATCGCCACTGAATTGAAGAAGCAGAAGCCCCTGGCAAGGAAGGAGGAAGGCAAGAAGGTCAGCATCCAAGACAGACAGTGCCCTGGGGTATTACCCCATCCCCCACACTTGGGGCACCCAAGGCCCTCCCTTGTGCACCGTTGCCTCCATGGAATGGACTACTCCCTGTCCCTTGTCAAAGGCAAGTCTTATAATATGGACCGAATTTTGACATTCCTCAAGAGGACCAGATCACAAGCAGCAAAGGTGATGAAATCTGTTGAGCTATTCCATTCATGCACCTCTTTTGGACTCCACAAAGGTGCATCACAAGGACACATTTTTGACCCCCTTGCCACCAGAAAACTGTTTTCTTCTGGAGACTTGCCAAAGCCTGAGCTCAGCATCAGGTGGTGACATGCATGTGTGAATGAGCAACCAGGGGTCAGACACCACATGCAAACCTTTCACATTGTCTCATACACCATGCTTTTCACTGGAATCTTTTCATGTGCTGAGCTGAGAGCCAACAGCTGCTGTGCACTGAAGTGATGCAACTCACATGTCTGCACCAAGGTGAATCCTTCAAGTGCCATTGTTTCTTGTACAGGCCAAGACTTTTAGCACTTTCTATAGGTTAAGACTAGCATCTCAAATGGTGCCTGGATTGCAACTGGGAAATGGTGCAAAGTCTGGAGCACTGGGATGATGGGCTCAAAGGGCACCTTCTCATTAGGATGAAAAGCTGTTGACGCAGGAAGGAGAGGACAAAGGGCCAGATTGGACAAAGGGCAAGCTATCGCAAGCTGCACAAAACCTCCAGTTAGCACAACGTGGTTCTGGGAGAAACCCTTAAAGAGCATGGGGGGGGGGAGTGGGGGTTGTTCTGTCTGGCAAGCAGAAATGCTTGTGCAGATGGAACTATCATATCAGCACAAAAGGAATTCCTCCCTGAGAGGTGCAGTCCTTACATTGCAGTTGAGGGGTCTGCATGGTGTCCAGGAGGTCGTACAACAGCAAAGCCATTCTGCAAAAAACATTATAAAAAACAAAAACTGGGTGACTGGTTTGATAAACAGCATTGCGACATCATTGCTATTACTGCTGCTGTCATTACTAATATCTGCTTTGCTTAAAATAAAACAGTGCTTCAAGGATATTTTAAAGGTCCGAGTATCAAATCACAAATATTGGATGAGTAATCATAAGTGAAGTGGTTTTTGACTTCTACTTGTTTTGAATCATGTCTGAATATATGTGGCGGTAAGTTAAATAACTGGATTTTCTTCTGTTTTCCTTCTTTCTTTTTCTTTTGCCTTGGTCTCATTATTCTTTAGATGTAGTTACTGCACTTACTGTACTCATTACATTTCATAGGCACATCACAGCCAAAGCGAAGCACTTCTGTCACTTAGGTGACTAGTTCTAGCATCTGACAAGATAGGCTTTGGCCCCCAAACAGAATAAATGAGGTTTGGTGTGTTTCTTTGTGTGTTAGGACCTCCGCCCCCAATAAATGAGTTGGCCTTAAAGATGCCATATCACTCTTCATTAGTTTTTTGAAGCAACATACTAAGAAGGCTGTTCCTTTGGGTAAGATCTAGCCAATTTTGGTGGGAAAGACTTAAACCTGTGCTTAACTATTCCAATGAAATGGTTAGACACAGAAGCGCTTAACTCAGTTCCCATTTAAATCCATGTGAAAACTGAGTCGTGACTAAGATGAGTCCCACTGATTTCCAATCGAACACAAGTGCACTTTGCTTGCTCTGGATCCAACCTATTAAACAAAATGTGCTGATGAAAATACTGGCATTTTGAGAAAGGTGTTTTGTATAACATGATCTCTTAAACACTCTTAGAACAGAAAGAATGTTATCTAAGAAATGTGTAACTCTGGTTTGATAATATATTATAAAACCTGTCAGGCATGATTCATTTAAAACAAATGCTGTTTATTTGCCTCTCTTGTAGTTTGGGGTGGCTTTATAAAATCAATTACAACACTGCTCACTCCATCAAACTATACATCTAAAGGAAATAACAGCAAACTCATGTAAACACAATTTAAAACTGACAGACATATACCACATTGGGGATTAAAGCTAAACATTTAAACGTTTGCCCTCACTCTCAGCTGATTTTGTTTGCCCTTGGTGATGCCATCAATACTTAAATGTGACACCATCACACCCATTATGTTTGCCCTGAGGAACTGGGTTCACTCTACTGGGGGCGGGATGTGCCAAAAGTAGGCAATGAGAAGGGAAACGAGCAGCAGTGAATAGGCTTGAAAAAGCTGATCATTAAAGGGGTGGGATGTGGATTTTTTTTTTGGGGGGGGGAGTATTTTCCCTCATCAAGAGAGAGAGAGAAATTCAGCCTGAAAATGGAAATAGGTAAACATTCAGATTAGCCTTAATTAAAATGTCCCTGGTGCAATTGCCAAATGTCTGTGAATAGAAATGGGCACCCCCCCCAACTGAAAACCCAGCAAAAGGAAACATTGCTACACCTCCTCTGAAGTTTATGCCAAAGCCTTGGGGCCACTACAGAAAAGGCACTCCTCCTCCCAGCTGCCATTGTGACTTCACTGCAGGATGTGATTTTTGAGCAAGACCTTACTGTAAGTTCCTAATAGCAGCAATTTCTCACAGTAAGTCTACTGGAACAGTCTCCCCTCTCTTCAGATGTGTGTGTGTTCTGCACCATAACAAATCAAAACTTTTGAGAAACTCTAATCAGCCTCATCAGATTGCAAATCACATCTATTTCCACACATCTGCTGAGTTTTGCATCAGCTTTTCAGATTCCTGGTTTATTAAATGGCTTGGAATATCTGACAGTGAAACTGGAGACAGAATGGATGGACTAGCTATAGAAAGGCATTCCTTGATCCACCCTCCACCCCATGCAAAAATGAGGACTCAACACAAAGAAAGGAAGGAAGGAAGGAAGGAAGGGAGGGAGGGAGGGAGGGAGGGAGGGTTATAGCCAACATGGGTCATAACCAGAGTTGATCCACTCTAATCAGTGGACCTAAAGGCCACAGATTCCAATGGGTCTGCTCTGCATCTGACTAATGATGGATATCACCCAAAGAAATATGAGATGCTGAGGACAAACAATATAAATAGCCTGTCTATGCATTTGCGGGAATCATCTCCATGCCTTTGTCTTTTCCAAGCCCTTCCAGAAGTGTATTTCTCTGCTATGAACTCAGAGCCTACAAACTGTAGAGACCTCGGCCCTATACACCAGGGGTGGCTGGTTTGGGGGCCTCATCCAACACCTGCAAGCAATTTTTTCTCCCCCTCTTAGCACTCTGACAATTTGGGTGGTGGCAGCAAAAAGAAAGAGAAGGACAAAAGTAGACAGCGCTGTGGAGAGGTTTGTTGAAATTCTGTGCAATTCTGCTCAGAGATTCTGCCACAGAATCTGCAGAGACACATGCTCCTTCGTGGAAGGAGGGCTGCCCAGCCTCCCTGCCATCCTCTTACCTTGAGCTGCCTGCTAGCCACTTTGAAGGCCAGTTCGGTGACGCTGCCAGCTGCCCAGCGTGCCGCATTGCTGGAGTGCAGCTCGTTCCAGATGGTGTCGCTGTCCACCTGGACGCAGGAGGAAATGAAGAGAGGTTAGCCCACAGCGCCTTGGTGAAGGGCCCCCATCTAATCCCAGATCACACAATGGCAGGATAGGAGCACACAGGGCTATAAAAGCACTGGAAAGACCCCCAGGGCAGACCTTTAACTTTGGACCAAGGAGGTCTGGATTCAAACACCAACTAAGCTCAGAGCTCACTGAACGGCCTAGGATACCTTTCAACCTTAGGTATCTGCCTGTAAAATAGGCATTTTCAAGGAATCTGCCTCACAGGGCTGTTGTGAGGGCAAATAAGAATCGCTCAGCACTTTGCATGCAACAAGTGCTCATTCATGATTAACCATGGAAATGTGGTCCCCACAGACTTAACACCATCCTCCCCACAAGGCTGCATTCCAGTGGGGCTCAACTTGCCCAGCACAACCCCCTCTAGGCAAGAAAGTAGGGGCAGGAAGAACCCATTCTTTTTACCTTCTTGATTCTATTTGATTTTTTTTTTCAAAAACAAACATCTTGGTTTGATCAGGATCACGTCATCGGCAAAGTAAGAGCCGGAAAACCTCAGAGATTCTCTTCTGATCAACTCCATGTGTGAGCAGAACCCCCCTTCTGCCTGACTGCTCCGGGCGCGCTTCTCTCGCTCTCCCTCTCTTTCTCTCCGGGTGCAGGGGGCGGGGGGGGGGGGGAGAGGAGCCAAGGCCCATCCGTAAGGACAAGGGGAAGGAAGAGGGATGAAGGTACAGAGAGGCCCAAGAGAAAGAGCGCGCAAGAGGTTAAAGAGAAGGAGAACAGGGCTGGGCTGGGAGGCAGCATCCTGGAAAAGAGAGCGAGAAAAAAACAAAAACAGAAAACAGAAGAGGCACGCAAGAAGGCCATGAACAAAAGTGAGCGTGGCAGAGCGCCCAGAGGGAGGGGGGACACAAGAGACAGAGAGAAGGAGGGCTGGGGAAGATCCCCCCCAAACTAACCCTATTCCCACCCCAGAGGCAATGAGGGGGCTCCCAAACTGTGACCAGGGGGCCACCCGCAGTCTGCGAGCTTCACTCAGGTGGCCCACGGTGTGTCCGCATTTAATACTCATGTTAATTTTGTAATTGTTTTTTCATTGCTTCTTTTATTTCTCATATTGTATTTTATGGGACTCATTTTGTAATGCAATAAAATACAATGTAAGGAACAAAAGAAGCAATAAAAATGCAATTAAAAATCATACAGCATCTAGCACATTGCTAAAACAGGCACAACAGAACCATTAAGTCTGTCAAAACTCTCAGCAATTTCTGTGGGTGGGGGGAGCTCTAGGTTTGAGCTCCAAAGCTGAAGAGGCAGCCACAATATGTGCATTTGAAGATGTAGGTGATGTGTGGATGATCGCATAGAGCACCCCCTTAAAGCTATTGATTTCTGGAAGTTGCAAGCGTAAGGCCTAGTTCTAACAGAGATGGTAAGCACATGCACAGGCTGTACCATTTCAGAGGAGGCTCACCTGGTAAAATCCTCCCCCATACAAAAAAACCAAATAGAAATAATGCAAACCTGTCCTACGTAGTACACTAGATGTCATGGAACAGCCTTGTCTTGGCATCTAGTTTTCTATGCTGACAAATGTACAGAGGAGCACCCTGCCATGTGAGGACCCCCCTTCCCACCACATCTGCAGTCTGAAGTGGGGCAGCACCAGTTTAAGACTTTAGTGAGAAGCAGGCCTTTGAAGCAGGGTGGCCAGCTGAAAAAATGGACAATTGCTGTGTTGAAGCCAGAGCTTCACCAGGAGTAGCATGTCAGGTGAATGATATCTGGTGAAATGCCTTCTTCTGCACCAAGTTCTGGGGAGCCTGTCCTTTTCTGCACTCAGTCACCCTACCAGTGGTGGCAGTGAGGTGGCGATGGGGAGAGCATATAGAAGAAGGGAGCCTTGTTTAGGATAGGCTGAACCTCTTGGTCCGGCTTCAGAAATGTTTTGGCTGAATCAGATTTTAAACGACATCCACCCAGATCCCACCAAAAGCTCTGGCTGGTGTTCTGGATATCTTCAGGCTCTGCAAATGGATTACGGGGTGATCACCAGGCCCTGTTGCAGATGCCCAGAGGCAGCTCTTGTGGGATCTGGTGTCACCAACAATGTCATTGTGACCTCACAATGTTCTGGCGAACCCTGTCTGTGTGTAGCAAAGGCTTACTGGAACCTGCTTTATCCGGTGGCAAGATGCTGCCAAGGCACAGTGCTGGAGCCAGAACACACCAGGGGGGATTCCGGTTGGGGTGGAGGCCATTTGACTCTCTGTGGGATGGTTTATGGGGCACCTCCACTTTACCAGTTTACCAGTTTACCCCTCCCACCCCAGCCAGGATGTTGGAAAGAGGTCCACGGCAGGCGCAGGAAGAAGGAGGTAAGTGGCTGGCCACAAAGAGAAGCCCAAGGGAAGGGGGCTCTCTCCACTGGCCTGTTCCCTTGAGCCAGAGAGAGGCCTCCTCAGAGCAAGAGCTTCTTGGTGAGGACAGGCTTGCTGGTGAGCAAGGGTGGCTGGGAGTGGTGGGCAGCCACATAACAAGGGCTGGGGAAGGACTCTTGGTCCTCTGTAGTCAGAGACAGGGACAGCCAGAATGAGAAAGAACAGGACAGGAATATATATCCCCCATTCCTTTGACAGAGCCTAAGGATTGCATCACCCCCTTAGTCATATCCTCCTCTTGCCTGTGCTGATGTTGCATCAAGGAACAGCTGGCGGGGAGAGGAGACACGGGAGGATGGCGCCGTGTGGGTGTAATGAGGAGCCAGTGCATTGGTGAAGCATGGGTCCCCCCCACTGTCACCCCCCTTCCAACCCCCACTGGCCACTCTTGCTTACATCATTGCCTATCCCAGGGAGGGGTAGCTAGGGCGCAGGCCAGAAGTCACTGCGACTTAAACTTTCAAGCTGTCCCCCGACACCCACCCACCTGCGTGTATCCCAGTTGAATGCCACCTCCATTTTGTGCCAGCCTAGCACACAAGCTGACTTCAGAAGGGAGAGCCCCTCACTGGGCGAGGCAAGGTTTGGGAGGGCATCTTTGATGAGAAGAATCTGGTTTGACAGGGAAGAAGCTTACCCCAACCCCTCCACAGGGGAGCATGACAAACATCCTCTGGGAAAGGATTCCTATGAGAGAAAAGAGAGAAGAAGAAAGGGACTGAGGGTGCAGGTGAGCATTTTATGTGTATAACTGCATTGTAAAACATCCGTTTAGAGCACAGCTTCTGACTACAGGCCTCTCTGTTTCCTCTCAGCCTTGGGCTGGGGCCGAGGGGTGGCATGCCTTGGCTCCTACCTGCTAGCTTTCCGTTGTCCAGCTTCAGGCGGCTGAGGGGGTTGGTGCCATACAGCAGCACATGGCGCTCCGTGTGGACGGACTGCAGCTCCTCCAGAGTGGCCTTGCGCCCCCGCAGACACTGGCAGAGAAACAAGTGGCTGTGTTAAGTCAAGAGAGCACAAGGGCCAGCGGCAGGCACAGAGGTCCCCCAAGGAAGAAGATCTGGAGTGCCGATCAGAGCAGAAGTCTAGGTGGTTCTGACGCAAGGGGCGCAATCTATGGAGGGGAATTTTTCCACATGCAAGCGCTGTTCAAATGAACAGCTTGCCAAAAAAAGGCTTGGCTGGCCTTGTTCTTCACCTCGGGCTCTTCCCAGCTGCCTCCCCACACTCAGTGAGTTCTTCAGTCCTCCTCTTCTGCTGCCACTTCACCTGCCAAGATGCCACCATGTTTCAACCTTGGCTAGATGTTTTTCCCCTGGTTCAATGGCATGGAAAAAGTAAACTGCCATTGCCTAGCAACCTCAGAGTGACTGAGCCAGTCATGTTTGATTCTTAAGTGGGAGGTATGTTTGGCACCCAGACCTGAGGTTTCCCGGACCGTTCTAAAGCCTGCCTTGCAGTTGCCAGGTAAAGAGGGGAGCAAAGAAAAGGATCTACACAGGGAATCCAATTGTTCCAAAGAAAAATGGCTGCTCATAAATTTCCCAAAAATGTGTGAATGCTTTGGTGAAACACACATCTGCCCAGCATCTGCAGAGCGGGCGTCTTCAGAAAATGTGGCAGTGTTCACTTGCAGGATAGGAGTTACAGAGCCTGAGAATGCTTTGCTGCTCAGTGAGTCAACAACTTTTGAATTAACAGGGCCATCCTGCGACACTCATAATTATTTTACGTGCACGTTGGGGAACAAACATTTTAACTGCGGAAATATGCATTGTTTTACTGTTTTCTTTTCTGAAGGGCATCTTAGTCACTGGTTAGAATAAGGGCTGTCAGCTAGCATGGGGGGGGAGGAGGGAACAAGGACAGCACTGGGGATCCAGGGTCCCTGTTGTCCTATGATTGTTTCTCTGTGAAGAGCAGGTTTTTCTGCCTTTCATCTTGGGTTGAGGGCCTCAAAAACTTTCCTCCTTTCCTCTCCTCTTATAGTGTTCTCTCTCTCCCCCCCTCACACACACTCAAACACAGGCTTGTTGGGGAATTGGGGAGGAAGAGGGTAGATTCAGGAAAATACACACTTTTTTATTTTGCAGCTTGTTTTTTGGCCCATTCTATAAAAGGGCTCCCTTGGCCAATAAAGCGAGATGAGCGCCGCAACCCCAGAGTTGTCCGCGACTGGACCTAATGGTCAGGGGTCCCTTTACCTTTATAAAAGTTTAAACTAATAAAAGCTCACTTTAAAAAACACTAATCATGCCAGGCCCCTATAGATTTTATTTAGTAGTTGGCCCCCACCTTATCTCCAAGGAGTTCAAGGTGGTGACATACGTAGTTCCACCCCCTCTCCATTTTATCCTCACAACAACCCTTTGGGGTAGGTTAGGCTAAGAGACAGTGATTGGCCAAAGGTCACCCAGTGAGCTGCATGGCTGAGTGGAGATTTGAACCCTGGTCTGCCAGGTCCTAGTCCGACACTCAAACACTACACCACATTGGGAAATGTAGTTCTGTGTGGGAGGCTACAGATCTCTACTGGAGAATTCTCATCACTCTCACCAAACAGGTTATTTTGGGGGAAAAACATTATAGTTAAAAACTGGAGGATAGACAAATGATCAGGAAAAGAAGTGGCTGAGCCTTCTCCTGTGTCTTTCACTGTGGCTAGATATGCAGAAATCAGAAGGTGAAGAAGCTTTTCACAGTGTGGAGATATCACCTGTAAAGGTATGCAGATTAAGCGGCTGTTAAATGCAGAGCTACAAAGGCTGGTAAAAAGTTGGCAACCCTTGCTGAATTTCAATAAAATGCATATATGTTTATAGTTTAGAAATGCACCTTGTTGAGATGACAATCACAATTTGGGTTTGCTGGTTCTCTGTGTTCTGTCCTATTTCCAGACTTCTCAGCCACCATACGAAAGCATGATTAAGCAGCTGCCAAATTAAACAGATGCATTTCTTTGTTGGGACCATGAGCTAATAAAGCCACATGAGATTAGTGGGGAGAGCTGAGCACACGTCCAGCGTGTCTTTGAAGTTTCTACTGCAGCCACATGCACGGCTGAAGGTGCTCTTCTCTCTTTCATTTTAAACTGGAAAGGGGGTTACTTCTTCAGCATACAATAGAAACTTGAAAACACACACACACACACACACTCCTCGCTCTTCATCATCTTATTACTTTCACCGTGGTCTTCTATGAGCATCTGAAAGTGCAACAGGCAACCAGTGGTGTTTCCTGGCTATAGTTTCAAGAACAGTTACTCTAAATTTTCTAACCACTTGGAACACAAGGGCCACCTTCATCCAAAGATAAGAGAGATGCCCTGCTCCCAGATGTACCAAAAGTAAAAATACTGGTCATATGAGGAGTTAATAGACACTGTGACAAATTATGTTTCAACTCTAGTACTTGTGGTTGCAGAAAATTCCCTTTCTTCTACTCCTCTCTGCCACCTCCTTCCTTGCATAGATAAAGGTATCCCAATGAGCTAAAAATGAAAAGGAAGCAGAATATATTATGAAAAGCCAAGCAAATATATCCCTGGATGCTTTGTTTGAAGAAAGTGTTCAGAAGACAGAATTTGGAGGGTGTGCATGTATGCAGATTTTGTGCAAACTTCCCATCTCAGACTTCCAAAGCCACAGCAAAACAGTCTCAAACCCTCCGTTCATTACCCTGGACCTGCACTGCCTCCTACCTCACACTGACTGCGTAGGCCACGTTCTTGCAGGCGAGACCAGATGCTTTGGATGCGGCCAGCATGTTCAGGGTGGTTGCTGTTGTCCCCACACGAGCACTGGTGTTTCAACATGACGGAGTCATACACGATGCCTGCAACGAAAAGAAAAGCAGCACCCAGGTCACTCACAAAGCTGCAACTCTCTCTGGGCTTGGTGAGCACTGGAAAACCAACTCGAGCATACAGAAACCATGTGGCACAGCTCTTCCAGAATGCAGTATGGACTGCAGGTGTGGAATCAGGAACTGCAATATTTACTAATGTAAATAAACTCTCTGGTGGGAAACATGTCCTGGTTCTTCTGTCCACCTTTGCTTCCCATCCTGCACTCAGCTCCCACCTGTGGCTCCTAGAAGCTGTCAGCATGTGACAGTGGTCACAATCCTGGGAATGGCTTCAACTGGCCCGTAAACCAGGTGAGGGGAGCCAATGGGTCTCAAACCCTCAGTGAGGTGGGGACTTCCCCTGTGGTCTTGTCGCCTGGGCAGCACAGGACTGCCATATACACAGCCCCAGAGAAGTCACTTCAGTGCTGCTAATGCAGAAAACAACACCACCAAAGCAGTGGTTACAAGTACCCTCTCCCCTGACTATTGGGCCATGTTGGCTGGGGCTGATGGAAGCTGGAGTCCAAAAGCACCTGGAGGGCCACACGTTCCCACTCCTCTTGTAGGGAGTCCTTGGCTTGTGTGTGAAAGCTGTTGCGTTACCTGTGGTGAAGCGTGGCTTGTTCGACTGCTCTTGCACCGGCAAGGGGATTGCCTTGGAAGATGTGTCCTGGCTCAGGTGGGACGCAGTAGCAGGGGCAGGTGACGAATGAGCTCTGGAGAGCGGCCGGTGGGAGCCGCGGCTTGCCGAGACAAGCAGGGAGTCAGGATGCCTCCGCAGCAGCTGCTGCTGCTGCATGCGCTGTTGCTGCTCCCAGACGTACTGGGCCTGTTGACCGAATTAAGAGAGGCACCATGTCAAACAGGGAACCCCCTCATGTCCCCTGCTACTCCTCTTGAAGTGCAGCTGTGGGGATACCTGCCTTCAGAGCGACGCGGAGTTGGCACCTGGGTAGCTGCTGCCCTCTAGTGCCTCTGCCCTGCATAGGCAGAGTCCCTTTGGTTCACCAAAAGCAGAGGCTGGCCAAGGAAAGTGTTTCTGGGGTGCCGGGGTCTAGTTATACTGATGGAGCGCAGAAACAATGTCACCCTATTTCGCTGGTTTGTGAGTGTTGCGGAAGTGTTTTCTCTCTTATTTTTAGAGAACCATAGTGTGCTTTTAAGAATTTGTTTCTATTTCTTCCTCTTGGGAATGTGGATCTGTGGAGGTCTCCAACGACTTGTTGCATTTGCCCTTGTTCAGGCAATGTTTTCTTTTTTCAAGTGGTAATGTTTTCCTTGGAAAATTATATATAATTTATTTGTTAGTCACTTTAACTTGCCCAAGGAAACCCAAAGCAATTTACAATGAGCTAACCAAGCACACAAATGAAAAACCCTACACAGATACATTAAAACCTAGAGGAAAAAGAAATACAGTAAAAACACCCCACCCACTTCTAAAAGTCCACACATGGTTTAAGGCCAAGGGCCTGGTTTTAGAGGAAAGCTTTTGCCTGGAGCCAAAAGATATATACAGTCATACCTCATGTTATGTTTGCTTCAGGTTGAGCGTTTTCAGGTTGTGTCCCATGGCAACCCAGAAGTACCAGAAAGGGTTACTTCCGGGTTTTGCTGCTCATCCCCTGCATGCGCAGAAGTGGCGAATTGCGGCCCGTGCACAGGCTCAGACGCGGGTTGCGTTCTGCTCATGTTGTGAACGGGCCTCTGGAATGGATCCCATTTGCAACCAGAGGTACCACTGTAACGACGGCACCAGGCAAGCCTCCCTGGAGAGTGTTTTTCAATATACCATATTTTTCACCCTATAGGACACACTTTTTCCCCTCCAAAAATGAAGGGGAAATGTGTGTGCGTCCTATGGGGCAGGCTTTCGCTGAAGCCTGGAGAGTGAGAGGCGTCGGTGCGCACCAATCCCTCTCGCTCTCCAGGCTTCAGGAAGCTATCCACAAGCCTTGGGAGCCCGGTGAGAGTGCCCGCCGGGCTCGCAAGTCTTGCAGGCAGCAGCCTGCAGCCTGAAGCATGGGGCGCACTCCGGAGTGCGCCCTGTCCTTCGTGCAAATGTCCGCAAGCCTTGAGAGCCCGGCGGGAGTTCCCGCCGGACTCGCAAGGCTTGCGGTTAACAGCCTGTTCTGGGGGCTGGGGACGGGGGAAGCTCGGGCTTCTGCATGCAAACCTGATGCTCAACCAATGAGCTATGGATCTTCCCAAACCTGAGGATTGGGACATAGCATATTGCTGACATAGCATTTTGAAATGCAGAAAGCATTGTGTGTGTGTCCCTTTTGCTCTCTTCCAATACCTGCTGAAGGACATGCTCCTCCTGAGGCTGACCCAACCGGGAGCGACTTTCTGTCTCTTTGCTGCTGCTTCCCCCTGCTGGCAAAGGCTCTGCCTGGGCCTGGGCCGGGTCGCTGGGATCTTCTCCTGCCTCTGCCTCCATGTCTTCTGAAGAGGGGATCTGCTGCAGCCGAGGTTTCTCGCTGGACTTGGCCATGCGCTGGGGTGGGAGGGAGAGAAGACCGAGTAAATCCGGGCTACGCAGGCTCAAAATAACCAGCCCCACAAACTTCACTGGTTCTGCAAACATAGGCAGTTTGGCTGTGTTTTCCTATTCTGCATCCTGTATCTGAAATGCATTGCATACCGATGAATGGCCAGGCACCTTTCCTCAAGAGCTTGTTAGACGAGGGAATTAATCATTTTATTTGTATGCTGCCTTTCCAAAGTTAAAACGATGCTCAAGGCGGCTTGCAATATATTAAAAATTACATAGCAAAAGTGCTCATAAACAAAATGCCAACAAGCACACAACCAAACAGAACAATTTCCACATAAATCATAAAATCCAAAGTAAAGATACAAAAATCAACAGCAACCACCCCCTCCCCACAATAAGCCCCCTAAGCAACCCCCCAGCCCAAGAGTTTGTTCTGCAGCCTCAGCTTTTGTAGCTGGAGTCAGTCAGGACCGTTTCCTCCCAGGTCAGGTGGGGAAAAGCCTACAAGGCAGAGAGCAGGTCTTCCAGGACTCACAGCCAAGACGAAAGCAGAACCTTGGATGCTGGGGTTACAGCATGCCCCCTGCCTTGCATTACCACACCAGCACACAAGGAATGCTGCCTAGAGGTTGTTTATGTCAGTGGCCCCTCAACACAGGGACACAGAGAGCTGCTTTATATGAAGTGGGACCAGCACTCCAGCTAGCTCAGCACTGTCCACACTGCTCTTGGCTGTGAGTCCTGGAAGATCTGCTGCCTGCCTTGCAGGCCTTTTTCCACCTGGCCTTGGAAAGTAGGACCCAGACTGACTCCGGCTGCAGAAGCTGAGGCTGCTGGATGACTCTTGGGCTGGAGGATTGTTTAGAGGGTTATTGACATTAATTTTGTTTGTAACTTTATTTTAGATGCTATGATTTATGTGGAAATTGTGTACTTTTTGATGTCTTTTATTAGTTAGGGCTACTTTTGTTACATTTGTAATCATGCTAGCACCTTGAGCATGGTTGTAACTGTGGAAAGGCAGCATACAAATGCGTGCATGTATATATGTATGAATGGCAGCGATTCTCCCAGGTTTCTGGCAGGGCACATTCCCAGCCCTTCTTCATGACTGAACCCGGCCCTTCCCCATCTGGAGGAGACCAGAGAAGAGCCTGCCTTGCCCAGCTGGGTCTGCTGCTTCAGCCTCTCCAGGAAGAGCGCATGGTGCTGCTGGTAGGCCAGCTGTTGCTGGACAGCTCGGGGGCTGGACGGCAGAGGCTCCGAGCGTGTCCTTCCCAAGGGCTTGTGGGGCGTAGGCATCGACAGTCGCTCTGGGGGAAGCAGCTGGGAGCGGCTGAAGTGGAAAGGGACCGTTCCCAGTCCTGGAACTGCAAAGGAAAGAAGAGAAGCTAAGAATATAATCTGGAATACATCGCTTGTCAGTATTGTTCCCATAGGTGGGAAAGTGGGAGAGTGAAATGTTAAAAACCCAGTGTACATTTCCAGCTAAAGCAGGCTCTGCGTTCACAGCACAAGCAGGAAGGAAATGCAGCAAAGCGAGTTAAGCATCACTTTGTGATAGTTCCTCCATTTTCACGTTTCCATCCCACAAGATTAAAATAACAACAACAACGACGCAGCAAGAAAACAGGCAAACAGTTTCTGCTGAATCCTTAGAAATGTCAAAGTGGCCTGGAAGGGGCTTTTGTCTGCCTCACTCATCACAGGCTGCAATAATAATAAAAAAAGAATGGAAGAAAAAACAAAAACAAATTCCTGAATTCTGTTCTGATAACCTACTCCAAATTGTGAAGGAGCAAAATCCTTAGATATATATATATTTTTAATGCCACAAATCTGCTTCTATCTGCTGCTTAAAAAATCTAGAGGAGCAGTGATAAGTGAGGCACATTCACAGCTGTCACAGCACAGGTGGCTAGCTGGGGCGGCAGAATTCAGACGCTGCAAGGTTAGACTGGAAAACCCGTCCATGATGTTCTCCTCTTCCCCTCATTCTATGTATGGGGCAGAGGGAAGGAGCTGCATGCGAGTGTCGGGATCTCTGTTTGACCAAGCTGATAAAAGCTCATCCTCCTCTGGCCGAGTCCTTTGGAATCGCCCTCGACGTGATGGACGACCTGAGCTTCTGATAAGGCTCCAGGCACAATCCCCATTCAGCAGAGTTTCCAGCAGCATGCGGAAGGATGAGATAGTATGAGCTACATGCTAGGAGTTTTATTTCTAACTACACAGGCAGCAAAGAAAAATACATCCTCTCTCTGTGAGAGCAGAGAGCAACTGAAACAAAGGAACAGGAAACCAGTAACGTCACATCCGTCTCCCGTCTCCTGTGAGACTTTCAACAGTATGGAATGCGTGGAATGTAAACAGAGTCTTGTGACTCCAAAGCACTGCTCAGTGGCAAACAGAAACTAACAGAGAGAACACTTAAGCGGGGACCACAGTTCCTCTTCTTCCTCCTTCCCCTAAGATGTCATGTGGGGCAATCAAAACAAATGTTCTTGCAATAATGCAGTGTGAGCTGCCTCTCTGCATGGCATTTAATTACATAGGGTTTTGTGGCACAATCTTGTCCGAAGGCCAAGATGTAAGGGGGACAATGAAGGACATAGCATGATGGTTATTGTGGTATTTGTGGTGATCATCAAAGCAGCAAAATGAGGAACTGACAAGTGCAAAAACATATATATAACCTGCTTGTTCAGTATGAACGTTATCAGCCTAGAGCATTCTTCTCCCAAGAATCCCTCTGCTACTACAGAACCTGCTATAAACACTACAAAACCCATCATGCTGTGCTATTTTTTTCTCCCTCGCATCTTGCTCATCTTCAATCACCCTTTGAGGAATACTGAACACAGATCTCTTTTGTCTATGCAAACATGCACCAGTATCTTATTAAGTAAGACCCTTCCCTGCCCTATTGCCCCAAAGTGAGGGGCTGGTACGCACCTGTCACAAGAGGAGAATGGGGGAGAGAGGGCTCCAAGATTATAACAGGCTGCAGCCGAGTGGACAGTGGGTTCCCAGGCTCATGTTGCTCCAAGCTGGTTGGCAGGAAAACGGGCGCATGAGTGCTAGTCAGGACAGGCACCTTGTGAGCAAGGCCTGGGTGTGTCCGGTGATCTCCATCGCCCTACAGAGAGAGAATTGGAGACGGTGGATCAAGAGCACCTCCCTGAGCCCTGAACCTGGTCACAAAGTTCTCAAAGCGATGAGGTGGGTGCAAAACAGGTGAGGTACGATGGATTAGTTCAGATCAGGGGGTGGGCAGAAAGGAGATTGCAGAGCGAAGCAAGGAGATTCTGCCCCATAAAAATACTGTCACTGAAGCTTTTCTTCAGGAGAGAATCTGAGTTTGCTACTCAGAGAACTGTAGAGTTGGAAGAGAGCCCGAGGGGCATCCAGACCAGCCCTCAGCTGAAATCAATGGGCCTAACTTACTCATGCCCACTGGTTTCAGTGGGTCTACTCTGAGTAAACCACAGCAGAATACCACCCCCAGATCACTTGCCCCTTGACAATGCCTGGTACTCTAGAAACGGTCCCAGGTACACAGGAGAAGAGCCCTGCTGGATCAGGCCAAGGCCTAGAGTGGAACACAGGAAGCTGATTTAACCACTGGTCCATCTAGCTCAGCCTTGTCTGCACTGACCAGCAGCAGCTCAACATGGATTCAGGCAGGGTTTCCCCCTCCCCCGCCCTGGAGATGCCAGGGACTGAACCTTCTGCATGCAAGGCAGGTGCTCTACCGCTGAGCCACAGACCATCTAGCTCAGTTTTCTGTTTCCCACTGCAACCAACCCAGATGACTCCAGAAGCTTCTATCATGCTTGTCCCCTCGGCAAAGCCCCTCTAGACCTACCCTGGCAGACGCTGCAGAAGTGGTCGGAAGTCCAAGGGTGAGTGCTGGGAGGGAGCCAGTGGTCTGAAGAGCAAACTGAGCCAACGAGCTCTCCTGCATTCTCAGGCGCTGAGCAAGGGGTGTCTGCATTAAAGATAGTGGGTGGGAGAATCAATCAGCTTCAGCGACTTTCAAGCTTCTGGGCTCAAGGGGACGCATGAGCTGTCGCCAAGCAACTCCACTGTTGCTCTTCTGCCATGGAACCACTGCATGGCAGAGAGGATTCTGGGAGATCTGCTCAGGTTATGTAGACCCTCTGACAGACCGGCTGGTCCTTCCCATCTGCATAAATCATGTGTGCCTGTGAGAACACTTCCCAGAATCCTCCGTCTGCAGGAGATCCTCAGCAGACGTTGCTGGCAGATCCTGGCTTTGATCTTGTTTGAATCTCGAGTCTACCCATTGATGCCCGTTCACCCTGATTCCACCACATATTACAAAGGAGAACCAGCAAAAGAGAAGGGATCTGCACAATGACATGTTTGCGTATGGGAACTGTATGTGCAGCAACACATTTACTCACTTTCCAACTCTCCACTTTTCAACCACTTTGATGTCGCAAAAGCAGAAGAAAGTTGACATATTTACACCTTTCTGCCCCAATTTTCTAAGAAAGGGCCTCTACAACCACTAAAATACCACTGGCAATAACTTATTAACATAGAAAACTGCCTTAAATGGAGTCGCACCACAGGTTGGTCTACGTAACTCAGTATTGTCTATGATTCTACAGCTGAAAGGCAGGGGCTTTGCTGGGTTTCAGGCAGGGACTCTTTGCCCCACCCTGCCTGAAGATGCAGGGGACTGAATGGGAGACCTTCTGCTTTTAAATATATGCTCACCATCTGAGTTATGGCCCTTCTTCAAAAGAAGGAGGAGGAGGAGGAGGAGGAGGAGGAGGAGGAGGAGGAGGAGGAGGAGGAGAAAGATTTCTTTAAAAAAGAAAGAAAAAAGCAGTAGATAAAACCAGACAGAAAAAAACCAGCTTAGCAAATGGGCCTGCTGGAAGAGGCACAGTGGTGAAAAGGACATTTTTTGCAATGGACTTAAAATGTGCCAAATCGTAGTGCAAATAACCCTCAATTATAGGGTGAATGTTGTAAAACTTAGAGAAGATTGGAAGCATTTGTGTGGGGAGAAGGGGCTGATGAGGGAGTGAAACGGAGCCATTCTTACTAGAATTAAAATGATCAAAAGGCAGGTGGAAAGGTGTTTGTGTGTTACAAGACACAACTGCCTCTTTGTGTGATCCTGGTAGGTGGAAGCCAGCATTGGGTAGGTGGGTGGGTGCAGAGCCTAAGAAACCTGCTCTTCCTGCAGGTTTTCTTGGCTTACTGATCCCACAGGCCAGTCACAGACTCCATGGGGATCAACCCAAGTCTCCAGTCCTACAGGGTCCATACCTCTTGTGCAAGTCCTGGCGCGGCCGGCAGGGCTCCGTGCTCTGGCACCAGGCTGTCATTGGGTGAACTGCACCCAGACACTGGGGTGCTGCTGCTGCTGGGAGATGAATCTGCAGGTGAGAAAGAACATACACGGCTTTGTCTACAGCAAGACCAGGACAAGCAAAGGAAGGGGAAAGAGAATGCTCAGGTACACAGTCATGGGAGACTTGAGGATTACTGGAGGAATGCCGTAAGTCTTGGATGCAGTCATGATCAGGTATGGGGAACCTGTGGTCCACCAGACGTTGTGTGACTCTCAGCTCCCATCAGCCCCAGCCAGCATGCCCAATGGTCAGCGATGATGGGAGTGGTACTTGGAGGGGGACAGGTTTCTCATCCTTGGTTCATGCCCCACAGGTATGGTGAACCAATCATGCAGGTTCACCATGAAGTTAAGCAGGTTCTATTTTGTTTATTTTTAAGATTTCTTACTCACCTTTTATCATACCATCCCAGGGTGGGTTACGACAATATGGTATGCAATTATAAAAACGTGGAAGAGTTACAATTATCAAACAAGTAAAATTGTTTTAACCAGAACAGTATAAATTCAGGAAGTGTCATTCCCCCGTGCAAACAGATGCACATGATATGTGATAACTCTACCCAACCGCATGAAGTACACAACCTTTCCATCTTATAAGCCATTTCTTTTCCCAGAATACTTCATTCTGTCCCAGGTTTGTACCCAAACCCAACAGTATTCCATAGCTCAGTCCTCCTTGGGGTGTTTTTTTCTTTAGGTTCCCTCCCACCTTACAGGATTATTTCCCAATGGGGGGGGGGCACTTTTGCCATTTTTCGGGTTCCGCTGAACTTTTCATTTAATAAATAAAAATAACTGTGTTGTGGGGTTATTGTGCACACTGGATAACTCTGACCACAGCCGCACTGGACTGCTGTAAGGCAAGCCTGCATAGCTTGTGACCCGCCAGCTATACACAGTGGAAGTATCAGGAGCTCCCATATTCACTGGCACTGAAACAAAGGGGGAAGCTAAGCTTGGGGTGAGCAAGTTCCCCAGACCTCTGTTTCAAATGGGCTCATCTCAGCTGACTGAATGTGGGCTTCCTCACAAATAAGCTCATTCTTAGCCCAGCTGCGTCACAAACTATGGTCCCGCTGCATTCCCAACAAAGGCAGTTAATCCTCTGAACCAGGAAATCCTTGGAACCCCGGAGCATCCTCATGGCAATGGATGCTCCATAGCAAGACCACACCCACCAGACTCTTACCAAGGGCTTCTGCCGGGCGCCTCTTCAAGGAAGGGGGTGCACTCTCCTTGCGCGTCAGTGGGTTTTTGCGCCGCTCGCCGGCCTTCTTTGTCTTGTAGCGCAACTTCAGGTTGGGTTCAGACGCTGTAGCAAATTCAGGAAAGAAGGTGAGAACCACCATATTTGACAGCTGGAGGTCAGGAAGTGCACTGGCCAGTGAGTCTTTGCTCTGGCAAGGCAGGCTCAGCACAAAGGTTGGGGATGAGAACCTCCCCAACTCCACAACGGGGAAGATGCAGGGCTGGTGGAACCAAGGCCAGCCCAAAACCCAGGACCTCTGCTAGTCCCTGAGGCAGAGAATCCAGATGTATGCCACAAGGTGGAATTGAATGAATAAAGGTGATAGGCAACATCTGCACAAAGCACAATCCAATTTCTCATCTCATCTCACATTGGATGGTCATCTGTCATGGATGCTTTAGCTGAGATTCCTGCATTGCAGGGGCTGAACTAGATGACCCTTTGGGTCCCTTCTATCTCGAAAATTCTTTGACTCTGTGATTCTTACTGTCATCACCCTTATCATTGCTACTAGACTGAAGGGGTGAGGAGGCCAAAGGATCTGCCCTCTCAGCAGAGGTGGTGGGGAGGCCCCTCTGAAGCTAGCCTGCATGAGACTGCATGAAAAGTTGCTGGTGCACACACATCTTAAGAGACTTCCAGGCTTTCCCCCGATTGTTCTATGCTTCCTGCCTGTTACCCTTGAGTCTCCCTAATTATGACATTGTTTTTGTACAGCCCTGTTTTCTTCTTTGTAAGCCACTTTGAGCATAATCTGTTTGTGTGTGCGGAAAAGCAGCAGACAAAAATATGAATGAGTGAATGATTAACCCAGCAGCCATGTGTCTCACAGATAAGCCGTTGATCACATTCCTCTCCAGGTCAGGAAAACCAGGTTTCTGCAGATCAGACCAAGGCTGGCAGCCCTGTCCTCCTTGCCCCTCCCTGGTTCACCTGGCAAACCCCACAAAAATGCTCTCTGGCACTGCTCTTCCTCCTCACCTGTTTTCCTCAGTGGAAAGTGCTCTGGGGAGTCTCCGGAGCTGTTGGAGACAGGAGGGAAGAAACTGGGGAGGGCAGGGTTGGATGGGCCTTCATGTTCCATCGGTTCCAAAGATCTGCATGGAGGAGAAGAGAGAGCTTTGCTGCTGACTTGGTTTGACCTGAGCCACATTGTGGTTAAGGGAATGAGCAACCAGGGAGGAAGTCTGCACTTCAAATCTCACCTCAGCTGTGAACTATGGCTGGAGCCAGACAGTTGCTGTGTCAAATCTGGTATTGCACATTTACTTCTAAAGTATTTATACCCCTCAGAGCTGGAGATGCTGGGGATTGAGGTATCACCTTTTGTATACAAAGTGTTTTCTCTACCACTGAGCTTCGGTCGTGTGTGTCCCCCCCCCCCCCCGCCTTGCAAAGTTCATCCATCCAGGAGCAGCTAATGTCACTCTTGCAGCCAAGAAAGGACACTTCAGACACAGCACTCTTCCTTCCTATCTCCAACGACATTGCATGGGAAGTGACAGTCAAAACGGGTCTTATTCCCAATGACTTACAACAGCCTTCACCAACTTGGCACATTCCAGTCTATTTGGACTTCAACTCCCATCATCCCCAGCCAGCACTGGCAGGGACTGATGGGCACTATGTTGGCTAAGGCTGGCTTACACTTTCATACTTCTGTGCAAACGAATGACATTCTATTTGAGATGTGAAAGCTGGGTGGTTTAGGGCTCTCCATGTGATCAGTGTCTCAGATTTATTAGACCTACTTGGGACATAGGTCAGCGACCTTTGACTCAATTCCCATACTTCTATCATCCCAAAGCAAAACCTTCCACACATTCTCTCTGACTTAAAAGCTTTAGACGCAACGTCACGGAGCATTACAGAATGGAAGACCAAATTAAATTATGCAGAATTTTTCAGCGTTCTTTCTAGTTATGACATCATGCTCTTGTGAAAAACTTGGCTGACACGACTTTATCGGTTTGGAGGGTAAACAGGTCTTGCAGGTTTGGGCAGTGCATTCTGAAAACCTGTCAAACATGTTTGACTGGAGAAGGAAGTGGGGAAAAGAGATTTGTGTGGATGACATCAGCAACGGTACTTCTATCACACCACTTTAAACTCGCTTCCAAACAACAGTGCTTCTTCAAGCTTAGCCACTATCTCTCAGCCTCAGCCCTTCACTTGCAACAAGGAGATGAGAATACTGGTCTGTCTTACAGGACTGTTGCTAAGGCTGACTTTGAGCACTTAGAAAAAGCACTACAGGGATCTTTGCAGCTGGACTCAGGATGAAAGCCCACTGAGTTCAAGAGGATTACTCCTGCACTAGCATGCATAAAACTTAAGTACGTCTGCCCCCTGCCACCCACCCACCGGCAGAGCAGCCTTCTCCAACCTGGTGGCTTCTAGATGTTGCTGGACTACAACTCCCATCATCTGTGACCACTGGCCATGCTGGCTGGAACTGATGGCGTTGTAATCCAAAACATCTGGAGGACATTAGGTTGATGGGCTACTACAGGTTTTCTTTCTTCCAGATGTGGAGAGCAGCTAGCACAGCAACCCCCCCATTCTTTTTGGGTCTGGAGATACATCTGGAAATGTGTCTCCAGACTAAGCAACTGTTGTGGGCACCATATAACGCTCCTTTCACCAAAGAAAAACTGGTGGTGCTGGCAAGAGGCAACCCATCTATGAACACCCCAAAACAAAACAAAAAAGCCGGCAATACCCACCCCATAAACCTTGGTACCCCCGTTCCAAAAAATAAAACATTTTAAAAAGAAAATATTTGGGATGAGTGGAATAGGATGGATGTTTCTGATGGTGTCCATGGGCAAGATCAGATCAGAAGGAGCAGAAGTCCTTTTTCCACATGAATCTTCCTGACCAGAAGCATGAGAAATGACAGGCACTCACAGGGTATGTATGCATGTATATGGCCAGCACTTCTTTTGTGACATAACCCTGAATGCTGGTAATGTAAATGGGCCAACTACTCTGTCACAGGGTGTAAGAATAGAAGTGAAAGCAGGTCACTGGAGATGTGCCCAGGCAAGGCAATGGTGTGCCAAGAGCCAAAGCACAGGAGGTGGGAGGTGTAATGCCAGACAGGCTAATCATGATCCCAGGGGTGTGTGAACTGGCTCAGTTTTGCCAGCACACCAAACACCCACAGAAAGCAGGTGGAGGATTATGGAGATGTAAAACCAAGTGCATGAAAAATAACACGGAACCAAGATATGAAGCAGGATCCTATGCATGTTTACGTGGAAATACAGCCCTATTAAGGCATCACAACCACTATATTTAAGCAACTTGTGTTGGGGGGCAGCATATGGGCATGTGCACCAGCCCCACCCTCTACCCTCTGACTTCCCTGCTTGAGCAGGGAGCTCTGAAGGGGATTTTTAAAGATTATTCCTCACGACTGGGAACTCTGATAATTCAGGGTTCCCAACCGTGGGAAGGTCAGGGTGGAGCAGCTCAAGAAGGGCGTAGAACACACACTGTCCACAAGCTGCTTAAACACAGAACAGAGCCTGAATGTGGCTTTTGTTCAGTGGGCCAGGCCCAAGGACCAGGAGCATGCAGGATTGTCTTCTTCATCCAGAATGTCCATTCTAGCCAATGGAGGTTTAATGTTCATAGTATGGATGCAGAAAATGATATGAGCATATGCTGTGTGTGAAAATGGTGTAAATCAAGGGCGCTCACATCTGGATAAATCAGGGTGAAACCCAGGATATAAAATCAATCCAACCAGCTGGAGATCAATAGCCAAGCCATTTCTGTTTTACATTCTTTGGGGTTTGGGCTTTAACAAGAACTGAGACCTGGCATAGGACACAGCCAGCATACATGTATGTATTGACCCATATGCATCTACAACCAGATCACCTGTATGTAATGACTGGTGCATTGGTCCTTTCCAGAGCGGCCTGCTGTTTCTTCAGGATGACCTCGGCCAGCTTCTGCTTCACAACCATACTTGCTACAGCACCTGTTGAGCAAAAAACCATCATGAGACGATGCCACCGAGACACAGCTCAGAGCCATCTTTAGCACCTGCCACCCATCGGAATTAGGCTTCAGCTCCTTTCAGCAAAAGCCACAGCCCCTGAAGCTGTATCAACCCACTGGTAGCAAATCACTGGGAATTTGATTAAACTCAAAATGCATGCTAACGCTTTTCAATAACTAATTAAAGAATGGATTCACTTAAGAAGAGTATGTGCTTTAAAAGAAGCAGCTTGCCATTCTCACTTGTCAAAAGAGACATTTGGTAGGACATGAAGGCAAATGTTCCCCCCTTTAGTCCTCATAATGTAGTGATAGTAAGTTGCAAAAGTTAGCAACGCACCAAGTTTTTTCTCTTTGTTATAGGAAGTCATCTTAATTCAACTCAGACCAATGGGCCCACCTACCACAGTATTGTATATATACCAAGGATGCCCACCTCTGGATGTTGTTAGACTCCAATTCCCATCAGCCCCAGCCAGCATGGTCAATGGTCAGGGAGAGTTTGTAGTCCAGCCACATCGGGATGGCCAAAGGTGAACCATCCTATTCTGGTTCTACCTGGAGATGCTATTGACTGGACTCGAGATCTTCTCCTTGCACAGCATGGGCTCCACCACTCAGCAGCAGCTTTGTCCAAACCAATTTCTGCTAACCTCCTTCATTGAATGGCCCCAGCTCGTACCACAATCCCGCCCCCTCCGTATCCTCACCATTCACAAAACTTTCCACCGTGTCTCCCATGACCCCCCCCCCCAAGTAAGAAGCTCCAAAAGTTTTGGCCTTTTCTCAAATGCAAAGCCACCCTGCTCCCTGATTGGCTGTGGGGCCCAGCAGAATAAGGGTCAAGCTCCTCACAGCCCTCAAATGTTCATTGCATGGCTCCAGGTGGTGTGGCCTTGGGGGCAGAAGGGGGGCACTCTGACCTAGAGCTGCAGAGATGCCTACTTTGCGCATCATAATGATCAGAGAGAAGAGTTGCCAGCTGTGTGCAGGAGCTACCCTGCTTTGATCAACACTGCTCAAAGAAGTGCAGGTTTGTGGGAGGCACAGCAAGAGCTGTGCTGCTTCTCTATGAACACCTATGAGAGATCAAGGAGCAGGATGAAAGCACACACTCTCACATGCACCTTAAGAGCACTTTTATGTTATGTAGAATTGCTTGCAGGTTTCCTACAGGCATCGGGTTGGATACTGTGAGAATGAAATGTTGGACTAGAAGGGTCGGACTTTTCTTTATGTTCTTAAGGCAATGATTTCCAAATTTGGGTCCCAGCTGACTACAACTCCCATCATCCCTAGCTAGCAGCAATGCTTGTTTTCTAGAAAAATGGGTGCTGGTACTCATCGTGATGTTGTTACAGTAAGTGCCACAAATTTAACAACAAAAATGAGGTGTCGGCACTGCGTACTCTTGAGTACCGGGGGGGGGGGGGGGGAGCACTGGCTAGCAGGACCAGTGGTCAGAGATGATGGGAGTTGTGGTCCAACAACAGCTGGGGACCTAAGTTTGAGAAACACTTCTTTAAGGGAAAACAGAACTTGGATGAGGCCACCCTTCCTGTGTCTCCCCAAGAACCAGCTTGCTGTTTCCAGTATCAGAACTGTGCTGTGCCATTCTGGGGCACAGCACCACCTCCAAAGTGCTGACACAGCATGGGAAGTGACTGAGAGGAATTCCCAGGCGTGTCTCTCAGCAGACCCAAGAGGTGTGAGTGCAAGCCAGAAAGTAGGCTGCTTCCAGTCACTATAAAACCACCCCAGCAGAGTGCTATGGATGGGCCTTGGGCCAAGGGGCTGAAGTTCACATTCCCCCTAGCCAAGGACTGCCTAGGTCACCGTCTCAGCCTCAGTTCTCTGTGTGTAAAACAGGTGCATTACCGACCCAGCTCACAATGGTGGTTGTGAAATGAGTGGCATGTATGGATTTTGTAAAGTTACATTTTTTAAAAAAAAATCAGTGCAAGATAAGAAATTAGATAAGAAATCTAATCACTAGATAAGAAATTCCATTTACAATAGAGTAAGTCTGCCATCCTCAGCTAAAGACAGGGATTTCAGATTGATATTGTATCCTTTCATCTACCTATACTGTCACTACCAAATGCTTTTTATTAATACAATGTGATGGCGGCAACCCTATGCCAACTCAGTGGGACTTCTTTCTGAGTAGCAACATATAGGATTGGACTCTACAATGTGTATTTTTCTTTCTCTACTATAATTTATGCTGTGTATGATGCACACACACAAACACCAGACCCCCAGGTATATAAATTAAATAAATAAAAATAAAATAGGAGAGTTGTATCTATCCAGGAAGAAACGGGTGCAAGCCAGCCCATTGTTCTAATTTTGAAAAATCTCAGGATCTTATGCAGATCCTATGATCTGCAGGGCTGCTTTGAGTGTTATTATCTGAAAACAACAACAGCTGGGTGTAACTTTCTGAGTCACTCCTTGGTCTGAAAAACATTTGAGATTACAATGTTCAAACGGTGCACAGACCTCAGAAGCTTTCTCTCCTGATGATACTTGGCTACCACAATGCGCATGAAGACGTATTCTAGGAAATGGCGGGAGATGCAGCTGCTCTCCAATTTAGAATCTGTGGGGTTGAACACACTTACAATGCAAGAGCAACACAGCTCACTTGGACCATTAAGCAGTGCATCACATGGGCTGAGACTAACGGAGAAGAAGCTTCAAACAACAGGTGATTTGAAGGAAGGGAAAACAGAGACCCGTGAAACAGGGAAGGTGCAGCTCTAGAGCTGGACGCTAGATGGCAGGAAGGGTTAACATATGGGGACCACTGCCATCAGCAGTATGAGAAATTGGGTGCCCCTGGTTGCTACTGACATGGACCACCTAAATATCTTAGAAACGCGAGAGACCTAAACTAGCTGGCTACTGAGGCAGGGCCATCCACCAGTTTCCTTTCCTGATCAACCACCAAACTCATCCATCTGCTTCCGAATAGTCCTGCCGGTCAACTCACAGCCCCATCTATACACTCACTTCAGCTTATTTTTATTAATTTATTGATTTATTTGATTTATAGACCACCCTTCATCATAAGATCTCCAGGCGGTTCACAGAATAAAATACAGGATATATACAGGAGTGCTGCCCCTCATGGCCTTTTCCACACTACTGGCAACGCACGGCATCCAGTTACACTGACTTACAGCAGGGAGTGGGCTTCATGTGGCCCTTGGATGAAATTTCATGTGAGTGGCAAGGAGCAGAGGAGGGGTAGCAGAAAGAGACAAAATGGAGCGCCAGCATGCAGCCCCTGACAGATCAGCCCTGTCCCCCGGAGAATGCAGCCCTCAAAAGAGAATTACGGGCCAGTCCTTTGAAGGAAGCCAGAAAGTGCATGGGGTGAATTGTTCATTCCACCCACCGGGTGATGTAAAGAAGCTGGAGTCAGACTTACAGGAAGATACAACCAGGCTAAAGATTAAGAAATGCCACTAGCTCCCTACCTTGCCAGCAGCACAACTGTGGAGGTGAATCACCAAGATGTGAGTCATCAAATGGGACGTGTAGTTTGTCCCAGTTAACTCTGATATTCCGTATCAAAAGCAGGGACTGTGGATCCTTGGCCCTCCAGATTTTGTTCAACTCCATCTCCCATCAGCCCCAGCAAGCCTGGTCAAGGATGATGGGAGTTCTAGTCCAGCAGCATCTGGAGTGCCACATGTTCTCTGCTTCTGGGCTAAAGCATTCCTGCAGGTAGGCTCCCAAACCTGCCTAGCAAGGAGATTCCAAAACCCAACCCATGCAGTTTTCTCTGCTACTAGGCTGCTCTTCAGCCTGGTTCACACATTTCTGGAGTGCTGTGGTTGCTTCTTCTTGGGTCTCGATCCTACGCAGTTTGGGAAGCTGGGAATCATGTGGGATGGGTGCAGCACGTGGGTACTACCAATGACAGCAGCTCTGAACCTCCAAACCTGAGAGCCATGATCTACCTCATCCCATGATTCCAGGATTCCTTCTTCACTGGAACATCACAGGAGAAAGCCATGGGAAGTGGCCATTGTGCTATTCCAGGAACACACCAGCAGTGGGCTAAAGTAGTCCAGCAATGGAGTAAATCACCAAATGGGAGAAGCTATAGAATCTCTTGGCTGGGAAGTTTCATGGCACAGTTGGGTAGGCATCTGCCAGGAATGCTTGAGACACAGGATATCCTGTCTCGGGGTAACGAGGGCGAGTTACACAGCTTATTTATTTCCTTGCACTGCTGCGCTTCATGGAGGGCTGCAACACTGCTCAAGTACACACCGTGACACACCCTATTTCACTGAGCATCAGCCTGCCCCATGATTGCTTGTATCGCCTGGACCACCATATGCCACGAGGGAAGTGCAGGCAGGAACACAAAGTGCTCCAGGAAGGTGCTGGCTGAGGTAAGAACAGCAGGTGCCTAGCAGGATGCTGAGCTCTGGTCACCCATTTCTCCTGTGCTCCCAAATTTAACATGTGTCATAGACTAAGCCAGGTCTCCGCAGCCTGGTGCTCTTCGGATGTTCTGGATTATGACACCCATCAGCAGTAGCCAGCATGGCCAATGATCAGTGATGATGGGAGCTGTAGTCTGAAAGAGCTGGCAGGGGGATTATAATTGTTTATGTTATTAAATTTTAAAAAGTTGAATGGAAAATAAGGTTTTATTTTAAAAGGAATGTTAAGAGATTAGGATTTGCTGAATTAATAAGGTGAACTAGAGAACAAGAAGGGGAGGTATGAGGAAGTCAAAGAAACATGTGATTGAAAAACTGTTATTGAAACTGAATTGTTTTTAATATTTTTCTTTTTCTTTTTCTTTTTGTGTTTATATAAAATTGGAAAATCTAATAAATATTTATTTAAAAAAAAAAAAATGAAAGAGCTGGCAGGGACCAGGATGGAGAAGGCTGGGCACCGTCATGTGCACTGTGCTCTTGTATCAAAACTGTGGCTGTAAACTGAGGGGCAGAAGGACACAGCACACTCAGAACCAAAGGCTTTACTTCTCTGGCAGCTCCCAAGTTGAAACAGGAAGCCTTTTATAGGCCTTCTTCCTGTCTAGAACTGCCCAAAGGCCAGCCATGGTGGGCAGGGCCAGTCCTGATCCTTAGAATACTTACTGCCAAGGAAGCGGCTCTAAGCTGTAGTTCCCATAGTTCACCACATGGAGCAGCAGTACACAGAACGAAAGAGTCCTGAATTCTTTCGGCTGCTTTCACACATACAAGGGCCAACCTGGGTCTGTTAATGTGTCATCCAATCCTAGGCACCTGACAGACATTTCTGTATGATACAGCTATTTGGGAAGACATACAATAGACTCATGCTCTGCCTTTTTAAGTGTATATTAAATAGGTAGGTGTGTGCCTAAAAATGCAATGTGTGGTGAGACCCCTAGGTTTCATTTAATCACACTGTGAAGGCAGAAATCACCAAATGGGGGCAGCTGTACTTTAAAGCACCAAAATTAAAATTAAAATAAATCTAGCTGTTTGCATTTGTGCCCTGAACAGTTCTGCTGCTTTCTTTGGCAGAAACAGAAGTATGCCAAATAAGCTGATATTTGCAAATTTTATTTTATTTTTATTTATGTATTAGATTTATATACCACCCTCCATCATAAGATCTTGGGGTGGTTCACAGGGTAAAATACAGGATAAAAATCATGAAAATAAGTAAAAACAAAACAGCAAAACAACCCCATGCCTTCCTACAGACAGATTTATAAGGCTGTAGAATATTAATCAACTAAAGGCCCGGTTGAAGAGAGACGTTTTTGCCTGGCACTTAAAATATATATAATGAAGCATTCCACAATTGGGGAGCCACTATAAAGAAGGCCCATTCTCGTGTTGCCACCCTCTGGACCTGCCTTGGAGGAGGCACACAGAGAAGGGCCTCAGGCGATGAAAGCAGAGTCCAGGACAGTTTACATGGGGAGAGGAGTCCTTCAGGTATTGCAGTCCTCTGCTGTTTAAGGCTTTATAGGTCAAAAGCAACACTTTGAATTTGACCCAGAAACTAATTGGCAGCCAGTGCAGTCGGGCCAAGTTCTGCTAAATTAATGCAAATTTATACGAGTCACTCAATTCAGCTTCTCTTGGTGCTTAAACTGGGTTCCCGAAAGTGACCAAAAAACCTCTGTTAAGTTTTGGAAAGTTTTAGTTTGCAGTGCCATGTACACAGAGTTCCTAACTGCACATGCTGCAAAACGAATCACTTCCAACCAAGTTAGCTCAGCTGGCTACAGCATGATGCTGATAATGCCAAGATTGTGGGTTCGATCCCCGTAGGGGCCAGCTGCATATCCCAGCATTGTAGGGAGTTGGACTAGATTACCCTTGTGGTCCCTTTCCACACTTCAGTTCTTTGATTGTTGGTGTTTTCCCATCAGGACCACAGCACGGGGGGGGGGGGAGGTTTAACCCTTTCCTCCACAGCTATGATCCCAATGACACCCTCTCCCTCCATGCACTGCAATTAGCGATGGGAAAAGGTCCCTTTAGGACCAATGGAAGCTTTCCCCCTGTCACTAATTGCAGTACACAGAGGGGTTGCCATTGCGATTGAAGTTGTGGAGGAAAGGGTTAAATCTCCCCTTTCCCTTTGTTGTGGTCCCAAAGGAAATCACTACTCCTGTTCTTGCTATAAAATAAACAAATATCGCTGTCATGACCGCCAGTGACACATTTAATGCCTGTACTCTCCAGGAGCTCAGCAAAGGTCTGACAAAGTCTACTGTCTGTCTCCCCCACCCCACCCCCCACCTGGAGGTGTTTGGGATTGAATCTGGGATCTTCTGTACACAAAGCATGAAGTCTACCACTGAGCTATGGCCGTTCCCAGGAGCATGAGAATTCATGTGTGCAGGGATCTATGGAGCCTCTGAATTCTGTGCTTTTCTTAATGGTTGCTTAAGGGTGACTGCTGAAGAGACCACTCTTCCCACTGTTTTTAATACCTGCTGCTGAGAAGCAACTTGGTTCAAAACACAATGAGTGTTTTCTTACTGATGATTTTGGGGGAGCAAGTTCACCCTTTCGGCTCCCTCATCACCTTGCTGAAGAAGCTTAGGTCTGACTGGTCCATCTGCATCCCTGACGAATGACGAATGTGCCCAATGGAACATGCTGGTTACATGGAAATGTCCTGCATCTTACAAAACTGCATCTGTTAGTGGCCAAAGGAGGTGGGGGGGCACTCAGCCAGCAAACATTTTTGCATGCCGTGAAGCCTCTTCCAATTTTGTACTGCACTGACACACCCACACCTGTTCCTAGGCAAGCTCTGTGATGCTGGAGTAACACAGCACAGATGGGAGCTATATCTGCCTCACATCATCACTGCAGGCAGCAAACGACTATTGCCAAAGCAGGCAAGTTTCTCAACACTTGTGGGATTTTTGCTCTGTTACAATATCCATACGTTAAAAAAGGTGGGGGGAAGCAGCAGACATCTAGCGCAATGTTCAGGCAGCCTTATCATGACTCCTGCATGCCAGGCAGACAGGAAGAGATGGAATTAGCGATAGGAGGGTCTGAGAAAAACAACACTGGAGGAAAAGGAGGGCGGTTTGCTTATTTTTCATTTCCCCGTTTCCTGGTTTAACCTTCCTCTGCATTTGTAGTTGCAGCTTAACCCCAAGGATTATACAAAGGATCCAAAATTCCCACCCACCTGTAGGAATTTCATATTTCATTAATTCTCTCAATTTTTAAGGGGGTTAATTTTTGAGGTGTTTCACTTCTCCCTGCTTTGGATGTGTACCATGTATGCTTACATTTAAGGGGTTAATGAAAAGGGAAATGGGGTCAGTTAGATCCCAACGCAAGTAAATGAGGAGGGGGACGGAAACCTACATCCAATGTGCTGAGGGTCTCCCCCCCAAAAAAAAACCTCACATAACATTATGTTAAAGCCTTCCGAATTGCCTTGTGATTCTTTTTGACAATTTATGGTATGTCACAATGAAAACAACAAGGAGTAATGTGGTAACTTAAAGAAAGAGTAGCTGCATCCAAACAAAGTCGGTTACACTCAGGTCTCACTGAAGTCAATGTGAAAAGTTGGTCATGTGAAAAGTTGGTTATTCAAATCAATGGTTTCAATGGAAAGTGCAACTAACACCGTCAGGATCCAACCCTGATTGCGCTATTAGCTTTCATAGGCACTAAACCACTGAGCCTCTTGGGCTTGCCAATCAGAAGGTAGGCAATTCAAATCCCCATGATGGGGTGAGCTCCTGTCACTCTGTCCCAGTTTCTGCCAACCCAGCAGTTCGAAAGCACGCCACTGCTAGTAGAAAAATAGGTACCATTGTGGCGGGAAGGTAAATGGCGTTTCCATGCGCTCTTGTTTCCGTCATGGTTTAGTCATGCTGGCCACATGACCTGGAAAGATGTCTGCAGACAAAATGCCAGCCTGAAAGCGTGATGAATGCCGCAACCCCACTGTCAAGTTTGACTGGACTTAACCCTCCAGGGGTCCTTTACCATTTTTTACTTCATAGGCATGAGATACAACTGAGAGTGAATGTAATACTCATGCTTTAAATCTGTTGAGTCTTTATAGTTTCAGTAGATATTGAATTTATGTTTCGCTGTCCGGCAAGAATACTACTGGCCCAGAAATGGAAACAAGAACAAATACCAACGTTGGAGGAATGGAGAACGAAGCTGATGGACTATGCAGAACTTGATAAACTGACTGGGAAGATTAGATATCAATGAGATCAAAAATTCATCGAGGACTGGAGAAAATTAGCAGAATACTGGGAATGTATAAGTGATAACGGAATAACGTTAGTGGCATTTAAAGAAGCTCTGTAACAGAATAAGAAATACTGTAAAAAAGCAAAATATAAGAGGGGGGTAGGTATAAAGGCAATACTAAAATTTGGAAATGTGTATTTTAAAAAAATAGAATTTGAATGATTGGCAGAGAAGCCGAAGGAAGTCAAAAAACCAGAAAGTTTAATGCAAATTGTTAATGTGGTATAAATGTATGGAAAACTAATAAAATATAATTTTAAAAAAAGAATTTATGTTTCGCTGTCAGCACAATAACATCTTTCACATATGGTTAAGGATTTGTGAAAGTTCTCCTTTTACTTCTATGGGTATTTGCACCTTATTACTTACTGGTATTTCGTGTTTGGGGCATTTATCTGCAAAAGAGAATGTTGATTTTATTTTATTTTATTTTATTTTTGCAGGGGGTGGGCAAACTGGATTCATACTATTGTTATGCACCCTGTGTTTATAATTGTATCTGCTACTGAACTAACAGTGTGTTGAGTTTTCATTCAAAAGCATATCAGACGTCTCTCTATGAAGACATCAATCAGGGTTATGCATCCATTGTGCATTCTTATTTGCAAATAACTGTTCCCTGTCTGATGCATCCATTTCTTCACACAGACATTCAATAATATGATTTTTAAACATATTGCCATATCTACAGTTATACACAACAGGAAATATGAACTTTTCACAGAAGAAATAATAATAATTTAAGAAATGATAGCTATTGAAAGCATCTCTATATATTATTCCCAAGTTTATCTAGAGTCAAATATTGCAAACAATTCTCAAGACATGAATTTTTGTTTACAAATTTAAACCATTTTCCCTTTGTGTCTGCAATAAATCCAGAATGTTTATATCTCTAAACCAACATTCCTATACACCCTTACTGGGGAATTAAGTCTTACTGAACTCAGGGCTCCTCCACACTTTTGCTTGCTCCTTGCCTTGAAAGCATTGGGTCCCAGTGGTTTTCTCAGTGTCCCAGTTTCTAAGCCTGGGTCCAAGTGGTTTTGCATTTGCCCCACAGCATTCCCCTGAAAAATATGCTCTTTATTGCTGAAGCAGAATGAACGGCAATCTGCAGAAAAATTGGTTGCCATTTGTTCCAATTCAGCAGTAAAGAGTGTGTTTTTTTCTGGGGGAAAGCAGCATGACAAACAGAAGTGTGGACGAGCCCTTAGTATAGTTTATTTTACAGTAGACATGTACAGGATTGCACTGTAAATGTGGGACCAGGTTCCCACCTTGAGTACCAATGGAGAATAATCCATTAGGGCAAATGGGGCACTGTCCCACCAATGGCTAGATTCTTGGCTGGAGTTGCCTTCAAAATTCATATAACCTATTCTTTAAAAAAATGTATGGGCTGACAGTTTGTTTCCAGAGCCCATTCAAGGCACTCACATTAGTGTTCAAAGTCCAAAGTGACTTCAGCCCCAAATATCTGAAAGGCTGCCTCCTTTCCTACAGATCCTCCTGGGGGTTAAGCTCACCAGAGAAGACCCGCTTGGTCGTTGCACCTCCCAAAGAAGTTTGGGATGTGAGGTGGGAGAGGGCATGTTTTAATGGTAGCCCCTAAGCTGTGGAATTCCCTCCCCACAGAGGTACGTCTGGCTTCTTCAGTGAATGCTGCAGACCTCTTCACCCTACCCTTTCAAGACCTGAGATGTGCGTCTTCAGGGCTCACCCTGTTCCTGTAAACCATTTAAACTTTCTTAATTGTTGCAACCTACTCTGGGACCAGCTGGTGAAGGGCAGGTAATAAATGCAACAGCAGCATCAGCAAAAGCCTCGTTTTGCCCTCAGCCAGTCGCCACCTTCTTACTTACGACCAATCTCGGGGGCAGCACTGGCTGCCAGCTTCCTCCTTGCCCCTTGTGGAACTGAGCCGGGAGGACAAACCGAGAATCAGTTGGCTCTGCCTGTGATTGGCTCTGGCTCTGGATCCACCCTGTGCTTGGCCTACCGGCCTCTTGCCCTACCAGTCCAATGGGTGCCAGTTGCCATTGCTAGACACAACATGTCACATAGCAGGTAGAAAAGAGTAAGTGACACAAGATTATAGAACAGCAAGGAAGGAACCGTGGGCACTCCAGTCAGGGGGACGTGGGGGAAGGAGAAAGTGAGTGGCTCTTACTGCGTTTGCTTTTGTCTTTATTTAAGAGCAGCCGCAGCTCCTGTTCCTGCTTCCCAGGCACGGGGTCCTGAGGCGGTGGCTCCATCGACACCTGCAAATGCAGAGAAGACGAGGTTTGATGAGCATATCAAGGATGGAGTCCAAGGGAGGGGCCATGAACCAGAGGAAGAGCATGTGCTTTGCATGCAGAAGGTCCCTGGCTCAATCCTCAGCATCACCAGGTAGGGCTGGACATGTGCCCTGCCAGAGACCTTGGAGAGGTGCTGCCAGCCAGTGGAGGCAACCCTGAGCCCAATGGACCAATTTCCTGGCTCGGCAGAAGGCAGCCTCCTGTGTTCGTATGAGTCAATAACCTCTTCAGGAAGAAAGCTTTGTGTGAAATGACCCACCTGGAGTCTGACACCCAAGTCTGAGACACCTCGGTTCCCAGCACCAGGGATCAATGGCACACCCACAGCGGGAGACTGCTGAGGAGGCAAGATGGTCCCCCACTGTAAGTGTGATCTCAGGCATTAGTTGTGACTCAAAACACTCCAGGGCTCCAAAGGAGCATGAAGCGTCCAAACTCCTTCCCTCTGCCAACCCGACTCACTTTCAGGGACTGCGGCCAAGGCAGACCCAACCTACAGGCCTATGTGTCTGCTGAGTCTGGATCTTTCTACCCTAAATGGCACCTGCTCTTCAGGATCTCCTTCTACTTGTTTCTTTAACGGGAATACCAGGGACTGATCCTGGTACTGCAGCTGAAGCATGCACTCTGCCCCTGGTGACTGGACCCATGCTCCCTTCAGGTTCCTGTCTTTCAATCTATTACCCCCTTTCATTGCTCCCCTCCCTTCCAGTTCCTATATGCAATTAGGTCATCCCACTCACCTGCCATTGCCTTGTTAACCCCTTCTCTTCCTGTCCTCACACCCTGTCTGGGGTGACACCCTGTCTGGGGTGACTGTCTCCCATCTGACATTCCTCACAGAAGCTGAGCTTTGCCAACATGCTACTGCTGGCACCTTCTCCATCCATGGCAAAAAATGCCCACCAACACTTCACATCATTTGGGGAAGGAAGGTCACAGACAACCACCAGATGACAGGGCTCCAGTTGCCAACGTTCGATGTTACAAAATTTGCTTTGGGTATATATAACCTGAGGAAACTGCATGCCCTGTCTGTGGAAGCAAGTGAGCAGATGAGGCAGGCTAGAGAACTTGGTGGCCCCTTGATCAGATGGAAGAGCAGCAGTTCCTGGGATTATGGAGAGTCCCCTATAGCACCACAGTTCTTTCATAGAATTGTAGAGCTGGAAGGGGCCCTCAAGGGTCATCCAGTCCAACCCCCTGCAATGTCGGAGGCATGGCTCAATAACACAGGTAGTCTTTGGCTGGATGGGAGAAGTCCATACACTTGAAACAATGTTTCCTAACAATGTTTGCTACAGAAGTGCAAAAGGAGCAGTTCTGCCAAAGAAGCCCCATGAGAAGCATCAGGAAGGCAACTGAGGCAAAGCTGACTCTTGGGGCAGTATATGTATGCATCACCTTCTTCCCTCACCCAACCCTGAGAAAGTGCAGGATACTGACCCGCAGGTGCTGGTGGCTGAGTTGCTCCACTTGCTGGTACTCCAGTCGGGGGTGCAAACTAGCCAGGAAGAGCTGGTGTTGCAGCTGCTGCGTCTGCTTCAAGGCCAGTAAGGCAGTGTCAGGGCCAGGTTTGGCGAGACGCTGTCCAATCCGCAGGTCCATGGGGATGGTCTGGGGGACCCGCAAGGAGACGCAGAGCTTCACAGCGGCTGTGGAAATGACAGGAAAATGCACTGATCAGTATGTGCCCATCACAGATTCTATTAGGTTTTGCCGTTTGTGCCACTTTGAGCTTTTACTCAACTTAGCTGTATGCCTTAGATAAACTTTTCCCCAGCCTGGTGCCATTCAGATGTGGTTGGACTACAACTCCCATCATCCCCAGCCAGGAAGTTGCAGTCCAACAGCACCTGCGGCCCCAAGGTTGAAGCACGCTGTTTCAAAGCAGTGGCTTGCAATCGGAGTTCCAAGGAGCGGTGGCATTTCCAGGAAGCCCCGCAAAGCTTCCTCAGTGAAAAGTTCTGGAATGTTGAACAGGCTTCTCCAAAAGACAGCTGGCTCACATCTACCAGTAATCACTTTCAATGCCCACCACAAAATAGTGGTTAGCCTTCTGGAGCAAACTTCTCCAACCTGGCACCCTCCAGATGTGTCCCATCAGCCCCACCCAGGGCAGCAAATAGTCAGGAACGATGGGAGTTGCAGTTCAACACCTTCCGGCACGCCAGGAGGTTTATATGTATTTAACATGTTTATTCCCCACCTTTCCACTGCAAGGTATTCAAGGTGACTAACAGTGCAAAATAAAGCAATTGCCAAATACTATCAAATACACTAACACAGGCATGTCCAACTTCCAAGAGACTGCAATCTACTCCCAGTATAAAAAACTGGCAGTGACCTACCCATTGTCACTGGAGGAACAAGGAGCATGCGCGAGGTGTGTGTGTGGAAGGAGGTGGCTAACTGGATGTGGGAGGGGGGAGTTTAAGGGGGGGAGGGAAAGGAGGCAAAAGTTCTCTCTCTGAGGAGCCAGTCAGCTTACCGTATCTCCCCCGGCTCAAGCGCCTGCCCCCCCACCCTCCTTCCCTCCCATTGCCAAAGGGACCAAGGACCCCAGTGAAGGCTGGGCTGGGCGACATTCCTTGCACTTGCCACCCGGCCTGGCCTTCCCTGCTGCGGCAATGGAGGGACCCAGCGCTGGGGGGTGGCAATATTCCTTGCCCACTTTATCTAATCCCACCATTGACCAGGATCACACCCACGATCGGCCGGTTGGACATGTCTGCACTAACACATCTGGCAGGCCATCTAGTCGAGGGGTGGAGCATCTCTCTCATCAACTGTTCACCAGAGAGCATTTGGCCCTTCAGATGCTGCTGAGCTACAGCTCCCATCACCCTGGGCCATTGGCCATGTTTGCTAGGGCTGATGAGAGTTGTAGAGCAGCTTCATCTGGAGGGCCACAGGTTCCCCACTCCTGAGCTAGGGCATTAAGGGACTTGGAGAACATGCAAAGTGCCCAGTGGCAGCTCCTTCTGCAAGAAGATCTGCTGGAAGGTGATCAAAGCAGAGGTGGAAATGTCTGAGCAGAGAGGTAGGTTTGCCAACATGCAAAAACTGTCCATGTACTTGTAAGCATGAAAGTTCAATGGTTGCAATTGCGTTTCAAAGTTTGAATAGCTATAAGGCCTTGATGCTATTTGCATTTGTCCAGTGTTTCTGCTTTTTGAACCAGAAAATGGTGCTCATGAGCTTTAACTTAACCCCCCCCCCCAAATTTAAGTATATGGAGATAATTAAAGGTAAAACCTGAGCAGAGTTCCTAAGAATTAAATATATGTCTGTTTCCATGAAAAATAGCTTTTCATGTATGACTGAGTATCTGGGTGTGTCTGGTCCCCCCCATTGCTGCCCCCCCCTACTGCCAGCTTTCCACTGGGGGGATGTGGCCCTCAGCACTCCCTCCAAAAGGGGTCCCTTCCCCTAAACTAGTCCTGCCCCCTCCTTGATGAAGGAAATTCAGAGCTGGACCATCTCTAACAGATGGATGTCCAGCCTCCACATAAATCCCTCCAGCAACAGACCCACCACCAGCAAACAGGCAGTAATGCCAGAGAGATGACGTTATGATTCCCCAAAAGCCCTTGGGAACAAAATGGTATTCACTGAGTGTCTAAAGGATAGTGATGTAGTTGCCAAATGAAGTTCTCTGGGGACCCACTCTATTCCACAATCAGGTCACTGCCGTAGGAGGCCATTTCCTCAGTAGCCCCCACCCAACACCCAAAGGTGGCAGCACCCAGAGCAGGCCCTCAGCTGATGTCCACAATGAAGGGGCAGGTTTGTTCCTGCTGCAGAAGAGACATGCAGTGTAAGGCAAAGAGATGCGTAACTGGCAGAGAGAAGATGCAGGTGGGGAGGGAAGCATGACCAGGAGCCTGCAAGGGAGAGCAAAGAGCCCTCCTGGCCACAGAAGAACATCTGGTACCAGAAAGACCAGACCCCGTGGCAGACGCTGCCTTTCCCAAACAAAACTGCCTCTGGCCAGCTTGGAACACCAGCTGAAAGGAGACTTAGAAATCTATCTGACAGCTAGCCAGTCAGTCAAAGCAGCCACATTGAGGACTAGAATCATTGTGCATTGTTTCCGCTTCAGTTAACTCCAAGTAACAGAATAATCCATGCTGCAATTCTGTTTCCATGCAAAATTCAATGTAATCCAGATCCCAAAGCCATTCTAGTGGCGCTGATCCACTGAAAACCAGTTGTGCTCAAATTCCAATGAAATCAACAAGAGGCTTGGTTTGGGCAAGAGACTAGCCTCATTAATTTAAAACCTCCTTTAAAAAACTAAACAAAAACCAAAACCAGGGCAGTTGGCTGCATTTAGAGTCAAGTACATTCTGTGCATGTTTGAATGTATCATGCCACAGAATATTCAATATTTGGCGCAGAAGACAGCATCCTGGAAGCCTCTGCTTTCATTTTAAAATCTAGCCTTCGCAGGTGTGGAGATCGTTCAGGAAGAGTTGCACACCTTGACTGGTGCTAACTTCCAATTCAGCAGGTAGCTGGACAGGAGTGAGTGATATATATCATTCCCTGTCCCCTCCCAGGTTATCTGCGTATTAGTTTCATTTTGGCATGAACAGGCATTTTCCGGGGGCAGAATCTGTGTCGGTTTGGCACAGACTGTGGATTGTGGGTGGCAGTGAAGAGACGGCAGAGTGTACTTAGCCCTGGTTATGCTGCGCTTCTTTATAGAAACTCCCAACTAGCTATCAGGCAGCCTCAAAAGGAAGCCAGCTTAAGATTCCACCCCAGAAAAACAAAACCACTAATCGCATCCTCTCCCTCCAGACACTTACGAACAAGCCCACCAAAACCACCCTGACAGCTAGCGAATGGCTTGCTTTTGTAGCATCTAACATGATCTGACATTTTTTGGTGTTAAACTGATCCTTGGGAGGAGAGCCAATATGAAAACACACACACACACACACACACACACACACACACACCCCAACCACCTCCAGTTGGATCAGAATAGGAGAAGCAGGCAATAGGGCACTTGCAGGAAGGGAAGCAGGAACACCCCAGCCCTGCCCTGCCCAAGAAGCAGAGCTGTCTTTGTTAACTTATTCCAAACTTCCTTCCGTGTGTCAGACCAACAGGATAAATAGACTTAGAAAAGTGGAACACGAGAAATGAATATAGGAAAGGCTTCCACAAAACCAGCCATCCACAAAGTGGGTTGCCTGCTGCATCTCTGCATGAGTCACTGATCCAGCACAGCCGATTTCCAATCCAGAGGAGGAAGGTTCCCAACAGTGACTCATGCAGAAACACAACAAGCTGCAACTCTGAGAAGCAGCGGGGCAGGTGACAAATCCTACATCTTGTTCTAGGGCAGAGGACAGGCTTAGTTCCCCACCCCAAAAACAGTATCCCAGAGTTTGATTTTCTCCCCTGAATGGATGCTATTCATTTGTATGAGGGAAAACAAAACACTAGCTCACATATCATAGAATTGTAGAGTTGGAAGGGACTCTGAGGGTCATCTAGTCCAACCCCTGCAGTGCAGATGGCCATCTCCTTTGCTTGCCTGTTTTCTGATGGCTGCACACTGTGGTTAATCTGTAGAGAAACATGCTTTTGCCTTTGCTCCTCTGCCATCCATCCTCTACCTCGCTGCCTTCTGCCAAATCACACCATTGGCTCATCTTGCCCTCAATGTTGTCCACACGGCAGGCCCTCTCTCCTGGTCTTAACTGGGGATGGAACCTGGGACCTTCTGCATGCAATGCACACACTCTGCTCTTGAGCCACAGATCTTCCTTTGTGGAGATCAGTAGCAGAAGTTTCTGAACCATCTCAGATAGCAGGAGTTCTGGGGCCAGATGAGGCAGGGTCAGCAAATTTTTTCAGCAGGGGGCCAGTCCACTGTCCCTCAGACCTTGTGGGGGGCCGGACTATATTTGGGGGGGGGGGAATGAATGAATTGCTATGCCCCACAAATAACCCAGAGACGCATTTTAAATAAAAGGACACATTCTACTCATGTAAAAACACGCTGATTCCTGGACCGTCTGCGGGCTGGATTGAGAAGGTGATTGGGCCGGATCTGGCCCCCGGGCCTTAGTTTGCCTACCCATGAGGCAGATGGAAGAATAGGCTCACTTAAGTAAGTCCAACAGGCAGCTTCATGCGCATCCAGAAAGCAGCAGAGGAGAAGACTGGGTCAGGATCCTGGTAGCAAGAGACACTGCCTCCAAATGGGCTGCAACTGTGGCCTCTTCTTCCAAAGGCCAACCTGGGCAGCCTCCTGAGGTCAAGTCCCTGGGGAAGGTCACATTTGCTCATTATTTCAGCCCTGAATTCAGCTTGGCCCAAAGCACTTCTTGCTTGCTAGTTTATTTACTTTTAATGCTCTGCCAGGGTCTCATTAACCAGACCCTGCTGAGAGTGCTGTGACATTCTCAGATTAATGGTGCCCTCTGCCAGCTGCTATTAGCAGCTTCCATTGCCACCCCGATGCCCATCAAGCCTGCGAATGGATGTTTTCTAAGCACTGATAAAAAACGCGGCCAAACATTTGTGCCTCATGAGAGTTGCTGCAGCATTTAAATCATTGCCAGCACATCATAATGTCGCAGGATCAAAATCTCACAGGGTCTTCAAGAGAACAGACAAGTCGACAAGGAAGCCATCCTAGGAACACTTTCTTAGTGGCAAGTGCCACTGAAGTCAATGGGACCTACTTCCCACCCACCCTTTTTTTCCAATGGGACCTGCTTCTGAGAAGACAAGGCATAGGGTTGCCCTGCCGGTGATCTGGCATAGCAACAGGGTTTGGATGCAGGTGCCAGCATCCTTCTCACCAGCCAGAGAAACTAGAAAGTCAGCAAGAAGAGTTCTGCTAGTTCTCCCTGACAAGTTTTCTATGGCAAACACCCCTTTTCCATAAAGGCCCATGCTTGCCTGAAATAGCACTGTACAGGAAAGGCTTTGCCATTTGCTAAACATATAAACTGTCCTGGGCTCACCCCATGGGCAAAAAAGTCACCGTTGGTTTTTGGGAATTAAGAGAAGCACCATCCCTGGAGCGCAGGAACACAAACTTCTACCTCTTTCATCTCCCAATCTTTCCCAACAACTGTTACGCAGATGACTTCTTTCGTCAGGTATGTGCTTCTATTTTGCTGAGCTGGATGCTGCCGTGGGTGGTTTAATGAGGCATTATCGCCCTCCCACAGATTCTCCCAACAACAGCTGCTGCCCCAAGGCCAGGGCCGGGCAGCCGGGTATACATAATCTCTGGAAGCAAGTCAGATTTCTGGAAGTCCATTTTACTTCCCTACTGTCTTTTCTCGGGGCATCATGCCATGTGGAGGCAGCAGCAGCAGCAGCAAAGCCTCTCCTGCTCCCACTTCTGTGTATTCTGTGTGATCTTTCTTTCTTTCTAAAAAAACTAAGTTTCTAAGGCCCTAAGGCCATAGGAAAGAGTATGAGAAAATGTCTGCAGTGCCTGGGAAAAGACTCATAAAGCACACCACGCTGCCTGCAGGTGTGGGGGGCTTCGGTGACCCAAATTCATCTCCACACCTGTTTCCCTGGCTATGAATGGTCCTTCTGTAGGAGTTTTTCAGGAAAGTGTGCCTTACTTCTGTGGAATACAAGAACTGCCTTCTGCATTTTCTCCTGACATCTGGAATTCAGAGGCATACTACCTCCAAACATGGATGCTCTGCTTTAGCATGAATTTTTCTAAACCGGAGGTGGGGAAGCTGATGTCCTCTGGATGCTGAAAGACTACAGTTCCCTTCATCCCTGACCCATCATGCTGGCTGCTGGGGTTAGTGCAAGTTGGGAGTCCAATAACACCTGGACAGTCACAGGTCATCTCAATTGAAATATGTGGCTACCCAAGAGTTCTGCTTGGTTCTGCTTCCACCATCCAGGTAGCGCTCATTTCTGGAGTGGGCCATTAGATAAAAGCCATTGCTTGGGCATGGGCAACTTGCAGCCCTTGGCTGATTTCATGCAGATTGGGGAGCATGGGCGATGCAACAGCAAAGGGGTGGCACAGAGAGAGAGGGAAGATGGTGAAGTTCCATGTTTCCCCCCTCTGGTCCCTCCCCCTTTTGACCCTGGACCCCCCTGTCTCTAGCCGCTGTCCACCACAGGCTCCACCCACTGGGATTCAAACAGAGCTGGATATAGGGCAGCATGACCACTTCCCTTGTACTGGGTGTTGGGCTGAGGGGGTGCCACAGGGTGCCACAACTATGATGCAGTGAACTGAGCAGAATGGAAGCCAAGAGGCAGGGGCGGGTTTGTTTGCCAGATTTTGCCCTCTCACACGGAAAAAGGCCTGGCCCCCAAATTGTGGGGCTGTGGCTTTGGCAGCAGGACAGACGCTGTCAAAAAGGGCTGAGCCCAAAGCCTTGGCAAGAGCCCGAGCAAGGGAGGCTTCTGCCTAGAGCGCTACCTTGCCTAGTCGGGGAGAGAAGAGCCAAGCACCTTGGGAAAGGGAAAGGGAGACGTCGCTTCCCCCTGGAGGATGCAATGGGTTCTGACTGCAAGCTGATTACATCAGCACAGGGAGGATGCGGCAGCAGTGCCAAGGGAAGCAGAACAAAGATCAAAGGCAAAACAAGTGCCTCTGTCCTATTAACGGCCATTTGCATAAGTAGGGGTGGATCTCCCAACTGGTTGGGCTGGAAGTTCACTCTGGGCTGGATGCAGCAAGGCAGCTTGTTCAAAAGGCGCACCAGCCCCACTGCAAGAACACATCTCTCTGTGTGAGAGAGAATGTGCCCCTTGCTCTGCACCAGGTGTGGGGAACCCCTGGCCAAACCACAACTCCCACCACCTCTAGCTTCTGCAGGAGCTGATGTGAGTTCAGCAATACCTGGAGGAGCAAAGGTATTTGTGAACATGTGCACCGTCAATGTGCCATCTTATGCTCACATCAGAGACTTATGGCACCCAACACTAAGCCATCACGGTGGGGGAGAGGGCTGTGTCAGCCATTTGTTGTGCTACTGAGTCTTTTCAGAGCCTTTAAGGGTTAGAGTTTCTATATTCATGTTCTACAGGCTCTCTTTAAGAGTTTAAGCAAAATTGCCTGGCTAAACTCAAACGATCTTACCATACTTTTAATGCTTTTTGTTTATTGTCACCCTTGTCTGCTTTGTCATTTTAATGTTTATAAAGGTTTCAGCTGATTTTTATTATTGCTTCTTGTACACTGCTTTGGTATTTGTTTAATTGAAAGCTTTTAAATCCGTAAGTTAACAGAAAAGAAATGGAATGGTTTGGACCAGGGCACTGCATGTTCCACAACCCCACTCCAGCAAGTAATACAGCATTTATTTGCTTATACAACTGCCTTTCTGGGGAAGCTCTCCCAATACAGCATATTGTCATTAAATACACATAAAATGCACACCAGCACACGAAACAAATAAAACCTAGGAACAGAAACACACAGAAGTCCGGCTTGCCAGGATGCAAGAAGAGCCCTGCTGGGTCAGGCCAATGGCCCTTCTGTTCTCCCAAGGGCCAACCAGATGAGGTGCCTTCCCTGCGTAGAGCATGGTGCTGATAATGCCAAGGTTGCAGAGTCAATCCTGGTGCGGCACAGCTGCCTATTCCTGCAGGGCATCATAACTAGATGATCTTCAGGGACCTGTCCAACTCTACAGTTCTCTGATTCTATGTCTATGGGAGAAGGATGGACCATAGCCCATCTTCTTAGGTTCTGCTGTGTTGGACACTTGTGCAATTTTGTCACTTGGCCAAAGACTCTGAAGTGCTGGGGCTAAATGAGTTTCTTGGGGGAAGGAACCAGGGACATGAGGGGTCACCATCCTGTCCCTGCTGCTTCTGAACCTCGACTGTTCTGGAAGGCAGGCTTGAGAAGATGGTCTCTGAAGATGAGCTCAAGGCCCGGTAGGCTCATAAGGTTGTAGGCAGTCTTTCAAAAAAATAATAATAATTTAATAATAATTTTAAATTTTAATAATTTAAAAAATGCTCCAAACTGTTGCAGGCATAAAGCAGAGCTATAGCTATGGGGGAGGGGGGAGCTGTTTTTTTTTTTTGTTTTTTTTTGCCCTGGGAAGCCTCCAGAGGGGTGCCATCGAGGCTCCCAGCCCCCCCCTCTCTCTGTGTGTACACAAATGCATGTGTGGTGAGTGTGCCCAACCTGGGTGAAATGGGGCTCACATCCTGCCTCAACAAACACCATCCACCAAGGATCATGGAGATACCTGGCTGTAGCATTTGACAGCTCTGCGTGCCTTTCACTCTCCCTGGTCACTGCCAGACAACCTGTGCTTTGAGCAGAGTGGATTTGATTTAAATCATGATTTAAATCACTAGTCAGTAAGATTTGATTTAAATATTTTTTTTACAGAAAGACTCATTGTTGAGGGTATAATTTTAATATTTACAACAAGACAAAGGTTTCATTTTAGGAATAATAAATTTTCAGAGTAGTTTTGCTTCTACATTCAGGTGCCTATTCTGTACAGTTAAGGGTGAGTGCAGTTGTTGAGAGCCAGTGGGATTGGGAAGAGCTTGCCAGCCCTGAAGTGCCTTCAAGCACTTGCCTCAAGTCTGAGTTGAACACACATGCACAATCATTACACAAAGATCCCAAGACTTGCGGAGTACTGTATTCTGCGCACAAGGTTGCACTTTCATTTTTACTGCTTCACACTTAAGCTACTTGTGCAGATCTATTCCACTCCAAACAATCTATTCATTGAACCTCTTCGAACTTAGCATTTAAGGGGTTGATTCTGTTGTATGTAAATTTGCAAAGGAACGATGGGATTAAGGGTTTTTTCCTCAACTCTGTATTTTTATTTTATAACATTTTTTTCCTGTGAAGAAAAGGCATGCTATCTCTGTAGACACAAATTTACACTTTTAAGAACTGCAAAAACAAGCATCTGTGATAATCTCATTAGAAAAACTGCCCCAAATAATCTTACAGAAACCTCTCGAAGAGCATGACATTGTGAATGGATTAATGAAATTCAGTTACCAAACAAACAAACATTGCATATAAAGCCTCATGCTACATAATTTTTTTAAAATCCTTATTTCCTGATGAATAGCCTTTGGACTATAATGTAAAAATAGAAAACTATCTTTAGAAAGATGTTTCCTCCAAAAGCATTTTAAGAAATCCGATTTAAATCAACAAAATCCAATTTAAATCAACAAAATCCAATTTAAAATTTAAAAATCTGATTATTATTTTTATGAAAAAATCAATCATTGATTTTTATCCACCCTGGCTTTGAGCTCCCAACCTGGATGATTAGATGATTACCAGCTATTTGCTGAGCATTCACTCTTAGATGCTTGCAGGGAGGTTAGAGGACGTTGCATCTAGCAAACATTATTCCACACTTTCCAGTGCATTTTTCCTGTTACTTTGCCTGTTACAAAACACTCAGGGGTGGTTGGATGGGTCTGCTGTGCAGCAGCTCCAAATCCAAAATCAGCCACAATTGGATGTATGCTGTCCCTTTCGATACCTTCCTGCAACATCTCTGCTTCATGCTGCAGCCAAGACCAACAAAATGACCATGCTGGCTGGGGCTGATGCCAGTTGTGGTCTAAAACATCTGGAGGGCACCAGGTTGGCGATGGCTGCTCTAGGCAAAGTGACAAATCCTTGTATGTAAGGTTGCCAGCTCCCCTTCCCCCATTTTACTGGCACATATTCCTGACCCTTTAACAAAAGCTCAACAAGCAGATGTTAGAAGGTGATCATGTTTATCTCTATTCTGTGAAAATATCCCCCTGCTGTTATCTCTACGTTGAGCTCCTGCAAAAGATACAGGAACAAGCCAAGCCTCGCCCCGCCCCCCTGCCCCGGCCAGTTGGCAGCAGAACTGGCAAGGAACAAAGGCAGAAGCAAAAAAACCGGTTGGCTAAGTTTTAATGGTAAAGGATCAAAGGCATTATCCTTTATGAAAAGGGAAAAGATGCCAGCCAAGTTCCCTGGTTCAGTTTCCTTATAGCCTGCCTACCTGAAGGTTGGCAAGGCGGCCAGCTGATTTTAATCGCACCCAGCAAAGTGCTCCCACTTTTCAGTCTATTCCAACCTTTCCAGTCTAACTGGCAAAGTTGAGGGGAAACTGCCAGCATCCTGAGGCCAGAGGCGTAAGGTGATCTGCATGGGCAGAACAAGTGGGCAGGGATTTATGACCGGAGCAAGGCAGGGTAAGTGGGTGGGCGGGCGGTGGATCACAAGCCAACCAATCCTGCCCAACTGGAGATCTCTGCAGGGCCCAAAGAGTTTAGGGTTGTCAGCTTCTGTACTGTACTCTGCTCCTGTGTCTTTAACCACAGGCTGGCTTGAAAACTTCAGGAGGTAAGAACTGCTCGTCAGACACACATTCCTCCACCCTTCCATTCCATGTGATGAAAAGCTTCACCAGCCAAATTCTGAACATTAAGGTGCTGTTTCTAAAGACACAGGAACAGGCCAGGACAGCTGGCAGTCCTTACAATAGTTTTAGATTAATCTGGGCTTGTACAGCTTGTGGATCCATCAAGTCAAAATCAGCCAATAGCCACCCACTGTGTGGCCCAATAATAATATATTTTGGGGGTTTTTTGGAGCATGCATAGGAATTGCAAAAGTATGTGGGCTGTTATCAAGTGTCCAGAAAGCCATAATACTGTATGCAGCTAGTGAGCTGCCATCAGCTTGGGGTGGAGAGCTGTTTAGCTGAGCAACCCGGGATCAGGTACTTCACTTTAGAAAGCCATTGATAAATCTGCATACATCAAGGAACCTAGGAAAGAGCAGGAGGATGAGGTGCTTGTTTGCTACGCTGTCTATGCCAACTTATTGTATGCACATGCCCCATAAAGGTAGTACATGAGACCACTCTGTGCTCATCCCTGCTTACAGGAAAACTGGGGAGGAAGCAGGCACAGCAGGTATGTTCCGAACTTAGGCTGACTGTGAGAAGTCACTTGTTGCATTGGATTGATTTCACAACTGTTGGCACCTAAGGATGTGAGCAGGGCACCTGGAATGTTCCAGCCAACCCCTCAAGAACCTGACCCAGGTTCCTGCTGGCTGCTGGTCTTTGCTAGTTAGGATTGGATGGCTGGGGTGATCCAGGATGATCAGTGCCTCGCTTCATTTGGGGAGCAGGGGCAAGGGCGGGCAGCAGCTAACTCCTTCCCATTTGAAGGAGAAATTTGTGAGATCTTCAGTAGTCATCCATCCATCCAAAGCAATAATTGGGCTCCCTTGATCTGAACAATTACTGGGCAATCTCTAATGTAACAATTCTGGGCAGGTGATTTGATTATGTGGTGGCAAGTACAACTCCAGACATGTCTGAATGAAACGAGTTGTTCAGATTCTTATCAGTTTGGCTTCAGGCCCAGTTTTGGTACTGAAGCTGCCTTAACTACCCTGGTGGAGGAAAGACAGACAGGGAGAACATTGCCCTGTTGATCTTCCCAGGTCCTCTGGGCTGCTTTTGATGCCACTGAATGCAGTCTCCTTCTAGGCTCTCTGGTTAGATTAGGTGTTGGGGGGGTGACATTACCCAGGAAAGTAAAAAGCTCCTTTACTCTACCATTAGGCCACCTAGCTTAGGACTGCTCATGCCAGGTGTGGGGAACCTTTGGTCCTCCAAATGTTGCTGAATGACAACTCCCATCAGCCCCAATCAGCAAGACTAAGGATTATGGGAGCTGTAGTTCAGCAACATCTGGAGGGCCAAAGGTTCCCCATGCCTTGTTCACACTGACAGCCAACAACTCTTGGGGGTTTCAGATGGGAAAGTCCCTACCTCACCTGGTGATGGTGGGATCTTCTGCAGTGGCTTTGACTCCTGTCTGCCAAGCCTGACCCCAGAAGCGGTACTGGGGAAACTGGTGCTGTCACATGGGACTGTCCTGGGGGTTAGGTACTCCTGGTTTGAATTCTAAACCCCTAAAAAGGCTTCATCCAGTATAAGTCTGGGCACTCCTCCTCCCACCAGAAACCAGCTCACATGGTGCTTTTGGTTCTTTGAAGGAGGCTTTGCTCTGAGTACCTGCACTGAAGTTACACTGGCAGAAGCAGCGAGCAAAGCTGTCACAAGCAGTTATAGATGAATCTGTCTATTTGTGTTCTACATCACTTCTGCATGTTTTTACTCGTGGTTCAGTGCTGTTCCATTTGCGCATTAATAGTATGTAAATAAACATTTTCTTTTTCTTTTCTGCTGTTTCTTTTCTGCTTTATTGTTCATCAACACATCTGTACAACACAAACGTTCATTCATTATTATCCATAAATCAAAATTGTCAAACATCACACCAACACCAACAAAAAAGCTACAAACTCTCTGACATTAAATTTTCTTTATCAACCTATGACTTCCTGTCCTTTCCACATTTCTTCTGTCACAATAGCTATTTAAATCCTTGCTTCAGCACTTTTAAACTGCCAAGAGCCGCATCAAAACATTTGCAGAAGTATGAAATCTGCTGGATGACTTAAGTTTAAAGCTGCACATCAGAGGTGCAGATGAGGTTATTTCATATAGATATATACAAAGATGGGATTCTTCCAGCCTGCCTATTCTCAACATGGACCTTATGAAATCTCGCCTCCCTTAAGATGCCTGATTTGAATAGCTCACTCCCTGTTTTATTCTGGCTAACATTTGCATTTGTGTGGGGAGGTTGCAGAGGTTTGTAAAATTTTAAGATTAAACAGAACACAAACACAATTATGTTCTGTGTAAAACTGTTGTTGTTGTTTTTAACATGGTCTTTAGCTGCCCTGAGAGCACTTTTGTGGCATGTGTCAGAATATAACTTTTCAAAAGTAGTAATAGAATAATGGAAAAACAGGTCTTTGGTCCATTTAGTTCAGTTTTGTCTAGACCAGGCTTTCTCAACCTTGGGTCCCCAGATGTTGCTGAACTACTAATCTCAGGTCCTGCTAGCTAGGGATGATGGGAGTTGTAGTCCAGCAACACCTGAGGACCCAAGGTTGAGAAAGGCTGGTCAACATGGACAGGCAGTCGTCACTCTCTAGGGTTTCATTCCCAGCCCTACCTAGAGATGCCGAGGACCGAACTAGAAGACAATATTCCACCACTGAGCTGTGACTCCCTCCAAAATTCAACCTTTCCTATACAGTTGTACCTTGGTTTTCGAACAGCTTGGTTCTTGAACATCTTGGCTCACGAATGCCACAAACCCGGAAGTGACTGTTCTGGTTTGTGAACTATTTTTGGAAGCTGAACATCCAATGAGGCTTCTGTGGCTTCCAATTGGCTGCAGGAGCTTCCTACAATCAGAAGCCACACTTTGGTTTCTGAACCAAACCAAATGTTTTGGAAGTTGAACGGACTTCCAGAATGGATTCCATTCGACTTCCTAGGTACAATTGTACTGGGAATCAGGCTCAGGCTGCCTGGGTGAAAACCAAGAATCTTAGCCACTGGATTATATGGAGGAATGTGAAATATTTAAAACAAATAAATGTTTAAAGACTTAAATAGAGTGTGCTGCAATACATATGCACCACCTGCCCCTGGCCCTGGCCCTTTGTGTCTTAATGCTTTGACTACAGCCTGCTGAACCAGTGGCAAGCAACATCGCAGCACCAGGTGGGCCAGTAGGAGGCGCTATAACGTCCACACTGCTCTTGTCCTAATGTGTCACAGGCTGCCCATTCAATAGCTGAGGGCACTTCTGGACTGCCACTGTGTTTGCATAGGATTCAGTCACATACTGGCCCATTCAGTTAGGGCTCATTTGGAACTCTTGTGCAACTAAATCAGGTTCTCCAAAACCAACCAACCAGGCTTTTTGTGATCAAGAAAGTGATGCAAAGTATGAGATAGAACTTGCTTTCACACCACGTCATCTAACCTACCTAAAAACAAACCGAAATGAATGCTCACTAAATAGCCAACCGCCAACCGCTAACCTCTCTGCAAACATATCAGGATATATGCTCAATAAACAGGTGGTCTGGAAGCAGGCCCAGCGTCCTCCAGGTTGGGGACTACAACATCCCTGACTGCAGGCCATGCTGGCTGGGCTGATGGGACTTGGAGCCCAGTGACACCTGGAAGGCCACAGGTTGGGGAAAGACTGTGTTATAGCACATCTTCTTTTTACAAAATATTTGCTTTGTTTTACTTTGCTTTCTGAAGGTCCCTTCCCTATGGCCTCACACGGTCATGTTTCTTCTCCCCGCTTCTGAGCATTTGGTTTTTTAGACCTTGACTATAGCCCCTTGCAGATGTACATCCCAACTTTCTCTTGTTTTCATAAAGGGCCTGCACAGGGCAGCTATAATGCATGTAGCAGCATTTCTCAAAAACATAACATGAGCTTCCCTTAGAGGAACCAGTTACAGCCCTGCTATTTGCATAGACAGCTGCTGACATGATCGGCTGCAGAGAAGAAGACATGCCAAAGAGAAAAGGGCAACCTCTTCTGCCGGTGCAAGGATATTTACATTTTCATGTATTTTAGCATCTGGCCCACCCTGCTAAATGAGAGCCCAACATTTAATTTAATGAGCAGTCAAAACACAGCTTCAACCAACAACTATACCAGCAAAATAACATTCTAATAGTATGCAACCACAAAAGACACACACAAACCTATCAAATAAAGGATCTCACATTGTTATGAAATTATGAAGCTCCAAGCTTTGCTAAGGAGTTGCAAAGGAAGGGGAAAATCCCAAAGAATACCTCGCTGTGTGACCTCAGGACAAAGGGCACCACCCAAAGCATGGTGGTGAGAGAGCAGGACTAGCACCTAGGAGACTAGGGTTCGAATCCCGACTCGGCCTCTCAGCCCTACCTACCTCACAGGGTTGTTGTGAGGGAGACTGAAATGGGGCATGGAAAAGGTGGCCCATGATTAGCCTACGAAATCTTTTGAACCAGCCCACCAGCTTTCTACTGCTTTCCCGCCTTGGCTTTCATCTTGCGCTAAAGCAGTTCAAGCCACCTTCTCTCGCCTTTCCCAACAAACTTGCTGCTTCCCTCGGGAAAGGTAAAAGAAGCTGGATGGAGCACCTTGAGGGATGGAGCAAGAGGGTGACGGAAGTCAGCTCTGTCAGGAGCTGTCACCTGCAGTGCCTCACTGTGAGGTTCCCAAAGGAGCTGAGCAGGACCAAGAAGGGGAGATCTTGCATCTGAAATGAGAAAGGAGTTCTTGAAAATAGGCATGTCCCAGGGATCACATTATTTGGGGGTTTAGAATCATAGAACTGTAGAGCTGGAAGGGACCCAAGGGTCATCTAGTCCAACCCCCTGCAATGGGAAGGATGCCTTCACTGGTATCTGTCTTTGTGTATGCCACTGATGCACAGCATACCTTCAAACACCTAGGAAACAACTCTGTTAAATCACTTGGGTGGTACAGAGTTCACACCTTTCTTTATATTTCTTTTATAAAATCAAAAGAAAGAAAGAGGCAACAATAAACCACAAATGAAGGCAGGATTGAGGCTTTGCAAACACTGCATAGACTTTCAGCTTACACAGAACTCTCCAACAGTGAGGTTTTCTGCAAACTGAAAAACCTGAACACTGTCCATAGTTGATTCAGCAAAAGGTACTACATTTGTGGCTTGTTGCTTGAAGTGCAATGCGCTTCTGTGGGCAACTTCTGTGCAACATGGTAACTTGCCATTTGTTTGCCTTCCTCCTGGTTTTAGAGTTCTGGGGTTCTGCTTAATCACAGCAGAATCCCCCAGTCAAAGTTCCAGATGGGGTCTGCCAGCTGGCCTCAGGTACCCATCTGAGCATCCTTGTGAATGGCCACTTTTTCTGCACCTTGCAAAAGTTTGGGTGAATGTGGAGGGGCCGTGGGGGGGGGTGTTAGGGAGCGGAATCTCTTTTGCCCCAAACTACTACAGTGGTACCTCGGGTTAAGTACTTAATTCATTCTGGAGGTCCGTTCTTAACCTGAAACTGTTCTTAACCTGAAGCACCACTTTAGCTAATGGGGCCTCCCGCTGCTGCCGCACTGCCGGTGTAGCACGATTTCTGTTCTCATCCTGAAGCAAAGTTCTTAACCCGAGGTAATATTTCTGGGTTAGCGGAGTCTGTAACCTGAAGCGTCAGTAACCTGAAGCGTATGTAACCTGAAGCGCATGTAACCCGAGGTACCACTGTATTGCAACATCACCAACAACCACAGCCAACTACTGTGGCTTCTGCCTGGGGTGCTCTTGGTTTTCAAGCTGTGAGAATTGTATTATTAACACTCATCGCTCCAAATCATCAAAGTAAATAATTAAAAGGCACACACACACCTATTTTGCTGAGGTTGCAATCCACATAACTCCTCCTACTGTAGAGCCCAACTGCTGAAATTGGCCAATTTATCTTAGCGTGCCTTTAATCTGTGAGGGTTCTCCCATTCCCTAAAACATTATGCTGTGCTGTGATTGCCTTTTAACCTGCTGTTTAAGATCTGGTTTTAGCCACTGCTGTTTTTTAATGGTTTGCTTATCCAGCTAAGTCACACTCAGAACAAACCTATTCAAGTCAATGGACTTGAGTAACACAAGTCAGGAGCTAGCGTGGCACAGTGGTTGGAGTGCCAGATTGGGACCTGTGGGACCAGGGTTCGAATCCCCACCTGGTCATGAAGTTTCCTGGGTGACCTTGGGCAGGTCAGTGCCCCTCACCTTAACCTACCTCACAGGGTTGTTGTGGGGATGAAATGAGGGGGAGAAACGTGCACCCCACCTTGAGCTCCTTAAAGAGAAAAGGTGGCATATAAATGCAAAAAACAAATAAACCCACTGTATTTCAATGGGTCTGCTGTATGGCTAACATAGGATGTTACCGCATGGCAACTGCGTTCAGCTGTTCTAATGGTTTTATTGAACTTCCACTTCTATAAGGCAGCTTTGTGTGTCTTCAGATGGAAAAGCTGGATTTTGTCTTGTAAATCAAAACAATCAAAACTTTTAAAGATGAAATGCAACAACAACTAGTTCTGGGGCCATTGGAAGCATAAAAAATCCTTTCCACCTATGGCGGCAGAACAGAGTGCGTTGGCCCTGCTAACAGCCCTGCTAGATCCCCTGCTCAGGAGAGACTGGCATATCATGCTTGTGTGATGACACAACCATGGCATGAACTCTTGAGATGGACTACATGACACCATAAGCCAGTCACAGCGCACAATCTCTGCATGCCAAAGGTCCTGGGTTTTCAATCCCTGGCATCTCCAGGCAGGGCTGAGAGACTCCTGCCTAGACCTGGGAGCCCAAGTGTTGGTGGACTCCAACTCCCACCAGCCCAAGCCAACATGGCCAATGGCTGAGGAAGATGGGAGTCCAAGGACCTCTGGAGAGCCTCAGGTTCCCTCCCCACTGCTGCTCTACACTGGCTGGTAGTGGCTCCCTGGCCCTCCATACTGAGCTACAGCATCCTACAGCCCACCACACATCTTTGTCAGTCCCACACTAGGATTACCCTCTGGTCCATTTAGCCCAGGGCTAACAGTCTGACTCAGATAGTAGATACCTAGAGCAGAAGACAGCACGAAGTGCCAGTGCTTGGCAAGTCCTCAGATTCCCGATTTATTGTGTGGGGAAGGAAGGAAGCCCTTAGGGAGTTCCCAGCTTGAGGAGGAACTTCAGTGGAGCAGAGCTGGACACTCCTTGCAAGAGAACTGAGAGCCTCTTCTGCAGCTCTTTAGGCAAAAAGCTTCTCTCCCCCGCCCAGTGGCCATTTCCTTCTGCCTGGCCATTTCTTTAAGGGCTGTAGCTCAGTGGCAGAACATCTGCTTTGCCTGCACCAAGTCCCAGGTTCCATCCCTGACATTGCCAGGTAGGGCAGGGAAAGACTCCTTCGTGAAACCCTGCAGAGCCACTGTCAGTCATTACAAGGAACTAGATGGGCTGTTGGCCTGGAGCAGTACATGGCAGAGTCCAATGAGGCAACAGAGTGATTCTCTCAAAAGTAAAGCAGCAGAACCAAAATCTAGCAAACTCTGCCGGCAAGACAGCATGTGCCAGAGCGTAAGCTGTCTCTTGCTGGCTCATTTTATAAATCAGAATCTAAAGAACAGCAAGCAAGCAAGACTTTATAGGTTGTTCTTTTGGCCTTTAACTGTGTGTGTATGTGTGTAACACCCCTACAACAGATGATCTGAAATAATCTGTGCAGATAGGGGCACAGCTGGGCCACCAAGCCGATGGAAGGCACTCCATGTCTCTGAGGTCACCTGAGCCTCAAGCAGCAATAATGGATCCAGAAGGACCCCGAAGCTGTGCACCAGCTCCTTCAGAGGGACTGTAGCCCCATCAAGAGCAGGCAGCCTCCCACTGACCTGGTCTAGGGAACAGCCCAGTAACAGGGCCTCAGTCTCATCAGATTGAGCTTCAGTTTGTTGGCTCTCATCCAGTCCATTATGGAGGCTTGTTTGTTGCTTTGTTGTAGTTCTTATTTTTATTATGTATTTTGTTGTTTTTATATTGTAATTAAATGTTGCGAATTACACGGAGATCTACAGATGAAGGGTGGCATACAAATTTAATAAGTAATAATACGAATAGTTGGGCCTTGTTTTTTAAGGAATCTGGGTTAGAAAACAGTTTTTTAGGAACCCCAGTTAGAAAACAGCCAGACTTACAAAAGTGTAAGAGAAGCAGAGTTGACGGCCCTGCAGTCTTGAAAGTATTTATAGCCACTTCCCTTTGCTACCATAAGAGTTGTTTAGGCAAATGCACAGATGTGTTAATGAATACTGATCTCTGGGCAGATCAGAAAAGGCAGCTCATCCAGATTCACCCCCCCCCCGCCCCGCTTCTACTATTTCCTCTTTTGAAGCTCCAGGAGGCTTCCGTAATGGCTTTCTCTGCTTTCTCGAAATCCTTGGCAGGAGGCCTCCTGGGGAAGGGGATGCCATTCCGGGACAGAGCTAGTGACGGCAGAGGCAGTTCTCGCCAACGTCAATGCAGAAGCAGGGAGGGCGAGGGAAGAGAAGTGCTTTTGTGCGCCTTGCCTGCTCATTCTTAGGAGAGAGGGAGAGCCCTGTGGAATGACACCAGATGCACCAGGAACAAAGACTGGCAGGATTAGATGAAATGAACCAGGCGGCAATGAAAATTAGAAAAATAACCATCACTGAAAACTCTCAAGACAGGAGGCAAATCAGGATCTGTTGGGATAGCAGGGTGGTTTGCAGTAGTTCGGGCAATTGCTAATTGCTTCTCAGTCACAGGGGTTGTATCCACACTCAAACAAGGCTGTGTTGTAATCTCTGATCAGCAGATTGGGACTTGTGCATACAGGTCATCCCAGTGAGTAGCTTGTGATGGGGTGCAATCAGCCATGGGCTCTGTGCCCTCAAGTCAGTGTTTTGCAACCCAGCTCTCCTTTGTTGGATGGACCTCGAGGTACTAGTTAAAAAGAAAGCAACGTAGACCCTGGAAGCTTGGTGTCTGTCTAAAGAGGGACGAGGGATCCAGATACAGCGAGACCCAGGGATCCAAAAAGCTACCAAGCTACAAATGGTGTTGTGAACTTACTTGTCCAGCATCAAATATGTATGAAAAAGTCCTGTAATAGCTTTCATTCAATTGTCAAGGATGCTGCAGAAATGGATTTCATGAATCAGTAGGGGGCTAGTCTAGATGTCCTTTGGAGGTTCCTCTTGACTCTATGATTGTGTACTTTAGTGCTGACTTGACCCTTTTTATTATCTATTATTTTTATTTTATTTATCACCCAGCCTTCATTATAAGGTCCCAGGGTGGGTTATAGCATTAAGAACAACATTAAAAACTCTTAGGCACAGTGTGCTTACAGTTTCTGATTCTATGGTTAATTTTAACTGATTTTCTCTATCGTTTCTCTTCTAAACCTTTGTTGTACACTGTTTGGAAACTAGCATGTTGAGCAGTCTATACACTGATGAAATAAATAAACCAACCAACCAACCAAAGTGAGGGTTCTTTAAATGCTGCTGCGTTAACTCTCGGCCCAACAGGAAGATGCTTATAGGAACATTCCATTCTCATAACCAACAATCGCTTTGTGAACCCCAGTCTATGGACACTTGAAGATCTCAGAGAAACATGCTCAGAGAAACATAGCACCGTGCAGACATGCCTTTCAATATACATTCCCCCCCCCACCTGCAGAATGCTGTGGCCCCCACTCAATCCTACTTCCTCCAGGGACTCTCCATGGCACGTGTGAACTGCCTCACAGGGGAAAGCTTTTCAAATTTTGGGGTTCCTCTTCCTGGCAGAGGTGAAATGGAGATATTTCACCTAAGGCCATCTTGGATTTTATCAAATTGGAAGGTAGCTTGGCTGACATGCCTTCTGGAGCTGTTCTAACCTTCTGCAGCCAGCACCCCCCTTCATCTCCCCCAACCCCCCCAAAAAGAAAGAAAACGAAAAAGATTTGGGACAAGGGTGAGGCCCGGACTTTGTACCGGAGTAGTGACGGCTGCTGACATCACTTTCCATGAGAACGTTTGCATTGGCTCTGGCACTGCGGCAGCGCTCTCCACCCAGCAGGGACGCTCCCCAGCTCCACTCCAGATCCAATTTCAATGCTTGTTTGCACAGAAAACAACACAGGAGACAAAAGGAATGTCCAGATTTAAGCCGAGGAGCTGCCTTGCACCATCTCCGGCCCCAAGGGGGGAGGGACTTCGACAGCCATTCAGAGAGAGAATGTGCTTGGCTCATGGGGATTCAGTCTGACCTGCCCTTCCACTCAGCTCTCAAAAACTTTGCTATACGTTGGATATTTATTCACCGAAACGGGTGAGGAAAGCCCCACCTTCCCCTTCCACAAAAGGCAAAATCATAATTGGCAGCGACGGAGGCTGTTTCTTGGCAGATGGACCTGCAAGAGTCAGACCAGCTGCAATGCGGAGTGGGGTATGTGTGTCCGTACACACAGAGACACACAAATGCACACATGCACAGCAGAGGCTTTTGTTTATTTGGCTCAGTCACACACAGCCTCTCCCTGGCTCATGCACACAGCCAGCCAGCCAGGAGGAACTTCTGTACCAAAGCATGGTCCATTCTTCGTATACTCTCAACCCTTAGCAAAAAATGGGGGAGGGGTGAAGCTGCAACTCTCCAGATGCTTCTGGACCACGACTCCCACCATCCCTGGCCATTGGCTGTTCTGGCTGAGGCTGATGGGAGTTGGTGTCCAGGACACAGTGCCCTAGCCCTTGTGCAGAGCTTCCATTGCACAGAAAGAAGAGCTTTCTCAGAGCTTTGCTACCACGGCACTAGCAAAATAAACTGGGGGTGGGAGGAAACAGGGGGTCAGCGGCAGGGGAAACCTAACACTTTGGTGGGTGGGCACTCCAGCCCCCAATAAAAGTGCTGGTTTTGACCTATAAAGTCTTAAATGGCTCAGGACTGCAATGCCTCAAGGATTGCCTCTCCCCATATGAAGCGACCAAGTCGATGATGGCTCGGTAATTGTATGGTTTTGTATTTTTATTTTGTGAACTGTCCTGTGGACTTTGGCTGAAGGGGAGAAATATTAGGTCAGTGAGTGCAGCTACAGAAATTCCAGGAAGCCCCAGGCCCTCACTTGCGCAGGGCCCTTGACGCCACCAAGTGCTTCTCCACCCTTCCTCCACGCAATCGGATGCTGCTGGTACTGGAAGGGGGGTGATGTAACAGGATAATGACATCAGGATGTTTACACACACACACACACACACACAGAGAGAGAGAGAGAGAGAGAGAGAGAGAGAGAGAGAGAGAGAGAGAGTTAGGAAGGCTTCCTCAAAAAGAGTCTGCCATTTTTGGAACGCACAGATATTAAGACACAGGTCTTTGGAGCCCTGCCAGCACTGAAGAGTATGATGGGGAGGAAAGCCACATTGCAGCACTAAGGAAGTTTGGCCAAATTCAGCATCTGCATATTGTTTCCAAGGGGGGGGGAGGAAAAAATAAAACTTGCACACATTCCCCCCCCCGAGGAGCATGGTGAAATAAAAAGCCCAGGGTCCCAGCATTTCCCATGGCAGGCAGAAGGAGAGTGCCAAGCCCACTGTTGGCACATGCGGCATGTGCACCGCCCACCCTGCCATGCCCCTCGCCAAAGGGCACTGCAGTGACGCACATCCCGCACAAAACGGTACAAGGCTGTGTGGATCCAACATGTTGAGGCTGCTCCATCCCACTCTTGCCAGCCCTGCGTGCATTCCAAAGTGGATCCTTTGCCAGCACTATCTCCGTGCTACAAGGCCTAACTCCCCCCCCCACCTCGTCCCCCTCTTTTAGAAGCACCCAGGACAGACCGAGTGCATTAATTGGAAACACAGGGTGTTGCAATCGCACATGGATGACTCTGCTTTCAGGAACAAATGTATTCATTCTTTGTGCTGGAAGCAGTTCCCCAAATGGAAGGGGGCACATTTTTGCTGAATTAGCTCATCCTCCCTCCCAACGTGAAGGCAGCAAACAGCACCACAGGGACCTCGCAGCCCAGGCTCCGGACACTGCAGCTGCGCCCAGGCAGACGTGCTGCTTGCGTCAGAGAGAAGGCCACACAGAGGTGGTAGTGGCTGCTTCAGAGATCCCTGCCTTTCACAGCCAGCGGCTGTTTGGAAGAGCTGGGGAAGAGATTTTGCCATGACTTAATTTGAGCCCGAAGGTCAACATCACATTTACAAAGTCAATAAGGAAGAGCAGAATAAAATAATAACAATGGGCAACATCCAACATTAGTCATATGCAGAGTCGAGCCTGATATCCATTGACTTCATTCGCACTACTCTAAGAATCCATTGGGTTCTACCCCATAAACAGCAGCTCCTTGGAACACGAGGGGCTCCTTTTCAAGCTTCAATCCAATTAAAGACATTTTTAATCAAGCAATCATAGGGATGCTAGGGGAGCAGGGGCGGGAGAGTGCTAGAGTCTTGTCTAGTCAAGTTGCATGGAATCAATTCCTGTTACCTCAGAGGATGTGGACAGGCTGCTTGGATGAGTGAAACCAACCACCTGTCTTCTTAATACTTGCCCATCCTGGCTTATAAAAGCGAGCTGGGCAGGGCTGGGCAATGGGCTCCACGGGGGGGGGGGGTGTGTGTGTGTGAATGCTTCCCTCTGTGAGGGAGCCTTCCCAGATCCACTGAAAGAGGCATTTATTAAACTGATTCTTAAAAATACATCTTTGGACCCAGCCAATATGGCCAACTATCACCCAATCACAAATCTTCCATTCTTGGGCAAGGTGATTGAGCGGGTGGTTGCTGAACAACTCCAGGTACACCTGGAGGATGTGGACCATTTGGATCCCTTCCAATCAGGATTCAGGCAGTCTCACCATTGGACTGAAACTGCCTTGGTCGCACTGGTCAATGATCTCCGGTGGGCTAGGGACAAAGGTGAAAGTTGTTTCCTAGTTCTGCTGGATCTCTTAGCGGCCTTTGATACCATCAACCATGACATCCTTCTAGAGGATGATGTCATCTAGAGGAGCTGGGGGCACTGTTATAAAGAATAATAATAATTTTTTTTTATATTTGTATCCCACCCTCCCTGGGCTACAATGGTTCCGATCCTTCCTCCTGGGCCATGTCCAGAAAGTGGTGTTGGGGGATGAGTGTTCAGACCCCTGGGCTCTCTCTTGTGGGGTGCCTCAGGGTTCTGTCCTCTCCCCCATGCTTTTTAACATCTATATGAAGCCGCTGGGAGAGATTATCAGGGGGGTTGGGCTGGGTGTTCATCAGTATGTTCATCTACTCCTCTTTTAAATCGGAATCAGTGAAGGCGGTGAAGGTCCTGTGTGAGTGTCTGGAGGCAGTTGGAGGATGGATGGCAGCTAATGGATTGAGGTTGAATCCTGACAAGACAGAAGCACTGTTTTGGGGGGGCAGTGTGTGTGTGTAGGACTCTCTGGTCCTGAATGGGGCAACCATGCCCCTGAAGGACCAGGTGTGCAGAATGGGAGTCATTTTGGACTCACAGCTGTCCATGGAGGCACAGTTCAATTCTGTGTCTACCAGCTCCATCTAGTACGCAAGCTGTAAGTACCTGCCCACAGACTGTCTCACAAGAGTGGTGCATGCTCTGGTTATCTCCTGCTTGGACTACTGTAACGTGCTTTACATGGGGCTACCTTTGAAGGTGACCCGGAAACTACAACTAATCCAGAATGCGGCAGCTAGACTGGTGACTTGGAGCAGCTGCCGAGGCCACATAACACCGATCTTGAAAGACCTACATTGGCTACCAGTATGCTTCCGAGCACAATTGGTGCTGACCTTTAAAGTCCTAAATGGCCTTGGCCCAGTATACCTGAAGGAGCATCTCCACCCCCATAGTTCAGCCCGGACACTGAGGTCCAGCTCCGAGGGCCTTCTGGCGGTTCCCTCATTGTGAGAAATGAGGTTACAAGGAACCAGGCAGAGGGCTTTCTTGGTAGTGGTGCCCACCCTGTGGAACACCCTCCCATCAGATGTCAAGGGAATAAACAACTATCTGACTTTTAGAAGACATCTGAAGGCAGCCCTGTTCAGGGAAGTTTTTAATGTCTGATGTTTTGTTGTATTTTTAATATTTTGTTGGAAGTCACCCAGAGTGGCTGGGGAAACCCAGCCAGATGAGTGGGGAATAAATAATGAATTTATTTTTATTTTTATTATTAGACTCATAGGCCGCGCTGGGAACCGCCAACACATCGCCTGCAAAAACTCTTTATGCTGCTGCTGTATACACAAGCATTGTGAGCTACAGGGAAGAAGGCCATGGTTCAATGCAGAAGCACTGACTTTGCATGCAGAAGGTCCCAGATTCAACCCCCAGTGTATTCAGAGAAATTACTCCTGTCTTAAACCATGGAGAGGTGCTGCTGGGGAGAGCATACAACAGTGAGCTCAACAGACCAACGGGCTGATTTGGTGCAAGGCAGCTTCTTACGTTCCTGTGAAATGTCCAGCAGTGCCTCTTGGGAACACAGAAAGCTCCCTTAAATTGAACCAGGCTCTCGGTCTCCGTACAGGGGAAGTGTTGAGATGCTGCTGGACAGCACACCTGCCATCCCTGATCATCCGACATGCTGACCGGGGTGGATGGGAGCTGGAGGGCCTTACTTTCCCCATCCCTGATGCAGGAAGTAGACACAGCCTTAATCGACAGCACAGTTAGCACGGGGGTTGATCCTGTCCTCGTGTGTGGCTGCTTTCCAGATGACTATTCCACAGAAATTGCCTTTCTTCCAAGCTATGAATGATCTCAGTCATCTCCCAAGTTCAGGCAAGTTCCAGTTCTGCCATTAACCACCTGCTCTGTGTTTATGGTCCAGGAACTAATTTTAAAAACAAAAAAACAAACAAACATCTATTTGTGAAACTATTCCAATCCAAGCAGACGGGAATCTATTGTTCAAATTAAGATTTCGAGGCACATGGCTGGTGTAAACGCTGAACTGAGGTGGAAAAGTAGGCTAAAAGCCCTGCCTAGGGCCGTAACTTTCTCAAGTGCAGTGACCTCAGCACTAACCAGCTACCCTTTACTGCTTGAATATTGAGATTTTAATCAAAGGAACACCTCTAGGCTCAGCTAACATCATGGAATTTCCACTTCTGGCTTTAAACTCATTGGAAAGTTTCAGTTCTCTTCAGTTCTTGAGAGCAATGTCAGAACTCCCCATTCAGGCAAGCTTGTAAATAGCTACTCGCCTACTCTTCTGCGGTGAGTAACCATTGCCACTAAGGTGAACAGCTAGAGAAGAATTTGCAAATTACGTGAGAGCTGCTTCTCTACCCTTGCCCACCCTTTCAAGAGCGAAAAAGGCCATCAGCGTCCTGGGCTGCATCCATACCACACATTTAAAGCAGATGGCTTCCCGCAAAGACTCCTGGGAACTATAGTTTGTTCAGAGTGCTGGGAATTGCAGCTCTGCAAGGGGGTAACCTAGATTTCCCAGGATTCTTTGGGGAAAGCCATGTGCTTTCTATGTGTGGTGTGCACAATGCCTTACACTGGGATAGAGAGGCCAGTGGGCAACTAATCCATGTAGATCAGTGGTGTCCAAACTTTTTTCAAAGAGGGACAGATTTGATGAAGTAAAGGGCCGTGAGGGCCGGCCAAAGGGTCAACCAAAGTGAGACCAGAAAACTCCTTTAAAAAAAAAAGACCCACCCCTGTTCCTCAGTTTTTGGGGAGTAATTCAATTATGGTACTGATTCACCAACAACGTTTAAAACAAACTCACATTTTTAAAAATTACATGAGGTGATGAATGACTGGATCAATGACTGAAAATATATGTAGCACTGGAAATGAATATATAGCGTAGGCAGCAGCATCTCGAGGAGTGTGCATGAACAAAGGCAAAGTGCTGAACCAAGCATTTGATTTGCTGGCACAGTACGGCCGCATGGTGTGTGCAGGATTCCAACTATGCGTGGGCAAGACCTCGTGCAAAGTCAGCTTGTACCGTGAGATCTCATGAGAAAAGCCCTTCCAGTCCTGGAGCTGTCGTGCAGTACAGGCACGGATAGATTAAAGGCTTTTTGCCTGCTGCATCCCCTTGGGGTTACCCTGTGCAAAAAGAGGTTTCAAGCTCTCAGCCTTGCTTCCTGGGCTAGACCCACTCGAGGTGCCAGCTCTGTGACTGGTAGGGGCGTTCTCCTCCTCTCTGGCCACCTTATAGACGGCAGGCTGGCCAGACATGGGTGGCTCCAAGGATAGCACCCTTTTCACATACACACATTACCGTTCGACCTGAACCCCCACGTAAGATGCAGGCTGACTGTGAATGCATCCATCACGTGAACTGCAAAGCCAGGAGGAAGCCTGGGCCACAATGCAGGCTGTGACTTTCTCTTTAAATCTTGTATCTTTCGTCACACTTCCACATTTGGGGAAATTAAGTAGTAACAGTCTTATCTGCCCACAGTGCTGCATTTTGCATGTGTGCCGAAGCTAGTAGTATTTCCAGATAATGTATTTTATTCTTCTACATGAAGCTGGGAAAAAGCATGGGGACTATCAGATTTCCATTTTTTAAGCAACCATTTCAAATACATCTGGCAGAAAGGTAACAATTGGTTCAGGGATTTGAAACCCTTCAGGTTCAACATAATGGGCCTCATCACTGACAAAATGCCATTGTGAACTGCTATGAGTGACTAGATATAGAGAAAATAGTTCGTTTGCATCAGGGACAAAACAAAACAAAACACCTTATGTATCAATGCACTAAGAAGCAAAGAGAATTTGGCTTCTACCTGCTTCAGTGAAAGGTTTCATCTAATGCAGTTCAACTGACCTGTAGTCAAATTTAGATAGCTTAACCCATAGGTAGGCAAACTAAGGCCCAGGGTCCAGATCCGGCCCAATCCCCTTCTAAATCCAGCCCACAGACGGTCCAGGAGTCAGCGTGTTTTTACATGAGTAGAATGTGTCCTTTTATTTAAAAATGCATCTCTGGGTTTTTTGTGGGGCATAGGAATTCATTCTACCCCCCTCAAAATATATATATATATAGTCCAGCCCACCACAAGTTCTAAGGGACAGTAGACCAGCTCCCTGCTGAAAAAGTTTGCTGACCCCTGTACGGTACTCTTGTACCCAATTAATCTGGTCATAAGCCCCAGAGGGCTTACTTCTGAGTAGCACTGCACTGAATGGGATGTACCAAAAGGAACTCACTGAGTTCTTTAGACTTCAAGTTATCCCATCTCCTAGCTGAAAGTTGAGAAGCGTTTCTGTGACATCAGAGCAGCAAAGCCAATAATAACACATAGCACTGCAGCTTCCATGGAGATCAGCAGTTCTGGCAGATGACCCTCAGATCATGAATTATAAAGGGCATTTGTCTAGATACATTTTTTTTTAAAAGCACATACCCTGATCACTGCTCTGTCAGCAGATCTTGAAAGGCTGCATGATTGGTCTGAAGTTCCAGTATCTATGTGCAGGCTTGCAATGGAATAATAAGGGACAGGTAATCCAATTAGCTCTTAAGAATCTTGCTAACATTAAACCAGGGATTCAAACAAGGGTTGCAGCTGTTGAGACGTATGAGTGGTTGCTACAGAAGTTGACTCCTGCCCCCCTTCCTCCAAATCAAGGTGGCCTCCTCTTGCCATTACAGGACATGTTTTGAGAGATATCCTTACCCTTCACCCCTCAGATTGCTTGGAAGTGTACAGCAAATGAAACTTGGTGAAACAAACAAATGTTAATCTCGGATACTGTTGGTTATACTGCATGTGATAAAATTGGAGAGGGGAAGAGATACCTTTCAAGATGGACAGTGGCACCCCGAAAAATCCAGCACCTTCCCCAGTAACTCTTCGGACCATTGGGCTGGTCCTGCTCTCAAACCCAATTTCCCAGGGCTGGCTCACCCATGCAGGAACACTGCTTCATTTCTTTACACTTGACGGCAGCTGAATGTGTGAACATATTCCATTGAAAAGGACTGCTCACATTCACATGTCAAAATAAGCTGCTAGTTTACCATGAATAAGCACTACATGCAGCCTGAACACACATCCCCTGGTGCGGACAGGAGGAAAATGCAGTGAAGTCAAAATTAAGCTTGGTTTGCTGTGCCACCCAAACCCAGGATCCTGGGCCAATACGATGGGGGAGACATGAATGCTCTGTTGGTGGCATCATAGCCATTGTGCTCTATTCACTGCAGTCATCAGGGAATGAAAACCAGCCCTAAGCATCCTTTGATTGGGTCACAAGGATACCCTGTGTGCATGCACACACACACATTTATTTTATAATGGAAAAGGCACTTCAAATTCTTATAGCAAAATGTTTCAGATTTCACCTGCATGAAGGCAGAAGTTGAAAAGCTTTGCTATAAGAATTCTAAATCTTTCTTTCTTTCTTTCTTTCTTTCTTTCTTTCTTTCTTTCTTTTTTTTGGGGGGTGTTTAATCACTAACACTGTTACAACAGTGACTAACTGCATCCTACCAGGATCTGTATCAAACTTTTCTGTTGTGTTGTTTGAAGCTTTCATTAGACACTTTTTATACACTACAGTTTGGAATGTGTTCAAAGAAAGTGTGAACGTACACGCAAGGGCCATTTACGGACCCGCAAGAGGGTGTGGCGTGGCAGAGATGGGCTTCCACACACTACGCCAAAGTGGACAATGACCCAGAACGTAACCCATGTGCAAAATGGGGGGTGCCGGTACCTGTGTGTGTCTGAGCATCTCATGACCCACACAGGGACTGCACCCTTCCTTGTAAGGATTTTGCAACAAGGAGCTGGTCTTAAGAGGTGGGATTCCAAGATATAACCTGCTGTGTTTATAACAGTAATTTTCCACCACCGCCACCACCTCTGGACGATGTCTCTCTAGCCCAAATCTCACACCACCCCCTACATATCTGTAGGTCTGTCAAACATTCTTCATGCTCAGGGTGAATTGTGGGAAATGGTATCACAGTGTGATTTGGAGAGAGGGAGTGCAGTGTTTAAAAAGAAATAGTGAATTCCACAGATGCTCAGATCTTATAACAACTAAATTTATGACCTGTATAACTCATGCTGATCACAACATGGTGTTTTGTTTTGTTTTTAAAGATTTTATTGGGCAGAGCCCAGAGTCTTTTTCAAGCACATCTTCACAACTGTCAGGGATAAAAACTTGTTGCTTTTTAAAGGGAGGGAGGTGAGATTCCCTGGAAACTTCCTCCTGACAGAGAAACTCCTGGGCCCCAAGGCAATGTTAGCGAAATCCAAGGCTGGTCCCATTGGTAGGCTTGGCCCCCGTTCAAGATAGGAGTGGCCAAACCTATTTGCAGGTTCTAAATGGGAGGCCAAAGTGGCTGACTGAAAAGCAAGAGCCCCCACAGGGCAGGAGCTCAGGAGTTTGAAAGTCCAGTGGGGAAAGTAGGCCAAGCAGGCAGCCAGAGACAAGAGAGGGCCTGTACAGGATGTGGGGTGGGCAGGTGAGGAAAGACCAGGAAAACTGAGTTTGACAAAGGAACTCTCCAAATCTTTACCTGCAGGAAGCATGCCTGCAAAAGTGGCTGACTTACACAAGGAAATGCATCACAGGATAAAGGAGGACACCCATTTGCATTGCTTTGCACAACCGAATTTATATGGTTTGGTGCACATTTGGAAATCATCACTGTAAATTAAGCAGAAATGCAATGCATGCCAAGGGGCGATGGGTAACTTCAAGGCTCCTGCTGGGCCTTTTTATGGTTCCTGATCCTCAAACCAGATGTGGACCAGAAGCCGCCCATCAAAGGCAGAACACCTTCAAGTAGAGGACTGTTCATTGCAGGACACTTGGCCACCTGAATGCCTGCCCCATTCTTCAGTGGAGGACCACGTTCTCTGTGTCCTCCTCCTCCTCTCCTCCACCCCCCAGGCCCTCCTTGCTTTTGCGGCTGTCTGTACACACTCCCTTCCCAGCAACCCCCACTTTTTTTACTGTCTCTGCTGCTTGTTCGCTGCATCTCTTTCCTGCCTCCTCCCCTCAATCCCCTGAGGATCTGAATGATTAACTCTAGGCGCTCTTCTGGGAAATGCAAGGGAGAGATGCTGCTGGCAATGGTCATTTTGGAGCAAGCCCCCTTCCGCCACCTCCCAACATCTCATTGGGAACTTACTCATAGCTAAAGGCAAAAATCAAGGAAATCTCTCTGCAGCCTGGCTGAGGCCTAAGGCTGCAATCCAGGGATGGAGAATCCAGCCCCATGAGCTTCAAGCAACACAGCCAATGGTCAGCTGTAGCTCAACAGCATCCGGAGGGCCACAAGTTCCCCTCCCCTGCTATAACCAGTGCTTTTTTCTGGGGTGTATGCAGGGGTACGCATCCCCCTAAATATTTTGTGAATCTAAGTTTAGCTTCATTTAGGGGCACTATTTCAATATGAGTAGGAAAATGAAAGTGCCCCTAAACATTTTTTTTAGAAAAAAAGCACTGACTATAACCACATGTTCCACTACCTAGGAGTAAGAACCACAGAGCCTGAACAGCTTATGGAGCAACAGACTTCTGTGCTTCAAAGTTGCTCAGTCATCCTAGCTTCTCAAGAATTTATTTCATAAAATTTACAAACTGACAAAAGAAGTTATGATAAAATGGGCTGTCAATTTTGGATATAATATTGATTATGATAACTGGGTAAAATTATGGAATGAAGGTGTGAGGTTTACGGCGTGTTCTACTTTAAAAGAAAATTTAATGAAAATGATGTACCGGTGGTATATCACTCCGGTTAAACTAGCAAAAATGTACAGAGTGAGTAACAAAGCTTGTTGGAAGTGTAAATTAAAAGATGGTGAATTTTTTCACATGTGGTGGACATGTGCAAAAAGGAAAAAATTCTGGGACATGATTTATAATGAAATGAAAAAACTTTTTAAATACACCTTCCCAAAGAAACCAGAGGCTTTTTTGCTAGGGATAATAGGGGATGAATTAAGAAAAGAGGATCATAAATTATTTATGCATGCCTTGACCGCCGCTAGGATTCTAGTGGCTCAAAAATGGAAAACCCAGGAAATCCCAACTTTAATGGAGTGGCAGACAAAAATGTTTGAATACGTAGAATTGGCGAAAATGACCTATAAGATTCGGAACCAAAAAGTAACAAAGTTTGAAGAGGAGTGGAGTAAATTTGTTGAGTACATACAGAATAACTGTAGAAACTTAAAGACTGTAGCAGGGTTAATATAAATCTTGTGACGTGGACAGAGTGTAAATAAGAATCTGTAAGAGAGGATGTTAATTGTGAAAGCTGAAGTAGGGAAGGAAGGAAGTCCGGGCCCGATAATGCGCATGGTAAATAAGAAGATACAAAAATGTTGAATGTAAGAGTATATGTTTTATTTAATTTTGTTTTGGAAAATCAATAAAAAGCATTTTTAAAAAAATTCATAAAATTCATTGACTGCTTAATGGAGAAAAAAACCTCAAAGCTGTTTACAAAAAAGTTAAAACTTAATTTTCACTTTAAAAAAATCACAATGATTTAGAGCATACAAAAAAAAGACAAAAACAAATTAAAACTCACATCAACTTCTAAACATCTGGGCAGGCTAGTCTGAACTAGAACGTTTTTACTAGGTGCTGAAAAGAATACAGAGAAGGCGCCTGCTTGACCTCAATAGGCGGGGAGTTCCAAAGTGCAATTGAGTTCTTCTTACAAAGACGAAACGGATATTCTGTGGCACCTGTAATAATGCCAATTCCGCAATCTCATGAGACTATCCCTGTGCAGGGATACAGAATTAGATGCCAACCTAACTAGCTAACTTTTCACACTGATTTCAATGGGATCCGACTTACGCTGGATTCAAACCACCACATCTGCCAGCTCCTCAGAAGTGCAGCATTCTGGACCCTGGAAAATGCAACACTGGCTGGCTGTTCAAAGCTACTGCGATTCCTGCATGGAATGAGACTGAACGGGGTTCAGAGGCATCTCCATGGTGTTTCTGTGCAACAAGCAATACCAAAAGAATCCACAGCCCCCATTTGGGGGAAAAAAATCCCTTTCTCCAGCATTCAGATCCTAGTATTTTGTCACTGGGAAAATGCAATTCTTCTCTCAGCTAGTGGGGCCCTTGCTTGTTGGAAGTCCTGAATGGAATGTGGTTGAGCAAGAGATTAGGCATCTGTGGATGCAAATAAACAAATAGTGACAGCTTCCCCCACCCACCATGCTTGTGTCATTAAAACATGCACCTCTGTGATTATTTTCTCTCCCGTTACACATATTATTCTCCATAATTGCAGGAGCACATCTTGCAACCATCCAAAATCCACCCCCCCCACACACGCACTTTTTACACCAGCCACCATCTAACCCGGCTTTCCTCCAAACTACTGCTTTCCAGGGTTTTGGACTCCAAATCCCACTAAGCCCAGACAAAACAGGAAGTAGTCAGGGACGATGGGAGCTGTAGTCAAGAGATATCTGGAGCATGCCAGGTTAGTCAAGGCTGATCTAATCCAGCCTCATCCGCTGGCCCTGACCAAAACTGTCCCCATTTTAAGAAATGTCTTGATTTAAATGGAGTGGGAGAGAGAGATCTTACTGGCTATGTGCTCCGCCCCCTGCAGAAACCTCATTCATCCTGCCCTAATCAGTGCGTCTCCCACTGCAAACAAAAGCAGAGTTTATCTCCCCATCCCATGACCCCGAAGAGCACTAGCCCAAGCGTAATGCTGTGGGTAGAATGCTTGTATATAACTTAACTGAAAGGTGCTTTGCATGAGCTGAGCCTGTCTAGAACAGTAATCCTATGCACATTTAGTTGGGAAGAAACCCCACCAGGGCCGTCTTACTCCTAGGCACTAGGGGTGTGGTGCACCGGGCTCTCAGGGGCGCCAGACCGAGAGTTCGGGGCCCGAGAGTTGAGTCCGGGGAAGAGCCTGCTCATTGGTCGGAGTGAGTGCCGCAGTGGGCTCTTCTGTTGCGAGTTCAGGGGCGACCGAGCCAGCGAGGCACTGAGGCAGCCAGCTCCGCCCTCCTGTACGCCGGGGGGGGGGGCACCGGGCAGATCTTTGTACCCTGGCGCCGCATATGCTTAAGACAGCCCTGAACCCCACTGAACGAAGTGGAGCTTATTTCCAAGTAAGCATGCATAGAACTGTGCTGTAAAGAATTTGCAAGCAGTTGCTGCGTGTGTTGGTGGGGCAGGGCCTGGCCTCCCCAGTCCGGTTTGGCTGAGACTGCTGAGTCCAGCAATCCAAGTCTAAGCAGCCAGCTGGAAGCTGTGAATAAAGAAAAAGAACAGCATGTATTTGGAAGAAATCAGATCTAGGCTGTTACCAAATCCCACTTGCATATCACTGCAGCCTTCACCTACACCTTCTGTTGGCAATTAATAATAATAATAATTCTAAAAGATACAAGGACTAGAAACACTATGCTAAGTTATGGGGGCAGGCAGGTGGCTAAAGAAGCACCGCTGGAGCAAGTGGCTGGTGTGCTAAATGCCGCATTTCACACTCCCATTTCCAGATTCTCAGCTCCCATGCCAGGAGCCAAACTTGGTAAGGCACCAAATTCCCAGCACATGCTGCTGCTGCTGCTGCCCCGTCCCCCAGAGTCTGCAGCTGGCAAAAATCTGCACACCTCCAAAGCCTAAGCTGGCTCCTGAGGCTCCACTGCCTAGGCAAAGCAGCCAACGGTGCTCAGACCACCAGCTCCCAGCAAAGCTGCTGTCCTCAGCCCATCTGGCAAAATCATTCCTTCTCTCGCCCCAAGCAGCTCCCCCCCCCCCCCCGGCCAACACATTTGTTTCTGAACTTGTCTAAACTAAGCAGGGAAAGGAATGTCTCTTTGGGGAGTCTGGCAGGAAGTGGTTTGGGTGCTTCTCCCCCCCCCCCCCCGTTTACCCAGGATCCTCTCATTTCCAGCTATTGTGGGCAGAGGAAGCAGCAGCCCCTTCTGAGGATGCACAACTGGAACACTGCAATCCTGGAGGAGTCTCCAAGAGCAGATCCGCTCAGCCACTCAGGGTGAATTAAACCCACCATTGACGAAAATCCATTTGGTCTATTTATAACAACTGCCAAAGACTGCCTAAGTACTCTTGCACAGCTTGGAATATATAGTCTCCTCTTCCTCTCCTTTATATAAGAAAGGAAGGGGGAAAGAAATTCCAGCAGAAGTGGGAAGTGGGACAGTCTCAACAAGTTGTAAAGTTGGCTTTGGATACATTCAATGTTCAGCTGCAAAAAAGCAGTACATTTCAAGAAACTTGTGCTCCCTCTCTAGGATTTTTATTTTATTTTCAAACATTTCTATACCAGCCAGGGTGGTTCACGATGATATAACATCAAGACCAACAAATGAGGGAGTTGTGGTCCTACAACATCTGGAGAGCATCCCCCACCCCTGCTTCAATGGTGTGTGTCATTTTGTGATTTACTCTTCCCAATTTGCTGACTTGTTATTATCATCATCATCAACAACAACAACTACTTGCTGGTTCTGACCCCTTTTATTTTATAGCAATGCTGTCTTTCATTATAGGTCCTTCAAATTGGTGGTTTTTATCTTAGTTATTCCATACTTGGTACTGTTTTTAAATATGCTCTACACAACTTGAAAAAAATTATATATTTGTGGTCTACGAAATTATGAAATACATATTATCTATATTAAGCCTTCCCAAAAAAACCCTGAAACCCCATAATCCTATGCAACAGAGGTAGATTTCTGAACACCCAAAGCCACCAGGACTATCCCAGTTTTTCCTCAGTCCAGCCACACTTCCATGTCCACACTGCATGAATTAGTGGCTTGCTGCAGGCTCAGTCAATGCCCCAGTGCAGGTGATGGGTTGGCACAGGAGAAAGGAAGCCTGCTTCCTCCAGGTAGCATCCTCACCTGGCCTACATTCTTGCTTTTGAGTTAACGCAGAGACTACACTGAAGGTGAAAGAAGCTGGCATGCTAACACACTCATATGCACTGCCCAGTCATGTTTTTCCACTGGATCTTGAGCCTCAGCCCTCCAAGAGAAAGAGTTTGGATACATATCTCCCTATTACCCCATATATAGATCAGGATAGGGAACCTGTGGCCCTCCAGATGTTGCTGGACTACCATTTGCCATGGGAGTTGGAGTCCAACAAGCTCTAGAGCATCACAGGCTGCCAATGGCTGCAAGCCATGGTGTTTCCTCTCCTCTGTCGCAGGCAGCCCACCTCCAAAGAGTGGTGGTCCTGCTTGCAGGCTTCCTTAGGCACCCAGTTGGCCATTGTGAGAACAGGACACTAGACTGGATGGGCCTTGGGCCTGATCCAACTACATCCTTCTTATGTTTATCACCTGATGTTTGCCTCTTAGAATAGGATTTGTATGTGCGAATACTGAAAACTCACATATAAACCTTGAATTTTAAGGCAAAGAAGAATCATCATCTGAGGTCACAGAGGCCATCCTAATCTGTTGCCAATAAAGTTACAACTCTGCAATTGTTCTACATTGCACAACCCACGCCAATTTCCATATACTTGCCACTTTGCATCTTTCATTCTGCTTCTCTTACTCATAGAGACATGCAAAACAATGGCACCTATCCTCTCATCGTGGAAAATCCTCCTCGGCCCCCTCCCACTCAAGAGTGCAGTAGGTCAGCCTTTCTAACCTGGTGCCCTCCAGAGGTTGTTGGACTACAACTCCCACCAGCCCTGACCATTGGCCATGCTGGCTGGTGCCGATGGGAGCTGTAACCCAGCAAGACTGGAGGGCCAGTTTTCTCTGCCTTGCAAGAGTGTAAGGGTGAGAATCAGCACCACCTCTGCACCCGACCGCAGAGGACCCCACAGTGTCCTTCCTGACCGGAAGAGAGGAAACCCAATGCCTCAACTCATGGCAAGGACACAGGCAGCATCTTCAGAGAGCCAATGATTCTGCTGTGTTTTTGTCTCAAGAGAAAATGAACACTACAGTATAAAAATAGATGCTGCAGAAATAGATGATTTATTCTAGCCCAAGGTTGATTGGAACGAGGAGAGACTAAATCTTTTGCAGAGATGCACTGGGCAACCTCCTCTCTGCGTGGGTATTTCAGAGTCACAGGAAGCTACGGAGATTTCATTTTTCATTAAGGAGCACACAATTTAGGAGTTACAGAGAGCTAGATACTCTTTAAAATCAACCAACCAATCAAACAAACAAACGCAAGAGGAATTCATTTGTGCAACACTTCATTCCACTAACACAGCAAACACAAGCTGAGGAGCTAGTGGGGGTGAACCAACTTGGAAGTGGACTCTGACAATGTTTGCAATGTTTGCATTGATAAAAAATATATAGTTTAAGAGTTCTAAGTTTGGATAGCTAGTGCAGACACTGACCTGGGAAGTGTGGTGAACTTGGGTCTAGGCCATCTCAAGATGGTTTCTGAGATTTTGACAGAAACACATTATTAAAAAATATAAACAAATAAAAGCCTTTAAAAGAGAAATGTGGAGAGTATTCTTATGGCATATGCTCCCAAAACATGTTGGCTCTCCCAACTGTGATGCACATGGCTTTTGGTGTGTCTCTTTTTTCAAAGGTTTATACACTGTAACTTTAAGAGCATGTGCTCGAGTTTACTTTTCCCTCCTCCCTCCTAGCCCTTTTTCCTTAAGTGTCATGTCTTTTTAAATCATGAGCATGAAGGCAGGCACTGTCTTAGCATTGACTTTTGTAAGCTGCTCTGAGAGCCTTTTTAGCTAAAGCACAAGCTATAAAAGCTTTAAATAAATAAATATCAATAAAAATAGGAGTATCATCATATTTACTGTCTAGCTGTTTAAACCGTGCCTACTGCTTAAGTGCACCAGTTTAGCAAGGAAGCATGGAACTGAAGCTCCATGGTGAAGAACAGCCTTGCTGTTGATCATGAGGCTCCTGTATGGATGCCATACCTTATACCATAGCTCAGCAGAAGAGAGCACACTTTGAATGCAGAAGATCCCAGGTTCCATTGCAAACACGGGTGGGAAATACTAATGCCAACACACACACATACTTGGAAATGCTTCAAATGCACTTCACAGCCTTTTCTGAAACCTCTGCCTTGATTTGACTTGGAAGAAGGGACAGGATAGGAAACCAATACTCGGTTGCAAAGAAGGCTGCACCTCTCATGCCACATGGAGATCAGAAAAGGACACAGCAGACAAGAAGGTAAATTGGTGCCTGGGGTCCCCTTGCAGATGCCCTGGCAGGAACCAAGCGTGCAGATATGTTCTTGGACATCTCCCACTTAGGAACGAACCCACTGTCCTGCCAGCACTGGGGCCCCTGTCCACTGGCCTGGGAACAGGGAGAGAGAAGTTAATGATGCTTCTTTCAGGACCAGAACTGAGATAATGACGAGAGGAGCTGCCAAGGACAAAGGGGTCCTGACCTCAAGAAAGCCAAAAAACAAAAGCAAAACCTAGAACTGCTTGATGCTACATTGAATAATAAGGGCTGCTCGCTGGGCCCTCTACTGCAGCTTGAAATAAGCAGTGGAGGATTTGGCGAACAGCTTGTCTGGGCGAAGGACACACATCAAGGCATTACCTTCCACTGTGCAAGATGAGGGGTCCATCTAGTTAAATCAATGACCCACCTAGTCAATGACCCACCAAAACAGCAATGTCCTCAAACACAGGTTCTAAGTCTGTCCCAGACCTTCTACCTGAGACCTCCTGTCATTCTATGCTTGAAGCATCACTGGCTGGGCTATCACAACCCGTTCTGGTTAAAGCTATGCCAGAAAGACAGGCCGGCCTACACCCAAAACTCATCCTTAACAGACATCTATCTTAACTTCTCTTTGAACATTTCCAAGGAAGGAGATTCCACAACTCATTGAATTGCTCTTATATAGTCATGATTTCTCTCTCCTCCTCTTCCCCGCCCACCTGCCCAAATCTCTTTATGTTTACTCTAAATCTGCTTTCACCCATCCAATAATCTAAACCCTTTAACTTCCTATTCTCCTATTTTTCCCCTTTCTTACATTCTTCTTTAAATACTAGAGTTTTGTTTTTGATTTTTTAAACAACAGCAAGTCAACATCTCTCTCCTTAATCTTATCTCTCCAGAACAAGCATATCCGCTGCTTTTGGCTTTTCCTCTTCAGGATACTTGATCTTCCTCATAGCTTTCCTCTTAATCCTTTTCAACTTGTCAACATCATAATTTTACTGAACAAAAGTATTCCAACCATGACTTACCAACGCAGCACACAGTGATAACATCACCCCTCTTCTTATTAGGCAAAACACTTGGTATGAGGTCAGGTACATGCTATGCAGATGTTGGATCAGTTCATATTGTTATATCTAACTAGCAGTTCATTTTTCATGTCTGCAAAAGCTGATGTTCTCCCCGCTGCCCCCAGCACTCCTGACTAGTTGTTAGGGCAGTTCACAGATGAAATATTTGCATTTTGATCAAGTACTGATCCAGCCTCAAAGCAATAAATCCCTGTTTAAAAGGCCTGCAGCACTGCCCTCCCCCCGCTGGTGTTGCACTCCAGCTCCCATCAGCCCCAGATCAAGGATGATTGAAGTTGGAGTGCAGCAGCATCTGAGGGTCAAAGGTTCCCCATCCCTGACTCCATTGCTGAATTGCCCATATCATGTTCTTATGTTCAGCAAAAGGTACCCCCTTGGAGCTAGAAGGACATGATTTAAGCAGGAGCAGTGTTCACTGTAGTTAATTGTTGGAGCTTGTCTTCACTTACCCCACCCCACTGCCCTGCTCACAGTTGTGAAGAATATTTCTATGTTATAAATGGTCTGTGTCAACATTAAGAAAAAGAGGAAGGTAGAGAATAATATATATGTGGATGGCCCCTGGATCAAGTGGCTTTTCTTCTTTAAGTTCTCAGAGTTCTTAACCGAGCTCAAGGTTGTCCTCTGAACTAGCCAGATGCTTAACTGAGAATCAATCATAGTCAGTCAATCCTGGGGGGGGGGGGGACACAAGTTTTTAGAGCTGTTGTTATAACATTAAGAACAACATTAAAAACTCTTAGGTCCAGTGTGCTTACAGTTTCTGGCAACTAGACATTCTGTTTTGGTGACTGTAACATTGGTTTAGGAGCCATGTGGCACTTAGCTTATGTATCTGAGTTTCTAACACTGTGTATTGTAGAGATGAAGAATCTGTGGCCCTGATGCAGCTGAACTACATCAACCCAGACCACTGACCATGTGGGCTGGCGCCAATGGAAGCTGAAGTCTAACAACATTTTGAGGGCTAAAGGTTCCCCAGCCCTGTGTCTATTTTGCATGATTTCTGTTTTAAATATTTCTGTTGTTTTCTGATATCTTTATTGTACATTGTGCAGAAGGTGATCACAATATCTGAAGAAGTGTGCATGCACACGAAAGCTCATACCAAGAACTAACTTAGTTGGTCTTTAAGGTGCTACTGGCAGGAAAAAATTTTTTTTGTTTTGACAATAATAATAATAATTCAAAGTACGATCAGCAAAAGGCAGACACATCTGCTGGTTTTGGACTGAAGCAGAAAGAAAAGCAATCTAAATTATTCCTTTTCATAAAATCTGGCTCAAGGTGTGCTCTGCAAAGCAGAAAAAACGTCCTTCAGGAATCATAAATTTCACAGTTCTCTCTTGCATTATAAATGGCAATCAATCTAGATCAAATTTTAAACTTTAATCAAAGCTTTGGTTTATTGGTTAAACCCAATCAATTTTCTGAAGCTTGAAGATTGAAACTACAAACTGATTACAACCACCCTCCTTGCCTGGACCGTGAAAACTTTGTTCTAAAATCAATCAATTAACAATTCTGTGCCAAGGAAAAGCTGGATTCTCGACAAGAAGAAATTATGCAAAACTTTGCTTTTCTCTAATGCAGCACAATGAATTCATTCCATTTTTAAAAGAAATTGTTTTACAGAACTTATTCTAGCACAGCTAATCACAAGGAGGGTTTTTTGGGGAAACCATGACTGTTTAAAGTGGTACAAAAGGGTTTTAATTGCATAGTGAAGGTGGGGCCTAGGACCTGGAAGACCAGGGCTCAAGTCCTCACCCCACCCAGCCAGGGCATGGAGCTCCCTGGGTGGGCTAGTCATTGTCTATCAGTCTTACTTACTTACTTACTTACTTACTTACTTATTTTACTGTCCTCAATCCAAGGATCACAGGGCAGCTTACAATATAAAAGCACAAAAATAATACTATAACAAAACCAAAACAAAAAACCAAAAACCAATAACCCCAACAGTTTTAAAGGCCATATATTGTTTAATTAGCCAAAGGCCTGGGAGAAGGATGGGTTTGCCTGGTGCCTAAAGATACGTAACGAAGGCACTAGCTGAACCTCCCTGGGCACAGCATTCCACAGCTGGGGATCCACTGCAGAAAACGCCCATTCTATTGTTGCCCCCTTCTTGTGGGGGAAGCACACAAAGAAGAGGCTGGTCACAGGATCTGCGTTCATATAGGGAAAGGCAGTCCTTGAGGTACTGAAGTCCTGAGCCATTCAAGGCTTTATGGGTCAATACCAGCACTTTGAATTGGGCCCAGGAACCAACTAGAAGCCAGTGCAGTTGGGTCAGGATTGGTGTAGTATGCTCAAACCATCTTGCCCCAGTGAGCAACCTAGTCACCAAATTCTCCACCAGCTGAAATTTCCAAATCATTTTCAGAGGCAGTCCCACATAATCTATCTCACAGGGTTGTTGTACAGATAAAATGGAGTGAGAGGAGAGACTATGTCTGCCACCTTCAGGTCCTTGGAGGGAAAAATGTGGTAGGAATGCAATACAGTGGTACCTTGCTTCTTAAACTTAAGCCGTTCTGGAAGTCTGTTCCAAAACCAAAGCGTTCCAAAACCAAAGTGCACTTTCCCATAGAAAGTAATTAAAAACGGATTAATCCATTCCAGACTTTTAAAAACAACCCCCAAAACAGCAATTTAACATGAATTTTACTATCTAACAAGATCATTGATCCATAAAATGAAAGCAATAATCAATGTTCTGTACTATAACATAAATAAGATAGTATTGTAGATGATAAAAATAATAATTAAAAAAATTCTTACCTGCACTGATGATGGTCATTGTTTGGATGGGGGGCTTTTATCCATTTCCGCAGTCACTCAATCAATCAATCAATCAATCAATCACAAAAGAAAAAACAAGCCACAGTCACAAAAATGAAAAAGCCCCACAAACAAAAACACAAAAAATAGCAAAAACAAAAGCACCAAATATCACCTCAGAACACTGCAGTCAGAAATGGAAGGCTTTAATTACGATGGGGGGGGGACTTAAATTTGCCACGCAAGGGTAAAACGGGATGAAAAAAGCCTTAATTACTATGTGGGGGATTCAAATGAGCTGTGCAGCAGTGAAAATGGAAGCTCAGGAGCACGTTTGGCTTCCGAGGCAAAGTTCGAACACCTACTTCCGGGTTTGCAGCGTTGTTGTTTGGGAACTAAGATGTTCGAAAACTGAAGTACCACTGTAATAGGCAACGATAAAATAACTTATCTACTTCTGCCTCCAAGGAAGCAGAAAACAACTCCTTGTACCTTCCGGTATCTGAAGAATGCTGTCACATCACAAGTCTCCCCTTCTTCAACTATTCATCACAGAACTTGTTCTCCATCTTCCTGCCTTCTCCTGCATCTAGAACCAAATCCTGCACTTGCAGAAACTGCAGCTGACACCCTACCTGTGATACTTAGGCAGCACTGGTCTTCAACTGATGGGTCAGAGCCCACTACTAAAGGGATGGGCAGAACCTATCGCTCTCCAGGTGCTATTGGACTACAGTTCCCATCAGCCCTAGCTAGCATGGCCAATGGCAAGGAGTGATGGGAGTTGTAGTCCCAACAACACCCAAAGAGCCACCATTTCCTCATCCCTACACTGATGGGTCGCAGCCTGATCTAAGGTGGGTCACAACAAAAAACTACCACTATACAAATATATGGTAAAAATAAATGGGTCCCCAAATGTACGGGACGTGGGTGGCGCTGTGGGTTAAACCACAGAGCCCAGGACTTGCCAATCAGAAGGTCGGTGGTTCGAATCCCCGCGACGGGGTGAGCTCCCGTTGCTCGGTCCCTGCTCCTGCCAACCTAGCAGTTTGAAAGCACATCAAAGTGCACGTAGATAAATAGGTACCACTCCAGCGGGAAGGTAAACAGCATTTCCGTGTGCTGCTCTGGTTCGCCAGAAGCGGCTTCGTCATGCTGGCCACATGACCCGGAAGCTGTACGCCGGCTCCCTCGGCCAATAAAGCAAGATGAGTGCTGCAACCCCAGAGTCGGGAACGACTGGACCTAATGGTCAGGGGTCCCTTTACCTTTAAATGTACATTGGGGTTAAAAGGTGGGTCCCGGTCTGAAAATGTTGAAGTCTATGACTATACACAATGAGTCAACCAGCAGCGATCTCAAATGTAATTGCTAGATCAGAGCTTTCCAAACTTTTCATGTTGGTGACACACTTTTTAGACATGCATCATTTCGCAACACAGTAATTCAGTTTTACTAGCAAACTGGAGGTTAAACTAACCCCTTTCCAGCCCTGGGAGGCGTAGGGAGCATTCGCTCGACACACCTACACACTGTCGCGACACACAGTTTGGAAAGCTCTGTGCTAGATGCGATAAAGAAATCTTTAAGTATCCTATCCCTGGAGATAACCAAAGGCTCTCTTGCTCTCTACACATGTACAGCTAGAAGGCACAAAAGAGAGAACCTGTGGCATGGGAGCTGGCATTCAGAAAAAGACTGTGATGTGGTTGCAGAACTGTAAAATCACATGCATGGAGTTCCCATTCAGGAGCTGGCATTGCTACAGCTGGGCAGAGTGTGATCAAGAGAAGAGGCAAAAACCTATTGCCTGGTTATTTGCTTCCCTCACAAGCCTCTTACACCTGAGATTAAAAAAACACTGCAACACAAGGACAAAACAGGAATTGTTAACAGTTAACAGTGGCAGCAGTCTAGCCCAAACATGGCCCCTTTTAAAAAGTGCTATTGATTTCCAAAGGGAAGCACCTGCTGAATATCAGGGACAAACCAGAGCAGGTTGAATCCTGAGCATCTCTAGTTGGAAAGATCTGGTACAAAATGATGGGAAAGAAAGACCTCTGCTCTGAAATCCCAGAGAGCCATTGCTAATCAGTGTAGATAACAGTAGGCAAGTATAAGGCAGACTCTTCTGCAAGTGGACTTCAGTTCTTAACTTTTGTCTGGATCGTGCCCAGTTCTAGGGCCTTATATCCAAGCAGAAATAAGAAGGTAGTAAGAGTCCCTGGCATTTATGCGTAGTTTATGCACTATGTGACCTGAGATTGCAACACACTCCTGGCAACTCTGCACAGAATTTGCCATTTCTTCATCTTTGAAGAGAAGCTAGCAATGCCTGTGTTGTCCTCCTCCCTCTAGCCTTGCTTTGCTCTCATGCACTCTTTGGGTGCATAAGGAGAAGGTGCAGGTGGGGGTGGGGGTGGGGAAGCTTGCCCTGGCAGGCTGCAAAACAACAGGCAAACAGCAAAAGACCTAAAAAAAGAAGTTCCCACACAGCATGGACCTGTCACAACTGTGGGAGGAGATCAGCACAGGTGGCAAATGTCTCGACGTGGGTGGGGAGATAGCATCCCCCAGGTTCCACCCTGGAACCTGCCCTTCCTCTTCCACACACTAAGCCATTATCACTCGCCTCATCCGATTGCAGCAAAGGAGAGATTTGCATCACCCACACAGCTGGGACAGAAGCCACTCGCTCGACAGAAAGGCACAAAGGCTGGGCTGGAGCCTTGTCACTCATGCTCACCTTTGCATATACATCAGGTGTGCTGACACTGGGAGCAAGCTAAGAGGTGTGCACTTGTTATGCAAGCCCTAACTGTCCCAGGGACCGTTACTGAGGACCAGTTTCACCACACAGCAAAAAACAAACAAACAAAACCAACCAACTTGACATTCTGGGTCAGCTAATAAAAAATCCACATGGCAAACTCTGCCACATGCAGCCCAGGAGTTGCTTGGAGGATTATTAGCAGATTTGGAAGATCCACAATGATTGACAAGGCTACCACATCTGTTCCATGCTGGAAAGAGGATTTGAGCCTGCACTGCCCAGCTCCACATTGTTCCTTAACCTGGGACTCCAGCTCCCATCACCTGCTCTCTGACCACATTGGGTTGACAGGGGTCCATGACACCTGGAGAAAGCACTCTCCCATGTGCCAATTTTGCACACTGAGGAATTGAGGGTGAAAGACAAGTCACGCTCACACCATCCCCACAGAGCCACTGGTGGAGGAACAGGGGCGGGTGGGGGGAGCGCACGCCCCTGGCACCGTCAGGGAGGGGGGGTTCCACCGTGGCCGCCCCCGGGACACGTGCCGTACACCCCCCATTGCGCTAGGTGCCACGCCCCAGTGGGCGGCACGCCACACCCCCAGGACGGACGCCACATCCCCACAGGTGGCGCGCCACACCCCCGCCCCCAGTGCCGGAGCATGCAGCTTCGTCACTGCACAGAGAGTGCTGGTCTGGCACTTTTCCATCATCCCTTTCCAAATCACAGATGAGACATTTGCAGAGTAATAGGCACTTTCCTCCCATTTAGAGTCACGAGGAGCTGGTAGGGGGAATCAGCAGCTTGTGCCTTTGGGCAGAAGAAGGGGGGGCAGCGGAGGAGGAGGGGAACAGTTTCCCAGCAGCAGCTCTAGGTTTAGATTGCAACAGAAGCTCTGGCTAGAATTATGTATGTTTTGTGTTTAAGGGGGTGGGGGCTCACGTCGAAACACACAGAAAACAGAGGGGCAGCTCAGCCCACCTTTTAGGCCACAGTTTAGATGATGGCAGTAAGGGGTAAGCAAGCATGGTCCATGCATTCACCTATACTGATCTAGGTACATAGGCTGCCTTTGTATCCCAGCCTTCCTGCAAGTTGTTCAGAGGGGCATCCAAGGCTCTCTTCCGATCCTCACAACAACCGTAAGAGATTGGTTAGGCTGAGAGCACATGAGTGGCCCACGGCCACCAAGGAAGAAAGCTGAACCCAGGCCTCCACATGACACTAACCCTGATTGTTCTTGACTGCACCTCCCATCATCTTTGACCACTGTCCATGCTTGTCTGGGTCAACAGAGTCCCAAAAATATCAGGGTGGACACACACACAGGTTTCCCCATCCCTATTGAACCACTAGGTCACAATGGCTATTACAAAAGACATGCTCTTTGTTGCTTAACCCTGTCAGAATGGCCAGAAATAAAGGTCAGAGCAGAGGTGGGAACAGGCTTTGCTTGGAGTCTGGAGGGGAGAGCATCCAGCATTAAAGTACCTCTTGTTGCAGCTATAGAAGTTAGAGAACTCTACAAAATTCCTCTCTCAAACAGACTCCGTTAATACAGACACAACCCCGTAATTTATAGCTCTCCTGTCAAATGAGCTAGATGATCATGAATTTAAAACATCTGGGCTGGAATCAGTCATGTTCCTCTCCCCCTTCTCTATGTTTACAGCTGTTATTCTTATCTTGCTTCCCTTCCCCACCCTCAAAAGTCTTGAACTCATGACTGCTGTTGGGCAACGTGACTTACTCAACTAGCTGGTGGGCTAAGAATAGATGCCGTCCATGAAATTTCATGTATCCAGGACTGGCACGCTTGGAGCGTAAAAGAGGAATGCTGAAACAGGATGTGGGGAGGAGGCCATGTGCAACATGCATCTCAGAGGCTCAAGAAGGGCCTTCACAGAATAGACACTCTCTGAGGCACACACAGTCTGTGGAGATTGTACGTGTGGAAAGTACAACAGTTTGGAATTCTTCAGCTAAGAAAGAAAGAAAAACTGCTCTTCTTTGAAAGCTGGAATTCTCAGGATATAGTATTCAATGCACCATTTCAAATCCCACATCTCATGCAGCAAGACTTCAGGAATCCTAAAAGGCGAAAACCACCACCAATGACTAGGGCCTGATTCCACAAGTCCATCAGCTTGGAAGTGGATAGACCTGCATGATCAGAAGGGGCACAGTGAACCAGCACACAGGACACACAGAAACCTCGGACCGGAAGCCCCACGGCCCAACTACTAGAAGCAATCTCTTGCCTCCCACTAGCAGTCCAATAATCAAGGGACGGATGTTTTCCTCTGTGTTTTCTAGCTGCTCCAAACGAGATGGCCAACCTTCCTAAGCCCAAAGGACGCACTCCTCCAGAGAGTCACACACCGGGGGGGGGGGGCAGGGGGCAGACGTAGGCTAAGCCACTAACATGAATTTTTACCTTTGTATAATTGGCTAGCTTCTCTGTGAGGGTGTGACCTGGGAAGAGTTATAAGGTCTGGAGGGCCGCATTCAGCTCCCAGGCCTAAGGTTCCTCAAGCCTGACTTACGGTAGCCCACAAGGCGGGGGGGTGAGAGGGAGTAGGCAGGAGCCTCCAGGCAGACTTTGCCTCTTGCCACAAAAGGCTTAAAGCAGGGGTAGGCAACCTAAGGCCGGTGAACCGGATGTGGCCCAATCGCCTTCTCAATCCGGCCCATGGATGGTCCGGGAATCAGTGTGTTTTTACATGAGTAGAATGAGTCCTTTTATTTAAAATGCATCTCTGGGTTATTTGTGGGGCATAGGAATTCGTTCATTCCCCCCCCCCCATATAGTCCAGCCCACCACAAGGTCTGAGGGACAGTGGACTGGCTCATGGCTGAAAAAGGTTGCTGACCCCTGGTTTAAAGGTTATCTGCATGTCCTCCAGCTTTCAGCCCTGGTGAGGCTGGGACTCCACCTGGAGAATGGGGGCCAGTCAGGGTGGTCTACACAGTGGAGGGCTGTGACTAAGACAGCGGCCCAGTTTTAAAACATCAAAACAAAGATGGATCACCATGCATGTAGAATTTCCAGAAATGCACATTTCCCCCCCCTGTTTGGAATCAAAAGTCTGCTGAAGCACGAAATTTGTGTATGTGAAAAGGCAGCTTTGACTCTTTTCCCAGAAGCCTGGCCTATAGTGTCAAGCTGAAAATATTTCAATTTATTCCCAATATTTGCATGTATGTGTGTCCCCCTCCCCGCCCCCAAAATATCCGTATCTGGAATTATGTATTTCTAGATGCCCAGTGAAAGAAGCTCCCCAGCTGCCTCCCAAAGCCACTTCCTCGGTTTACAGTGTCCATTTGCCAAGCCTGCTCACTTGCTCTACCAGGAACTGCCTACAGGAGTTTTTTTGGAGTGACTGTTTGTTATGCACTCTGTTGCCTCTGAAGAGCATTCAAATAAAACCCAGCAGAAAGGCAGCTGGCAGGCTCAGGTGGCTTTCTGATCTATTATCCAGGCTATAAATAGCTGCTGGAACCCAGATGCCCGGCTTCTAATGGTTCTTGGAAAATTCTCAAGCACACCTTAAAGGGGTGGGAGCAGACCAATAGCACCTTAACCCTTAGCAGAACAAGGCTTGAAAGCAGAAAACTTTTGGAAATACCGGTAGGTCGCTATGAAATAATCTTTGCCACTGAACAGTTTGGCAGTGAAGCAGAGGCAAAAATGCTGAAAGTACAAGAAAACAGCTAGCGATGATTTCAGCTCTGATTCTACACTGGGGCTACAGTTTATTAAAATTATTATTTCAACTAGCAAACAGCCTTTTCAATTGCACCCCAGTTCCTATCACCATAATTCTGAAACCAGGTCATGTTTTGTGGGGGGGGGGAGAGAAGAGGGTGAATCATATATCCTTTCCCTCTGTTTTGTATGCACTGTAGTCTCTTTGGGGCAAAGACTGCCAATGTTGGGAGATCTCATGCCTGACAGAGCATGGCAAGTTCAAGGATTAAGGGAATGAAAAGGACACGGGTTATAGACAGCAATGTTTTTCCAAACATTCTACAAAGAAGACTTTAAACATAGGCTGCCTGCTGAGGAACATTGCACAGGACGTTGGGACCACATTTTAGGGCACATACTTGGTTTCACACAAAGCACTGGCCAGGACAGCTGGATCTCCTCACTGGCCCAAGTGAACTGAGTGTACAGCTTACAGGAAAAAATCAGTGCTGGTATAGCATATAATTAAAGAACATGAGTTCCCCCTAAGAATTTTGGGAATTGGAGTTTGTTATGGAGGCTGGGAACTGTAGCTCTGTGGAGTTCCCAGGATTCTTTCATGAAGGCTCGTGCTTTAAATGTATAGTGTATACACAGCCTGAGCTGCAAATCTTGCCATGAAAACACTGGGTGGCTTTATGTCAGCCATTCTTTCTTAAGTCTCAGCCCCCGCCCCATCTGGAAAAGGAAGGGCAGGGATAATAATTCTGACTTAGTTTACAGGGCTGTTGTTTGAGGTTGCTCAAAGGTTCACAAATTATGAGAACAAGAAAGAAAAAAGAGAAAATATAGGGTGAAATTGATCCGAAACTACAACTGAGGTCAGTGTTCGAAATTAGCCAGGCATATTTTGCACCACTTGCAACCGAGTGAAGATGCCTGGGCACCAGGATGGGGCACAACATCTCAACCATCAGGAGGTGCATAACTGGGGGATCATTGGATCTTGACTGTTTTTACACACCAACACCCCATCATGTAGAATTCCATCAGTTATATTTTATCTGCACAATTGGAATGAATTTCAGGAACCAAAATGCTTTTTCTGTGCAGCCAGAGCAGGAGCAGACACCATTAAGAAAAGGATATGTGGACCATCCCTGGATCAAGTGCTTTTTCTTCTTTAAGTTCTCAAAGTTTTTAACCTGGCTCAAGATTGTCATCTGAACTAGGAAGATGTTTCACTGAGAATCTACCACAGTCAGTGCATCATTTGAAAAATAAAACATTAGCGTTGTCTTGCCCCAAAATGGCAACTAGGCATTCTCTTTTGGCAAGTGTAACCTTGGTTTAAGGAGCCACGGGGCACCTGGCTTGCATATCTGAGCTTCCAACACTGAGGCGGAAGAAAGAAGTGTCCCCACTTTTGACTGCAGGTGGGGAAATCACATGCCTGAATGCTTTGCCATGGGGCAGTGGAGAGGAAAGGGAAACCCTATGTAAGGAAAGCAGATGAGTATAGCAAGGCCATCTAGTTTTTGATGTTTGTTTTTTGAATACAGGGAAGAATTTAATAGTCTCTCCCACCCACCGAAAGGTAACAAGGAGTTTGAAATGGTACAGTCCAGGAGCAGCTGTACCACTTGAGCTGCATATTTGAAGAGGAAGGCGTGTGGCTGGGTGGTAGACACAGAGCAAGAAGCACGGATTAGCTGCAGCTCCCTGTGAAACAAGGCAGATCTCCCCCCTCCACTTATCTGGCATACAGGCAGATAAATAGTAAGCCATCGCCCCAGTGCGAAAAGAGGAGACTAATCTCTGAATGCCAGAAGCTTTGACTGACCCTCCTCTCACTTGAGACTTCAGCAAACGCCTCTTGAACATTTTCCAAAAAATGTAAACGTACCCATGATGAAAGCAGAGGTTGCTCAGAAGCAAAGCTGTATGCCAGTTCCCCCAGCCCCACCCACCCAAATAGCACAAGAGTACATGAATTTCACAGGTCTGGCTATTAATACAAGCACAAAATAAAATGATGACAGAGGGGAAAGTTGAGCAGTGTTTTTCCACCATTTCATCCATTTTCAGCACCTCTTTTGTGGAATTCAGCAGATTTAGGCTGCCATCGTCCCGTCACGTGTGCACACGCCGGAGGTTCCTTCTGAAGCAATGATGTGCTCAATGATGTGCAAAGGCAGGACTCAGAGCTTCTTGTAGTGCAAGTCCCACAAGGCAATCACAGACACCAGACACAACACTGAGCAGGAGCTTCTGACGCATTTTCCTTACGGAATCGCCATGGCAGTGGAATTCCCCATTGGAACTCTGGCACTAAAACACCACCCACAGGAGCACATGGAATAGATCAGTGCGTGGGGCAGCACTCCTAAGCCAAAATCTAGTTGCCTCTCTCTGCAAGGGACCTTAACCAGTACCAGCCTCACCCCCAAAGTCAGTAGTTTCCCTAGCAAATTGGATCAGGTCCTCCAAATGTTGGACTCCAACTCTAATCAGTCCCAGCCAGCATGGCCAACAGACCAGACGCAGACCTGGCTCGCTTCAGTAAGACTGCTACATCATGTGCCCTCCAATCATCGCTTTGACACATTACAATTAAACACCAGTGATTTCTGAGCTTCTGCACCACTCACATACACATCCCAAATCTTTTTTAAAATGTATTTTTATTAAAGATTTTCTTGATTTACAAAAGTATAGGTAATGTCTGTTTCTCGTATTTTTACCATGTAACATTTTTACAAATCAGTTTCATTTGTTGAGACATTAGGAAGAATAGGGGGAAAGAGGTGGAGGGGGGGAAGATGGGTGGGGGTGAGGTAGGGTGATGTTTCTATTTTGCTTACTATATGAGGGGTTTGGTGTCAGCGTTGCTTGTGCAGGTTCTCTGCTGTTCACTTGTGTTCCTTTGGTGGTGAAAGAGGTTGGGGTTGGCCTAGGGCATGGCTGTCATTTGTGATTGGCTGTGGTGGTCTTTGTTTCATGTGTGAGTGGGGTGGGTGGGTACACACTCCAAATCTGAAATGAGGTTGGGACCACCATACACTGAGGACCAGGTGCACACAGATCTTGTCTGAGGCCTAGCAAGGAATAAAGTTATAAACTCAAACAAAAAAGCAGCCATCTCCTGGTTGGACTGCCTGGTCAGCATAGCACACGGAGGCCCAGAGCAAGTGTACCCGGCTGCCCTCTCCTCTGCACGGGCTGATCCAAGACCAAGGTATGTGTTGACAAACAGATCTGTACCAAAAAAACCACAAAATCCTTTGAACACTTGAGATGGACCTACAAGTTGGAACTCAACCTAAAGGCTGCTTCACCTTGCAATCAGGGCTGAGAGGGAATTGGGGTGCTTAAAACTTTAATTGCACAGCCATTTCCCCCTCCACATCATAGACCTTTGCAAAAAAACCCCTGCCATGGTGCAAAGAAAGGACAGGGAGCACCTTTAACTGTTGCACGCCAAAATCCCCTCTACTAAATAACTATTAAAAGTGCAGGAGCCTCCTGTCCCCTTTTTGTATCTAGCTAGCTCAACCACCACTCATGAGAAGGGTTTAAAAAGCTCTGTGGAAAAGATGGATTTGTCTGATGCTGCTCATCAAAAGCCTGTTGAGATACCCACACCTGTTAGAGCAGGTAAGGGACCCTGCGGCCCTCCAAGTTCTGCTGGACTACAATTCCCCTTCCTTTCTTCACGCTCCTGAGTGGCATGCATCAGGCTGCTGTATGGGTCTGTCCCTGACTCTAGAAAACACAAAATAGATCCAGTAACCTGAATCAAAATATGGATGGTATAGATCAGGATGAGATAACAGGCAAAGATGAGCAAGGCCTCAAAAGAGAGGAGTCATAAATCTTATTTGGTGAGAAAGGTGGGAGAGGGCTCATCCTGCACCTTTAGGAATTGCATATCAAGGGTGGCGGGGGGGGGGGGAGGCGAGAATATTACTAGGTGGGGCATATCTCACCCAAGTGCTGCTGAGATGGAAGAAATTCACCTTCTGGAATTCTTTCTTCTCTGAAAAGCACAAACGCACACTCTAGAATTTGACTTCATTCCAAAATTAAAGGCAAAATCTTACACGTGTTCAGTGGGGCTTACTCCCAGGTTAAGTGTTAAGTATAAAATTACAGCCGTGAGTTCTTAAGAGATATAAACAAGTCAGAGTGATACAGATGTCAACAACACCTACACCCGGGATAAACCTATCTGGTGGGACTGAAACCCTAAAAATGTTTGATAATGTAAGAGAAAAATAGTGGATTTCCAACCTCTCTCGTTTTCTGGTTTTTTTCTTCTACATGTCAGATGGAAACACTAAAAGCACCAGAATGGTACAACCTCAGCCAGGAAGTACTTGAAATCTTCTACCCAGTTTCCAGAGTAGATATCTTAGAACCAGGGCTGCCAACCTTTTGGAGCCCATGTGCACTGCACACACCCTGCAACCAAGTGCACACCACAACTTACTCTACTGGCTCCAACACAATGTCTTCATTCAAGCTGCTTTCAAGAGGAGGGGGGAGATGCAGGGAAGTGAATCCTGTGGGCATCAGAGAAGACCTCAGTGGGGGCTTGTGTGTCCATGGGTGCCCCGTTAGAGATCACCAGCTTTAAATGTGTGTGTCCTGACTCTGGAAGGAGAGAAACCAAAGTCCCTTAAGCCCTTGATCACACGCAGAAAGTAGAATGGGACTGTGCACATAAGCCTGTCCTTGGCTGTAGGCAGCAAGGCTTCTGAATACCAGTTGCTGGAAACCTCCGGAGGGGAGAGTTGCTCTTGCACTCAGGTGCTGCTTGTGAGTTTCCTAATGGCATCTGGTTGGCCGCTGTGAGAAGAGAATGCTGGGCTAGATGGACCATTGGCTTGACCGAGCCACGCTTTTGTTATGTTCCTATGAGGGCTGCACATTCAGCAAAAGGGTGGCTATGCATGAGCAACTGCTCATCTACGGATGCTGCAAATAACTGAAGACCCCACTCATTCAGAGGTCACGACTGCATGGACCACCTACACAACAGTAGTCATGTTCTTAACATGGAACCACAGCTCCATGGTGGAGAATCTGCTTTGCATGCAGAAAACCCCAGGTTCAGACTCTGGCATCTCCAAGTACCTGCCCATCAGTGAAGGTAGACAATACAGTTGCTAGATGGGCCAATGGTTTACCTCATGATATAGTAATTTCCTATGAGCCGCTGCTCACAACTATCCACCCCTTTTGTCCATATTGAACATACAAACATCAAGAGACAGCACCAATGGTGCAGTTACACTCAACCCCACAGCACAGAGGGAGAACCTGCAGGCCTCCAGGTGTTGCTGAATCCCCAATACCTATCAGCCCCAGCCAATGATTGAGGATGATGGGAGCTGGAATCTGCCAGAATCTGGAGGGTCAAACTTTCCTTCATTCCTGCCCTACAATGCAAATAACATGAGAAAAAGGTTCTCATGCCCATTGAACGTCACCAGGTCCGTTGCTCAACCACACTCCCTCAAATTGTTAACATCCCGAAAGAGAGGTCCTCCTCACATTTTGAGGACTCTTGTTCCTGACCATTTCACAAACTTCAAACAGATTGCACTCAGGTGCCCATGACAACAACCTAACAAAGTATCACATTCAGAGGTGGGTGCATACTAACTACCAAAGCCTGAAGTATGTTGACATTTCATCTGCACCAAGTCATAAGATCAAGTATAGGGACAAGACCGTGAGCTTATCAACACTTACCTTTTGCCTCTGCACTTTCTAGGCACAGCCTGCACTTTCAAGTTCTGGGTCCGAGTGCTCTATTTTGGCTCTGAAGCTTTCCCCACAAAAATCCACTCTTCACCGCTGCATCGCACCAAATTGCAATTCACAGAAAACTCGAATTGCTGTTTGTTGCCCTTCAGCTTTAAAGAGTGAGTTATCATGGCAAAAGCTCCGGGGCGAAAAGAAGAGTGCTCCAGTGTGGACTGGGAAACCACAGACCTGTGCTCAGAAAGTGTGTGGCAAAAGTTAACTATGGATAAGACCTGAGACACAATCAGACAGACAGACACCTCAAGACTGCAAAGACAGCTAAGCTGTGCTGCTTTGACCTGTTGTGAGCACAATGGAAAGTCCCCAAGTGATTCTTACCTCCAAAAGGATGGTGAATGAGGATGAAAGGAGCACCACCAGCGCATCATGAACCATCTCTTTACATCCAGAGCTTCTCAGAGACATTTCTAACTTGGGCTGTGTGTGGGTGTGCAGAGGCTTTAAAGCTACACTTTATTAAATGTGTTGAGCAAGCTGGAACTCATCCAAAGGCCAACTAGTGCCACCCATTGCTTCAGCCAAAGCAGCACTGCTCCCTCGTGGGAACCAGGAATAGATCGCCAGGTCTTCATGCAGACCTGGGGCCTGGCCCTTAAAAGCCCCCAAGGCCCCAAGAACCTAGGAAACTGCCTCATACCAAGTCCATCTAACTAATATTGTCCATGCTGACTGACAGCAACTCTGCAGGGTTTCAGGCAGGGGATATTCCCAGCCCTACCTGGAGACGCCAGGGATTGAGCCTGCATGCAAAGCAGATACTCCACCACTGAGCTGTACAACCCTTTCCCAAGTGTAAAGGCCACACCATGTCCCAGTTTAAGCTGCAGATTTCAGATAAATTGAAAAGCAGGATGCTGAGAACAACTTAGGCAAAACTAGTCTGTGTCCACAGGTAGATAAATGCAATGGGGCGAGGAGAGAGATTTGCAATCAAGCAATATATATATAAACCGTTTTGAAAACACAAGACACATTTTTAAAAATACCATCTGCTGTATGCCACACTTAATCTCAGGGTTATGGGCTTGAGCCCCACAATGAACCAAAGATTCCTGCATTGCAGGAGGTTGGACTAGATAAACCCTTGTGGTCCTTTCCAGCTCTACGATTCTATATACCAAATTACTGGGGAAGGAGGATTGGGAGGAAGCAAAAGGATCTAGATAACTCACGCCAGTGAGCCAAGCCGCAATGAACAACGTCAAAGCCATGCACCCAAAGAACATGTAACGGGGCGCAATGACACTCCGGGCAACATCGCGCGCCTTAAAGGGGGGGGGCGGAGGTTGGGGAAAGAGATGAACCACCAGGAAGCCACGAGAACACGGGCAGTCTGACCTGGCGTTCATTGGAAGCCCCAGTAACTTGTGAGAGTCTTCCCTCGAAGTCCACGCGTCATTGCGACTGCAGCCCCGGGCTCTCAACAAACCTTGCCCTCGGTACAGCACGCGGCCTCTCCGCCTCCCGTCGGCGGAGAAAGAGAAAGGAAAGTCAAGCCTCCGCCTCCCCTTTCTCTTTCTCGCGGGCGGTCCGGCCAAGTCCCTCGCCTTGTCACACACACACAGGCCGAGTCACGCGGGGGGGGGGGGGGAGATGCAAAAAATAGCTTCTGCGGGCCTCGCCTTCTCCCTCCTTTCCCTCTCTGCCGCGCATCCCCGGCAAACCGCCGTCTCCCTTTGCGCCCTTCGCAAGCGCAGCCGCGCCGGCAGCCGGCACACCTCCGCCCTCAGGGCGCAGTCGGCCGACCCGCCCTGGCCGGAGAGTCGCCCCCGGCGCGCCGCTGCTCGCGCCTTACCTTGGCTGGAGGCGCCGCGGTCGCCGTCGGCGCTCACGCCCTTCTCGCCGTCTGCTGCTCGCCCTTTAAGTCCATCTGCGGAGGAGAAAAGAGAATCGGCGTCGTGAGTGGCGCTGCTGCTGCTGCTGCCCAGCGCAGGGTGCAGTCCGGGCATGGGGGGGCTCTCCTTCCGCCGGCTGCCTCCCTCGGGCAGGGAGCGCACCGGGAGCCCCGTCGAGCCCGCCGGCGGAGCTCACATCCACGGCTCCGCGCGGACCAGCGAGCCGGCTGCTCCCGCGGCCATCAAGCCCGCGTTGCTTTTGTCCTTCGCGGCGGAGAGAAAGTCGAGCTCAGCGGCGGGGCTCGGCGATCCCGGCCCGCTCCATCCCTCGGCAGCCGCGGGCGGATCCACCTGCGCCCGGCCCCGAGTCTCCCCGCCCGCTCTCTTCACACCCCCCGACGGCAGCGAGCGCAGCGAAGGCGGCGGGGGAGGAGCCGGCGAACAAGAAGGAACAGCGGGATGGAAACGGGGGGGGGGGGGCGCAAGAGAAAGAAAGAAACCACACGGGAGGGGGCGGGGGAGCCGCATTGTTCGCCAGGGGCGCTCGCGATTGGCGCAAGCGGAGCCAAGAGGCGGGCTGACGGAAAGTTTGCTGTTCAAGCGCTCCATCTGGTGCCGGGATCTCGGGCGCGGAGCCCCGTCGCCAGCGGCTCCAAAGCTTTTCTTGTCCTGGGCCGGACTTTTAGAATAAAAATTTGCTGGAGCCACACCGAATTCATTACTGAGAAGAAATACACGGGGGAAAAGAAGCTACTTGATTCCTTGACTGATAATATTTAACCCAACTACTTTATAATACGATCATGGGTCATCCAGAAAGTACAAAAGAAAGCAGCTCCATAAGGACACGAATCATTCCCAAAATATTATTATATATGAGTCTCTGACATGTGCACCATAAGTACGTACAATCCCAATGACAGCTGTGAACTTGCCTCTAGCCGGGTAATCTCATGCATATTAGGTCTCCTTTGATGTAAACACGCATCAACATAAAGAAGCCTCTCTGAACTTTCATGTTTGTTCCCTGTTCACAACATCACGTCAAGGAGAACTGCGGAAGAATAGCCAATGCTCCTGAGAGAGGCAGGGATACTGTATCTGTTTGTATATCCCAAAATTTATTTTGATACTATATGATATGACTCGATACTATACAACCCAAAGGGACACACTGATTCCCACACCCACCTCAAACTGAATTTAATTTAATTTAATTTAGGGTTGCCATATTCTGAAGAGCAAAAAATAGGACACATTTGCTGACTTCTATGGTTTGAATCCCCTGCGACGGGGTGAGCTCCCGTTGCTTGGTCCCTGCTCCTGCCAACCTAGCAGTTCGAAAGCACGTCAAGTGCAAGTAGATAAATAGGTACCGCTCCAGCGGGAAGGTAAACGGCATTTCCGTGCCCTGCTCTGGTTTGCCAGAAGCGGCTTAGTCATGCTGGCCACATGCTGTACAACGGCTCCCTCTGCCAATAAAGCGAGATGAGCGCCGCAACCCCAGAGTCGGTCATGACTGGACCTAACGGTCAGGGGTCCCTTTACCTTTACCTTTACATTTAACTATGGATTCCTATGACAACTCTATCCACGAAAAAGAGGACATGTCTTGGAAAAAGAGGACACATGGCAACCCAAGCCAGCCCAAGACATTTGGCTACCTGATGTGAATGACAAAAGAATACCCCTCCCTGCCAGGGAATGAGGAGTCAGTGAAGAATATTGGGTTATAGTTGGGTTGTTTTTATTTTGATCATGTATTTTGTGGTTTTATATTCTGATTTTATTCTGTAAATCTCCCTGAGACCTCTGGGTATAGGGCAGTATAATAATAATAATAAATACATACTCCCAACTTGGTGCCCTCACAGACTTGCTTTAGCCTTCGTTTTGTGTATGGCATGTTTATCCTCCCCCCCCCCCCCATCTTTCTCCCTCAAGTAGAACTAAAGTTATTTCTTTGGTTATGTAAGTCTGCATTTAGCCTCCCCCCCCCCCCCGTAAATGTCATAAACTTTTTACAATACCTGTGTTGTTTCTATTCCCTTGTTTAAAATAAAAAGATTTTTTTTAAAAAAAACCAAACAAACACAAAACGGGCACTGCTTTAACAAAGTACCGGTATACGGGTTAATGTGAGCTGCAGTTGAAACACCTGGAGGGTCAAGACTGACAGAAGTCATTTACCTTTCCCCACACATTCCAAGGAAAGGAAACATGCAAGTCTGAGCCACACTCTGCTTACCTGGGGAGGGGGAGACCGAATGAGGTGCCCCACTGAATTCAAGGGGCAGACATGGGTCCCAGTCAAATGATTAATAATGATTTAAATCCCATTGTTTTCAATGTAAATTAAATGTGACTGATAGCACACTTACTCAGAAGTAAGTCCTGCTAAATTCCATAGGGCTTAGTAATAGGTAACTGTGCATAAACTGTGTAAACTTGTTTTTAATGGCATTTACTTCCACTTTATGCTTAGGAAGGCAGCCTTGAAGAGATGAGAACAAGCACAGCATTGGGGGGGGGGAGAAGGGCTGTTTCCTTAGTATCCCATTGTTAATTCACATTTCTCATTCCTTTATTACCAAAAGGTAATAAAGTTACCCAAGTTGTCATCCCAAGTTGTTGTTGTTCTTTTTTAAAAACTACAACACCTAAATGGATCGAGATATCTTTGTGAGAGATCAGTCTATGCTTAATCAAAGTATGATTCTGAGCATTAAGAAAGAGAGATTACTGTGTTATGTACCCAGGAAGGGGAAAGAGTAATTATTGATATTCTACAGCATTTTAAATAAGTTTGGGGGTATTCTTTTGTTGTTTCTGTTTTAACTATTTGTGCTTTTATCTCATGTTTTTATCTTGTGAACTGCTCTGAGTTCTTTTGACAAAGGGCAGTATATAACTAAAATAAATAGACAGTACATTAAAGAGAGAGAGAAAGGAATCAATGTGTGGTGCCTTTTGACACAGAGGCTGTGGCGGAATGGACAGTTTTATGGGTGGAATGGTAGCAATACTTCTCTTTACCCTTTGGAGCTCCCTGAGTAAACTTCTACTACGGTTGATGGACGAACACAATAAATGTTATTCTCTATTCCATAATGCCCCTACACCATTTTTATTTATTTTTTTAAAATCCTGTTTATTGGAGAATGGAGGAACTACAGCTCTGACTTTACTCACTAAACCCATTCTTAAACAGCGTGAGGGGAGCTGCGGGCTTGTGAGCCAGAAATGTTGGCTTTGGTTGCCAGAAGGTAACACTGTATATACGGTACATTTTTACCGGTCCCAGATTCTTGATAAAGTCTCTTTCCTTCTTTCAGTAAGTTTACAGCCCTCATGGTTGGCACAGTGAAAACTTGAAAGTTTCATGTGTTTGGTATCACTGGAAGAAGGTGTTTAGCTAGGCAGCCCCTCTTCTCCATCTCCTACCCTGCCCAATACTCTGCATGCTGCAAGCCACACCCTTGGCCTCCAGTTCTCTCTTACTACCAGTGCCATAACTAGCATTTCTGACACCTGTGCAAGCATCCAAAAATATGTCCACCCACAACCAAGGGACCAGTAGTGGAGGGCACTTTAAAGCTGGCTATGAACTTTTAAAGGTGCACTTCTGAAATCCCAGGTTCTTCCTGCTCCAGCAGAACTGCCTCTATTGAGGAACTGTTGTGGAAAATAAATAAATAAAGCTGGTGACTGTCAGATGATCATCATCAATCTTCTCCTTCCTCACCAAACAGCACCAAACAGAGTTTTGCTGTTTTAGGATGCAGGCAGAGGGCTAAGAAGAAACTGCTGCAGAACCACTCTGCCTGCCCAAAGCAAGCCTCTGAGATGGCAGTCTGATACACATTTGCTCAGAAAGAAGCTCATCATGTTGAGTGAGGCTGACTCTCAGGTGTGTATATGATGCATATCTGTTTTTCTGAGGAACAGCAACCCTCCATTGCCAAAACAATGCTGACTCCAACAACTCCCCTTGTCCCCAACTATTGGTGATACTTAATGATGGGAATTGGAGTTCTGCAGTAGTGGCTGGGGGTGGGGCACAGGTTCCTCACTTCTGCTGTAGAAAATGAGAAAAGGCACCAGTTCCACTTCACGGAGCCCTAGGGAAAGTATGTGCATTCTGTCACAAAACTTTGGTGCTCTCTAGATAAAGTAAAAGGGACTATTCTTTTAGCACACACTCCATTAATTGCATTTTCTTATGGGTCCTCTTTAATGCCACTGCATTTACAAAGTGTGATAAAGTAAAGCAGTCCCAAGAAGTGAATTTACCCAGCAGCTGAGTCATCACCTGGCATCTCAATAAAGGAACCGGCCAGCCTTTACCCAGCGGTTGAGTCACTGCCTGCCTTATGTGATGAGTTTGCCACTTCATTGGCAAACAAAATTGTTTTAGTTCAGCTAGATCTGGGACTGCTATTCAAACACAGAGGCTGTGTGTGTGTCTATGTATGTGTGTTATTCCAGGTATTTGAATCAAAACCAGCATCAGGGTGATGCAAAAGGCTATGTCTAGGCAAGAGATACGTAAAAGGTCCCTTGAGGGCTAGATCCCCATCTTAGCAGGTGAAAGGTCAACTCCCTTACCGAAAAGGGTTATCAATAGAGCTGGATCATTGTTCAAATATGAACATCTCATCACTCATAGAACTGCCAGCTCAACACAGACACCTTGCAAAACAGTTTTGCTAAATTCTTCTGGAAGTGAGACATGTTGAAGCAATAGCTTCTCCAGCCCTGTTCCTCTACTAGAGCTTTTGTATTGCTCCTTCCCTATTGGCAAAAGTAATGTACAGAGGATGGGGCAGGACAGGGGTGGATGGAGAAACTGGGTGGTTATCTTCCATTTCCTCTGCTCTTTCAAAGGTATATGCCAGGGAAAGCTCATGTGGTGTCCTCCAGATGTTGCTGGTCTACAAGTCCCATTATCCCAGACCATTTGCCATGCTGGGTTGGGCTGGTGGGAATTAGCATCCACATTTAGTATATCACAGAATAATGGAAAAGACACCAGTGTAGTCTCTCTGGCAACCCTACCTACTCAAGGTAATGAACCTCAATGGCCAAATCTGGGTGCAAACATGCAAAAGAGGAGAGGACTCATGTGCTTGTAAGAGTGGCATAAGAGAAAGGATTTTTAGCAGATGTAGTTTGTCAGCTATTAAATCCCTGTCTGCTTCTTGCATCTGCCCACCCTACTTGGTACTGGCAATTTAATGGTTATTACCCCAGTTCAAATGTTTCCATTTCAGGTAAGATTGTTGAGCGAAGAGTTTCTCTTCAGAGTCAGGTATAGCTGGATTTTATCTCCTGTTCCAGACTCCGGTTGCTAGAGAGAAAACATCAGCAAAAGGAAACTATTGTAGTCGGAGGAAACTTTCAAAATTTAAGTACATGAGAAGAGTCCTGCTGGATCACTGCCAACCTTGCATTTAAGCACTAGCCTGGAAGTGGTAAGCAACCAGAAATTCCATGCAGGTTAGTGGGAGGACTAGAGGAGCAGGAACAGATGACTCCTTACCTCCCCTGCACTCCACACAGAAACTAATCAGGATGCTAGAAGAGATAAACCCCTTCTTCTATATCCAGCATAGAAATGCAGTGAACTGCCTGCAGGAGCCACTCCCCCCCCCCCCGTTTTTTTGTTTGTAGGCTGGTTGGTACCTTTGTTGAGTTTATTTACAAGACTGTCATGTATCCAGATGAGAGTGAGGCTGGAGGTGTTTCATTTCATTGCTGTCATTTCCTGCGCCTGGTCTCCAGGGGACTCAGTTATGAGCTACACTTCCTTTCAAGTGGCTGTCTCTCTGACATTTGATATGACCCAGCTCATCAAAACCAAAACCAAAAACTACGTCAGCAAGGGAAGAGGCATAAAATTAGCACAAGCCGCTCTCATGCGGCTATTTATACCCACAAGACAAAAACAAGACACAAAAAAGGTAGCTTAATTGGATTATCATTACAAGAAAATATATACCAGGGAGCATGACTATCATGGAAGTGGGGGAAATGTGTTGTACAAATCAAGAGAATTCATTCATGTGAAACTGAAAAAGAAGTCCCAAGATGCTAAGGTCCTAGCAAGTGCCACAAGGTCACTCAGAGTGAACATGGTATAGATGACCCAGGTGCGAAGGAGGTAGGAAACTCCTGCCCCCCAACAGTTGCTTAGAATAAAGGTGTGGCTTGCATGGCTTTACAGATATTCGAGGCTACATTCTGCAATTGTAGGAATAGCTCAGTCAGTTCCAGAGTAGCACTTGCTATAATATGGACACTCATTCACCGTCATACGCTCTACCACTGAATTATGGTCTTTCTTGTGGCTCTACTGCCTGATGTGGAGGTTTCCCATACTTGAGACACCAATGAACCATGTGATGATCCACCAAGCCACCCTTTATGGTGACAAAGTGGAGAAGCCATCAGGCAAAGGCAGTTTCCAGCTTCTTGCTCAAGAGGGATGTGACACATAGACCAGCTTCAACTCAGCTTCTTCTAAAAGACCAGGAACTGCATTTCTAACAAACAGAATTGCATGAGGTTTCCCTGGCCACTGGATTGCACTTCCCTTTTCCAAAGAAGGAACAGCACAGAAAGAAAGAAACCCATTGACTCCCTCTGCAAGGATGCACATGGGCTTTTCTCTTCAGTGTCTCCTTCAACGTCCCCATTGACTGGAAGAGATCGTCCTGGCTCAAGCCAGCAGATGAGAAGCAACTGGGTCCACAAAAGAGAATGCTGGCTGCAAATACAGGATCTGCCTTTCTAAGGGATACACCAGGTAAAATTTCCCTCTTCTGCAGACTCCTAAAAGACTCCCTTTCCTCAACAAATAGAAATCTATTTGTAGGCCTCCACCTCCATGGTCTAATTCAGCTTTCCCCAACATGGTACCTCCAGATGTTTTGGAGTACAGCTCCCATCTGCCCTGGTCAGCATGGCTAATGCTCAGGGATGAAGTGAGCTGCAGCCCAGCAACATCTGAAAGGCAACAAGGCTGGTCTAATGGAAGGACCAAACTGTGACTCAGGGACTGTATGTGGTCCTTGAGGATGTTCAAGAATCTGCATGGAAGTTCAAGAAGAAAGCCACCTGTTTTCTCAGAGGAGCAATAAAGGTTTGCCCTTAGTATGTCCTAACGGTCAGGGGTACCTTTACCTTTTTTAGTATGTTCCCCTCCCTTCTCTTGGCCACATGCAGAATCTATGTACACCAGGAGGCAGGTAAGGGAGGCAGCATTGTCACCCCAAATGGGCAGGTAGTATCCATCTCAATCTGTCCTGGAGACTGAAGTCACACATCACACATCAAAGTGGGATGCAACAGAGACACTGCTTCCCCCATGTCATTGCTGCCCTGCCTGTTGCTTTGCACACGCAGCTCTCAGTGGGACAAAACAAACCTGCTCCCACACCATCAGACTTTGTTTTTTTCTGGCTAAAGAAAGTGACAGTGAGTGCACCTGAAATTGTGGGGTGCTTGAGGCAACGTTGTTTAACCTCCCTGCAAACAAATGAGAATAAATGCACAATAAATGGCTGATAGCGTCAAACCTCTCCACAAGTTATGTGTAAATATAATCAGGATGAATGCTCAGTAAACAGGTTGCCTGGAAGTGACTGGTGACTCATGCAGAAGCACAGAGGGATGGCTCTGTAAGCCAGCAATTTGGGTGGGGGTCATGTTCCACAGATTGTGCCTAAAACCAAAATCGTGTTCAGTGGCAGCTGGGATTGCCAACTGTCATTTCCCCTGGAACCCCTCCCCTGTTTTGTTTTGTTGTTTTATTGCCACACACATAAAGCTGAATGTGCCCAAGTTAAATGATTGAAAGTTCTGGGGTAACTATAAAAGAAATGCTGGGGAAACACAGGGTTCCTCTTTCAGGAAGGCAGCTCTGCAGTGAACAGAAGGAAAGCAGCACCTAAGCAACTGGATCCACCCAAACTAAATCAAAACCAGAAAGAAGCAAAGGTTGCCTGCAGTGCATGTGTGTCCTACATTTGATTCCAAATAAACAAGACTGTGAGCAACTGCTCTGCTGAAATGGATCAAAATGCACCTCTTTCTACTTCTTTCAGGAGAGTTACAGTCTGGGCCATCTTCTGCTCAAGGGGAATGCAGAGACCCCCTTCCCAGCCCCAATCCTATGGCTCTGTCTCCTAGTGGTACAGGAGAGAGGTTTGCTTTAAATGACTTTACATTGATTTAAACACAAAAATGCACTTGAAATGGACACACTCAGTACAAATGGACAGCCTGGAGACATGGTCACATCACAGAGGACTAGTATTTACGATAATTACCCCTCCATTCTGGGAACTCTGCAGAAGTGAAGGGCTGGGTGCTTTTTCAGAGGGGTGAAGGTGATATGACAGACTCCTTGATGCCCACAGTCTGACTCTTTTTCAACCATCCAAACCAGTTTCCCACTATGTTTGGAAACAGATGACAGGGTGTTTTTTCTCCCCACCTGAGATTTGTAGGTAGCTTGGAAGAAGAGGTCAGTGCTCCTAATGTACATAGTACCATTACAGTTTTATCTCTGGAAAACAGGCTTTGCAGGTTTTTCTTGTTTTAAAACCTACAGAACCCCTGCCCATACGGGCCAGTCATGTCCGACTCTAGGGTTGTGCACCCATCTCACTTAAGAGGCCGGGAGCCAGCGCTGTCCGAAGACACTTCCGGGTCATGTGGCCAGTGTGACGAAGCTGCAATGGCGAGCCAGCCCCAGTGCAGCGCACGGAAGCGCCGTTTACCTTCCCGCTATAAAACGGTACCTATTTATCTACTTGCACTTAAGGGTGCTTTCGAACTGCTAGGTGGGCAGGAGCTGGGACCGAGCGACGGGAGCTCACCCCGCCGCAGGGATTTGAACCGCCGATCATACGATCGGCAAGTCCTAGGCACTGAGGTTTTACCCACAGCGCCACCCGCGTCCCTTTTTTGACCAGTAGGCAAACAAAAATACAGGAAGCGGAGCCATCTGCCAACCACTTTCTCTGCATTCTTAAAAACAGTTGTCTGTCTCTGTTCTCAGATTTTCACAGTGCTTTTTCAAAAAGCAACAACCCTGCAAAATTGTTTCAGCTAAAGATGGCAATAAAGAAATGAGCACCATGAGAAGCACCATTTTCTACCACGCTGCCTTTGACTCTTTTTCTTTTCTTTTCTTTTTTAAAAGGATTGTCTCTTTCCTCCAACAGGAGGGACAGAAATGCTATGCTGGAAATTAAAGTGAAAGAACCAGCTGGGTGCAGCAGCAGTGCAGTTCCTCTGAAAGAGTCTGGTTATAGTTAGGGGCCTCTCTGACCTACTTTCTACATCATTTACTGACGGAAATGTTAACATACTCCCCGTGCCCCAAACAATATAAACCATGGCATGGCAACTTTTTTATTTTATGGCCAATGGATCATTCTCAGAAAAGTCAACACCCAGAGAGACAGAGGGAGAGCGCGAGAGGCACAAGTCCCACTCGGCCCTTCCTTCTTCAAGCTACATTCGTGTACCATTAACAAATGACCTTAACCGCCACAATTAGCATTTAAACAGGGCTAGCCTCACCCTTGCTTTCAGCAGCAAGACACTCCCAGCGCCAATTATAGTTTTGCCACAAACATCACAGGGCTGTGCGAAGCATAATGGCTAAGAGATGGAGTTGCAGATCAGGGCGTCCCAGTTCAAATATGCTATGAAGTCACTAGATGGCCTTTGCGAAGTCTCTCACTTTCACTCACTCACCTCCCTGCCCCTCCACCTGCAGCATGGGGGATCATTCTTCTTTCTTCCATTCCTCCAAGGTGCATGTAATTGTCTTCCTCCCCATTTTATCCTCACAACAACCCTGTGAGGTAGGTTAGGCTGAGAGGGAATTTCGTGGCCCAGCGGGAGAATTTGAATCCTGGCCTCCCAGGTCCTGATTGGACACTCTTTAACAATGACACCACATTGGTTTCCAACAGAGCTGTTGCAAATACTCCAACTAGGTAATGACTGTAAAGCACTTTAAGCATCTGAATTGCATTTATCATTTCATTTGTACCCTAGATTTCTTCCCTTAAAATTTAGAATCCCTGACCAGTAGTTACTGCCACACCTACCCTATGCATTCACAGCACATGACTTCTCCTAAGGAATCTTGGGAACTATAGTTTACCCCTCCAATTCCCACCACCCTGAACAAACTACAGTTCTCAGGATTGTGGAAGGCCAAATGCACTTTAAATGTGTTTTAAATGTATGGTGTAGATGTGACTTGTACTTGCACAGGCAGCTCACCCCAGCCTATGCCTGATGGGTCTCCACTGGTAAATGGCTCCAGCCCTTGAGTTTGCACCTCAAAGACACTATTTTTGCACCAAGACTGAAGCTCTGGTTGCAGCTGTGCCTACACACTGAAGCCCCTGCTGACCCTGTTTCCTTGTTATATGTTTGTTTCTCATCTCTGCTCCGGGTGTCTTGGCAATCATAACCTGTCAGAACCCACAGTGTCAGGACAAGTGAATGATTTTCCCCACCTGTGCAAATTATCCCCGTTTACCAGAGCCACACTCTAGCAAAAGGTCGAATGTGGATGTGCCCCCCCCCCCCAGCCTTGGAAGCCGCACTCATAAATAACCAAGGTAGAAACACACAACAATCACACTGAGGTTCAGAGCAAGCTCCCTTGACTAGGACTGCCAACTTTTTATCCTCCTCCTGACAGGATCGCATGTGCAGTTCACAGTGGTGTGACATACAAAAACTTAACAGGAGAAGCTCTCCCCATAATTATTTATTGAGTACATCTCTCTATCCCATCTTTCCTCTGTGGAACTCCAGGCAGGGCAATGGACAGGGGGTTCCCATGCAATCTCCTATCCCCACATGGGCCAGATCTGGACCAGCTGAGCTTCATCACAGTTGCTGTACCACCTTGTGCCTTCAGATCCCGTGTGGTAAGAGCCTGCATGTTGTAGGGGTGGGGAACCTTGGGTCCAAGGTCTGAATGCAGCCCCCCCCCCCCCCGGGCCTCTAGAGCTGGCTCTTAGAACTCTCCCCTTCCCTCACCCTGCTTCACCTCTCCAAGTTTTTGCAGCTGGAATGTGCTCCTGAATCCTGATAGTGCCTCTTGCTTGCCTTGGTGGAAGATAAAGAGGGTGTGAGCATGTGTAGGAACTGGCCTACTGTACACAAGGAAAATTCACATTAGTTGCTCCACCCACCTTTGTCTCTGGATGTCATGGACTGGTTGGACGCAGAGGAATAGTGGGAGGAACCAGCTGGGGAGCCCCCAAGGGAAGAAGGCTCAGAGGCTGGGGAGTGATGGTGGGACGACAATGAATGGTCAGAGGCAGAAGAGGGAGAAGACTGGAAGGAGGAGGTGGCAGAAGCTGAAGAGGTAATGGGGCTTAGTGAGCTGGGAGAGTCTGTGGCAGACAGAAGTCCAGAATCAGAGGCAGAAGCTCAAGCAGGAGAGTGGGATGAGGGAGGCCAAGAGGCAGAGAGGAGTCAGGCTGGTGAAGAGTCACAGGTGTTTCCCCCTCTTGCTGCAACAAGCTCCCCTCTCCGCTTGTCTCCCAGAACCAGAAGTAGTATGAAAAGTGCGGAGGAGAGGTTGGTTGCAGGCAGGCGCAATCTCCAATTGCTTGGGGAAAGCCCTGGAAAGGAGGAGACATAGCCTGTTGTGAGGAGGCAGGGATGTTCAGTCTTGGCAACTGATTTTCATGGAGGAAGGCCACTGGGAATGAGGTGCTCTGCTCCTTAGGCCTGACACTCAACCAAGTCTGTGGAGGTTGTGTTTTTGCTAATGAAGAGTTATCTCCATCTTTGAACTGTGCCCACCTGCATGCCCCTGTGACCCTGGCACTACTCACCCCTGGCAAAAGACCTTTGGAAGGCCTTTGGGGCTTGGCTGGCACAGTGTGAAGAGCATAAAGTGGAAAGTGGTAGTGGTGGGAGTGATCGACCATGTTCTTCACACTGAGCCTGGGGAGCTGCTAGTGGCGTACTTTGGGCTTTCAAACTTCAGCTGCGTCCTGGGCTCCCCCTGCCTCTCGCACTCCATTCAAGTCACTGTTGTGGCACCAACTGCTGTGCACTCTCGTCTCAGTGCCCAGGGTGGGTCAACCAGTAGCACTCCCCTAATCTGCCTCTGATGCTGCTCCATCAGAACAAGCAGGGCACTGCCCCACCAACCTCAACCTGCCCTCAGCCACCACCACCCATCTGCCTGTCTCCTCTCTTACGACCAGTTCTGGGAGTGGCATTGCCTGTCAGTTTCCTCTGCGGCAGCCTCAGTCTTGCCATTGTCCCTTGCAGAACTCAGCATGAAGAGGACAGGGACAAAACTAGGCCACATCTGTACCATACATTTAAAGCAGTACTGTACCACTGTAACAGTCATGGCTTCCCCCCTGCCCCAGACCCTTATTTCCCCCACAAAGCTACAATTCCCAGCATGGCCGTTCCCTTTTCCCAGGCAACTCTGGGAACTGCAGCTCTGGGAGAGGAAAAGGGCTCTCCTAGCAACTCTCAGCCCCCTAAACAGGTCGCAGTTGCCAGGATTCTTTGGGGGAAGCCATGATTGTTTACAGTGGTGTAAGTGTACAGTGTAAATGAGCCTTAGGTGGCTCTTCCTGTTACTGGCTCTGGCCTCCTGCTGGCTCGATAACGTCCACCAAAGCTGTGCCACGGGGCACCATTGTGCTGGACTCTTGGAAGGGCAGGATGGACATTTAACAAAATAAATAGCTTGGGCTTGCTGTAACTTAATGCAAGGGGAAACCTGGCTGGTTAAGTGCCTCCCTGTGGTGCCTGGCACAGGAGTATTCCCAGGAAATGAGGTCGCAGAACATCTACCCGTAATCCTTGGCAGGACTCAGCTGCACCCCTATCTGGACAGGGATGGCCTAACTTACAGCATCTGTGCTCTGGCAACCTCTAGTTTAGATTCCTGTAACACATTAAACAGACAGCTGCTTCTGAAGAGGGTTTGGAAACTTCAGCTATATGCTCAAGACAGTTTAAGCATATTACGGATCGTGGCCCAACTGCACTGCCTGCCAATTCTGGACCCAATTCAAAGTGCTGGTTTTGACCTACAAGGCCTTAAATGGCTCAGGACCACAATAGCTCAAACCTCTCCCCTTATGAACCTACCCTGATGTCGGGATCATCCACTGGGCCCTTCTTCGTGGGCCTCCTCCATGAGAGGTCCAGAGGGTGGAAGCACAAGAACGGGCCTTTTCTGTGGTAGCTCCCCATTTGTGGAATGATCTCCCCAGGAAGGCTCATCGGGTGCCTTCATTAGAAATCTTCATTACATATTTTTAGGCATCAGGCGAAAACATTTATCCTCAACCAGGCGTTTGACTGAGTAACATTCATCATCATCATCATCATCATCATCATCATCATCATCATAATAATAATAATAATTTATACCCCGCCCATCTTGCTGGGTTTCCCTAGCCACTCTGGGTGGCTTCCAACAAAATATTAAAATATATGTCTATAATGTCTATTAAACATTAAAAGCTTCCCTAAACAGGGCTGCCTTCAGATGTCTTCTAAAAGTCTGGTAGTTGTTTTTCTCTTTGACATCTGGTGGGAGGGTGTTCCACAGGGTGGGTGCCACTACCAAGAAGGCCCTCTGCCTGGTTCCCTGTAACTTGGCTCAATGTGAGGGAAGTGGGGTTATTGGTTTGTTTTGTTTTATTACATATTTTGTGTTATCTATGTTGTGAACCATCCTGTGATCTGTGGATGAAAGGTACTATATAAATTACAAACCAACAAAATAGCATTCTTGAGCCCATGAGCAACACAATTGCTCACTGCTGTGACTCTGGCATCTAAACCCTTGGTGGAGAAGGAAGGACGTTGCTCCACAAAACCACTCTCCACCCTATGCATTGTCAGGGCACCACCACAAGTTATTTTTGGAACCCAAACCAGTTTATTCTGGTGAGAGGTTTCCAAAGCGTGGAGTTCCTCTTCTCTCCTCGAAAGGCACGAGAACTGGGTTCCTCGCCACACCTCAAAGGAAGGCTGCTTGGGGAAGCCATTTTTAGAACGCCAGCTGGGGAAGGAAGGCGCTGCTGGGGGAAGAGCTGAGATCCGAGTCCTTCCTTGCTCACAGCGCGATTGCAAAAGAAAGCATCCGGAAAAATAGAAGTGATTCACCCCAGTGCATTGCGCAATCTCCAGGCTGCAACCCACAGGAGGGATGCAAATGAAGAGAAAAGAAGAGGCGGTCCAGTTGGGAAATATGTGCTTGCTGGCACCCAGTTCTGCCCTTGGATTAAGACCAAAGTAGGGGGCAGGCCTGGGGAGCGTGCCCTCCTTCAGTCAGGAAGAGGATGAATGGGCAATCAGTGTTTCTATTCTGTGAATCCCCCTGAGACCCCGGGTGTAGGGTGGTATATAAATTCAAATAATAATAATAATAATAATAATAATAATAATAATAATAATAATACTGTAGGTGCTGCTGCAACCAGGCTATGGTGTCAGTCTCAGTCAATGATGATGTAAAATGGATCCACAGATTGGCTCTTCAGTCAGCAAAGCCTTGGAAAACTGAACCTAATGAGGTATGGTATAAGGCAGCTGTGGACAGATTTCAGGCTTGCAGGATCTACTTTGATTGATTCATTGATTTTACTAGGATTCCAAGGTCCACGAGGCTCCAAAAATAACAGATTGGCAAATAAAATTACAGGAATTGGTGGAGACGGCTCAACTGACTAGTAAACTCAGAGGAAACTCAAAGCAAAAATTTGCGGGAAAATGGGATGGTTGTAGAAGATATGTTCTGTCAGAGAATTGCCATCGGAGCTAGAGGCAGAGGGAAGGCTCCAGAGGGATGCCGGAGAGGGTCCCAGTAGGGAGAGAGGCAGCCCATCTGCTGGGGAAGGAAATCAGCGTAACACCAGTGGAGAAGGGGGGCAGATGGGGGAATCGGAGAGGAGGCTCCAAGACTCCTCGCCGGAGACCAGCGGAGAGAGTACGGGTACTCCGCTGCCCACACCCTCCCTGCGCAGAAGACTTCCGCGCAGGGAGAGTAAGAGGAGACTTGACGTCAAAGAACTTCTTTGCTGGAAGAAGTTCAAGAAACGCCCACTGACGGATTCTGCCAGCGACTGAGACAGCCACGAAGCTAGAGGCTGTCCAGACAGAAAGGGTTCAACCAGGTAACCTAGCCAGGAGTGGCGGCAACTTACGCACGAGCAACCCCTAGAACCATTACATGTTCAAAACTACAATAATAGTTTTGACTCCGTGCTAGCATTCGAGTGATAAAGGAACTAAAAGGAGGTGGACAACAATTAAGGATTTATTATGTTTTCAGAATGTATTAGAAAAATTATATAGAAAGGTTTATTGTTTTGTATACATTCAAATGTAAGATAAAATATATGCAAAGGGACTTGACAGGAAGTCAAAGTTGAAGAAAAGATTTTGGAAGATAAAAGGGGGAAAACATTTACTTTCATTATTATCATTTTGTGTGCGGGTGTGGGTATGTGGGTGTCTACACATGAGTGTTGTTGTATGCAATGTTTGGGAGGAAATAAGACGGTAAATAACAAATAAACTAAATATCGATGTATGTAATTTTTATTTCTTAATTATATTCAGTGGTAGTATGGCTGTATTGTTTTTTGTAACATAAAATCATTCAATAAAAATTATTATTATTTTTTTTTAAAAAAGGATTCCAAGGTCCACCAACTAGATGCAGGGGTCCATGGATTTGCTTCAGGAGGAAACAAATACAAAGAACCTCATACAAAAGCTTTTGTATGAGTTTGGATTTGATATCCCGCCTTTCACTCCCCTTCAGGAGTCTCAAAGCGGCTAACATTCTCCTTTCCCTTCCTCCCCCACAAGAAACACTCTGTGAGGTGAGTGGGGCTGAGAGACTTCAGAGAAGTGTGACTGGCCCAAGGTCACCCAGCAGCTGCATGTGGAGGAGCGGAGACGCGAACCCGGTTCCCCAGATTACGAGACTACCGCTCTTAACCACTACACCACACTGGGAGATTTAGGGCATCACATTGCAGGACAGAGTCTCAAACAAAGATGTGCTCTCCCAAGCCCACATGTCTGCACTTCTGTCTCTGCAACATCTACACTGGTTGGGTCATGTACACAGAATGGAAGATGGCAGGATCTCCAAGGATCTGCTTGATGGGGAACTGGCCTCAGGCACCAGGCCCATTGGCAGATCAACTCTGTGTTACAAAGATGGCTGAAACTGTGACACAAAGGCTGGCAACACCAACCCCACCATGTGGGAATCCCTTGCAGATGACCACAGTGCCTGGAGACAGACATTTAGGTCGTACATCCACAGCAGTGACCAGAGGACAAAAGACCACTAGGAGGAGAACAGAGAGAAGAAATGTCATGGTGCATCTGAAACCGGATACCTTCATCTGCTCCAGCTGCAATAAAACATGTCTCCCCTGTATCGGTCTCTACAGCCACAGCAGGAACTGTAACTCTCCAACAATTACAGTGACTTTACCCCCAGTGGCACACTCTTCCATTGTCAAGACAGATGGATGCTAAAATATGTTTATGGGCATTTTTCTGTGGAGAGGGTCCATACCCCTCATCTGATTCTGAAAGGGGTCTGTGTGACCCTCAGAAAGGTTAAGAACAACTGAGCTAGAGGCAAACCACAGTTCAAAATAGTGGCTTGTGGGAGGAGTCAGGTGCAAAAAAAGATGGTGGGTCAGGCAGCAGAGCCAATCACCAGATCCATCACCAGGATGACCTTCACACACATGTACAAATTTACTTTGGAATATTTACCAAGGTATTATTCAGGCTATAAATCAGGGGTCGGCAACCTAAGGCCCATGGGCCACAAGCGGCCCGTGGGGGTCGTTTAACCGGCCCATGAACCCCTGCTGCCTGCTCGGTCAGCTCCCGTGCATCATGCTAAACTGGTGCGGAGCAGAGCGGGGACTCCTGCAGCCAATGGGAAGCTGTGCACACCTCCTCCGTGCCAGAAGGAGCACCAGAAATAGTGTTTGCACATGTGTGCATGTGTGTGCACTCTGGCCCACCGCGGTGTCTGCGGGACCGTGAACTGGCCCAAGCCACAAAAACTTTGCCAACCCCTGCTATACATAGTATAACCCTACTGTACTCAGTTTGCATGATCTGAACCATATTTGCAGGGCTAGTCAACCTGTGAAGATACACTCCTCAGCTCTGCCACTTTGCACCTCCACTTATGAAGGAGAACAGTTCCTGGTTGATGTTATTAAAGCACCAGGAAGATTGCCAGATAAAAGAGATAAAAGAGAAAGATATAGGTCAGCTAAATTCCTCATAGTAAGAGATGCCTCCCGTGACTTTCCCTCATCCATGCAGCTGGCATCCTTAGGCAGGCCAACGCGATCCGGAGGAGACTACATTGCCTATCCCTAATCGCAGGCAGAGACCCATTCGCATGCATTGACCAACCACATTCCCCACGTATAGCTTGCTACAAATCTTGGAAGAAGCAAGGTTACAGGACTGATTTTTTCCTTTGTGTGCACAGCATAACTTTAAATCACAGCCCTGCCGACACCCCAAAAGGAATTATGGGAACTATAGTTTACCTCCTCACAGAGCTACAATTCACAGCACCCTTAACAAACTGCAGTCCCCAGAATTCTTGGGGAGGGGGCTTAGTGTGTAGAGTTTCAAAGTCTGAACTGGATTAAGTTAACAAACAAAGCTTTTCTACAAGGAACCTCCAGATCTCCAGTTTTTGTGAGGGGGCTGAACCAGAATCCCAGGATGCCACTACTGGATCAGTGCCCTGCAGACACCACAAAAGTCTCCAGAAGTTTATCATTAGACATAGCCCCAGCATGTGTTGAGAACCAGGGACTTTCCAAGAGTAACCCAGGGAAAAAATAATATTTATATGTATATATATTTACAATATTTCTATGCCACCTTTCCAAGGCTCAAGGCAGCTTACAAGAAATAAATGTTAAGGCACATTTAAACTAACGATAAAATCCAAGAGAAATAACTCTGAAAAATCTTCAAAGACCAGCCAGCAGGACTGAAGGCAGGATGGAAAAGATGTGCCTTACAAACTCTGCTTACAAGCCAAAGAAGCAGGAGGAACTATTAACTTCTGGGGCACAGACATTCCACATCCTGGGGGCAACTGACGTATTTATTTCTTCCTTATTAAATCCACACCCTTCACTTTTCTTCTAAGTATTCAGACACGGTTCTGCACAGGCACCATTGTATCTTCACAACAACCCTGTGAGGGTACGTCAGGCTACATGGTTCAGGAGAGGATTTGAACCCAAGATTCTCCAACCCTAGTCCAGCCCTCTAACCACTACACAGCCTTCTTGTGGCCATGATAGCTTGCATCTCATAAGGAGCTGGGCCTTGAAGCAGGGCCTGAATAAATGACCAGCCATAATTGCTAGTGGGAGAAGCAGCATCTAAGACACACACTCTGAACTCTGGGTATACATTACTTTTGAATAGACATTCATAAGATTACAGTGTGAAATGTGCAGGATCTGCGCTATGAAGAACTTTTAGTAACAACAGATGTGGGCTCGGAAGCCTACTGGCAACTACAGCAATCAATGTAACAATGTAGGCTGTGCATATATTCATTTCCCAGGCATCAGGAGACAGGCAAGTCTCACTTCACACCAGAATCATAGAATCACAGAACTGTAGAGTTGGAAGGGGCCACCACAACTGTCATCTAGTCCCACTCCCTGCAATGAAGGAATCCTTTGCCTCACGTAGGGCTCAAACCCAGAACCCTGAGATTAAGAGCCTCCTGCTCTACCAACTGAGCAATTCCAAGTCCTCTTCCGAACCATCTTCAACAGCACATTTATTTATGAAATTGCACGTGTGTCCCCCCCCACTTATTAATCACACTTGCATCTTGCCCTTCCTCCAAGGAACTAAGGGCAGTGCCCACAAGGGTGTTTCCATGGCATCTTCACAACAAACCTGCAAGGTAGGCTAAAGAGCTTGCAACTGGTGAAGTGAGCTTCATGGCCCAAGGACTTTGAAAAGCTACAAATCAGGGGTGTTCCTGAAAAGGGGCGAGGAAATAAGCATATTTGTTCAACACTCCTTGCCAGCAGTTTTCCCACTTGTTCTATTATTACAGTACAGCTTTTGACTGTTCCCCAGCATGGGGGTTGCTTTCCTCACCCGGCTCAGGAAAAGAAGTTGATCTGTCAGACTGGTGGGCAGCCCACAACCTGCTGACTCGAGTGCTGGGATGCTTAGGAACAGCTGGTGTTCTCTATCTTCCTCTGTCTTCTTAATTATTATTATCTGCTGATGCATGGTTCAGGAGAGGAATCAGACCAGCGGTTTCATGCCCTGCCTTGCACAAGACTGCACCAGTGAAGCTGGGAAAGCCACGCTTCTGCTGAGCAGGGACGCAGGGCAGGGCAGGGCTGGGTGTGTTTGGCAGCCACGGGGTTCACACGCACACGGAGCCTGGGACTTTTCAGCGCACTTAATTTGCAACACAAAACCCATCTGTGAACAAACTTTGTTCTAGATGTGCAGCACGAAGACTCAGCCAGATTCCCAGAAATATTTTGCTGACATCAGCAAGGTACAGACTGGATCAGGAGGCAAATGGAAGTTTCAGCTGCAGCACATTGTCGGTTGGGGTCCAAGGGTTCCATCCAATCTGTGAACAGGAGGAGTGGAATTCTCCTGCAAGCAGAATTCTCCTTTTGTGAATGGAATTCTGAGAGTGGAATTCTCCATCCGTGAGCGGAATGGAATATTTTCTCCCATTCCATAAGCACGGCTGATCTGAAATATGTGTGTGTAAGGAGGTCTCCAGTTTGCATCCTGGCAGGGGACCCCCTCCCCATATTTGTCACCTTTTCGATGAGCACAAGAGCAAGGGGTGTGTCTCCTTTAAAGGAGACTGAAGCAGCAGTATGGGTAGCTGATCCTGCCACACTCTAGTAGAGTGGTACCTCGGGTTAAGTACTTAATTCGTTCCAGAGGTCCGTTCTTAACCTGAAACTGTTCTTAACCTGAAGCACCACTTTAGCTAATGGGGCCTCCTGCTGCTGCCGCACCACCGGAGCATGATTTCTGTTCTCATCCTGAAGCAAAGTTCTTAACCCGAGGTACTATTTCTGGGTTAGCGGAGTCTATAACCTGAAGCGTCTGTAACCTGAGGTACCACTGTATTGCTGTAGATTGGACTTCTAGAAAGCAATGGAAGATGCTTTAAAGGAGGCCGTCACTAGTGCTATGTGCAGCCCAATTCTCCCACTTTCTTGGCAAGGGAGGAATACCATTTCACAGGAAAAGGTGATTTTCCTCCCTGCTGCTGGTGGGTTTAGAACAAAACTCCCCCTGTGATCCAAAGCATCATTTTCCAAAGGGAAAATCAAACCTCAAAAAATACAATGTAGCTCTAATGATAAAATCTGGCTTATATCTCAGCACATTGGTGGCAAAGGAGATGCATTTATCCAGTGTAGTAGTTGGGGGCAGCATGAATGCATCCAACAGAGCACTGGCCAATAATGTGGGAGGTCCAAGATCACAAATCTACCGCCGGCAAATTTACTTGAGGAAGCCATTGTGTCTTATTCATTATGCCATTATTTTTTAAAGGAAAAATAGTGTTCCACCTCACAGGATTGCTGTGAGGCAAGACACAATGAAGATTGCTAACCAGTTTGCACAAGCCTTTCCTGTCACAGCTGAGCTGAAGCATGATGGAACTGGAGATCCAATTCCTGGTGCTGCTGCCCCAGTTCCCTCATGGCCCTTGGCCATGGGTCGCACCCCAACCAGACAGGCTGAACTCCAATCCCATTATGGAGAGAGTAGGACAGGGGGTGTAGGAAGGGGGAGGGTCTGGCTGTCTCCAACTCTCTATAAATCAACCTTCTCCATCCTGGCACCCTCTGGATCAGAGTCAGCCAATGTGGTGACCCCGGATTTTGCTGGACGACACCATCCCTTGCCACTGGCCATGCTGGCTGGAGCTGACATCTCTGCAGGGCACCCCAAAAAGCACCACATCAGCTCCTCCTGCTCTGGATGCTGCACTACAACTCCCATCAGTTCCAGCCAGTTAGGGATGATGGGGGTTGTAGTCCGGCGACATCTGCATGGCACCAGATTGGAGAAGGCCAGTGTAAATGCTTGCTTTAAAAGCAGTTGTTCCCAGTGGGCACTGTGTGCCCATGCGAAAGGGAGAAGGCAAGGAAAGGACATCAGGTTTATTTTTTGGCCTTTGGCGCTGATTCTTTTGGCACCAGCATCCAGACACGTCTGTTGCTGTCACCTTTTCCCCTGGTACTCAAGCAGCTCCTTCCCACGGCAACAGGATGCAGTTTTTAAAAAATGTTCTCTTTTTCCCTGCTTCCCCCCCTCCTTGAAAATAGGAAAATGTGATTATAAAACCACAAATTCTGGCAAACAGCAACAGAGCAGAAGCAGGATGCAAAAAATCACTTGCGTCTAAACCAGTCTGAGAATGAGCAATTGGAATGCCACCGTGAGCCAGATGGGAAATGGCAGCATACAAGTGAAACAAACTGGCTGCTGCTGAGGGGTCTGCAACTGCCTTGACCACTGACCAGCTTCCTGAGCCCTTCTAGGCTAACTGGTTTACTGAAGCATGGACCTAGGCAGAATAACAGCCTTCTTCCAAGTGCTGCTAACCGTCCTTAACTTGATGAGTGAATCTAGAAAATGACAAAAAAAGTCATCACATACCCTTCATGTCCTGAAATCTAAAATTACCCCTATACTCATAGTGAAGGTCAAACCAGGTGCCAAATTAAAGCACAGACTACACACATTTGCAGATAAAATTCTGCAATTGGTTTCTCCTTCTCCTTCTCCTTCTCCTTCTCCTTCTCCTTCTCCTTCTCCTTCTCCTCCTCCTCCTCCTCCTCCTCCTCCTCCTCCTCCTCCTCCTCCTTCTTCTTCTTCTTCTTCTTCTTCTTCTTCAACTTCATTTATCCCCTCAAAACTTGTACAGGAACTTGGGGAAAGGGGGACTTTGAGGTAATGCATGACTGATTGGGAGGGCCCTCAGCTTCTTCTGTCTCATAAGGTTTTTGTGAGAGTAAAACAGCTTAAAGTTTTATGTCATGCCTGAAACTCCTTGGAGGAAAATTGGGGGCGGGGAATGTGATAAATAATTTCTCAGGCATAAACTGGCAGAGCCAAAAGAAGGGGTGGTAAGAAAGGGTGAGGAGAGGAGAGGTGGATTGATTTTCCAATGCGTCCTCTGCTTTCTCAGATGCATTTGTCCCACTTCCTGGTCATGGGAAATTTAAATAGAGGTTCATTCAGGAGCACCTTGACGAGTCCTGACACGTATGATATGAAATGTTGGTGGAAAGGCATGCAAAGCAAATACTGGATTTCCAACACATCCTCTGCTTCTCAGGGATTGCGATGGCTGTGGACCTCTCCCAGTATAGAAAACACACACATATAAGGTGCAGAGCCAAGGAAAGCTGCAGGTGGAGCTGCCAAATTAAGTGAAAAACACGCCCCATAACTGGAAAGAGATGCGGAGCAACCTAACCCCGTCTCTCTCATCTGAACTCCCGGTGCCTTCAATGCACTCCCACCCCAGGAGCTCCCAGGCCCTTGGACTGGGACACTCACCTCTGTTTCAGCCACACTCCAGGTCAGGGCCAGCAAGATGAACCAGAGCCAACAAAACCTGTGGTGGCCACACCCATGAAAATGCCAATGATTGTTTCATTAGTAGGTTATTTCTGGGCAGGGATGGCCCAACCATGAAGCATGGTGAGGCAAACTCTGGACAGCTGGGAGAGGTGGCAAATCCACCCCCCCTTGCACTTGTTGGCCTCCTTCTCCGCTGCTGCCGCTGCCTGCCACACAACACTGCCCACTCTTCTCTGGCATCCATTTATTCCCTGGCCACCTTCAGTTGTGTCAGGCAGCAGCAGCTGCAGAGGAGGAGGAGGGCTGTGGGGGAGAAGGGGGCAACGGGGGGGGAGGGGGGAGAGAAGGCATTTTCAGTTTTGCCTCAAGCTGCAAAACCTACTCAGCCGGCCCTGTCTCTGGGGTCAGATGAGACCGAAGCCCAGGTGGGTGCATGGTGTGCATGCTTCGTTGACCATTTTCAGCAGCACTGAAAAGCACCCTCTTGCACCCTCCCATTGGTGATTTTGGATTGTTTCTTTGATTTAGCTGCTGCACCAGAAGAGGATGAATGTATCTGCCCCACACAGTGAGGTGACGAGTGCAGGAGGCATTCCTCTTGATGCCTCTTGCTTGCCTGGGTGGAAAGGGGTGTGCGTAGAAACCTCCGGCTTTTGCGTGGGTGGAACGTAGCTTATGGTGCAAAGTTTGGAGTCGCACCTGTTGCTCCACCCATTTTTGCCTCTAGCTTCGTCTTTCACTGGCATGCGGCCCCTGCAAGGTTGTCCACAAGGCAATGCGGCCCTCAGACTGAATAAGGTTCCCCATCCCTGACAAACCAAATCCAATTGGTTACACAAAAAACAGCAACTTATCAGGAAATGTATGGGCTGTTTGCTTTAAATTGGGCTCCTCAGTCGTATCTTTACAACTATGCCAGATGACTTAACAGCAGGAGACTGTGACGTCATAATGGTTGCTACATGATGCAGGGGTTGCTTACATGATCTTCTGTGGCCAGGATCAGTCCCTTTTTTGCCTTTGCTGTGCAGTGTATCTATTTACATTTTCCTATGATAGATTCTTTATGCAAAATAGGAACAAGCCCTTACAAGAAAAACAGCAACAAAGATGCTGCAACCACAGAAAAGAGGGGAAACAAACAGCAGCAAATACGCTTGGAGAAAAAGGCTACTTGGCATTGTTGATGAAGTTATACAGGTAGATATGGTTACAGCTATGGTACTTTTATCACTGGCCCCCCAAGGCCATACCTTTTGGAGCAGACTTAAGGATACAAACTGCTTCCGCCACAATCTGTGGGATCTCTTCAAATGGATAGGATGTAAGGGCTGGCTGGATGCAGAGAAATTGTGGGAGGAAGCAGCTGGGGAACAACCAAGGGAAGAAGACTCAGACATAGGGGAGGAGGTGTCAGAAGCTGAAGAGGTAACAGGGCTTAGTGAGCTGGGAGAGTCTGTGGCAGAGAGAAGCCCAGAATCAGAGGCAGGAGCTGAAGGAGGAGAAGAGGGAGGCCAAGAGGCAGAGATGATTCTGGCTGATGAAGACAGCTGTGGGGAGTCTCTGCAACTGCCTCATGGGGGCAAGACCTGCCAGAGATGAGTTGCTGTGCTCATTAGGGCTGTGGTACTCCTCTGTTGATCATGTTTTTTCTAATAAGGAGTTAACGCTAACTTTCAGGGTGTGATTTACTGCTGGCTCGCTCTTGACATGGTCCTACCTATGACTGGCATTGCATCCATTTACCAGCCTCTTTCAAGGCAGTGGGCTGGCCAGATGCAGGAACGCCTCTGAAGGAGGCTGCTACGCAACTTCCTCAATGCCCCACTAGATTCTAATGACAATTGTATTGTTTAACCTCTAGTCATTCCAATAATAAAAAAAGAAACACAGCTTAAATCTGCAGAAGCAGGAAACTATAAAAATACCACAGAGTCCTATCGTCAAAAAGAAATTTCTATTTTGGCATGGTGAGATACTCTATAGCTGCCTTTCCCAACCTTGGTCTCCATATGCTGCCAGGCTACCCCTCTCATCAGCCTCAGCCAGCATGGCCAACGGTGAGGGGTGAGGAGAGTTGGACTCCACCAACATCTGGAGAGAAACCACATTGGCAACCCCTGCCCTATAGGTAGCATATTTATCACAGCTGTGCAAATGGCATTTCACATCTCTCAAATCATTTGTTTCTCCAGCCTCTGCCAAGAGGGCTTGACAGTGCCTGTCTCCCGGGAAATGAATAAACAGAGCAATGTAACAATAAAGTAGAAATGACAGAAACATTCTGAAGCCCAGAATCCAGGAGCCCATCAGCACTGGCTTGTTGGCACCTTAGAGCAATGAATAGCTGGTTAGATATTGAAACATTTTCTGAAATTTCAGGACGATGTGTTAGATGGTCATGGAGAAAACACTGCAATTTATGAGCCTCATTTATGAATTTATAATATTTGTAATCTGGGGGGAAAGCCAAGACTTGGCTATGATCCCTATTGCCCTACTTTAAGCATGTAATCTTTGGCTAAACATCCATCTGTTTTTCTAGTGTTACAAACTTTGGATCCGTTTAATTGGTAGATGAATCAGCTAAAGCTTTAATTGCAGCTTAAAATTTGCCTGCCAATTAAGCTGTGAGTTTTGAGTCTGAGAGGCTCACCAGCTTCCTTGGCACCAGTCCAGCAACGGATTATTCGCTACACTTTATGGGCTCCCTCTTCCCCTTGCCAGATACTTAAAAATAACCAAAACAGATAAATGAAAATACACAAGCTGTAAAAATGTAGCTATCAAAAACATTTATACAAAATCCTTTAAGCTGTTATTTGCATTCTTGTAAGCTCTGCTCAATATCTAAACGTTTTCAACCCCTTTAACCATTTCTTAGCTTTACTTGCCAAAACTAAAGGCCAAACTATGTGCTACCTCCGTCATGACTGACACAGCACAAGCAAACTCTGTTGGCCCCAAAAACATGTCAGTGCAGCAGCTGTGCAATGTGATGTCACTGCAGTCCTCTCCTGCTTCACTGGCTGCCATTTTTGGGTGCAGATAGGTGCTGCTTTGACTAGACCAAGAGTGGGGAACTGGTGGCCCTCCAATTGGTGCTGAACTACAGCTCCCATCATCCCTGACTATTAAGCCACGCTGACTGAGGATGATGGGAACTGGAGTCCAATGGCATTTGGAGGGACACAGGCTCCCCACCCCTGAACTAGGCACTGCCACAATATGCAAACAAGAGGTGTGGGTTGGCATCAACCATGCTTTAAATTTAAGGTAACATGTATGATCTCGCTGAGATTCCTGCCTTGCAGGGGGTTGGATGAGACGACCCTCATGGTCCCTTCCAACTCTTCAATTCTGTTTCTTCAAGAAGGCAAACCATAATAACGTTCATATGTAGATTAAGTCACTAGCCCTTATGATCCCCACTCTAATTAATTGGTGGGATGGAAATTGAAGGGCACACTTCACCTCTGGAGGCGCACTCCATTGTCTCTCAATGCAAACGTATGCCAACAACAATAACATCCTGAGCAAGGACTGCAGGGGTATGGAGTCAAGCACACAGGAAAGTCTAGCCCTAAAGCAACCTCTTCCGCCCACAATGCAAAAGAAAAAGACAATCCTCTCTCACCAGAAATCTTTCAGCAGCTTTGACAGACTGACAAAACTAGGCTTTGAATCAAAGTGCCTTCCAATATAGTTTTAGGCGAGACAAACCACTGACACTGAAAATTTTGAATGGAAGAAAAGTTTCCTGTGCAAATTAGGGATAAGGTACCCAGGGGTCTCAAGGTGGTTAACAGAATAAAATCAAGATATAAAACCACAAAATACAGAATAAAAATAAAAACAACCCAATAGCTCCCCCAAAAAACACAATTATAAAAGGGCATAGTAGTACAATGGTACCTCAGGTTAAGTACTTAATTCGTTCTGGAGGTCCGTTCTTAACCTGAAACTGTTCTTAACCTGAAGCACCACTTTAGCTAATGGGGCCTCCTGCTGCCACCGTGCTGCTGCTGCAAGATTTCTGTTCTTATCCTGAAGCAAAGTTCTTAACCTGAAGCACTATTTCTGGGTTAGTAGAGTGTGTAACCTGAAGCGTATGTAATCTGAAGCGTATGTAACCCGAAGTACCACTGTATTATTTAATGAATTTATATATAAAGGTTGCCGGGCTCCAACTCCTGTCAGCCCTGGCCAATAGTCAAGGATGATGGGAGTTGTAGTCCCAAACAGGCTTCAGGTTCTGGATACCTGCCTTAGAGAGTGATCTACTTTACCTGACTATTTTACTCGCATGTAGACAACATAGCCAAAAGTTAGCCTAACAACTGTAGGTGGCATCAAGCTTGCCTAGTTATTTGCAGTTGGCATCGATTCAGTGCTACTAATGAACTCACAAAACAGATTTTTTTTCTGCAGAAAAATGAAGCACTGGACCTCACTGGATACTGGTTTTCATCTGCTATCATCAACAGCCAGCAAATATTGCCTGAGAGAGAACCCTTTCTCCTCTTTGAATAATAAGGGCCGCATGGAAGCACCACTTTAATGCTAACTCTGTTCCAAAAGAGCAGGGAGAGAACCTGTGGCCGTCCAGTCATTGGATTCCTGTCTGCCCTGACCAGCGTCACCCAGCGCAGCACGAGTTCTAGTCCAGAAAAACCTGGAAGGTCACAGGTCCCTCATCCCTGAAACATAGCACTGCGTCAGTAGGTAGGACACACAACACAAGATAACACTTGACAAGTTCAAACTTTGCAGAATAAAAACCTTGAAATAAAGATTGGTTTGCTGAACTAAGCAGTGGATTTCGAATGGCTTCTCTACAATGTAGTTCACATGAAACTATTTAATACAGAAATGAGATATGTAAAGGGTGGAGCTCTAGCACATTTACTGCTATTTAAAGTAATAATGGAAAAAAGAGAATGGGAATAGTAATACTATGTCAATGACATCTTCTGAACGGTGGAGAAGACTTCAAAATGCACTTCAAAGTAGCAAAAAACAGCCTAATACATTATGAATAAAAATGAATTTTATTAACCACACATTCAAACTTGTAGTTAAAAAAATATATTCAGTGGTTTTCTTCTACGGTTTCTGAGACAGAAAGCATTCTTCTTTCCTCTACGTAAGGGGAAAAAACTGACTCGCTCTGTGACCCCTCAGTCATGTTCGCTTTCTGCCGTGACCCGCTGGGTGCTGCTTCCTTCGCAGAATACCCAGCGACTCAGCAGAAGGCTCTGTGCTGAATCAGATGAGTTTGCAGATGTCAACTGGAAATTATGTATTTCCTTTGAAAATAACAAGGCAGGATGCAACCATATAACCATATTATTGTTGTTGTTTCAAAATCAAAATCAATAATATAGTTGGTCTGAAATGGTTACCCATAAATCAGGATGTCTAAAAATAAGTAGTTGTGGGGAAGGGGGCTTACATTAGCCCCTACAGGGCTCCTCTATCCCACCACATTTCAAGCAAATTCATCTATGAAAGGGGAGAGTTGGGTATGCTGAAAGTTGCCACTTGCTCATGTACCACCACCCAGCAGAAGAAGCACCAGCAGACTTGCAGGCACGGGCGTAGTCAGGGGGGGGCGGGAGGGGCTGCTGCCCCACCCCCAAATCAGTAAAAAGACATAGCTAGCTGAGGTTCTGCCCCCCTAACAAAATTCCTGGCTATGCCCAAGCTTGCAGGAGTTCCAAGTGGAAAAAAAATCTTTTGAGGGATAGAACTGCGGAAAGGAGCACACACATCCCCAACAGCCCAGTGAGGACAGACATTGTTGGATGATATTGGGGTTTGCATGTGTGGAAATAAAGAATAGGGTGGGGGTGGAATGGAGTCGGCTGGCTGGCTGGAACAATGAATAGAAGCGCCCCCTGCTGCCACATTTTGTTGCAGGTCCCACGTGTGCTTTGTCAGTTACCATTGATGCCTGGCCCCTGGTGGCTGCTGGAGACTGCACCACACACAGAGAGAGAGAGAGACTCCTCCACCTGCTTGGGGGCAGAGCTGAAGGGGACAGGGGTTTTTTAAGAGACAGAGATGTGTGCCTGGCTGGTAAGAAAGGAGACCAGAGGAAGAGGGTTTCAAGGGGAACTGGTAGTATTGACATCAGGTAGACGCCTTCACTGTACTCTTTGCAGCCTTTGCTAAAAGCATTTTTGTTTTGCCAAGCCTACCCAGATATTTAGAATGCCAATGTGGTTTTAGTTTATTGTTGGATCCTCATTCACACACCCCCCCCCAAAAAAAAGTTTGGTTTTTTTAATAATAATATTGCTGCTTTATTCTGTTTGTAAACTGCTTTGAGGTTTTCTAGTGGTATATATGTTTTATGAAATAAATAATTGCATAAATACATCAAAGATTGACAGTGCCTGCCTGCTGCCTGCTTCTCAGCTTGAATATTTCTAAGTAAATAAAAAGTAAAAAGTAAATGAACAGATATGACAGATAATTTCAGCATGTTTTCAGCGCTATTTGTGCATAAGGAAACTGACCCTATTAGGAGGTTATCCAGCTTCTGGGGGCAGCAGGGAGAGCGAGAAATGAAAGAGGGTGCTGCTTCACAGTCACCAGATTACTCAATCCTTGATGGTGACTGACAGCTGAAGGTGTAAAGCGATTGAGCTGAAAAAGGGTTTGCTTGAGGTTGGCATGGGGTGATGCCAACGATGCCTCTGTGGTTTTCCATCTGCAATGGCTCATTCACACTTGAAAGTCATCCTTTCACATGGCGGCTCTATATGTGAACCAGCCTGAAACTTTAATCAGATGCTATAGGAGGAATACCCCTGGCTTCAAGGTCTTGGACGAGCTGTCATATGAAACAAAGCAAAGGCATGTGGGGTTCCTTTGTTTAAGGAGAAAATAATGCAATCACTGAGTTAGAGAAGACCTAAAAGGTCATTCAGTCCGACGCCCTGTCAATACAGGGAATCTGCTGCTACCACAAACCTGATAGGTGGTCGTTCTACTCAGAGGCAGGACCATTGAGTTCAGTGGGACTTATTCACAGGTTAGTGTGCACAGAACTGAAGCCTAAGGGGAGCACATGATAGGGATTTATAAAATTATGAATAGTATAAAGAGAGGCAGGCACACACCCCACCCCAGTATATTTATTTATTTTATTGCACCTCTGTCTTTTCCTTTGAGGAGCTCAAGGCAGTACATACATTATATACAGTCCTTCTCTCCCACTTCCTCTGCACAGCAATACTATAGCTGACTTAGTGTTATTGACCAACATTCACCACTGAACAGGGATTTGAACGTGGATCTCCCCAGGCAAAGTGATACCCTTAGCAGTATAGCATGCAGTTCTCTTTAGGCCCATCCAATGAAAATTGACAGGAGGAAGTATTTTTTTCACAAGCACACACATACAAACATATGGAACTCACTGACACAAGATCTGGAGACAACCACGGGATAAGGTTGTAATCCCACACAATTACCTAAGAGTAAGACCCATTCCACTCACTTTTGAAAAATGACATAGTTAGTTATCTTTAAAAAGATTTATTTCACAAATCTGTGGAGGAGGGGAGGTCTATCAATAACTATCAGCTATGAGAGCCAAGTGGAATTTCCACATCCAAAGTTTGTATACCCCTGACTGCCAGATACTGAGGACACACAACAAGTGTAAAACCAGCACTGTCATGCCCAGGTTGTGTTAAGTGTCCAAAACAACAACATCCATCTCACACATTGGAAAAGATAATATTGTGATGATGATGATGATGATGATGATGATGATGATGATGATGATGGACAAATAACAACTTGCTGCCCTTTCTTGGAACCCAAAACCAGCCGTCTGTTGCAGTCATCTCACTCTGTCTAATAGTAGGGCTGGCCCTGAGACAAACTCTGACAGGTTGGCTGCATCCCAACCTATAAGCCCATCAGAGCTCTTCCACCCTTTCTATCTCCCACAGCTCTGTATCCCTTCTGCCGCACAAAGTGAGTTAAACAGCTCAAGAACTGCAGAAGAACAGCTCAACATGTCCATGACCTTGGAAGCAAACACTTCATCCAATAAATATGTGGATATTTAATCTGGTCTGCATCTTTCATTTGGAGGAGCCAAAGCAACTACCAACACTTCAGTCTCCTCCAAAAGATTTCTTCCAAGAACTGACGAGGAGCACCAGCTCCTGAGTAGTCACTTCTCGCCAAAGTTTGTGCTCGCTTTATATAAACTGATCTTGCACTTTCACATAATGTTTCACTGAGGTAACATTGAAAATATCCCAGAAAGGAATTTAAAGGACTACGTGGAATTGCACAATCTTTGCCACGAAGCAGTGATCGACTGGGTACAATGTGAAAAGTCAAGGCTTACTCCATGGGCCGCAAGAAAATAAATCAATAAATCCACCCACTTGGATGGCTAAATTCTGCAAGATTAAAAGATGTTATAGCATTTATTCAACACTTGGCTTGTACGCAAAGTTGAAGAGACCAGAGCTCTCAAGTACAATCCTTGACATCTTTGGATAAAAAGATCACGTAGCAGGTGTGGGGAAATGATTCAGTGAGGGGAATTCAACGTCACACTATGGTGCATGAATGATCCCCTTCCTCCCCCCACAGGGGTTCTCCTGACCCCCCATGTGCCTTTCCCTGGGAGGGAGGGGCCCTGACTGACTCCAGCTACAAAAGCTGAGGCTGCTGAAGAGGCCAGAGACCATCTAGGCTGTTTCTTAGTGCAGACCCAGGTCACTGATCCTGAGCTTCCACAGCTTCTGCTGTGGAAAACATCACATGGTGTGATTTGAGTGGATTTTGGAATATAGGAAGGCCACCAACCCATCTACTATCTACATGGACTGGCCGAGGCTCTCTGCAATTTCAGGCCTGTTTCTCTCCCAGTTCTACCTTGAGACGGCAGGCAGAGAACTTGGGACCATCTGCATGCAAGGCAGCTGCTCTACCACTGAGTTACGACCCCCCTCCCCCCGAAAAACTGCACTTTCCGGGATTCTGTAGTGTGAAGCCATAACAGTGAAACCAGTATAAAACTGGTAGACTTTAAGAGGATCAATATACCCGCAGAAGGGGACTCGGGTGCTGAGCAAGCCACTAGCTCAGCATTTGCAACAGGTCATGGGCAGCAAAGAATCCATGGGACTGCCACAAGCCCTTCGTCTTAATTAATTACTTGATTTGACTCAAGACCCATCCAAATCAGGTCAGGTGGAGTTGCCAGATCCTTGTGCCAAGTAGGACCCTCATGCTCAGTACTGTCTACACTGACTGGCAGTGGCTTTCCAGGGTTTCAGACTGAGGGCATTCCCAGCCCAACCTGGAGATGCTGGGGATTGAACCCAGGACTTGCTGCATGCAAAGCAGATGATCTCCTCGCTGAGCCAAGCAGCTGTTGTGGCTAACACAGCTGGTCCACCACCTACTCCTGGTTTAGTTCTGGGCTGTATACAGTGTTTTATGGTGCTTGGGTTTTTATTCCAGTTGCCTCTTAGCCTTACTGTGGTTTCACTGCATTATGGTCCCATGTTTGCTCTCTTTTTATTTGTACACTGCCCAGGGGATTTATTTTTACAAAGCATCTCATAAATATAAGTAGTATATTGCAGTTGCTAGACATGCCCTCACTTCATGTTCACACACACATATTATTGCCTCTTGTGTTGCCCACAACAATTCCCACCCCCGCCGGCCGCATGGTGTCTTTCTCCCTTTGCAGATGGGGGAGTGAGAAACATTTCACTTCCAATCTTCTGATACTGAGCGTCCCTGTGGCTGAGACAGCATAGAGGAGAAGGAAAATGCCTTCAAGAACTGAGATCGCAGCTTGAGAGTCTGGGGCAGCACAGAAGCCCAAAGTTAAAATGATGCCCCCCACACCCTCCTGCTTCAAATTAAAGCACCCTTCTTTAGAAATGACACAAGAGGTATTAGCAGTAAGAAAGCACTATCCACTTTTGGAATCTGAAGTGCCGAGTTCAAGCTGTTTCACCATGGATAAGACAGACACTGTTGAGATTCTTTATGAGATCTCAGCGTAAAATGTATTCATGGCAGCCTCCACCCCCCGCCGGCCACCAATTTGAGACAACAGTCTCATCAGTGGCGTAGCAAGAAAAATGCTAGCAAATTTGCAAAGCTAAGCAGGGCTAGGTATGGTTTCAAATTGGATGGGAGACCATGTGTTGAGATGCCTGCATCACAGGGGTTGGACTAGATGGCCCTTGGGACCCCTTCCAACTCTACAATTCTATAAAACAATTTCCATCATGCTGGCTTTGTGTGGTGCCAGTTATGGAAGGAGAGCACCTCCTGCTGGAAGTGGAAATACAGTACACTGGGCTCAGGACAAATGGCTGCCAAGTGAGGAAGGGAGTGAGAAGTTGCTGGTGGGGGGTGCTTAATCCTCCCCCTTCATACATTCCCGCCACCTTCCATCAACTCCTCCCTCCCAGCCATTTTGCTCTTGGAATGGTTGTCACTTTCAAGGGGAAGGCAGTGAGGGATGGTGAGGGCTTCAATGTGCAAGCGGGGAAGATTGTGACCCCCCTCACTGCAAGTCACACACCCCTCTCCCACCGAGACTCGGATTCCCAGGTCTTTGTCTACCACCCATCTTGTCCTGCAGTGTTTCCAGAGTACTGTTTGGTACTCAAGACACCACAGATGGAAATGTCTCTTGTAGCTCATGCGATGCAGCAGCAAATGCAATAGCTGGATCTGCATATGCTTCTCTCTCTGCCCCCCCCCCCCGCCCGACACACCCAGGGTCAGTATTTGAGGTCTTGAGGTCTAGGGTCCAGTTTTTTGAAAAATCCCTGAAAAACATTACACAACTTATTATTACTACTTGTGACTTTCACTCCCCGCTCAGTACCCACACATTAAAAGGCACCCCTCTGAATGCCAAGAGAGCCTCCAAATTGGTCCTGAGGCCCCACTTGTTCAGCTTTTGGAAAGTCAGACACCTGCACACACTTCCTGCCTGTCTCAACAGCCCCACTCCATCCTCCCACCTTTCTGACAAGGAAAAGCAGATCAACCAAAAACCTGCCAAATGAAAAGCTATCAGAGCGGTACGGCCAGCTGTCTCAGGCAGAGGGTGGGACTGACACAAGTCCACTTTCTGAGAGATGTGGATCATTTCATTGGTTGTGAGCCATGTAGCTGCCAAACATGTTGAGAGTCCAATTCTGTCTGGCAACCAGGCAATAAAATAACAAAAAAAGGAAAAGTAGCAAAGATTCCAGCAAGCAGTGGGGGCAGCAGCTCAAGTTTGTTCCAGTCTTGCTCACTGCTGCACATAATGGGCTGAGTGTGCCTAGCTTAGGACTGCCGTAAACAAGACTTGACTTGGCCTGCTCCATCCTGTATTCCAGGGGTAGGGAAGCTCTGGCTTAGGGGCCAAATGTGGCCTCTCAAGCTGGCCCTGGGAGCTCTCCCCAGGCTGTATACCCTCCACAGCCACACAACCTCTTCCAAAGCCACATCCCAGATGGGACTTGCTTCACACCCTCCTTGGGTGTTTCTGCCTGGCCAGAATGTGTCCCTGAATTTTGATAATGACTTTTGCTTGTTTGAATAGAAGATAGATAGGTGTGATTTATTGAGGGTAGATACTAGCTCTCATGGACTGGCTGGACACAGAGGAATAGTGGGAGGAACAGGCTGGGGAGCCCCCAAGGGAAGAAGGCTCAGAGGCTGGGGAGTGATGGTGGGACGACAATGAGTGGTCAGAGGCAGAAGAGGGAGAAGACTGGAAGGAGGAGGTGGCAGAAGCTGAAGAGGTAATGGGGCTTAGTGAGCTGGGAGAATCTGTGGCAGAGAGAAGTCCAGAATCAGAGGCAGAAGCTGAAGCAGCAGGTGGGAGGCAGGGGAGCAGACTTGGGCCCCAGTTTATGGGCGCCCAGTGTGTGTGGCCTCCTGACATCACGCACATGCCCTGGCCTCAGAGCCTAACTTCATCAGTACAAAATTGATGCGAGTTACAACTTCAGGACATAAGGAATGTATCACTGAACAAGCCCTCACCGTATGCCTCAACACGACATTCAGAGCATCCATCCGGGAAACCCAGCCAGATGGGCGGGGTATAAATAATAAATTATGTATATTATATTATATTTCTATACAAACAATGTGGAGTCCAATATGCTCAAAGTAATAATTTTTGCTAAATCAATTTCAGCTCTACAGAACCTCCAGTATAGATTTTAAAGCAATTTTCAAATGTTTAGGTTGTATAAAACCTTCTCATTCCCTGTTCCACACTTCTCTAAGTTCCTGAACCAATGAGCCAATATGCACCACGCCTTTCTAGCTGCTAAAATGGAAGGTAGTATAGCTCCCTGTCTTGTGATATTTTGGCCACAGCACCAGCCAACCAAAGCCATCTCTGCAACTATCCAAAGCTAGGGCATTGATAGAAGGAGAAACTATAGCGGACATCTCTTTAGTAAAAAATAGAATAGCTGCCTCTTAAACACCCTCAACAATATTCAGTTTCTGGATGGGTGATTGTGCAGAGCTTATAGGGGAAAGCAGCACAACAACATTTTGTGGTCAGAGCAATAAGAATCAGTTTAGACACAGCCTGGATCTGGCCACATAATTCACAAGCAAAAATGGGGCTACGCATTTTAAAATCCTAATTGTCCCATGTCATCTGTAATCATACTTAATAGGTCCCAAAGGCCATGGATGATGGGAGCTGTAGTTCCAACAATACCTGGAAGACCCACAGCTTCCCCATCCCTGCCCTAATGTGAGTATTTTTGCATGTCATTTCGCCATGTTTGCAAGAAGATTTTGCTAACATGATGCATTTTGCACATTGTTTTCCTCAATACTGCTTTTTTGCACTCATTATCAAGTTGGAGAGCTGCATGGCAAAATTTGGAGAAGTGTGAATTTCAAAGGATACCAGCATTGTAGTTCATCTCATATTTTGGAAAGTACAACATTCCCCCAATGCATCCTTTCCCCTTAATATGTATGTTTGCATACACAACATTTGGGTTGGAAGACTGAGTAACAAAATTCTAAGAAGTGTGAATTTCATGCTTTGGCTGTGGCTAATTGGGGTTGGAGTCCAACAGGATCTGGAGGGAATGCCAATAGCCGCTGCCCCCCATGATATATGAAGAGAGAAAGAATCTACTGACATCTTTCAGCAACCCACAAAGGTGAAAGGAAAAGGTGAGAGATTTACAGTATAACCCTGGTAGAACTATCAGGTAGAATTTCAGTTTGTGTGCATGGATGCTGCTTACAATGTGACAGGTGCATTGGGGATGCTAGACCACTGTGCCAAGTGGGTTTTTAAAGAGACAGGCATCATAGAATCATAGGTACCCTGGGACCAGGGTTTGATCTGCAGGTACGTTTTGTTTATGCCGTATTGTATTTTATATTTCTTGTGAGACACCCTGGGAACACTATGTTGAAGGTGTGCCACACAAATTTGGATTCTTAAAAAAAACAACGAGAAAAAAGACACCTCTGCTTTGTTGTTGTTGTTGTTTAGTTGTTTAGTCGTGTCCGACTCTTCATGACCCCATGGATCAGAGCATGCCAGGCACTCCTGTCTTCCACTGCCTCCCGCAGTTTGGTCAAACTCATGTTGGTTGCTTCTATAACACTGTCCAACCATCTCGTCCTCTGCTGTCCCCTTCTCCTTGTGCCCCCAATCTTACCCAACCTCAGAATTTTTTTCCAGAGAGTCTTCTCTTCTCATGAGGTGGCCAAAGTATTGGAGCCTCAGCTTCAGGATCTGTCCTTCCAGTTAGCGCTCAGGGTTGATTTCCTTCAGAATGGATAGATTTGATCTTCTTGTAGTCCATGGGACTCTCAAGAGTCTCCTCCAGAACCACAATACAAAAGCATCAATTCTCTGGCGATCAGCCTTCTTTGTGGTCCAGCTCTCACCTCCATACATCACTACTGGGAAAACCATAGCTTTAACTAAACAGATCTTTGTCGACAAGGTAATGTCTCTGCTTTTTGATATGCTGTCTAGGTTTATTATCACTTTTCTCCCAAGAAGCAGGTGTCTTTAAAAGGTAAAGGGACCCCTGACCGGTAAGTCCAGTCGTGGACATCTCTGGGATTGCGCACTCATCCCACTCTATAGGCTGAGGGAGCCGGCAGTGTTCTCGGTAGACACTGGAGCATAGGATAGTAACAGGAAAACTGGTTGATAACTCTGCAGCCAAAATGTCAAGCCTGACAGCACTGGTTAAAGAGCAATTCAGGGGAACCAAGAAACAGAAACCTAGTGCTATTTCTGTGGTTGGTGCCCATGTGCGTGTCAGCAGCATAGGATGTTTCAAATGTCTGCTCTGCATTCTGTACATCTCTCCATCTGAGGGGCCTTCCCTCCCTGTCTATATCTCATCTTGTTCTCTCATGTGGTCTGCATTCTGCGTTGTGTGAGAGCCACTATAATTTCCAAGGCTAGTTTCAGAATGACAGCAGCACCCAGCCTTACTGCTGACAGCCTCCTTGTTTGCCCTCTGGATTACCTGTCAATGGCCTGTTTGTCTGTTTGTTTAAAGCTTGTGTCCTTCACTTTCCAATCACAGCTCCTCTGACAGGCTAAAACCTTGCAAGGCAAGTGGTTGCTGAACAACTCCAGGCACACCTGGAAGAAGCAGACCATTTGGATCCCTTCAGGCCTCATCATGGGCCTGAAACTGCCTTGGTTGCACTGGTCGATGATCTCCGACGGGCTAGGGACAAAAGTGAGAGCTGTTTCCTAGTTCTGCTGGATCTGTCAGTGGCTTTTGATACCATCGACCATAACAATCTTCTGGACCATCTAGAGGGGTTGGGAGCTGGGGGCACTGTCATACAGTGGTTCCGCTCCTTCCTCCTGGGCCGTGTCCAGAAAGTGGTGGGGGAGGATGAGTGTTCAGACCCCTGGGCTCTCACTTGTGGGGTGCCTCAGGGTTCTGTCCTCTCCCCCATGCTTTTCAAAATCTACATGCAGCCGCTGGGAGAGATCATCAGGGGGTTTGGACTGGGTGTTCATCAGTATGCGGATGATACCCAGCTCTACCTCTCTTTCAAATCAGAACCAATGAAGGTGGTGAAGGTCCTGTGTGAGTGTCTGGAAGTGGTTGGAGGATGGATGGTGGCTAAGAGATTGAGGTTGAATCCTGACAAGACAGAAGTACTGTTTTGGGGGGACAGGAGATGGGCAGGTGTGGAGGACTCCCTGGACCTGAATGGGGTAACTGTGCCCCTGATGGACCAGGTGCGCAGCCTGGGAGTCATTCTGGACTCACAGCTGTCCATGGAGGCACAGGTTAATTCTGTGTCCAGGGCAGCTGTTTATCAGCTCCATCTGCTATGCAGGCTGAGACCCTCCCTGCCCGCAGACTGTCTCGCCAGAGTGGTGCATGCTCTACTTATTTCTCGCTTAGACTACTGCAATGCGCTCTACGTGGGGCTACCTTTGAAGGTGACCCGGAAACTACAACTAATTCAGAATGCGGCAGCTAGACTGGTGACAGGGGGCGGCTGTCGAGACCACATAACACCAGTCTTGAAAGACCTACACTGGCTCCCAGTACGTTTCTGAGCACAATTCAAAGTGTTGGTGCTGACCTTTAAAGCCCTAAATGGCCTCGGTCCAGTATATCTGAAGGAGCGTCTCCACCCCCCATCGTTCTGCCCGGACACTGAGGTCCAGTGCCGAGGACCTTTTGGTGGTTCCCTCCCTGTGAGAAGCCAAGTTACAGGGAACCAGGCAGAGGGCCTTCGTGGTAGTGGCAGCCACCCTGTGGAACGCCCTCCCACCAATGTCAAAGAAAAAACAACTACCAGATTTTTAGAAGACATCTGAAGGCAGCCCTATTTAGGGAAGCTTTTAATGTTTAATAGACTATTGTATTTTAATATTCTGTTGGAAGCCACCCAGAGTGGCTGGGGAAACCCAGCCAGATGGGTGGGGTATAAATAAATTGTTGTTGTTGTTGTTGTTATGCATCTACAGCAGCACAGCCAGATGCCTTCATCTGCCCCAGCTGCAACAAAACATGTCTCTCCCATGTCGGTCTCTGAAGCCTTCCAACAGTTTGAGTTTGACTTCAACCCTAAAGGTGCACTCCTCCATGGGCTCCCAAGACAAGCAGATGTCAACAAACGGCAGGCTCCAGCAGTAGAGGCCAACATAGCTCCTGTGCCTAGTAACCCCCAATAGCCTTATCCTCCAGGAAGTTGTCTAATCTTCTTTTAAAATCATCCAAGTTGGTGGCCATCTTTGTCTCTTGTGGAAGCAAATTCCACAACTTAACTATGTGCTGTGTGAATAATTATTATATTTTTGTCTTCCTGCGTCTTCCAACATTTAGTTTTATTGAATGAGCATGAGTTATAGGGCTATAAGAGAGGGAGAAAAACTTTTTCTCTACCTACTTTCTCCATACTATGCATAATTTTATGCTCTTCCGACACTTCTACCATGTTGCCTCTCACTCTCCTTTTCTATAAACTAAAAAACCCGCAAATGTAGCTTTTCCTCATAGGGGAATTTACTCCCTCAATAGAGCATTGGAAGCTAATTCATAGTCAGCCAATAGATCTAGTTCAGTACTGTCTGCACCAGGGATGGAGAATCTGTGGCCATCCTGGCGTTGTTGGACTCAAAATCTCATCAGCCTCAGCCACCAAATCCAATGGACAAGACTGATGGGTGCCGTATTCCAACAGCATTTGAGGACCATGATCTACAATGATTGGCAGCAATTCTGCCGGGTTTCATATAGGGTCTTTCGCAGTCCAACCTGGAGATGCCAGGACCTGAACTTGGGACCTTCTGCATGCAAAGCAGGTGCTCTACCAATGAGCTACAGTCTTTCCTCTGCTAGCCATCACTAGGGAAGAAATCTCTACTCCATCCCAACTATAATTCCTAAGGTTGCCCATGTGCATTGACCGTGCTGCTGTGCCTTTAACAGCAAACTGGCCTGCAGAAATTAAGCAAGTGATGCTTATCTTCACACAGATCTGGAAAATGTTGCTGGCTAAATTGCTGCATGGCACAGGCTGTTCCCACATGACAGCACACCAGACACACTGGTTTGCTTGGACTGTACTCACTGGGGAGCCACAGCTACTACCTTGTCTCTGGTGGATGAACCTGCACTGCTTATTCTCCTATGCCTTACATCTTTAGTGGTCTGCTAGCGTTATTTTTAAAAGCTTTATGTATACACCTTACAAATGTAATGTGCAAAAAGGGAATTATCAAGGCAAAGACAATTAAAAGAGAGAGAGAGCTGCCAACACATTTATCTTCCATACTTTAATATGGAAGATTTACAACATTTCAGTGTGGCTGGTGATTTTTATTTTTATTGCCTAAAATAATAATTCCACCTAGAACACCACAGTCTTCTAAAGCTCAAGCAGAGGGGTCCTTTCACTCACCCTTCTCTCACACACACCATAGCCCAAGGAAAGGACAGGGAGCAAAAAGCAAAAGTATGAATCACTCCTGACTATATGTGTGACTATTTAACTCCCCCAATGTTCTGCAGAAAGAAGGGGAAATAAGCTGAGGACCGTGCATTCTTTCCCCAAATCTCCTCCAGCCTGTTAATCTCATGGCCCCTTCCAGAACTTTCTTCCTGGGGGGACGAAGGTGCGCATACCCCTAAACATTTTGTGAATCTAAGTTTGGGCTCATTGAGGGGCAGTATTTCAATATGAGCAGGAAAATGAGAGTACCTCTAAACATATTTTTAGGAAAAAAGCACTGGCCCCTTCCATTACAACCTCTCTCTTTCCCTACAGGTCTCTTACCTATTGTAGCATCCATGACTGATCTCTTAAGACGGGTCCACAAAGCATGCTGAGGCCAGTCTCTATCATGGCTGCTCGTAGGTTAATTAAGCTAATGGCACCACGGAAGGCTTGGGTGTCTCGGTACTATCAGGTGTCCTGCACATGCTCAGACATTCTGCACCAAGTGGAGTAAATAAAATAGAACAGCACCTTCCCTGTTGTCATGTGCTGCAACCTAAACTGCTAAACTATTGAAGCACACAGAGGCATAAGCCAAACTAACAAAATGACCAAAAGGTATCTGGGATGGCCAACTGCAAGAGGACATCATCTGGACCTTCCATAGCTCTACTTGTACAGAAGTGAGAAGTTCTGCTGCTCACCTCACTCCTGAAGGTGTAAGCTGAGCCGTCAAAAGTTTTCCCTGTGCTGCAAGGATAGGGATCCTTGGCCCTCCAGATGTTGCTGGACTGCAACGCCCATCATGCCTGGCCATTGCCCATGTTGATTGGGCCTGATGGGAGCTGGAGTCCAGCGACACTTGGAGGACCACAGGCTCCCCACCCTCAGTTCAAAGAGCAGCATTGCATTTCATTATACTGGTTTTCAAAACAATTTTTATAAAGTTTTATAAATGCTGGGGGAAAATCATACTCGCAAAAGATTCCTGCATTGCAGGGGATTGGACTAGATGACCCTCATGGTCTCGCCCAACTCTATGATTCAATGACTCCAGCTCCCATCATCCCAGACCATTGGCCATTTTGTCTAGGGGGCTGATGGGAGCTGGAGTCCAACAACATCTGGAGGGCACCAGGTTCCCCACCCCAGTTTACGGGAATCTTGGGGGGTCCTTGGAAACACTGCAAGGCTCCTCAAAGCAGTGCCAGCCTAAGAGATGATGATGCCTGAAGCCAAATGGTGCCGCTCAGCCATCCTAGAACCAACATTTCAAAGCCTTTCTGCGCTCCATTTTAACCCTCTTCTCTTCAGGGTCATCAGCGGCACCCTGCGAGCCGCACCCTTGTCCCAGGAAGCCAGTTCTTGCTGCTTGGCTCCCGGCCTCCTCTTCTCTTCTCATTCTTGTTTATTTAGTTTCTGTTCTGCTGGAGTTATTTTTAGGTAGTGATGCCTAGGGTATTTTGATGAAGGATATCCGGTCTAAGCCACTTTCTGGGAAGCCCATATGCTTTAATTACTAACAGCCCCATTCAGTTGTTGCGAACAAACACAGAGCTGAGTCGTTTCGGTGGGGCATGTTGAGTCAATCAGGAAGCCTCTTGCAGCAGCAGAGAGCGAGAGTAAGCAAAGAACAAGTCCAGGCAACGGTTGCTGCTCTGGGTTTTTGACAGGCCGGAGGGTGAATACTGTCAGATGGTTTGCCAGCAGATACATCTGGAATTTGGAGCTAAATGTTTCAGCACCAATCTGGATATACTGATCTGACCATTTATTTAAAAACCATTTTGGCTTCACATATGGAAACACGATTATAGCTCCCATGAGGGTACCACAGCCATGCATTCTTAAGACCATGTTTTCCTGCCCCCCTTTTCCATTTATAGATATCTGTGGTGGTGTTTATTTGTAATGTTCTGAACCCAATTTTAAAAAATTGTTTTGAAACTAGTTATTAGTTGCTTTTATTTGGTGGTTGTAACTCACTTTTCCAGTTGGATGGGGAATCGTGTGTTGAGAGTCCTGCATTGCAAGGGGCTGGACCAGGTGTCTTCCATCTCCACAATTCTATGACTTCCATGACATTGACGTTTGTATGAAAGGTGATTCATAATTAAATATAACAACAACACCTGCCTATGGTGCCAGTTTAAAGCACTGGCAGCTGGCAAGATATTCAGCATCCTTCAGATGCTGCAATTCTCCAGATTTTGTGATATGGTTTTCAGCTAAAAAAATAATAATTTTTTTTTTTTGGAAAAAGTAAATTAGAATAAAAAGTGCATACACTGAGATAATATATCTATTTAATTGGCATTTTGAGAGAACACACAGATGTTCTTATTGTTTTTAACAGATTAATGTGGAAATGGGATGGGACGGGCAGATACAAAACTGACATGTGCGAGAAACAGACTGATTCCATCCATTCCTGGATATCTCTGAGAAGCTCATAAGCCGCATCAACTTTCTTCTTCTGCAACATCCTGCCTTGACCCATCCACATTCCTACATTACAAAGCCACATCTTCCTGACACCATTCTGCCAATGTTAGGATTGTACACAAACAGCATGAGTTGCCTTTAGCCATTAAAACACTTTGCACTCACGATGGTACTGTATTCTTTCTCTGAATGTGGATGGTAAGAATAGGTGTGGAGAACGTTTTATAAGACATGCTGGATCCTGAAATGGGGTGAACTTATTTCCACCCACCCCAGTGAAGTTCTGCTTCCTGCCCCTGAGATTTTTGTCCAGCACACAATGAAACATCTGTCGCATCGCTGTCCTAAAATTGAAACACAACACGTACACACACAGCTATGTTCACTCCTCTGATCTGACTAATTACGGAATCTCTCAGGGGAAGCACTGGGTCTGATAAAGAGCGCTCTGTTTTCCCTCCTCCACATTTGTTAACTGAAAAAAAAATCTGGTGTCTATTTTTAACCCTCGAACGCCCACGCCATGGTGCGCCTTGTGCTAGAGAGTACAAGCAGGCTGATCTGCTCTCTGCTCTGTTGGGAGTTTGCCAGTTTCTCAGCTACGGCTGGCAACGGTTTCTGCTCACAAGGGCAAATAACAACTAGAGCAGCACTGCAGCAGATCTGGTGGGGAGCAGTGGTGGAGTGGCTGCTGCCTCCAAAATCTATGCACTTGGCATATCTATGCACTTGGTGGTGGTGATGATGATGATGATATATTGCATAAGCCATATCTCAGCACTTCTCAGACTTTTGATACCCAAAATACATCCCTCTTTTTTTAAAAAATGAAACCACTAGATTTATAAATTGCACTGGAAAGGATTTCCTTTAGAGTCTTTACCTGCCCTCACAGGAACCCATTTCTGCATGAGTCACTGTTCTGGCTATACTGCCAGATTAAAAGGAGCCAGTACAGTAACTCATGCAGAAAGCCAATAGGCACCCTCTTCTTTAGACTGGTTTTTTAAAGAGAATCACAGAATAGAGCTGGAAGAGACCGGGGGGGGGGGGGGGACTAGTACAACCTCTTGCTTAAATGGCGATGGGGATTCCACCACATCTCAAGGCAATTTGTTTCCCCATCAAGCAACTCTTACCATTCTCCTAACATTTAACCCTAAACTGCTTTCCCGCTATTTCCATCCACTGGAAGGCCACATTTGCTCTGCGGGTACAAAAAGTAGAGTAGACATGATAGTCACCCACCCTCCCTATCATGGCATCCTTGCCAGGTATCAACCCTTTATTCTACCCTTTTTTCTTTCTTTAAGCTAGTATCCTACAACCAGAGATATTTGGCTTAAGGTAGGTTGGGAGTGGGGAGGGAAGGGATGCTAAGGAACTGAGCATGTTTGTGTATGTGTGTGTTTGCAATAAACTTTCAAGAATGCTGCATAATTTATTTTTAAAAACCTGGCTTATTTTAACCTGACAATGAATGAAAACATGCTATAAAATAAGAAAGATATTATTTGTTTTATGATGTTGCAATCTGTGTGTCATATGCAGCTCATTCAATTATGAGCTTGTTGCTGAAATGAACCTTCAATTTAGCATCTTATGCTGGGAAAGAGGGTTGGAGGGGCAGGGAGGAATGCAGCTAAAACAAATGACAGAGAACAACCATTGGAATGCATCAAGTCCTTCCAAAACAACGTAAGAATGCTGTGTATTTCCAAATAACCATTGGGCATGCATTAGAAATGGGTCATGATTCTGTGCCCTGTCCTGCCTTTTTTGTACCAAAGGCACATCTCTTTCCAAATGGCCACTGAAATGCATCAAAACTGTTCTGGATCCTAATGCAGGTAACTTGCAAGGGGGTCCCCTGTAGGCTTATCCAGACATGCCACTGCTTTCAATGAGACTTACTCTCAAGCAAGCCTGCACTGGACTGTGGTTTGCACCGATCTTGTACATGAATGCAGGAAGCACAACAAAGTGAGAGGGGTTGGACCACTATTGTGTGCATTGGCTGTTTTGTAGAATCATAGAGTTGGAAGGGATCAAAGGGTCATCTAGTCCAGCCCCCTGCAATGCAGGAATCTCAGCTGAAGCCTCCATGACAGATGGCCATTCAGCCTCTGCTTTAAAACCTCCAAGGAAGGAGAGTCCACTTCTTCCAGTTTATTGTTATTTGATTGGACCTTTTGAGATCAGCTTGCCACCTTTTGGAAAAACTGTTCCCACTCTTGATACAAGGTCTGAAAGAGAGAGAGCAGCCCAGTTTCCAGATGGGACAGGCTACACAAGTTAGTTAGCACCTTTTCAGATTTGTTGTGTTAGAGGGGAGCACTTTCACGAGCATCTAAGCAGAAGGAGAAGAAGAGGGTTGTTCCTAACTGCTTGTTTCCTAAACTCTGTCCAACCTAGGCCGAAACACACGGAGAAAGAAGGTTTCCACCCATCCCATGAGGGAGGCAGCCAAAGCCCATTCTGAGCAGCTGGGCATGACGTTCAATCTACAAGTTGGTTTTGCAATAAGAGCCCCCTGCTAACATACCATCAGCCCTGAACAACCCACTCCCCTGGAGCACTTTGGGAGTTTGCAAAGTCATGCAGATGTCCTGCAAGAGGCACTAGCTGAGGTACTACAGGCCAGGGGTGGGGAAGCTGTGCCCACCCCAGATGTTATGGGAATGGGGAACAGGAGACACCATCATCTCCTTTGCTTCAAGCAGCAAAACATATTGGGTCTGCTCTGTACGCTCCTTCTCCCCTTCTCTCTGGCTAATCTCTGGGTAAATGAATACTTAGGCCCTGTTCACACAAGCATGCTCATCCCTCTAACATCAAGGGAAGACTTGCATGTATAAATGGGTCAGTACAGAGATAACACTACAGGAATAAAAAACCTATCATATCTTTCAGAGGGCTGCTGAAAGGCTAAACAGTGCTGTGCATCTCGGGAAAGGGCAGGGTGCAAATGAAATCAGGAAAAAGACATTCACAGATGCAAGCAATGGCAAGCACTCTAAAGGCACAGCACTGCTTGCATGTAACTGTCACACTCTCTGGCCTGGAAACCCATTCCCAAATTCCAGATGTGCAAAGTCAATTGTTGTCAGCAATGTCACTTGGAAGCTCATGTTCACCCCACATCACAAATCAAGCATCATTTCTCATTAATCCTCTCTTGCCCAACTCAGGATTTAAACTGAGCACCTCCTTCCATGCGGCTGAATGCTGCGACACCAGGGTCCCACGGCATTTCCCAGGGCTCCTGAGTTCTTACCATCATTGTCCTTCCCCTGGAAACTCCATGGCCCAAGTTCATTGTGCCTATAACATTGCTGGGTATCAAATGTGGGCAGCAGGAGGCATTCAAGCCTTCTCGCGCTCTCATTTGTATCACCAAGTACAATAGCATCTGTATTTTAAGATTGCGTTCAGGCAGTGGGGGGGACAGGGGGGGACGGACAAGTAGTTTTCCAATTTTTTTTGGAGGGGGAATACTTTAGTATTCTTAGTTGAATTAAAATTAAGCAAAAGGAAGTCCATGTACTCAGCACTAAAGGGAAAGCACACTTTGCATGCTCAGAGGCTTTCTAGAAATAATTGCTTCACAGATTCCATGGGTGAGTCCTGGTTTCCTGCATTCCTGAGCTAAACCCCAGTGTGCCCCAGCTTAGCTATGCTGCTCCATCACAAAATGTACTACGAAAACCATCCCCTACCCCCCCCCACCTTTATGTACGTTTGTGGAATGAAACCATCGGTCGGGTCATGTTTCTGAACCATCATGGCTCCCCATAGCAACCATTAGTGATGCTGCCAAAAGGCAGCCACCAGAGAGAACTGGTGCCTAGGAGTGGAAGTCATCTCAAAGCGAGAGAGGTGGGGGCAAGAATGTGGTCAGCCGAAACGCAACCCAATAGATATTTTCTTTGGACAGCCTGAAGGTGAGGAAGCCCCAGCTGCGTAAGCTGCTCAGGCAAAAAACATCACTCTGGCTCTGAATGGGGCAGGTTTAAACAATTCAGAGCAGGGGTGATGCAAAAGGGTCTCAAGTTTCATGACTCATGGTGATTACAGCGAGTCAGCGGAATCTGCTTTAGAAACCCAAGTTTGGCTCTGGTGCATCTTGCCCCAGGATCACCCCCTTCATGCAGAAGGGAGAAAATAAAAAGGTCTTGGGTTGGATCTCGGGGCTTCAATCCCCAGTGGAATGGCAGGAAACTCCCCAGCCCCAACTCTGCCCACACAGAAAGGAAGGGGGAGAAAGCCCTCCCCATTTCTGCTGGGCTGACCACCACCAAAGGTTGGAAAGCAGAAGAGTGTCCCTTGGAAAGGTCAAACCAGCTGTGGGAAACCTCTTCTGCCCCCCAGACCTTGCTGACCTACAACTGATAGTCCTGCTACATAGCACAGAAACATAGCACAGACTTTTAAGTAACCATTCACCTGATTGCCTGTAGTGAGTAAAATTTACCTAGAAGTGACCAGAAAGGAAAACATATTAAAAATTGATGTGTGTGTCCCCCTCCCTCCGCCGCCACTTTTTTAGACCACAAATGACTCATGTGGGAATTCTAAGGGCAGCCAGACACGCAAACGTTTTTTGTGGGCGAGCATTTTTGTGGACGGTGTTAAGCAGTTGTACTTTGATGTACAGGTACCGCAAATGTATCATGTATCCTTGATGGTTTGATTTTTATGCAAACAGAACCCATGGTACCTTTCCACCATAAATTTGCTGGTGATACCTCTGAAGGACAAGCGCCATTCACACATGCCTGCTCCTCACTTGCAACATGCATGCATGGTGACTGCAACACTAAGTAATGGCTTGCAGGATCAAAGGAGTCATTACAGCACAGCACAGATGGAGGTTTCTGAGTGAGCTCAAACACAGTATGACCATCCCTACATTTGGGCAATGGGAGAGGCACATGTCAATTGTTATGCAAAAGTCTCACAATATCCACAATTAAAACCACACACTGGGATTTCACACTGACCTGGGTTCCCATATCAGACAACAATTGTATTCAGTCTGAACCCTCCAGACAGATGTCATTTCCCCCTTCAAGTGACTCAGTGACAGCACTCTGTACATGCTTAGAAGTACTCTCTCATATCTCCTGGACTTGACTATCCCTGGCACTGAAAACTATTTCTACAGTTGCATATTGACTCTGTTTTGCACTATATTCTGAAATCTTTGTGAAATCTGCAATGATAACAACAACAACTGTGCACCCAGGGCACCAAAATCAAGAAAGTCTGGATTTTGTGGGCTGCACAAAGCAAGCAAAGCAAGCAAAGCAAGCAGACTTTCACAATTTCATGTATTTTGTGTAATTTATTGTGCAATATTTTGTGTTTTGCACAATTTGTCCTGGTTTTATTACATGTGGGGAGGGGCAAGAATCTGTGGAGGGCATCCACTAGGAAACATTATTGACACAAACTGACTCCTTACCCCTGGTCCAAGGATTGCTGGATCAGAACTAAGAGCCATCTAGCCCAGAATTCTGTTCCCAGTACTGGCCAACCTCAACTGTCTCGATTTAAGCAGGACATTCCATTGGGGGGCATGCTCTCACAAGAGTCACATGACTCATGTGGGAGCACAGCCCCAAGAATGTGTGTCCCGATTTTCCTCTGGGCCACGTTGGAGGGTATGCCAGATGCTTCTGAGAAGCTTACTTGAAAGCAACAACAATCCTCTCCTGTTGTCTATGTCCATCTGATATTCTGAAGAACACAGCCCCCCCCCCAAAAAAAGACATACCTAGGCTCCCTTGCACCCTTGGCAAGGAGCTGTATCCGCACCTCCTAAGCCAGGAGGACCATGGACAAGAAATGCAAAAAGTTTGCTTTTTGTGGCCTTTGTGGGCTCCTAGCCACTCCAAGTCAGAGGCAAGATTTTTCCACCCCCCTGGGCTTGTGCCTTTGACAGGGGCTAACGCAGCCAACCCCAAGGTACACCCCTAAACATGGAGGCTCTATTTAGCTTTTGAGCTTTTAAGCGTAACTTTGTAGCCAGAAGGCTTAGAAATGTGCTTTTCAAAAAGAAAGAAAGTTGAGATTTCCATAAAGCTGAATTCTACATTCAGCATCTATACATCCCCATGACTGTAACTTTTTTCCCCGGAGGGAAGATGCTAGTCTGCTTCAGCAAAGAGACCTTTAAAGATTAACAAAGCGATTGCGGCATATAAGCTTTCATGGAACAGAGTCCACTTCTTCCTGCATCTGATGAAGTGGACGGTGATCCATGAAAGCTCATGCCATAATATGTTTCTTAGTCATTAAGGTACCACAAGCCTCATTTGCGGTTTTGAGTGCACTTTGTAGGTCAGGGATGGGGGACCCGTGGCCCTCCAGATGCTCCTGGGCTCCCAACTCCCAACAGCGCTCACCAGCCAACTTGGCCAACAGTCAAGGATGATGAGAGCTGCAGTCCACCAGGAACATCTGGAGGGTCACAGGTTCCCCAACCCTGTGATAATAATCCCTGGAGAATCTTGACATCTTCCTCTTAGTGGGTCAAATGAAATATACTGTTGCTTACTTCCAGTGTTTGTCTTGTTCTTCGGCATATGCAGAAGCCTAGAGGTGATGGAGAGAGAGACCTCTGCAAACTCCAGACCTCTTGCCTTTCTTGTCTACTGGAGGCATAAATCTCAGCTGGAGGTTTCCAGAGGGACTGTAAATATTTGGGGATAGTTGCTATGACCCCTCCAAGACTCGCAAATGCTTATTTGGTTGTCGTCATCAGTTATCATTCCCTTGGGGAGCCTGACAATGCAAAACCATGTTCACGGTGGATGAAAGAGAAAATAAAAACAACACACGCTCACATAAACATAGAAGACTTCCCCCCCCCAAAAAAAAATAATGGGGGGAGGGAAGGGAGGGCTTGTTTGAAAAATGAACACGCAGCACAGCCCCTACTTCCTGCGATGAGGAGAGTGAACAGGAAGTCCCTGTTTCCTGCTTGTAGAACACGGAGCCCTATCTGACGCCTCCAATCAGAAAACAAGCATAGCTTTGATTAAACAAACAAAAAGGGCCACAAAAGTCTCTCCAGCACTCACTTGCAGCCCAGGTCAACACCGCTGTTGGGGAAACGAGGAAGGGAGGGAGGCTTGCAGCCCTGTTAGGAGAACAATCCTTCATGTTTGTTTTCTTTGCTGCTGCTTCATCCTACAGCCCCCTTCACCAAACCAACCCCCTCCAGATGTTTGGGATTACAACTCCTATCAGCAAAATATCTAAGGTGATGCCAAGTTGGCAAAGGGTGACTTACAGCACCAAAACCGCCAGGGCAGCCATACAGGCGCTCAACCCCAGATCAGTGCATGAAGATCAAGTGGGTACTATCCATACCATCGCTCCTGAAACTATGCCTTGCATCCCATCCTATCAGAGTTCCTTCCCTCCTGATCACTTCCTCCTTGTTTTTCTTTTCTGGCTTCTGAAAGTTTCTCTTTCTCCCCTTCACACACACATGCACGCGCGCGCGCAGACACACACACACACACACTCAGCCGTTCAACTGTAACTCCCATCAACCCTGGCCACACTTTCTAAGGCTAATGGGAGCTGTAGTTCAGTAACACCTGGAGGGTCAAAGGTTCCATTTTAAAAAACAACCATTTGATAAAAATAATTGATGCCATTTAAAGCACACACACAACTCCCCACCCCCCCGTTCCATGCTCTATTGCTGAGTTACATTCTTTCCCCCCACCCCCAAGAATGTGCTTGCACTGACTTGGGACTCTTTCTACCGAAGATAGGAAAAGAGGTAGTCCTTCAAATGAATTCAAATTTCCAGGGCTTGATGAGCTGCACCCAAGGGGACTAAAAGATTTTGCAGATGTAATCTCAAAGTCTTTTGTCTATGATCTCTGAGAATTCCTGGAGAATAGGTGAGGTCCCTGCAGAATGAAAGCAGGCAAATGTTGACCCCAACTTAAAAAAGGGGGAGGTGAAAGAAGACCCAAGTAACTACCGACCGGTAAGCTTGACACTGATACCAGGGAAGTTCACTATAACAGATAATTAACTGGTTTGTCTGGGAGCAATTAGAAAAGGATGATGTGATTACTAAAACAGCATGCAGTTCTTAAAAACAAGTCATGCCAGACAAATCTCATTTCTTTTCCTTTTTATAGAGTTACAAGCTTGGTGGATCGGGGAATGCTTTTGTATCTTGCTTTCAGTAAGGCTTTTGACAAAATCCCCCATCATATTCTTGCAGAAAAGCTGGTGAAATGTGGGCTGGATGAGGTAACTGTTAGGTAAATTTGTAGTTGGTTGCCTGACCGAACCCAAAGAGTACTCATTAATGGTTCCTCGTCATCCTGGGAAAATTGACAAGTGGGAAGCTGCAGGGTTCCCTCCTGGGCCAGTTGTTGTTCATCATCTTTATAAATGACTTGGATGAAGGAATTGAGGGGATACTCATCAAATGTGCAGATTACAGAATTATGGAATCATAGAATTGTAGAGTTGGAAGGGACCCTGAGGATGGTCTAGTCCAACCCCCTGATGATACCAAACTGGGAGGGATAGCTAACACTACCAATGACAGAATCCAGATTCAATATGAATTTAGCAGATTGGAAAACTGGGCACAAACAAAATTAATTTCAACAGGAACAAATGTAAGGTTCTGCACAAGCAGCAGCAGAAGAAGCTGCACAAGTATAAGAAGGGGGACACCTGGCTTACTAGCAGTACATGTGAAAAGGATCTAGGGGTCTTGGTGGACCACAAGCTTCACATGAATCAGTAGTGTGATGCAGCAGCAAAAAAAGCTAATGCTATTCTTGGCTGCATCAACAAAAGTATAGTGTCCAGATCAAGGGAAGTACCACTCTATTCTGCCTTTGTCAGACTACACCTGGAATACTGTGTCCAGTTCTGGATATCACAATGTAAGAAGGATATTGACAAGCTGGAACATGTGCAGAGGAGGGCAACCAAGATGATCAAGGGTCTGGAAACCAAGCCTTATGAGAAGCGCTTGGAGGAGCTGAGTATGTTTAGCCTGGAAAAAATTGGGACTGAGAGGAGATACGATAGACATCTTCAAATATCTCAAGGGTTGTCACATGGAAGAGGGAGCATGCTTGTTTTCTCCTGCTCTGGAGGGTTGGACTCAAACCAATGGCTTCAGGTTGCAAGAAAGGAGATTCCAACTAAACATTTGAAAAAACTTTCTGACAGTAAGAGCTGTTTGGCAGTGGAACAGACTCCCATGAGAGGTGGTGGACTCTCCTTCCTTGGAAGTTTTTAAGCAGAGGCTGAATGGCCATCTGTCATGGATGCTTTAGTTGAGCTTCCTGCATTGCAGGGGTTGGACTAGATGAGCCTCGGGGTCCCTTCCAACTCTACATTTTCTATGATTCTGTGATTCTATGATTGTATGTGATGTTAACTGTCACGGCTTTTACCAAAGAACCCTGGAGATTCTAGGTGGTGGAAGCTGAGAACTCTCTCACAACAATCCCTTGGCCCTCAGACGCAGAGCTATAATTCCTAGAGTTCCCTGGGGCAGATAAGGTGAAGCTTCCTTATACAGAGGCAGACCAATGGTCCCTTGCACACGGCTGTCTGAACTATCTGGCAAGTGGCAGTGCAATTTCAAACAGGTCGTGTCCCGTCTCCCCCCCCCCCCCAGCAAGGGTCATGTAGCTCAGGGGCAGAGTACCTGCTCTTCAGGCAGAAGGTCCTGGTTGAATTCCCCATCCAGGTAGGACTCGGAACTAAGGACTCTGAACTACACAGTTGCTGCCAGTCAATGTAGTCAATTCTGAGCTAGATGGACCAGCAGCCCAATTCAGTACAAGGCTACGTTCTGCATGCAAGGCATATGCTCCACCACTAGAGATCTTGCATGGACACAACATTCTGCATGCTTCAAGCTTACTGGAATCCTGGGAGTGGGGTGGGTGTTCATATTAATCTTTTCTATATGCATGACTTGTTTTTTTCTTTTTTGACTGTAATGTGTAGAGTGTTTGTTTGTTTGTTTGTTTGTAGCTGCTAAGACAGGGTGGGGTGCAACAGCCCTCCTGGTACTCTCATTCAATACTTTTATTAATGGCACTTCCCCCAGCCTTTTTTGTACAGAGCTTAGAACAACGTTAGTGTGTATATTTTAAGACTGTGCCAGCAAACTGCAGCCACCTCCTCATTTGCAAGTGATCATTTGCATAAATTGCCAATGCTATTATTAGCTTGCATTTATTTTTAATGCTGGCTTTGAGCAGTTGTTGTACAGAAGACTCTTGAGATATGGGCTTTTCTCAGAAAAAAAGCTATTACACATGCCAGACAAGCAAGATGGGGTTGTGAGGAGTGGGCAAGATTACGAAATGAACGGGGGGAAGGAAAGTCTGTTGACTAGGAAGGTGTCAACCTGGTGGACCAAGGCCAGTTCAGCGTTGATCGGTTAGTTATTTGCATATGTTTCAGTCACTGACCAGACCCAGATCTGCTTAGCTTCAGCAAAGTGGTGGCTTCATATGCTTTCCCACCATAACCTGGTTCTACTTATGCAGAAGTAGCTCTTAAAGAAAGACTTGAGAAGTGAGAGGGCTCAGTGGCAGGGCACATGCTTTGCCAGGAGAAGGTCCAAGGACCTATCCTTGGCACTTCTAGTTTAAAAAAATGATCAGAAACCACTTCTGAGCCTCTCTAGGGGAGGGATAGCCAACAATGTTGTTGAACTACAGCTCCCATTATTCCTGATCATTGGCTATGCTAGCTGGGGCTGATTGGAGTTGTAATCAAAAATGACTGGATGGCCCCCTGTTGGCTACCCTTGCTCTAGGGCTTCTTATGGTCAACCTCAGGCTGGAGTCCTCAGCACAGTTTTCACCACACCACTTCAGGCACAGCTCCCACTGCCACACCAGTTAGCCTCAGCTGCCTCTAACACAGTACCAACTCTGCATGTACATAAGAAATGTACACATTTATAAATAGCTCATTGTGCAACACCCAAGTTGAGCTATCAACTTAATATTTTTGGAAAGCAAAAAATGAGCTGAGACACATGCCTTCCGTATAGAGAACCTGAATTTGGACACTTAACCTCCTGGCCTTCTTGTGGTTACACATGCAGCTGTTTGTCTTTCGAGTATAGAATACAGAAGGACTTCATTGTAATTAACCAAAAAAAAAAAGTGCTGTACCAGGAACTTTAAGACAGCTGTTTTCTTACTGGCAGAAGACTCGTGACATTCAGAAAAACTTTCGAGGTGTTTGCTTTCACTCCCCTGAAGCTCTTATAAAGCTTGGCAAGGGTTTCCCCAAGAATGGTCCATGGAATTTGCTAAGCCTGTGGTTGATTCATGCACTCAGTTGTGTCATCTGATGAAGCTTACCTTCTGAATTCAAGCTCCATACAAGTTTTAGGTGACATAACTGGTTTGTTTGCAAGGCTCTTTACAGCCTACTGGCAGAGCTCCTAACCCAGGCCTGCAGCAGGGTTCCTAATTCAAAGGATCAAAAGGGAGGAGGAGGCTGCTATATCCTAGAAGGGGACAGCATTAATTCCCTGTGCTAGTCAATAGGTCAGCCAAACCCTTTTCATTTCAACCAAAAACTGCCCCAACCCCTGCTGTCCCAGAGAAACTACTTGCTGTTTTCCAGATGGGAAAAACGAATTAGTCTAAGCCAGTGCTTTTTTCTTAAAAAAATGTTTAGGGGTACTCTCATTTTCCTACTCATATTGAAATACTGCCCCTCAATGACACCAAACTTAGATTCACAAAATGTTTAGGGGTATGCATACCCCTGTGTCCCCCCAGAAAAAAAGCACTGGTCTAAGCTATATTTGGAGCAGAAAAAGTGGTAATAACATGGCAGATGACTGAGGTGGATGACAGAATGTAATACTTTCAGACTACTGCTTTCCAATGGTGGGGTGGCCTTCAATCAAGCAATTTATTTAATTTTATTTTTTAATTAAATTTGTATACTGCCCTTCATCTGAAGGTCTCAGGCTGAAGGTCTCAGGGTAGAAAACTAACGTAGCAAGCTCAGCTAGAGCACCTCTCTCCAAAGCTATTGTTCTTGGTTTTTTGTTTTAAAAAAACATGCAGGGATTTTTTCTTATTAATGTGAAGGAGCATTCCAAAATGGTAATCCCTGTCTTGAAGTCTGAAGTGGTACAGCCCACTTGGCCCCCTCAAGATTCTGCCATCTCATTCTGCTACATGCAAAGAGGAGGCTTTGCATTAAAGCCTTTGGGCTTTAACACTTTTATGTCAGTACTGTTTTATCAATCAATACATATCATATTAGCTACACAATCCTATTATGATTGTATGAAACAAAAGATCCCCATTCTTAGGTTAAACTGGGGATCATGCATGTAAAAAATAAGAGGGACAGAAATGCTAATATCTGTCATTCACTGAAGATCTACCTGTCTGTAAACTTAGTTTTCTGAAAACATATGACTGAAACATCTTATCATGACTCTAAACCAAGGTTCTAATTCCTAGGCAATGTTGTGTTTTCGTTGCTGGTTTTTTCAAAACTGCTTTGGAAACACTTTACAAAGTCATCAGTGAATCTGATCTTTCTCAGCTCTTTCCACTACATTTTGCAAAATATTTTCTTGTATGCCTGTTTTACCACTAACTTTTTCCTTTGCCATGCTTGAATTTAAGAGCTGTTTTCATACATGACTATTGGCACTTGGGTGGTGATAACCTGAAAACAAAAATGCATGCACATTCAACCAGATATGAAGGGACCACGCTTTTGAAAATGGTTGTTTTCCCCCTTCATAAAAGTAATATATGCAAGCAGGGTCCTACTCCTTTCCCACTCGTGGCTGACACTCTTATCTAACATCACATGCCAGATGAATACCTAGTTACTTCATACTTGGGAAACTGTGGCAACTAATAGCTAAACATCTATGAAGCAACCCTCTGACTCTCTGCCCTCTGCATGAACTCACTCAAAATGCCCACAAATTGGGTCAAGTGGGCTTCCATATTTGCCCATGCAAAAATTGAGCACCATTGCTGTGATGCAGTGGCTGAAGATGTAGTCCAACCAGCCAGCCTGGGGAAAGAGGGAACTGTCTGGAATTCAGAATTATTTTCTGAGCTTTAAAAGAAACTAAAACATTATATAATTCTATGATTCATTGGTGGTTTTCAAACAAAGGTTGGGTGGCCATCAATCAAGCAATTTATTTAATTTTATTTTTTAATTAAATTTGTATACTGCCCTTCATCTGAAGGTCTCAGGGTGATTCACAGCATTAAAATACAAAATAAAAACACAAAATGTATAATATAAACAAGAACAAAACAAAACAGACCCATAACACCCCTCCCCAAACACACTGAAAAGGACATAGACTGCTAATCAGCCAAGGGGATCTTTAGCTGTGATTCTTGCATTGCAGGGGGTTGGACTAGATGACCCTTGGCGTGCCTTCCAATTCTACAATTCTCTGATTATGTTTCCAGATCTGGACATTACCCATCTTTGTTAACATAGCAAAGTCTCACTGCTAAGCAAACAACACACTAACAGATCAACATACACGCCAACTCAGAAGTAAGCCCCAGGTAAGTGTGTATATAGGTTTACACCCACATCACAAAATATTTTCCTCTTTGAGCTACCCAAATAACCAGCACCTTGGTCAGCAACTAGTTTTGCCAGAGGGCCACTCTGAAAAGGGAGTGGGGCATGGTCTTCCCAAATGCCTTGCTGCCACTGCACATTGCCACAACTCTTTCTGTAGCAGGCAACACAGAGGGACACGAGGCAAGGTGTTAGGTTATAGCCAGGGATAACAAAATACTCACCCTTAGCAAACAGGTTCACGTGAGACTACTTTTGCATTTGTTGACTTTAAAATAAGAAGACCCTGTTACTAGTACATGAATTACAAGCAGGGACCAAGAGGAGGCACTGTTAAGGGAGGAATGGAAACCCTTTGTAGAGTATTCGAAGAAGTGTAACAGTCAGATAAATTTACCAGTAGGACCTGAACTGTGAGCAGCAGTAATAAACAATTAGATACTAAGCTGAGTGAAAGAGGGTGGCAAAGAATGATATGCAGCAGGACAAGGAGGAATTGGGAAACCATGGAGAGATGGGAGGGGGGTGGAGTAAAGACACACCAGATAGATGAAGGTAATCAAAATTTGTATGTATTAAAACTTTGGAAAAATATTTTTTAAAAAACAAAACAAAACCAACAACTGACAATGAGACCGATGAAAATATTACTCAAATTTTATTAGCAGACTCTTCAAAATAAAACAGGAACATCAAATGATACATCCAAAATTACCCATACAAAATCTTGTGCACAGGCTCAGTATCTTAGAAAATATGAAATAATCCAGACAGCCCTATAAACAAAGGTCCCTCTCTCCCCACAATCTGCATTCCAGCTTTCACTGCCTTAGTCTATTTACTCTCTCTTCATTTACATCCTCACTCCATGAAGTTTGGGAGACAAAGACTCAAAGGCAACTCCCTTCAAAATACAGACTTGCAACTCAATACCTTCATCACATGATCTAAGATTACAAAAGTTTAGAGTAGCAGAAAACAATCCACAGGTATTCATTAACCCATTGAGGAGCTTTGTTCTCCTTGGCTTTAATAGAGCCCCATGGAAAACCCACATTAAACCTTCTGCAATATACCTTTAGCCATTTTCAATTTTAGGCCATCATTAATGCACATATATTTTCATTTCTGTGCAAATTATATCAATTATACTTAACAATTCTTACCTAAAGAAGGTCAGACCATCCCTTCCACAAACACTCGGATTCAAGATGGCTCTTGCTCAAGTTGTGATGCTAGATGTGACACCCCCCCCCCCCCGGTTCTGCAGAACCCAATTACTGCTATTCTACACTTATTTTTCAATGAAGAATCATTCTTGCTGAAATCAGAGGGAGTTATATCTCTGCTTCCATTTTAAACAACAAATATTGTGATGCTCCCCACTTCACAAGGCTCTCAAAGGACTCCATTTTTATTCTGAGTAATCAGAGGGGAGGGGGAAAATTGCTCTATGTCAGTGCTTGGTTGCAATAAATATTTAGCTCTGGGCACTGTTTTATCAAGAGGCAAATAAACTGGCAGAAGTTCAGAGAGGAGCAACAGAAACAATCAAGCAGCTGCAGGAGCTGAGATAGGAGAGAAGATTAAAGAGCAGGATACTTCCAAGGGGTAACCACTTCCAGAGGGGCAGCCTTGTTATCTTGTTGCTGTAAAAGTGACCAGGAGTCTTGTGGCACCTTTAAGATAGATTTATTGTGGCATAAGTTGTTTTTGTGGACTGGACTCCACTGGTGCATTAAGTCCATGACACTTTACTACACCATGATAAATCTGGCAGTCTGGAAGGTGTCATGACTCTTCGTTGTTTTTGCTTCAAGGGGGTGCTCCAAAGAACCACGAGAATGAGTGAGTTTTTACCTAGAAGTCTTGGAAAATTCTGTGTGATCCCTTGGACATGCGACACATTTCTTCGCACAAGTTTAGGGCCATGATTGTGAAAACAGTAAATTCAGTTTAACAACTCTTCCTCCTCCTCCTCTTCCTTTTTAATCTAATTTATTTTGCATGTTTGCAGTCTGCTTCTCAGCTTGGATCGTCAACTGACCAGAAAACAAACCCAACTCAGCTGAGTGCCTATGGCCTAACTGCCAAATTTGTTTAAAAGTCAGAATTCGTAGTTGGTTAAAAACATGTCTAAAAAAACCAGGACACCCTGAAAGCTGTTGAGGTTTTTTTTTACAAAAATGCCAAAACACCAACACAATTATCCGATTGACTTGCCTAAGATCCAGGATAAAGTGCCACATTTCAGAAATTCCCACCCCGGGCGTCATTTATGCCTTTGAAATCCTGGTAATGTCCAGGAAAATCTGGATGTATGGCAGCCCTACTAAACTGAAAAGAAAACCACAAAAAATTAACACAGCCTTCACCAACCTGATGCCCTCCAGATGTTTTACAGCATGGCCAATGGTCAGGGATGATGGGAATTGTATTCCAACTACATCTGGAGAACCCACAGGTTTTCCTAGTCAGGAAAACACAGGAAGTATACAGAAAACAGTAGGGTGATCAAGACATAGCTGAAAGCTATCCACCTAAGACATCTGTTTTAGATATTTATTAACTTCACCTTTTTCTTTAACATGATTTTATGTACATTTGTTTTTAATTGGTTTGTGTCTATTTTACTCCTGCTTTATATATAATTAAATATGTTGACCACTTGGAGATATTTCTGAGCAAGCTCTTTATAAATCTTCTTAATAAAATAAAATAAAGCAATGCATCACCACCGTGGCATCTCATGTTGACATCGTTCTTCTCAGTGGAATCATGGAGAGGCTTTAAGGAGGGGGGCGTGTGGCCCTGCAGCTGTGGCACTCCAGATGTTGAGGGACTTCAATTTCCATCAGCCTCCAGCCAGGTCAGGGATGATAGGAGTTGGAGGACAGAACAACACATATATTGAAAGCACACTCAACCCAAATTTAAAGTGCATGGTTTTCCCCAGAGCTGTACTTCGCCAGGGATGCTGGAAATTGCAGCTTTGAGGCGGGAACTACACATCCCAAGATACTTTACATGTACAGTGGTGCCCCGCAAGACGAATGCCTCGCAAGACGGAAAACTCGCTAGACGAAAGGGTTTTCCGTTTTATGAGCTGCTTCGCAAGATGAATTTCCCTATGGGCTTGCTTCGCAAGACGAAAACGTCTTGCAATTTTGTTTCCTTTTTCTTAACACCGTTAATACAGTTGCGACTTGACTTCGAGGAGCAACTCATAGAACGCAGTGTACATAGTAGCCTTTTTTGAGGTTTTTAAAGACTTTGGTGATTTTTGAAGCTTTTCCAAAACTTCTTTTGCAGCCATTTGGGGAGGGGTTTGCAAGAATCTGGAAGCTTGTGTGTTTTTTTTTCTGCATTTTTATGATTTTCTGTGACCATTGGGCCACTCTGCTGTTTTTTTAAAAAAATTCTGGATTTGAATTTCTGTGTGCTAGGTGGCTGGGGGAACAGTTGGGGAGGGGTTTGCAAGAATCTGGAAGCTTGTGTGTTTTTTTCCTGCATTTTTATGATTTTCTGTGACCATTGGGCCACTCTACTGTTTTTTTAAAAAAATTCTGGGTTTGAATTTTGAAATGCTCTTTACAGTATGTGTGACTTTAAAGAGCACTTAATAAACTCTTGTTGTACCAAATTTGGCTTTGTTTGGACTTTTTTTGACCATAGGAACGTATTAATTGATTTTCAATGCATTCCTATGGGATTTCGTGCTTCGCAAGACGAAAAATTCGCTAGACGAAAAAATTCACAGAACGAATTAATTTCGTCTTGCGAGGCACCACTGTATGATGCAGACCTGCCCGTAGCCTGCAGTATCTGCAGTAGAGCCACACAAACTCACCCCCCCTTTCTATCCCCAAGGCAGGCAAGCAAGAGGCATTATCAGAGTGCCATACCCTCCAATGTTTTCCAGCAGAAAATGGGACAAGTGTCAGCTGGTGTGCCGGCTGGCTTGGGCAGGAGCACGACACCCAAAGATGCGTGAATCAGCTGGCTGCCTACCCTGCTTTAGCCCCTACCTGGCAGCTGCTCACTCTCTTCCCTCTTCGCTTGCTTCCTCCACTTGCACTGCACCTCAAACCACCACAACAGCAGTGGTGGCTTTGGCAGCGGCAGAGAGGGGCCGGCATGAGCGTTGCACATGTCCGCTCTGGTGGGAAAATGCCCCATCTCACCCTGCACACAAGGGTTCTGCTTTACAAAAGTTCCTCTGCTAAGCGTAAGTGTTGGCTCCACCACCTCCTCCTCCTCCGCTTGGCAGTGGCAGTGCTGGAGCGGAGAAAACAGGGCATTCTTGGATGAAATCAGAAGCTGGGATGGCTTCTGTAATCCCATGAATGTCCTGGGGAAATAGGGACATTTGACAGGTATGGAGTACAAAGACACAGCACTCGATGAGGGTGTAAAGAAAGGTTGGTAAGGGTATGTGGCTGAGGAGGGTGTGTAGCCTAGGGAGAGTGCCAAGGGCCTGATAAAGAGTTCCAGAGGGCCACATTTAGGTTCCCCAACCCTGATCTATTCCTTTGTTATGAGCATACAGACCTGAACAATGAGCTCCAGATGCCTTGAGTAATGCAACATTTGCCTCTCAGCTAGCCATCCACTACAACGACGGGCTATATAAGAATGGACCAGCCAGGTAGTGCCCCCACCCCACCCCACCCCACTGTCTCATGTGTAGCCTTCTGTCTATGGCTTTCTTTCTCCTGCTAAGGGCTGCTTTCCTCTTAACTGGGCCTCAGATCTCCTCCTTCAAGGACAAAGCAAGATCAAGCCAGGGAGCCCACCAGGAAATGCACCACAAAGAAAGAAGTAAACATCCTCCTCCCTTTGTCCAGTTTCCTTTCTAGGATGTCAATCCCCAAAGAATTTGCCAGGACTGCAGGAAAAGCTGCTCAGGTTCCTGCCGCAGCAAAAACAAAAAACCCCATGCTGCCGTTGACGCCTAGGGGACACAGGAAGCTGCCAGAGTGTCTTCACCAACTGGCACAGGCTCTCCAGGGTTTCAGACAAGGGACAGTCCCAGCCCTACCTGTAGATGCCAGAGACTGAACTTGGCTGCTCCTGAATGCAAAGCAGAGAGAATCATAGAATCATGGGACTCTGGAGCTGGAAGGGTCATCTAGTCCAACCCCCTGCAAGCAGGAATCTCAACTAGAGATTCATCCATAACAGATGGCCATCCAACATCTGCTTAAGAACCTCCAGGGAAAGAGAGTACACCACCTCTTGAGGGAGTCCATTCCACTGTCAAACAGCTCTTACTGTCAGAAAGTTATTTCTGATGGTTAGCTGGAATCTCCTTTCTTGTTACTTGAAGCCATTGGTCCTACCCTCCAGAGCAGGAGAAAATGAGCGTGGTCTACCACTGAGCTATGGCCTTTCCATTAGCAGGGAAAGCGACTGGTTGCCACAGGCTTCTTGCCTCATTGCCCCCAGGTTGCAGGGTATCTCACAAGTCACAAGACAATCTTTAGCCTGAGAAAACTAGAAATGAAGCAATATGAAGAGTCAGCCATGATTTAGGTCACAGTCCCATGTACAGTTTGATGAGTTTAGCAGTGTGATTCTAGTCAAACGTTCCCTACAGGGAAATTAACATGATTGCAACTTAAGGTTTATTTAGAAGCAAGTCCTATTGAATGCAATGGGATGCGCTTCTGAGTGAGTTGTGCAGGACTGCACTGCAGAGTGAGGCTTCTGAGAACATATAGATATAGATAGGACTGGACTTCAAACAGCATTTATAAAAAAAGTCAAGCTGCAAGAAAACCTATTCCATGCAGTAGGATAGGGATAAGGAACCTCTGGGCTGAGGCCACATGCACCCCTCCAAGTCCCTCTATCTGGCCCTCAGGACTCTGTCAAGACCACACCGTCTTTCCAGCTCCACCTGCTACTGGCCCTGCCTCACACCATCGTGGAAAGTTTTTGCCTGGTTGGAATGTGTCATTGATCTCCAATAATAATATCCTGCTTGCCTGGACATGTCATAGAGAGGGGTGCGTGAATGTGTGTAGGAACGACAAAAGGGCAACATTTACCATTGCTGCTCTGCCCACTCTGAGCAGGTGTGCCTCTCCAGACTGGTGTTTTTTGCTACAACACGCCACTGATGCAATCGCACTGCATCAGCAAAGGATCCGTACTGGACACATTGTTCTGCTTTATTAGCTGCTCAGAGATGCTTTCCCAATGTTGCAGCATTATTGTCATCTAGAGGGACACTCTTGTGCTATAGCACAACAAAAGTGGGCAGAAAAATAAACCTGGAACATTTGGGATATAAAAGAGAGAGAGGATTTCAGCAGGAAGATGTGGAACATGTGCACAAACAGTATTGAAAGTGGGATCAGGAATAACTGCCCTGGTATTACTGTGAGCCTAAATCATGATGACTGCATCAGAAAGTGAGAGGCCCTGAGTGGCTGCATGCACGCGGGAGTAAATTGCCACTTGCTACCAGCTCTTCTGCATTCACCCAGTGCAGTGCTTGCACATTTAGGAGGACTGGAATAAATGGGGGGAAATTCTCAAGCAACGCTTCAATCAGTTTTAGGAACAAATAAACAACCATTTATGTTCACCTAATTCTCATTTCCATCTTGGTACTTTTGAACATTCATGCTGCTGTGATCACTGAGAGTTTTTCAACTGAATATATAATAGATTTTCCATGTTAATCTACAATATTTTATTTTTTAAAAAATATAAAATACTAAAATATTTTCAAAAGTAAAAGATATAAAGTACTGGATTTCTAAAGTGTTGTTGAATATTTTATTAACCAACAATATTTGATTTAAAAAAAATTTAAAAAACCCATTTTTTGAACAACATTTTCAAATGTTCAGAAATGGAATTCAGATTCAGAGCCCCCTCTGTTCTTCCCTAGTATCGATGTCAGTAGTTACCTGGGTCTTCTCCCCCCCCCCCTTTTTTTTTGAAGATGGGGACAACATTTGCCTGCCTCCATTCTGCGGGGGCCTAACCTGTGTGTCTATTTTAGTACAACTCACAAATGCCCAGTCCAGAGCAGAATTGGCTAAATTGGCCAGTGCAGATGCAACTTTATTGTTCTCATCAAACCATGCTTCCTCTCTCGCTCTCAGAAATGTAAATATGTATGCCTTTCCTTCTTTTTTTTCACACAGTCATGCTTCTAAGCAACCTAAGAATTCGTTCCACTCACAAAACTCCTTGTGCTTCCTCAGTCTCCCTGCTTTGCTGCTTTTGCCTCACTATCTGAAACCCTTGCACCAAACATCACACCCTGAACCCAATGCATGCCAATTGCAACAAATAACTATGAGAAGCTCTTGAAGGAAGCTGGTAACAAAAGTGAGCAAACAGCACATCACTGAGGAAAAAGTGATCTGCTCTGGATCTATTAGGCGGCAATTGTACACCCAGTTTCTTGTGAGTAAGCCCCCTTGAACTCAATGGATAGATTGCAACCCTAGCTGGACTTACTGCCAGTGGCGCAGGGTAGTTTGCTAGTGCCTGTGGTGGGGCAAGTATTGCGGCCCCCCAATGGAGTAGGCAGCTGGGTTAGGGGCATGTGCCAGGGGCATGTGTGGAGCCCATGTGGAGGGCAAACAGAGCCTGCCTCCAACAGGCTCCTCACCCGCTGCCTCCATCCACCTGCCCATTAGACAAACCCACCCGCTGCTGCACCTCAGCTGCCTCTGTGCCTGTCATGGGGGCGCCCAGGGCCAGGCTACATATTGATCATACTTAAAAGTTATTAACTTCCTGCCTTCATCCAGCCTGAAGATCTCTCCTGAAAGTTCCCTTCCTTGTTATCATCCCCTTTAAAATTCTAGATAGGATTGCACCTTGTCTCCAGAAGGATATCCTCATTGCAACAGCATTCCAGCTCATACTCAGGATGGGCAAGAAGAGAAGGCCAGGAGGAAAACAGCAGCACATTGCCTGTGCAGGCTGGGGTGCCACTGAAAGAGGGGTAAAGCACAAAAGAGGCTGGCTCACTAAAGCAGAGGCGGGAAACCTTCAACTCCCATCAGTCCCAGCAAGTTGTAGTCCAGCACCATCTGGAGGGCCACAGATTTGCCAGACTCACCCTAAAGGCGTGGACCGTTTCACATGCAACTCTTTCTTTTCAGTCAGGTAGAATGGGCAATGCATTCAGTGCTTCAAGGAACAGTTACAACACCAAGCATTTAACTCTATTTCCATGCTTCCCAATAGTAGCATTCTGTGTAACTCAGAACTCTGCCAATTTACCACAACAGACAATGCTGACTAGAAAAGCTAGCTGAACAAACAGTTAATACAACTTAGACAATTCTGTGCATTGCCCATTTTATCCATTCGGGGGACTGAAATCGCTGCTGACTTGTTTTAAGAATGTACATCCATAAATCCAGAGTCTGGCTGCGAAGGCATGCGTCGGAAGGCAGCTATGGCATGGCCAGGCCTGTCACAGGAGCCAGGCCACAGAGTTCTTTCTCTCCCACCACGTTCAAGGGGCAGCACAGTGTCAGGCCATGCTTACCAGCTAGTGGTTTCCACCACCAACCCTTTGAGTGCATCTGTCTGCCTAATGTGAGAAAGTAGGAAGTCACAAGACAAGACGCACAGAAAACATCAAGAGCAGCCAGCTACCCGCAAGGCTGCCTGTTCCCATTTTCTTCTCTTAGGCAAATAAAGCAACCTGTGTGAGCTGCAACGACTCACCCCTGTGGAGTCCATGCATCCAGGGAGCTTTCAGTAAAATCCTCGAAGGCAACGTCTCATCGTTCGAAGATAACTTCTCCCTCTCTCTCTCTCTCTTCCTTTTTAAGAAGGAGGCAGTTTTCTTAAACCACAAGATTTACCGAGGTTCACAGAGAATGAGAGAGAGAGAGGGAGAGAGGGGCAGGCAGGCAGAAGGGGAGGGGCTGGGAAAAAGAAAGGCCCAGAGGCCGTATAGAATGACAATGGAAGGAAATGCTTTATCAGACTCAGAAAGACCAGCCAGCCAACTCTACCCTGGGAACAAGGGGTTGGCGAGAAAAAGAGGCAGAGAGAGAGAGAGAGAGAGATCCTGCAGAAGAGAAAAAAGTTAGCCAAGCTGCTGTGGTCCCCTCCCTTGGCAGCAGATGTACTCTCAAAAGCACCATGTCACACACAAGGCAGAGAACAACAATGCAACAGTCCACTCCGCTTTCTAAAAAAAATAATGTGAAAATAATAAAATGAGGTATAGTGCCTTTAAGTACCGCGACGTGGGGAATGAGAAAGAGAAAGAGAGCATTAGAATCTGAACAGCATTTTTCAGACACACCCTCCTCCTGTCTCTCTTTCTCTCTCTCTCCCCGACTTCCATCCTTCCAAGATCTTGTGAGTCAAAAGTTAGCAATGTGTTACCGTAATGTTACCAATGTGGTACGTGGAATCCGAGAGAGTTTATAGCTAATAAAACACATGCACATATGTTGAAGGAGAAAGAAAAAAGGATTCCCAAGTGGCACAACCCATCAAGACGGACCCCTGCCCAGTCCAAACTTGTGCAAAGGACACGTTTGTGGTCCAGGCAGGTCCCCACCACCAAACTTCAAAATCTCAGAGCGATTTTTGTCAACAGCTTCTCTGTCCCTGGGTGAACTCTTCTGAATTTAGGTGCAGAGTAGAAATGATTATTTTGTGTGTTTGTGTATTTGTGGGGTGTTTTGTATTCTTTCTGGTGGCATAATGTATGTTTTGTTTTTAAATGTGTTTTCGCTTGGAGATCTTTGGATAACAAGTGCCATGTTATTATTATTAGTTGTAGTAATAATAACAACAACAGCGATCAGTGCTATTTTTCTAGGGGGGAAACGGTGCCAGAACTCAGCATGAACCCTTTCACTCTTATAGTGGCAATGGCGTCCACCTGAGAGGGGCCAGAACTGAGTTCCTGCGACTTCTGGCTGAAATAATAATATCTTAACTAAGCCTGGGTGTGACGTGGCGTTTTCACAACTGTGCTTTTTGCATACATCTTTTAAGATTGGTAGAGGACAACACTCTTCACATCCTACATTCTTACAGAATAAGGTTTAGTAAAAACATGCAGGTGATATTTTGGAATTCTTTTTGCCTCTACAAAAACAAACTACCTTTGTGTTCTTTGGCTTCTCTACGCACAACAAACTTGAACTGCTTCAGCCAATCCCATTTCCCAGATAATTCTGGGAACTGCAGTTCTGTGAGACATCAATAACAGAGAATTTTCAGTACCCACTCTCGCCAAAATACAATTCCCCAGGATTTTTGTAAAGAGATTTGAGGACTAAAGAAGATCTGATACTGCTCTCTCTGCTACAGCAGCCAGCCCCAAAGGGCTTCCTAATTTATGTGTCTATGGCTTGGCATTTCTTATCACTGAGCCTACACAGCCATTTAAAGCACATTCAATGCCCATTTAAAGCACACAGTGGCTTCCCCCAAATAATCCTGGGAACTATAGTTTGTTAAGGCTGGTGGCAATTGTATCTCTGTGAGGGGTAAGTTATAGTTTCTGGGATTCACATGCTTTAAATGCACACTGCGTGTGTCATAGGTATGGTGCAGATGTGACCATTGAAGAAACCATCTCCAGCCTGGAGCCTTGCAGAAATGGTCGGACTTCAGCTCCCATCAGCCCTGACAAATATGGCCAGGGAAGGTATGTGTTGTATCCCAACTAGATCTGGAGGCACCAGGTTGGGGAAGCCTCTGTTAAAGCAACATAATTTTGGGCTCTAGGATGGATTCAGTTAGAAACGTCATATACAAAGAGTTTAATGGAATTGTCAGCAGTGGTATCTAAAACACAGCAACAACAACAGTTTACCATGTACAATCTCTGCAGGCAGACAAGATTGGCAGATCTCATCATGCAATGCAAACATTTGGTCCTCTTGCACATTTGTTTCGGAATATTTGTGATGACCCAATAATGTGTGTTGGGAATAAGCTGGTGATTTGGAAGGGCTGTGTGGAAGCTAGACTACGTGTATTCCTGGATTTAATAGATGAGGAAAACATGATGTTACTGCCTTCTGAATAACTTAAAAATAAATTCCAGTTTAAGCCAGAATATAGCTGGCATTATATTCACTTATATGACATCTGTTAGTGGAACTATCTAGACCAGATGCCTGCCTTGTCTATAGGATTATACTTATTGAAATCAGCACCAGCTACAAATAATAATAAGAAAAAGTATATTATGTGCATGTGTGTGAGAGAGAGGGAGAGGGGGAGAGAAAGAGGGAGGGTTAAAATAAGGATGAAGAAAATGGGTCTTCCAGATGTTGTTGGATTCCAACTCCCAAGCCAGCATGGCTAATGGTCAGCAGGTGATCCCAGCATGTTCAGACTCCTTCCTCTGCAACATCTACACTGGCTTGGTCATGTCCACAGAATGGAAGATGGCAAGACCCCAAAGGACATGTTCTACAGGGAGCTGGCTTCAGGCAGACCAACTCTGCATTATAAAGATGGCTGCAAACAAGGCGTGAAGGCTGGCAACATTAACGCTGCCATATGGGAATCTCTTGCAGAGGACCACAGTGCCTGGAGACAGACAGTCAGGCTGTGCATTCATAGCAGTAGCCAGAGGAGGAACGACCGCTGGGATGAGTGCAGAGAGAAGAAAGGCCATGGTGCATCTGCAGCAGCACAATTGGATGCCTTCATCTGCATCAGCTGCATTAAAATATGCCTCTCCCGTATTGGTCTCTACAGCCACAGCAGGCACTGCAACCGTCCAACAGCTTGACTTCACCCCCAATGGCACACTCCTCCATGGACTCCTGAGACAGATGGATGACAACAAAGATGAGCATCAAGCAACCTCTAAATGTTTGGAGGTTCCCCAGTCTGGCTTTAAAGCATTTGCAGGACCCAGCATTATATCAAATAATATAGGAAATGAAACTAGAATGAATACTGCAATTAGTTAATTTGTTTATTCTATCATTTGTGAGTGAGAAATATTTAGTATCCTGCCTTCCAGTTTACAACAAATCTCCCAGGACACAGCAGCTGCATAGCTGCAGAGGGGCAGGGACCAAAGTTATTGAGCTTTTCTTGGGAAATCAAAGTTTTTGAGCTTTTTTTTTTTTAAGGAAATCAAAGTTGCCACATTAGGGATTGCCGTGCCACCCTACAGACCCCCATGGCGCCAAACAGACTGCCCCGCCTCCCTATGCTACTGCCAGGACAGCTTACAAAGATAGCTAAAACTCTACTCTTGCAATCATATGAAAGGGGTCAGTAGAATTAAAGAAATCCAATGTCAGATTTGAAATTAAAATGTTAAAAGGGCAGGGCAAATAAAAACGTATTTACCTGTTGCTGAGGAGATAGGAGGCTGAGCACCAGGCAAGCCTCTTTAGGAAGAGAGTTCCACCAATGGGGAATCACCACCCTTTGCCCATAGCTTCCTCCATGGAAGCCCCCTCCTGTGGGTCCCTCTTGCAGCAGACTTAACCACAGGGACTGCTACTTCTCAGGTGGGTGCTGTGCCCTCCATGCAGTGTCCAGCCAAACAACATTTTAAATTCCCTATGATGCCCTAAAGGGATGCTGTGCCAGGCACTCTAGAACATGGTGGGAAATGTAAAATGGCAACTTGCCGTGGTGCATTGATTGGCGGGGTGTGTGTGTGTGGCATGGCTGGTGTGAGCGTTAGTAGGCTCTGCTGAAGCACTGACAGCTGTCCCGGGATGTCACAGATGTTGACACCAACCCAGACTACTCAGATCACCATTTTAGGTCCCCACACTTCCCCAGACCTACACTAAATCAGGTGCTCCAAGGAATTTTGGGAAGTTAAAATGGCCACTTGCTTTTGCCATCATCAGGCACAGGGGAGGTGCCTGTGGTAACGGGCTCTATGGGGTGTTGGGGCCCTGGCAGCTGTCCAAGGGAGCCAGCTGAAACTAGGTCCAATCTTGCCACTGCCAGGTACCGCCGCTAATGTCAGGGAGGGTCCACATGATGGCATGTTGCCAAGGGCTTCCTCAAACCTGAAGATGTCCCTGATGCATGCAGGAAGACCACAAGCACAGTTTGAAGGCCAAGGTCCTCTCTTATGGCTTTTCTGCCCGGTAACTGGCATCCCACCTCTGACCCAACAGGGTTGCTTTTATCAGTCATTGCTATTAGCTGTAGAAGCCATTGCGACTTCTGGTGCCACTCTTGTGAAGAGGCCTGGTACTACAGAGCAAGGTCTTTGGCATTCCCTTCTCCCACCCCAGACAGGTCACTGGATCTTCTCATGGGAAAAGGGCACTGGAGAAAAGCCTATTCAATCAGGCACAGAACAGAAGCTGCAGTGCTAAATATGGAGCCCACAATCCCCCCTCCCCCGCCTTTCCACTCCGCCCCCCAGCGCAGGCTACTTTGTGCTGATGAATGGAGCTTTGAGCGTCCCCCATGAATACGGCATGGAAGAAGCTGCATATCGCTTTCCACCCCAGGGAGATTCCCTTATCAAGAGCCACTGCGTTTTGTTTGGTTCAGGACAGACAATAGGATGCACTTACCCTCCCCCCACCCCAACAAGTGTTACCTTGTCATTCTTCTACCAAAAGATGTGAGAAAGGTCACTAGCCTAGATGACTTTTTACAACAAAAACAACAAAAAACAGGCAGATTCGTAAGGAGATAGATCTATAGACGCAGAGCAAACATCACCAGTCATGTTCTCAGCTGCAACAGTGGCCACCAGTCTACCACCCAAAAGGCCTTGTCCTGTCTACAAATTCACACTTTGTTTTCGCAGTGGCCAACTAAGGGCAATAGCTCTTTACCAGCTCACATGTGAAAGGCTGGCATTGCAAGTGCATTCAAAGCCAGAACAATCACCACAAACTAGGTCTTTAAATAAATAAAGCTGGAAGGGCAGTGGGGAAAACACTGGAATACAATGGCTTGGCAGCGACATCATCTGGACACACTATGGTAACTGAAAAAAGGGATGATAACAACTCCAGGGGAGCCAGCGAGTACAGGAGCAGCCAAGCAAAGCAGGCTCCCTGTGGCTGGAAAAACTTCGCATTGATTCACAGCGGATTAGTGCATCACGTGGCTTCTCCACCTGCATCTGGGGTTGGTTCCTGGTCCCAGGAAACTGGAGACAGGGCAAGATGGTAAAGAGTTTGACCCAATCTGGCAGAAATGAAGTTCTTATTTGGGGTTCTGGCACCAGGGGCTACAGATGGCAGGCAGTGAGCAAGGCATCTTCAGCCAAAGAGCCATGTCTCAGTTGGACCTCACACAGTATTGTTGGGGATGAACAATCAAGGGCAAGAAAGTTACACTCCTAGAGTCTAAGAGAGAGAGTTGGCAGGAAGGTAAGAACAGATATACACACTGCTCTACCAAGTTCTTTCCCAAGGGGATGGAAGGAAGCAATTCTAAGACCTTATAAAAGTATGCAAATCTATCTCATTTGGATAGATTTGGTGATTTAAGCTGTCAACCACTTAAAATATTTGTTTTTGTCTACCTTTGACCAACTAAGTTTAAATCAGTTTACCTATCACCAAAACCTCAGCACAGATGCTGTTTTTAGAATCCAAACTCATGTGAGTAAACTTGAGGATGCTGCAAAGCATGACATCACACATCCAGCTCCTCTTCCGTAGTGTCTGCTAGAACTTTCTTCTTGGGATGTTTCAGCAGCCAATGAGGTGAAGCGGTGGACGTGGTGGTTGATGCAGAACTAGAGCATTGTGACACAACAGGTTAAGTTCTAATAGGTCCCAGGGGCTGGTATTATTATATATTAAGCAGCCCCTTTGCTGAAGCTTAGCAGGGAGGGCTGCATCTGGTCAGTGAGGAAGGGTCAGGAATTCTCTGTATGGTACTTTGAGTTCCACCCTGGGAAAAAGGTAAGGGATGTGTAACAGACAACAAAAGAAACCACCGTAAAGCTAAACTAGCTGCCATTGTTAGAAAGGACCATCTTTAATATCTTCTTTTTTCATTTCCTTCTACAGTAACTCACCAGAAGCAAAATGGCTTCAGAAATAAGCATTTGTGCCCTCTAAACTCCTTGCCCTTCTCTGGTCAAAATCAGGACTCACTGATTCATCAAGGATGGGGGCGGGAGACTTTTTCAGACTGAGGGCCACTTTTCCTTCTGGGCAGCCTTCTGTGGGCCACGTGCCAGTGGTCCGTGGAGCCAGAGAAACCAATGCTAGACAAGGGAAAGACCGAAAGGGTTTGCCGAGTTCTGAAATCCCACCTGCTGACCGCCATACAGTGGCGGAGGAAGCCACTCGGGCACCCGGGGCTGCATGCCCAGGGGCTGCGCAAGCCGTCCATAGGGGCAGGGCACACCGCAGGGCCTCCGGAGTCTGCCTGCCTCCTCCCACTCAGCCACCCTACAGCAGGGAGGTGGTGAGCCTGCGTAGGCGGAGCCGATGCACCCAAGCCACCGCTTCTCTCCCAGGCTTTCATTATAATATCCATACACAAATATGATGCCTAGGAATGTGTGAACTTCCTTTAGCTGCCTTTGCAAGTGTTAACACACACACACACACACACACACACACACACTTCCAAAGCAGTTGTGGCGCTGAGAAGTGTCATTCAGAGCAGGCACTGAACATGTCAGACATTAAATTGTAGAGATAAGTTTGAAGGTATTTGTGGCCAATACCCAGGACTTACGGCAGCAGGGGCGGAGGAAGGGGGGAGGTGGGGGTGGGCTGCCCCATGTGTCACCACTGAGGTGGGTGACAAAATGCCAGGCAGCACTCACCGCGGGGCCTGCAGCGTGCCCAATCTGCCACCCCTGTGCATCCACTATGTCTCCCAAGTACCATACTTCTACAAGGCAGTTTATTGCTGCTCATACATGGCAATTTTTGCACAATACCCACACGGCACAGTCCTCATCAAAATGACACCCCATACTATTTTATGATTTAATCCAGAATGCACCATTTCTGTGGAAAATCCGATGTGTAAGAAAGGCCCACTCACTTGGAGAAAAACAAAGCTTTTGCTGCTATTGTTGGGGGTTGCTTTGTGCATGTCTTAGGAACTGGACATGTTTTCATGTAAATGTGTTTATATTATAATATGCTTTCACCCATGCGTATGCTTGGAGATCAAGCAACTAAGGAGTTAAACTACAAATGATAATGATGGTGATTAGGATTATCAGGGTTAACTGAGGAGTTGTCAGTTGGCATTTTGTAGATGTTGCGAAAAAACTTGCATGCATGAACATCAACTTAAAGAATAGCACATGTTATTGCAGCATAAGCTCTCATGAACTCAAGTCCACTTCATGAGATGCACTTTTCTTCAGAGTGTTTCTTCCTGCCATGACACTGGCACAGTGGCATGGCATGGGTTGCAGGTACCTGGGGCAGGCAAGCTGCTGCCACAAGACCACCCTCCCTCCAGAGCCAAGCGGGGACATGCTGTGCCGCCTGCTCCCCCGCACAGTGGAGAGCCCAGCCAGCCAATGCAGCCCTTGGCAAATGCAGTGGCGTAGCGTGGGGGGTGCAGGGGGGGCGGGCCGCACCGGGCGCAACATCTGGGGTTAGGGCAAATCCATGGGTTAGGGGGTGCAAATCCACGGGTTAGGGGGCGCAAATCCACGGGTTAGGGGGCGCAAATTACTTGCCTTGCCCCGGGTGCTGACAACCCACGCTACGCCACTGGGCAAATGAACCCCCTGACATCCATGGAGAGGACTGGGGTCACCCCCTGCCCACCTCCCTCCATTTGTGCCTGCTCACCGTGGGCCTGGGCTGCTCCTGCTGCCATCTGGAGAGCTTGGTGTGCCAAGCACAGAGTGAGCAAGCACTGACCAGGTGGCCATTTTGCAAGGGGACCAACCTTGGTGTGGCCTGGAACCCCCGACAGCAGGCAGGCAGCAGACAGTGAAAGACAGGGAACTGGGGACAGGGTCTGCCAGGACATGCCTGGGTAACAGCGGCAGCTACCCAACGGGCTGCTCTGCCACCTTCCCTGGGGCAGCACGTGGAAGCCAATGCCTTTGTGAACGCACCTGGTTGTACGCCTTCAGAATTTTGCACCCGGGGCCACGATCCCATCTCCCCCCCCCCCCCCCGCAGTGGCACAGCCTTCTACTGTGTGCCTGTTTTTGGTGTGGCTGATTTGCTCTGGCCAGTTGCAATTGATGAATGCCCCTCTGTTGTTTGGCTTTAATCTGTTAATTAAATAAGCAACTGTATTTGTAAACCACCCTGGGATCACAGATGACAAGCAGTGGTACAGAAATCAAATCAATAAAACATAGCCTGCTGATTTCAGTGTGGGTGGCTTACACTGAAGTAAACTGCCTTATTTCATGTCTGAGAAGTTTGCAGCTGATGTTACTGCCGCTGGTTACTTTCCTCCCTCCTATTTTCTGTAACAATGTGCTCTATGGGGCACAAGAATGCATTTGCCTGGCACCTCTCGGCACCCTCTGCCAAAACACAGCTTGGCTCCGAAACAGCCGAAGCAGCTGTAATGTGTGGCAGCAACAGCTGATCTCCATTTTATGACTAGTAACCCCAGTTACAATCCATGATTTTTCGATCTGCCTGGAGCTATTTATAGCCGCTCCAAATAGGAAAAAAGAGGGGCATGAGGAGGAGGCTGCAAAGAACATGTGCAGCTGTTTGCTCCCCTTTCCTGTCGCAGCCCCTGGAGGGGAGATTCAAATATTCCAACAAAACAGGAAGGGGGGGTTGAATGAGGAACAGCTGCTAAAGGGGAGGGAAGAAATGCACCCTATAGGGAAAGCCCAGCAGACTTCAGGAAATAGACAACGGTCCACAGATGCTTTAAAAAAATAAAAATAAAAAGAGACTTTATTAGGATTCCACCTAGGGATTTAGGGGAGAGCCAGCCAGAGCCTCCACACCCTGATGCTAAAAGGGGGGCTTCCAACACTACAGTTCTATAATTCTATGAAATCACACTAAGCTGGAAATGGATGGACTTTTGCAAACTAAACAGAGACTCAGCAGGGAGAGGCAGCTTGGCTCTGATGGCTTCATTCTCTCCACCCTTGCATTACAACCATGCTCACCCCCACCCCACAGACCCCAAAGGAAAAATGGTTTCCCACAGTGTGAGCTTGGGTGTGTTTCATAAAGGCCATACCAGAGTTCCAGAAATTTTCTTTTTCTTTTAAGTATGCCTTAGGAAATGGGCCAGGGCAGAGCACTAGATCTCCCTCATTGGATTTCTACTGGTGAATAGTACAACGGCTAGTCTTACCCATGGCATATTGTGAAGCATTAGTTTCAAGTTAGGGTTGCCAACTTTTCTACCTGTTGCTGCAACTCGGCATTTAGCCTCAGCTAAGCAAGCAGATACCAGCAGGGGGAAATCTGCAATGCTCCCCTGCTGATGTCTGTACATCTTAAGTGGCTGTTTAAAGGTACAGGAACAAGCCTGGTTGGTTCAGTGCCTCCCCTCCCCCCCCCGCCAATTAATTGGCACCTCTATTTTGCCCAGTGCTTCTCATCTGTATCTTTTCTACCCCACCATTTCAAAAGTACTGCGAGTGTGTTTCTTCTCAATGACTTTCCTTTCTCTCTTAATCAGCTTCTGCTTTCCCTGTGCTGCTGCCTTTTTGACTGCCCCCCCAACAAATAAAACAACCCACAAAATTTTCTGAGTTGTGCACTGACATGTGCAAGGTGACCGTGTCTGTGTGCAGATGGAGAGGGAAACCTGGGGAGTTGGTTGGATGGATACTGCAGAGCCATAGTCACCAGGAGACTGCCCCCCACTGTCCGATGGCTGGGATGGGGTATCTGGAGTCCTCTAAATGTTGTTGGACTACAACTCCAATCATCCCTCACCATTAGCCATGCTGGCTGGGGCTGGAAGCCCCACCCCCTACCCCCCACCCCCACCCCCAAAAAATATGGAGGGCCACAAATTCTGGGAGCTTCCCCCATTTTCATATTGTTTAACATCTACATGAAACCACTAGAAGTTATTCAGCCCTCACAACTCACCAACCAAGCCTCTGTGCAGAGGAAGTTCTGTAACTTTGGTGCCGCAAAAGAAAAAACCTGTCTCGGGTCCCAGCCCATCATTCCTCTGATGGTGGTGGGATGCATAGTAGAGGCTCTGATGTTGAGTACAATGGGGGGACAGGATTCAGTGGGAAGAGGGACCTTCAAACATCCTGGTCCCCAAACCATTTGGTGCTTTTAAGGTCAGAACCAGCACTTTGAATGTGTCTGGAAATGAGTTAGAAGCTGGTGCAGATGACACCAGGTTGTGGCTAAGGCTGATGGAACAAGACACAAAGTGGGCTCTAGAAACCAACCTGGCCACCCCATTACGTTGTGGAAAATGCTTCTCACGCTTCCTACATTTCTGTGTCTCAAGCTGCCATTAAAAGTTTTGAAACAGGGCCAGGAAAATAGTGGCAATTCTTGCTCACCCACACAAAGAGAGGTGAAGGAATCTGAAGGTTTCAGGCTAGGATGGCCACTTGACCAATTCCAGAAGCTCAAACAGTGGTCATAGACATAGGAAGGCTGCAATGCTGAACCTACTTGCTGAGGGGCAAATTTCCCTGATGTTAGTGGGACCTTCTTCTAAGCAAACGTGCCTAGGATTGCGTTGCCAGGCCCTTCTGCCTCACAGCATCCCTGGCAAATCTCCCAGTCTGGGAAGAAAAGAAGAAGCAGGCCAGTGGGTAGAGGTGATACAGATCTCCAAAATCATAAATGGTGGGCAGAAAGTCGACAGAGAGGAACGTTTCTCATTGCAAACAACAGGCAGGGCCAGCATCAAAGCTTGGGCACCTGCCAAGGGCTCATATCTGAGCAGGGGCACCATTGAGAAGACTCAGCCCACTGGACTTGGTCTTCTCCATTGCAACCTCCTGTTCACTTGCCCCTCACTCTTGCTAACAAACAACAGCTGGGGGGAGGAGCTAACCACTGGACCTGCTTGCTCAGTGGCTGCACCTGGCAAGAAGTGGTGAGGGAGAGGAGCAGCAACAGCTAGCAACAATGGCAAGAAGGATAGGCTGATGGATGGGACCTGCTGAGGGTGTCTTGCCTAAAGCCTCCCCCCCAACCCCCAACCCCCAATGCTGGCACTGACAGCAGGACTTCATAGGCAGGAGATCAGGCTTCACCAGTCATGAAACTATAGAGCTGGAAGGGACCCAAAGGGTCATCTTCCAACCCCCTGCAAAACAGCCCCAGCCGTTCCGGCTGGAGTTGATGAGAGTTGTAGTCCAGAATATTTAGAGGGCACCAGGTTGGCAAAAGATGCAGTTGATTCAGAAGAAGAAACAAACAAGTACTTATTTGCACTTTGCATTTTATCTTTTGTTTTTATGCTGTGAACTGCCCTGAGATCGTTGGATGAAGGGCGGTGTACAAATTTAAGAAATAAAATAACTAAATAAATAATTAGCTTGTAGAATTTTCTGCCACAAGATTTTCTGATCACCTCTAGCCCAGACGGCTTTAACAAAATAAAACAAAAATTGGACAAAATGCTGGAGGATAATTCTATTCCAAATGGGTCTTCGTTGCTCAAAGGTATTATACCTGATACCAAATGCTGAGGACAAAGCATAGGGAAGGGCTGTTTGCCTTTGTGCCCTGTCTGTGGGCTTTATCTGGTCAGCCAAGATTGGAAAGAGGCTTCTGGACTAGATGGCCCAACTGACCCAACAGCTTTGTTCTTGTGTTTTTAACCCTGACCTGTAGTCCCTGCAGTGTACAGCCTACATCCCTTACCTGCTTGGTGCTGTGAGGGTTAAAGGAAAGCAGTGAGGCAGGAAGCAGTTACATGGAGGAGAAAAATGCAAAAACCCCAAGCCTGCCTCTCACTTTTCCTGCTCTGCACCTGCAGTGTGGGTGCTTATCAGATCAAAAGGCAAACCACGTTTCCCATGTCACTCGCAGGTGCAGTGCTTGCCTGCTGGCGCCTTCTTCAAAAGCCAGAGTAAAGAGGAGGCTTGGCCACAGCCAGGCTGCCAGTGGTATGAATGATAGAACTCATCCAACAACATCTAGAGAGCCACAGGATCTCCATCCCCAACGGCTATGCCAGTGAGCTGAGCTCTAGAATTAGGGTTGCTAACTCTTAAAATAAAAAATAGCTAAGGAGAGGGACTTGTGGCTGCTGGGAAGGTCTGTGGGCAAAGGCCAGAGAGCCCTGATCATTCATTCATTTTTGCAAGTCTGGGGCAGAGTGGCCAGAGCATTGGACAGGGCTCAAATTCCCACTTAGCTATGAAGTTCACTGAGCCATTTGCTCCTTCTGAGCCCAACCTACCTCACAGGGCTGGTGTTGCAGCAATAAAATGGGGAGGAGGGAACTTGAACTCCCTGTGGTAGATTATTGGGGGTGAGCTTGAGAGAGGAACCCAGTTCACAAGCTGCCCTACATTTGGAGTACATTTAAAGCACATACCACTCTCCCATAGAATCCCGGGAACCATAGCTTGTTAAGGGTTCTAGGAACTGTAGCACTGTGAGGGGCACAATTCTTTGGGGGAAGCAATGTGCTTTAAATGTCTGGTGTGGCTCTGGTTGGTAGATCATGCAGTGGGAGTGAGGGTTTGACTGAAAAACAAAGTAGATCTAACAAGCCTGATATTTGCCTGTCCTTGGGTCTGGGATGCCAACAAATCCCTCCAAAGAGACCTATTCTTTAACTGGTGCATTCAATACTGCCTGTCCAAAATTCTCAGTGTGGTAGCTATGAAACCCTGTGAAATATTGTGCGCCTTGCCAGTTGAAACTAAATGGCTGATTCATATCTACTGGTGGATGGATGTTGAGGGAAGGAAGGGGATACGACATTTCAACCTGCCAGCTCTTCAAAAGGAGCGATGCCACTGAACGAGTTGTCAGGGAGTCAAACTGGGGGTGCTTGAGGGGGTATACTCTGAGAAAGAGCAACAACTTTCTCTCCGATCTCTTCCCCACTCCAGTCACTTCCCAGGGGAGGGAGAATGCAACACCTTATCATGGGTGTAGCCAGGGGGTGCGGGGGGGGGGGAGCAGCTGCCCCACTAAATCAAGTACGGTAAATAAATAAAAATACTGAACTCAATTGTGTCACAGATAACTTGGTTTTGCCAATAATTCCTGGCTCCACCCAGGCACCTTATGTATTTCTTTTTCACTGTGCGAAGAACATCCATGAATTTTGGCTCTCGGACAGCTATAGATATATTTCAGAAGCCAGGAGAAAGAAGGTGTGAAGGGGCCAGGCAGAATGACAGGCCTGGGGAGAAATGGGGCCAAAGATGATCCTGTTGTACAAACAAAAGCTATGGCTTGACATCGATGTCTTCTTCACTACTACAGCTCATATCCTCTCCCTCCAAACTCTGGTGCATCAATCAAAATTGGGAAGGATAAAAGAGAAGCACGGTAGAGACTCAGTGTCTGCTCAACTTTCTCCATTGATGAACCATGGCTTGGCTGCTTTGGAAACACCACTAGATTGTGACTTTGGGACTCACCTCAGGCAGCAGCGCTGAGTGGTTTGCCAGCGCCCGGGGAGGCACATGGGCACTGGGGGGGGGCACAGAGCACAGGGTGAATGGAGCCTGCTGTGCCACCCCAGCCCTTGCTGCCACCGTCAGAGCAACCCCCCACCGGAGCCAAGTGGACTTCCTGACTCCTCTCTAGCATTGGGACTGTGTGCACCATCAGACTTATTTCCTGGTATGCTGAGGTTCAGGACATCAAGCATGCAATGGGGAAATAGTGTGCCTACTGCCCCATATATGGCTTGGCTTTCACTGTGTTGACCTCTGTAATGAAGTAAGCTCTGGGTCTTGCCTTCTGACCATATGATGCCCAAAGCACCCCAGTTTCAGACCTCCCCAGCACTCTGCTGAGTAATTGTGGCATCTTGGTTAACATGTGTCCTAAATTTCAACTTTCTGGGTCAGGCAGATGGTCTGAAAAAATAATTGACATACACTTCAGTTCCTTTGTTTTGAGTAATGATGAATAATAGTGTTGAGCAGCAAACTCCCTTCAACCCAGAATCGAATTGGCAATTATGAATACTTGGAGTATGAAATAATTGTCTGGGTTTTTTGCACACTGCCCTCCTTTTCCAGGGTGTATGTGAGTCCCTACAATGCTGCCTGGGGCATGTAGCATGGAGGCAGCATGTTGCCTAGATGACTAGGTTGAGGATCACTCATTGAGCACCCAAGTCCTAAAATGGGAGGCTCATCCCCACCCCCTGCAAAATGAATGACATAAGCGAGCCTCTATGAAGCTAATGCAGAATGTTTTCCTTGGTGGAGTAAGCAAGATTTGGGACATCTCCCTGACCCACATACTCAGGGCTTTGGCCCAGGGTAGGCAACCTAAGGCCCATGGGCTGGATGTGGGCCATTCACCTTCTCAATCCGGCCCGCGGATGGTCCAGGAACCAGCGTGTTTTGACATGAGTAGAATGTATCCTTTTATTTAAAATGCATCTCTGGGCTATTTGTGGGGCACAGGAATTCGTTCATTTTTTCCCTTCAAAACATAGTGAACCGGCCCATGGCTGGAAAAGGTTGCTGTTCCCTGCTTTGGCCTGATCTGCTCGGTTTGGTTCTTTTGCTTAGCTAGGGCAGGACCCCACCTGAACAGCTACCTATCCTAGGGTTGGGATTTAGCCATCTTCCCGGTTGGGGCTGGAGTAAAAAGTGGGTGGGGCCAAAGGTGGGCAGGGGCAGCCCTTTCTTTCCATTTATTTCTCTTTCCTGCCCTCCTTGCTAACCCCCTTCCCTGCTCCTTGTCACCCAAATGAAACCAAGCAGATGGCTCTATGCACCCACGGATCCCTTCATGATTCAATTGCTTGCACGCTGGCAAAGCATGACCTGGGGCCATACCTGATTTTTCCTCCCCAAATTTTGAAGTTCCTTGACCAACTGCAACACACTGTTCTGTGAGTGACATACTCCTTTTTAAAAGTTCTAACTTAAGAAAATAAGAAGAGCCCTGCTGTGTCAGGCCAGGCATTGATCTCATGCACCATCCTGCCCTCGCAGTGCTTGGAGGAAGCACACAAGCAGGACAGGAGTGCAACAACCCTCTCTCCAGTTGGGATTCCCAAATGTTAGTCAAATCAACTACAATTTAATCTAGGGTAGGGGGTTAAATCACTCAACTTGTAATTGGTATTGTAAGGGTGATTTAGTGGAGTGTTTGGCTAGAACAGGAGAGGACTTGGGTTCAAATCCCTCCTCTGGCATGAAGCTTTTTCACCTGTTGTTCTCCAGCCAAGGATGATATGGCATCCAGCCAGGTAAGGTGAGAAAAGGCCCACCCTTTGTCTGCATGGCAACAGGGAACCCTCTTTGGACATGTAAATGGAAGCTCTTAACTGGCCAGTATCTCACAAAGAGACTTGTCTGATCCATTCAGTGTAGATTCTAACCTCAAAGGCCTGGAAGGGATCCACAGATGTCATCCTGACGGACCCCGCAAACCAAAACAGTTATATACATGCCTATTTTAAAATAAGCCCCACCAACTGCAGTGCTCCCAAGTGAGTGAGTATAGGATTGTAGCCTTGGGCTGGTCACTATCTGCCATTCAACATCCTTGGTGGAAAGTGGAGGGATAGAAATATAATAAAATACATAAATGATAAAACAAACTCTCTTCTGAGCATTGGTAGAGCATGAAACTCTTCATCTCAGGGTTGTGGGTTCCAGCCCCATGTTGCACTGCAATGGGGGGAGGGGGGCTAGACCAGATCACCCTTGGGGTCCCTTCCAAATCTACAATTCTGTGGTGCTACATAGGAGCAATGGCTACCAGCTTTAGCGCACTTACTAGGATAAATGCACATAGGTTTGCAATATTCTTGTCTTAAAGTACAAGCAGAGAAAGAGTTTCCAGGCAAGGGAGCTCTCCTCTGAACGCACCTGGGCATTAGGAGCTGGGGAAATTTGTGTTCTGTGCCTGCTATTTTAAAAAAAGTTTTGGCCTTATTGCTGCCTTTGAGGGAAACACCCACACAATTGACAAACTTTTCTAGTAATCCTATATTCTCTGAGTATCACACTTTTAGGTAGTGTGGAAGTGTGCCAACAATTCTGAGACATCCATATGTGATCAAGAGAGCCCGAAGGCTTGGGAAAGTGCTCTGTGTGGCTGCGCTGCATCTTTTAGGGCTTCATTGACTGGGCAACGTGGGTTTTCTGAGCAATTCCACAAATAGCTCTGTCAAAATCCCTCTGCTCCTGACACAAATGTTGCCTTTTTTATTATTATCGGCAGGACTTCTTCTGATTGCTTCTGCACTGGATACGTTCTGGGTAATAACAGCACTCTGTTTACTCACTTTTTACAGAATGTCTTCACTACATCATAACCCCCCCCCCACTTGTATTGCCGTCTCCAGGTTCAGCTTCCATTTTTGTTCAGTGAGTTTCAGTGGGCCTTACTCCCAGGCAAGGGGGGGGGGGTATAGTGTTTAATCTAGGCAGCCAGGGCTCCTCTGGATGACAAGATCTTTTTGCACCAGGTCAGTGAGGACCACTTGCTTTTTAAAATTCTCCCATACATACAGAACTCCCTGTGCACTTTTGGACTGTATCTGTAGATTTCCCCCTCTGTGTCAAATAACTGGGGTCAAATAAGTGCTGTTTACTTTTTATAATACATGGAAGATGGATCTCCCTCAGGTTTCTAAGCAGAGGTTGGATGGCCATCTGTCTTGGATGCTTTAGCTGAGTTTCCTACATTTCAGGGGGTTGCACTAGGAAGATGGATGAGCCTTGGAGTCCCTTCCAGCTCCATGATTCTATGTTTTTCTGCTTCAACAATATTTCATGGTTGGAAAAAGGTTGGGAAACACTGGATTACCCTGTGGATCTGGTTCTGTCTATTCATGTCAGTAGCTCATTGGTGTGGATGACACCCTTACTGATTGGATCTTGTGCTCATGTGATTGGATGCAGGTATGCTGTATGCTCCCAATAGGATTGTGACATACCAGACCAATATTCCTTGCATTGCATGATACTCTGGTCTCTTTTATAAAAACAACACCAAAACGAAGGATTACATTTTCTTTTGGCTCCATTTGCCACACCTACTGTACTTGTTTGAGACCATTTCATGCATCTGATGATGTAGGGCTGTCATATTTCAAAAGTGAAAATTTGAGCTAGTTTTAAGGAAATTCTCCAAAATGTAGACTTCTGACATCAGCTGCCGTATGTCTCGATTTCCCCAGACATTTTTAGCTATTTCTGCCCAGACACGGCTTCCGGCTGCAGTATTCCAGCTGTGTCTGGGAAATTCCGGGCGTATGGCAACCCCAAATAATGTGGTCTCTGGCTCACAGAAGCTTATGTGACGCAATACATTTGCTGCATCATGCAACTTCTTGTTGATTCAGGGTGGGGGGAAGGTGGACGAGTCCAGCTCTACTGTTTGGCAGGGTGAGGTGACTCTCTCTCTCTCTCTCTCTCTGTCTTGTCATGGCTCTTTATTGGTTTCATTAGATAGTACATCTATTCCATTCATCATCAAAAAATATCATTGAGTACAGAAAAGAAAAAATCATGAAAAAACACCCCTACTTATTAAAAATTAAAAAATATTCAACACCATGTATCTCTGTAACTTTAAATCATAAATAAATAATCATCTACTTTTCTAATGTAACTTCCGTCTACCTCACTGCAGGACCTTTCTTTCTTTTTTAACTGCATCCCTTTTCACCTTATCAATCACCATCATCAAATAAAATACATTATCCATCTTTCATGCAATTTGCAAAAATTAATCGAAGCACACTAAAGATTTTATTTGGGAGCAATGTTTTTTAAAGTACCCTCTATAGCGCTCCCACTCATTTATAACCTTTTCGTTTATTTGATTCCTGATTATTTCTGTCATCTTTGCAAGTTCCAAATACTCAACGAGTTTTATCTGCCATTCTTCTCTCGTTGGAGTTTTCTCTCCCTTCCAATCTTTAGCAATCTACATTCTTGCTGCTGTTGTGTATAGGAATACTCTTCTCTTATTGCAAATGTTTGTTTGAAAATTTTTAAAAATTCCTCACCACATGTGTTACATTGTTCCCTCAGCCTGTTTGCACCTCCAGCATATGTTTAAATTTGTTTTGTACATTTTTGGCAATTTGCTGGGGGTCATGCGCCATCTATAAAACATTTTCATGAAGTTTACCTTTAGTGTGTAACAAACAGTAAACTTTAGAAATTTAGTCCATAATTTTCCCCAAGCATCCATCTGAATGGTATATCCAAAATCCTTTGACCATTTAATCATTGCTTCCTTGACTTCTTCCTCTTTTACTTCCCAATCTAGCAGGAGTCTATACATTTTAAATAATAGTTTCCTTTTATTTTGTATTAAGTCTTTCCCCAACCTTAAAACTTCTGTCGCAAATCTTTTTCTTCTATCTAATTTTAAAATGTCATTTATTTGATGGTACTGCAGCCAATCCGTGAAATGATGTCTGATTTCTTCAAACTTTCTCTATTTTAATTAGTTTTCGTCCTCCTCTAATATTTCTTTATAGGTTGCCCAGTTTCCCCCCATATTTTTCCTCTTTACTGAAATGGTATCCTCCTTGGGGGATAACCACTAAGGTGTTTTTTGTTCTAATAGGTTTTTATACCTATCCCACACTGTATATAATGATTTCCTTATTATATGATTCAGAAAGCTCCTGTGTACTTTGACTTTTTCATAGCCTATGTAAGCATGCCATCCAAATCTATTGTCCCATCCCTCCAAATTCAATAAATCTGTATTCTGCAAGATTATCCACTCTTTTATCCAACATAGGCAGGATGCTTCATAGTAAAGTTTCAAGTCTGGCAATGCAAAGCCCCCTCTATCCTTAATATCAATTAATAGTTTATGCTTTATCCTCGGTTTTCCCCCCTGCCAAATAAAATTTGATAAATCCCTCTGTCATTCCTTGTCACCCCCTCAATGCAGCTGATTTTGAGTATGCAGAAAGGGTAGCAAATAGATCATTCTTTATTTAACTTTCTCCCTTTTACTCCTTTTACTGCCTGGGACAGTTGCTTGTGAGGTTTTCTGCCTCAGATGCCCCAGGCCTTGGGTACTGGGCAGCTTCAGCTGAATAGTTCTCTTGACTCTGGGAAGCTCTTTTGGTTGAACTCTCTGATTTAGAGGCCTGATCAGAGCAAATAACTGTGGTGTAGTTTGTGATGATAAAAGTGGCAGCTAATGTATGTGGGATTATAGGGGAACATATGAGCTGGCAAGGAGGATCACAATTTATTTGGCTGGCTCGTTTCGAGAGAATGCCGGAGCCTTAAGTGAATTTCCATTCCTGGGTTTGGGGATTTGGCAGAAGGACACAGGAGGATTGCAGCAGCCCTTACTCAGGCTTTGCATAGTTGCTTTGTGGTATGATGATGATGATGATGATTATTCCGTTTGTGTGTATAAGTGAATCCAGAAAAGAAATGGGACTTAGCAAAGCCAGGGATTGTTGAGATCCTGGGCCACAAAGACAGGAATCTCAGATAAACCATTGACACAGAGAGCATTTCCCTTTTCTGGATAGGACTTTGGCCAAACAAAACAAAAAACTCTTTTCCCCCAGCAGGAAGTCTCGCTCAAAGGCTTTTGTTGTGACCAAGTGTAGATGCTGATCACAGACAAACTGGGGAGTCTGATTTGGAGAGAATTATCTCTACACAGAATCCTTTGCCCTGTTCAGCTGTTCAGAGATGTTCTGTTTACCCCAACATTTGGGTCAGGGGCCATAGCTGAATTATTATGGAGCAGATGATACTTTCATGCAGAAGGTCCCAGACTCAGCCCCTGGCGTCTCTAGCAAGAAGGATCAGGTAGCAGGTGCTGGGGAAAACCTCCCTGTCTGCACAATACCCTGGAGAGCAGCTGCCAGTCAGAGTAGGACAATACAGGGCTAGACAGACTGATGGCATAAAGCAGCTTCTTAAATTTCCAACAGGGATGTAATCTGAGCTAGGGTTTCCCAGGGCTGGACTCTAGGTAGAGCCTGATCAGTTTTACCCTACCCTTCTTTCTTAAAACAATAAACATTTCAGTTGCCAAAGCTAAAGGTCACTCCACTGAAAGAGCCACTGTGAGCTCTCTCTATTTTTAATTTTTTTTTGCAAAGTCTTCTTTGCCCATAGTTGTTCCGACTGAACAACTGAAAGGAAAGAAGGCAGTTTGAAAGAAGGCTGGCTTGCGCTCATCTGAGGCTCACCTCTGGCCCTACTGGCTGGGATGCGGGACTGCTGGCCCTATAGATGTTTGTTGGACTAAAGCTCGCATATTCCTGACCATTGGCCAGGCTGGCTGGGGCTGATGGGAGCTGGAGCCCAAGAACGCCTTCAGGGTCACAGACTCTTTCTCCTGGGCTGCTCTAAAGCCTGTGGAAGAAAATAAATGTGTGTACATGGTGAAAAGGAAAGCAAGGGCTTTCTCAAAGCACAGCAAGTCTTTTCCAAACTACATTCTAATTTCCGCTGGAGGAGGGATCTCTTTTATATATCATTAGTGCTGTTCTGATCCTTCTGCAGACAAAAGGGAAAAGACACATTCAGAACCTGGGAATTGGTGGGGGTGGAAAACGGGGGCTGCTGCCTCTGCTCCCTTACTCCAAAGTGAGCCCAATTAAAAGACTTTGGGCAGCATCTGTGAAAGGGGTTTGCCAGTCTGATCTTTTTTTTATTTCATTGATATCCCATGGGAAGCTCCTCCCACACAACCACTGACCCAGTGAAATTCATGTGGGAGTGGGGAGGCTTGAACCCCAGTCTCCCAGGTCAAAGTCTAACCCCTCCCACACTGATCTTTCCTAGGATTATCAACCTTTGCCAGCCCAGCTACTTGCGATCCTTTGAAGATGACGAGACCCAGATTCAAATCCTCACTCCATCATGAAGCTCATTGGGTGACCTTGGGCCTGCTGCACTCCCAGTCTAACCTACCTCACAGGGCTGCTGTGATGATAAAAGAGGGGAGGAGAGCCATGTATGCCAGGGTGAGGAAGCTTGATGCCCCCCAGATGTTGTTCCTTAGAGGAAAGGCAAGATGTAAGTAAAATAAAACAACAACAACAACAACAACAACAACTTATTTATATCCTGCCCATCTGGCTGAGTTTCCCCAGCCACTCTGGGCGGCTTCCAATCAAGTGTTAAAAACAATACAGCATTAAATATTAAAAACTTCCCTAAACAGGGAAGTAAGTGGAAGTGCATTGTGTGTGTGGTCATATCACACGCTCAAGTTTGTTCACTGACACAGTCCTCTTGAAATGCGTGTGTTTGTGTGTGCACATATTTCTATCTTGGCTCACGTCTGGGTGTGTCGATGGCTTACAGCCGTCTGTGGTCTGCAGCTCACTTTGCAAGGCCGGGATGACACCCAATTGCCCACAAGGCCCGGAGGATCTGGTTTCTAGTCATGCTCTGAGTTGGATTAGTTAATCACAAACATTGCAAATCCCCGTGCACTTTCCCACGGCCTGATCTTGGGGCTCATCCCAGCTCTGCTTCATAATCTGCAGCATCACTCCCTCTTTCCAGAAGCACCATAAGCCAGCCTGAGCTGCAGATGAAGCCTGACAGGAAGCAGAGGTTCCCTGGGCAAGGGCAGTAGCTCAGCAGCAGAGCAGCAGCTTTGCATGAAGGTCCCAGGTTCAATCTCCGGCATCTCCAGGGCTGTGAGGGTCTTCCTGCCTGAAACTATGGAGAACAGCTGCCAGTCAGTGTAGACAATACTGAGCTAGGTGAACCAGCTGTCTGATTTGGAATAAGCCAGTTTCCTATGTCCCCATGTTCAATCCAGAGATGAAAAGGTCCCGCCTTCAGAGTGGGGTATGTGCAGTGATTTTAGACTCTGGACTTCCTGGCCTTATGAAGGGGACATGTTAAATGGTGTTTTCCAGGGCCCTCTTACTTGTTTTACTCAGGAGTCCCCCAGATCTCTGCTCCAAAGTCCTGCTCTGATACGGCCACTGGGAAGCTCAGGGTGAAACAGTGGGACATCCCAATGCACACATCTGAGAAAGTCATCTTTTTGAATGCATGAGGATTGGGCCATTACGTCACCTAGAAATGCTCAGCTCGGCTCTGACCAGGGAACACACATACTCCACCAGTAAGCTGCAGCTCCTGCCTGGCCTCTGTTGTTATAAACCAGATCATCAGTAAGAACCATTTTTGCATGTAACCAAGCCCAGAGGGAGGGCTGGCTCCCTCAGGCATACTGCAATCTCCCTCTAGTCCTAAGCCCCACCACTGTGCAGTTTTAGGGTAGCACGACCACTGTGGCTGCCCCAGCTGCAATGCTGCAGTGCTGTAGAATGGAGTGTGAGTGGAGGAGGGCTCCGAATTTTAGCATCGCCACTGAAGGTGCCACTGAAATCTGAGAGCCCAAAGTCTGCCACCAACCGCCCCTAGGGAAAAGGCAGGTGAGCAAGTTTGCAGGAGCAGCTGCTGATCCTTCTGCTCATGCCCACGGCTTTCTGGCGCTCGGAGTGGGTGAGCAAGTGGCAGGAGGAGCAGGGACAGGAGTTACAGGATCCAAGCGGTCAGCAGCAGGGGCCCCTTCCAAAGCGATGGGCTGTGGCAGCTGCCTGGTGAGACTGACTCTGCAAGCTCCATTTGACCCTCTTGTCCATTAAGAAGAAAACTTACTCCCGCCTTCCAGGACTCCAGAGTTCTGGCTACTGAGTGCAAGGCCCTGGGATGAGTGACAGGCATGTAGCACTTGAGAGCTAGACTGTAATAGTTGTGGAAGTCTTTATGCCAGGAGGGGAGGACCTGTGGCACTCCAGATGTTGCTGGTCTCCAAGTTCGGAAACAATTACCAGCTGCAATTAGACAGGCGCCTTGCATCAGGATGTTTAGGCATTTACTTGAAGACTTTTTAAAGAAAGCTTTTCATGACATGTGGCCCATTTATTTATGGGATATTGATTTTACACCTATAGAAATAGTTTCCTTGTTTTTAGACTTCCTACAGATGGCTTTATTGTGTTTAGAGTTTGTTGGGGGTTTTTTTCTGACTTGGTTGTCGAACTTAATCTGTTCTGGGAGTCCGTTCGACTCCCAGAATGGTTCGAAAACCAAGGTGCGTCTTCCGATTGGCTGCAGGATCTTCCTGAACTCAATCAGAAGCCGTGGAAGCCACATCGGACATTCAGCTTCCAAAAAAGTTCACAAACCAGAACACTCACTTCTGGGTTTGCAGCATTTGGGAGCCAAAATGTCTGAGTACCAAGGCATTTGACAACCAAGGTACGACTGTATTTCATTTTTATCTTGTTGGCCCCTGCTTTAATGGCTTCAGGCTGTGAAGCACTTCATAAATTTGAAATATAATGATGGCAGCCTCAGCTCCCATCAGTCCCTGACCAGCAAGTCTACAGACCATGATGGGAGTTGTAGTTGAGCAGCATCTAGTAGGGTGCAGATACCTCTTCTCTGTTTTATGCCCAGTGAACAACATGTTATGGAAAGTGACATACAACGTCAGGCAGACAGGTCTAAGAGACACATGACCTATCAGATCTGCTGCCACAGCTGTGGAACTTCCTTCCCAGTGTACCAGGATCTTACTCCTACTCTTTCAAATCAGCAAGTCAACTGATTGATTGATTGATTGATTGATTGATGGATGGATCAATCAAAAGCTTTTTAATTGACAAGAATATCCTAGCTGCTGAGGGATGAAATCAGGCAATGTGCAAACTCACCCTCTGATGGGAACACTTCATCCATCCCTGCTGATCCATCATATCTAAAAAGGCAAGGGAGGGATTTATTTCTGCCAAGCCATGTTCTCTGCCTGCTTGCCTCACCCCACCCACCAACACTCCACCTTCTTTTTATCACAGCGGTTGGAAGACAGTTGAATGTCTCCTTAATCACAGAGGGTGAGGAAAGCTTTGCTTCTGCAGATAAGGAACCAGGACCCTTTGGGACCTCTTCAAAATCTGCATGTGGACGTGCAAGATGGGGAGGCTGTGCGCCTGACAGACGGTGGACACAAGCAGATATCCAGGAGCTGTGTTTTTGAGGTCAATTTACCGAGTCTCTCTGCCATTATCTTTGTTTCTGTATTTGTTCCAATTTTTTTTAGCAGGGGGGGTATTCTTATCAGCTGATTCCTCCTCATGTTTACCTTACGCGCTTGGCGGAGAAGAGCTCTTTGTGGTTAAAGTAGAGCTGCACCACAGGCAAGCCTTGGCTGAAGAAGCAACATCTCAAGATGGCTACCTGGGAATGTGTGCTAAGCCCTCACAGAAACCTCTGTACTGTAGCTAGTGCATGTAAGGAAGCTGAGGGTCAAAAGTCAATTCCCTAAGGTTTTGGAAGGCTCAATACCACAGCATTTGAGAAGCTGTGACCTGAAGCAAGGATCGGGGGGGCAGGGACAGACCTGTGGGTCTCCCAGATGTTGTACTCCAACTCCCATCAGCCCCAGCCAGCATGGCCCAATGGTTAGGGGTGCTGGGAGTTTTAGTTTAGCCACATCTAGAGGGCCAAAGGTCCCCGCACCTACTGTACTGGAGTAAAATATGTTCCAGAGTCCTCTGGCACAGGGCCCTAACAATTTATCAGGCTATTTGTCCATTCAACCCATCTTGCCTATTCTGTCTTGCAGAGGCTCTTCACAAGGATCTTAAGCAGAGGTTGTTCACATCACCATCTACCTGAGACCCTTTTGAAAACACACCTGAGAAGAGCAGGGACTGAACCCCAGGCTCTTTGGCAAGGACTGGAAAGCTTATGATCACTCATAGTGCTAAGATCCCTTTCCCAAGCAGACTAAAATGGTACCTCGGGTTACATATGCTTCATGTTACATACACTTCAGGTTACAGACTCCGCTAATCCAGAAATAGTACCTCGGGTTAAGAACTTTGCTTCAGGATGAGAACAGAAATTGGCGCGGCAGCAGCGGGAGGCCCCATTAGCTAAAGTGGTGCTTCAGGTTATGAACAGTTTCAGGTTAAGAACGGACCTCCAGAATGAATTAAGTTCTTAATCCGAGGTGCCACTGTATATTGTAACTCATCAATGTCAGTGCCCTGGGAAGATGGAGGAGGTTAATCTGTCTCAAGCCAGAAGTGGGACTAAGGGATCATCCAGACTTCCTTTTGTGCCACATTTCTAGGTGCAGGTCCAGCCTTTAAAGCGCCATGTCCTGGCAGTCTCTCTCTCTCTCTCTCTCTCTCTCTCTCTCTCTCTCTCTCTGTGTGTGTGTGTGTGTGTTCTAGCGCTTTCCCCAGGAAAAGCCACATTTTACTGCTGAAACTGGTTTTTCGCATATTACTGTTTGCTCCGATTCAGTAGTAGATTTTGCTGGGACAAAAAATAAAACTGCTTGGACACAGAGCCTGAAAAGCATGGCACCAAAGGAAGCCTGGATGAACCCTCAGATGAGGTGTGCTCTGTTCAGCTTGGGGGGTGCAGCTGCTGCTGCATCCTGAGAACCTGCTTCAGAAGTGGTGCAGGGCAGAAGCTCCATGCCGCTTCTGAGCTGGGCTCTGGGCTTTCTTTGCACTGGAAAAGCAGCAGTGTGGATGAGCCCTGCAAGAAGCAGCTGGGACAGGAGGTGGAAAGGGAGGGAGAGAGGAAAGAAGGGGCTTCTTTCAGCCTAAGGAGATAAGAGAGGCATGGAAGGGAGAGAGTCCTTGCATCTTCCTGTCCTCTCCTCTAGTGTGCAAACCCATCTTCAGGTTGACCACTTCTAGGGAGTCTTCACAGTGGCATAGCTCAATAATTTTAGATTGGGCAGAATGGTCTTACCCTGGTGGGTGGGTGGGAAGTCAGTTCTGCTGCATTTGGGGCCCCTCCTGTTTGTTCTGGGACCCCAGACCTCTGTTGTTGGTGCCGGTTGAACCATTTTGTTGAAGAGACTGAGATTCAGGCTCCAGACCTTTGCATCCTTTCCTGTCCCTTCAAACATGGTGGGGCTTGGCAGTGGCGGAGCTTCATGCTCTGGCACCGGGGATGGGGGCAGAGAGCAGGAGAAGTGGGGGCTGGTGTACATCCTGGGGGCGGGGCACCCAGCGCAGGGGGGGACAGCCACGATGGCACCCTGCCAGGACCACGCTGTTGGGGGCGGTGCACTCCCCCCGTACTCCTCTTCCTCTGCCACTGGGGCTTGTCTCTAACTAGCAGGGGCAGAGTAGAGGAGATGCTCTCCTGAACAGGCCTGGGGCAGAACGTTGGCAAGCCAATGCAGTGGCCAAGGCAGTATAAAGGCATGTCCTTAACCCCAACTCTTCCTAGTCCCATCATGGAGGATAAGGAGGGAAAGGCCACCTGGATCTTGATGGCTCTGCTGTGTGCTTCTGAGTGCCAGTTGCTGGAAACTGCAGGAGGGGAGAGTGACTGTTGCTCTCAGGTCCTCCTTTGTGGTTTCCTGTAGGGATCTGGCTGGCCACTGTCAGAAACATATGCTGGACTAGATGGACCTTTGGCCTAATCCAGCAGGGCTCTTCTTGTCTTCTTATGTACCACTGGTTCCATGAGGGTGCCTCTGCTCCACCATGTGCTCCACTCCCACCAGCAACAGTGCAGGCAATACACAGAAAGGTCTTTGACAGCCTCTCTCCTCTGACCTGGTCAGCTTCAATGCCCTCAGCTCCTTTCCCAGCTCTCCGTCTCCCCAACTGCCTCTCTGTTCATGGGAGCTATCTTCTCCCACATCAGACCATTGGTCCATCTAGCTCAGTAGTGACTGTGGAAGAAGATGACAGCAGGACAATCACATTGAGAAGTGAGGGAAGGGACCCCCTTGCACTTCCTCTATAGCATGTCATCCATGGACACCAATTGTTTCTGTGGCATTCCTTTTTTCTGATCAGCAAATAGGATTCAAAAGGCTTCCGAGATTCTGCCAGGTACTGTCCATGTGCTCTCAAGCATATCAGTGAAACCATAAGGACTAGAAACTTTCCCCATTTTTAAAAAATCCACCCACACCTTTGCAGGAGGCTGGATTCTGTTGCTGCACCTTTTCTCCACTTGCACAGAATTGTGACACAAACTCAGCCCTGTGGTTTTAATTGTTTGACTTATTCAACCCTCAAATCTTAAGGAGGGGCAGAGTGGGCTGGCAAGTTTAGAAAGCTGCTGTTTTTACAAAGATATGAGAGGAGTTTTTTTGGCAAAAATAGAGGGAGTTGAGAGGTGCAGGATTCCGTTAATAACCCCCCTCCCCAATAATCTAAGCACTACACATATTCTTAAACCGGGAATAAATCTGACCTGGAGTGGAAGGATTTTTCAGGTTTGTTGTTCAGAAGTTACAAAGGAAGCACTGAGTCAGACACTTTGCAGACCATCTACATTAAATCTTCAGTCTCTTCCTTTCCTCTGTCTTCGCTGTGAATTGTTCCACCAACAGTAACAGCCCCCATAAGAAATAAGGGAGGGGAAAAGAGATCTTTACTGAAGCCCAAATAAAATAATAATGGTAAAGTAAAACAAAACTGCCATGAGACTCCAGACTTCAGAGGGAAACGAACCCTGAGAAGGCCTCTCCCCCTTCCACTGCGACTGCTTGGGAAAGAGGCCACACAGAGCCCTTGTTACGAGATCAGTGGCTTCCTCTTCCCATTTTCTAATTAAAGACTCTTCAGAGAACCAGGGGCGTTGCTAGGTGCTAAAAAAGGACCCAGGGGTGCAGGCCTGTGGCACAAATTTGCATCCATTTTGCATATGCTAATTTAAGGATGTCTCTGGGCAAAAGTAGAGGGCAGGTGTCTGAGGACTCTCAGCACTGCCTGCTTGCTACTTTGCCCCACGGTCTATGAGGGATAGCAAGAGGCAACAGAGATGTGCCCAGTGCCCAGCTGTCCTGTAAGCAAATTTAAAGAGAGAGAAAAATTAAAATGGGAGAGAAAGGGGCAGGAGATCTCGAGCCAAGGATCCCGCGGGGTGGGATGTTGGGAGGAGAGAGATTTGAGTCGGTTCACATTTAAAGCTCTATCAAATGCACAGCCCTTTCAAATCCACATGTTCCAAAATAACACAAGAACCAAAACACAGATACCCTTGGAAATCCAAGTGGAGTAAGCCCACTTGAACGCAGTGGGGCTTACTTCTGAGTAGACCAAGGGCTTTTCTGTTGGGATGACAGGGTGCCGGGCCTGCTAGCTCTAGCAATTCCTAGGACATGATCTATGTTCCACTTCACTTGTGTTTTATTCATAGATCCTCTACAATTCTATATGCTTGTAGAACTTTATAATGGGCACAGCATACAACATCCTAAATAACTAAGGCATACCTTCCAACATTTCTCTGGTGAAAATAGGGACATCCTCTTCTGCATCAGGAAGCTTCTCCCGCGCTTGATCTCACCCCACACATAGACGTCATGCACACATGAACACATAGACATCAATCACCTTGAGTCAATGACAGGTTGTCCTTGCAGGATTGTTGTAAAGAAAAAATGTCTGAGGGAAGGAACTGTGTATAACACCTTCCACAGATAAATAGAATAAAATAAAAATTAAGCCTTAAGCTGCCTTGAGTCCCTGTGAAGGGAAAAGGCGGGATATAGTAGCAGTAATGGAAACTGTGAGGAAGCTCAGGAACACACGATAGAAGATATCCTATTGAACTCAGTGGGATTAAGTTATGAGTAAAAATGCTTAGAATTGCAGTGTAAGGCAATTCAGTGTAAGGCCCAGTCTTTACCCAGTTACCTGGGAGGAAGCTCCATTGAATACTGTGGGACTTACTTCTGAATAGACAGTGTAAGGCTTCTTTTTTAATAAAGGAATAAATACTCATTAAAAATGGCTTGCTGCTGAAGCATTGTAGTTCATGGATTTAAAGTGTGCTGGTGACCTTTTCCTTCAAAATTACAAGAAGGGCTTCGTATGCCAGATTTACCATTTCCTTCATTGGGTGCAGGGATTTTATTTTCAGGATAAACAGGACTCCCACCCACCCGCACCACTTTTAATTGTTCTCTGAGATGGGGAGGGGAGGAAAAAGGAAAACATTCTGGGATCAAATGATAAACTGAGACATCTTCTGTAATTTCAGGACTGTCCCTGGAAAATCAGGACACTTGGAGGGTATGCTAAGGTTGTGTTGTTTGTAAAAAAGCAAGTTTCTAGACCTCATGGTGGCTGCAAGTATGGATTTCATAGGGAGAAGAGAAGTAGGAAGGTTTAAGTGCTCTGTATAGCAGTTGTCTTCTGGGAAAAAACAGAACAAATGGTGCAAATTTGCATGACTTATGCAGGTCGCATCCTTCTGGGCATGTCATTTGAGTGGCTTTGGGTCACGTGTTTTAAATGCATGTACAGCTCTGCCTGTGCCCACCCAGATGATGTCAATGCTGGTACCTTGGGGAGGATTAGCTTGAGCAGCATTTACTGAAACATGATGGGCCATTGGAGTTGGTTGAGCCTTTTGCCCTGGAGGGCAAGAAGATTCACTCCTCAATTAGAGTTTTGATGGTTTCGGAAGTGGCACACTGCCCTCCAGTGGCCAGACAGCTGAACTGAACAAAACAACAACAACATGTAGTGCTCTCTCTCGGCTGGGCCAGACGTTTTGCTTCCTGGGAGGCAAAGGACAAGATGGTGCCCCCTCCCATTCCACATACAGAAGCCGAACAGACTGGCACCTGAATGTTAGTTCCACACTGGTGACAGTTTGGGAGAGTGTCCTCTACAACACATGAGGCAACCAGGGGCGCTTAGTCCTCCCAGGAGGAAAGGGCCAGAAGGCCTTAGGAGAAAGAGTCCAGGGGATCCTGACCCTGCCCACCAGCACCTGCTGCCTCACCAGGCCTAATGGCAGAGTGTCTCAAGAGGCCTCCCATCTCAACCCCAATTGTATGACATTACAGCAGGATCATGAGCCCTCTCCCTACAGTGTTGTGCAATGTCTTTTGACTTAATCTGAAACAAATACATATTAAAATGAATGTGTAGAATCAAACAACAAACTACCAGTGTTCTAAATTTCAAACAGTCAGTTTTCCTGAAGTCCACCAGTGGACAATGCAAGGTACCTGACCTCCCTCTAGCCAATATGTTCCTGCATCCTGGGATGGAGAGGGCAAGGGACAATGTGGCAGCAAGGTTGTCGCAGTGGAAATGCTCCAGCAGGAGCTGCATTGGATTGGCTCTGCTGATGTGTTGACCCCATGACAATCTCAGAGTTCACTGGGAAGAAGGATTGACTGTTAAACCACTCTGGGAATCTGTGAGGGGGGGGGGACAAGGGTTTCTAATAACTCTGAGCACCCTTAACAAACTACAGTTTCCAGGATTCTTTAAGGGAAGCCATGACTGTTTAAAGTGGTGCAGCACTGCTTTAAATGCATAGTGCAGATGGGGCCCCTGTGTGGGCAATGTCTACTGCTAAGTTTTCCAGTTGCTATTATGGGGTTGGCCTCAGCACCAAGTTTAGCTCACTGCACATTGCTTATGTCTTAACAGAAACCAGAAGAAGCTGCAAGAAACAGTGAAACAGAACAAGGACTAAATGAACTGTATATAAAATGATAATAATAAAATATGCACATCTGCTTAATTTGAATGACTTTATCCATTGCATAGGAATCCAACTGTCATTGGCTGCCAGAGTCTAGATTAGTGCAGCAGAAATATTTTGTGGGGGGAAATGATTGATGTATCTGTTTTGTGTTTTGTCCTTAGAGCATCAGCCTTCTGACTCATCTGAATTTTGTACACCTCCTCAAATGTGGGAATTGCTAGCACTTTTTGTGGATCGTTAGAGTAGATCTGCTCCAACGCGCTCTGCCTGCCTTCTCTGAGTTCCTTCCCCAAGCGCACTGCTGGAAAGAATGGTGAAAACACCCAGAGCGGTGGAAGTGCTGAACACTCACAGCCATGCTGACAGTTTTAATTTGGTTATTAGCAGCAATGTTGCTGTTGATGCTGCCAGTGCTGCTGCTGATTCTGCTGGTGATGCTGATGCCACTGCTGCCTGCCAGATATAGCAAGGAGTTGGCAGGTTAGCAAAAAAAAAGTATTGGAGGGGGGAGTTTGGGCCTGCAGGCTGTCAGTTCACCACCTCTACTCTAATGCACAACTCTTAGGCAACTGAAAGAGGGAGCTGTACTTAAAATATAAAAAAGATGAAACTCACAACTCTGCAGCTTCAGGATTATGGATGGAAAACAGAAAGCCAATGCATGTGTATGGCTTTTGCTACTCATATGGAAACAAGCAGGTTGCAGGGAGCAGACCAGAGATCACCAATAGTCCTTCAGATGTTTAACCACAACTCCTACAGCTTGCATGGCCAGTAACAGAGGTGCAGCATGGGGGGGGGGGCAAGGAGGCCATGGCCCCAGGTGCACATTTTTGAGGGGGCATTTTTGAGGCACCTCGCTGACAGCCATGGACCCCTAGCAGCTGAGGTGTGGCAGCAGGCAGGTTGGTCTAGTGCTCAGGTGAATGGAGGCAGCAGTAGAGGAGCCTGTTGGGAGGTGGACTCCATTCACTCTCTCCAGGCACATCCCCCTGGCGCATGCATCCCCCTTAGCTGCCCAGTCCAACGGGGTGCAACACATGCCCCGCCCTGGGCTCTGGCAACACACACTATGCCACTGGCCAATGGTCAAACATGATGGGAGTTGTAATCCAGAAATCTCTGGAGAACCAAAGCTTATCCATTCTAGAACTAACTGATGTCTTCTCCTCCTCCTCCTCCTCCTCCTCCTTCTCCTCCAAATTTGTATAACTTTCTTCATCCCAAAACCACATGCCAATTCACAGCATAAAATCTTAATTGTTGTAAGGATAAAAAAGAGAAAGGCTCCCACAAGCCAGTCAAGCTATTGGCTACAATCCTGAAATTCTCAAGACACAGTGAACCATCACTGAGATTTGAAATATTTGTGTTCTCACAGTTCCCACCCCTTCCAAAATTCTGCTTAATTGCTTGAGCAGCACAACTGGTTACCAACCAATTTAACATAGCTCACATCCTGCCAGATGTTGTGCCTGCTAGGTGCTTTCCCCAGCAGCCAGAACAAACACCAAGAAGCTGATCCAGTCCCAGAGCCACCATTCATGACTAGTGGACTGCATTTGCCTTGAATAGTCACCGGCTGCCTGCACCTGCTGGAATGATGGGTTTCTACAAAAGTAGGTTGAAGGTAGGTCCACATCACTGTTACTATACAATCTGTTTTATATTTTGAATATTAAACTAAGAAAAGGGCACATGGTTCTCTCCCTCTCCCTCTTACCTTCACAATAACCTTTTGAGGTAGGTTAGGCTGAGAGACAGTGTTTGGTCCAAAGCCTTCATGGTTACAAGAAGATTTGAACCCCAGTCTCTGTGGTCCTACTCCAATGCACTCAGCACTAAAGATAAGGTAAAGGACCAGGACCCCTGGCCAGTTAAGTCCAGTCAAAGGCTACTATGGGGTTGCGCTGCTCATCTCGCTTTCAGGCTGAGGGAGCCGGCGTTTGTCCACAGACAGTTTTCTGGGTCATGTGGCCAGCAGGACTAAACCTCTACTGGTGCACGGAGGACTGTGACAAGAGCCAGAGCGCACAGAAACACCGTTTACCTTCCCGCTGGAGCAGTACCTATTTATCTAATTGCACTGGCATGCTTTTGAACTGCTAGGTTGGCAGGAACTGGGACAGAGCAACGGGAGCTCACCCCATTGTGGAGATTAGAATCGCCAACCTTCTGATCAGCAAGCCCAAGAGGCTCAGTGGTTTAGACCACAGCACCACCCGCACCACACTGACTCTCCATAATAATGAAATTTTCTGTGTGGCTTGGTCAATGCCTCTGCCCAAATTCTGATGTGCTGGATAAAGTCACTCCATTGTATGATGTTTTACACAATACCCAAATGAACCCTCATAGTTTTCTTAGCCTGCCTAAGATTGCTAACTGTTTTTCCCTTCTGAGAGAGCTCCTGCATTTTAAACTGGTATGTGACAAATAGTGATTCAGAGCATAGCAATCAACTTCTAGGGGCCAATGGGTCTTGGCCCCCCAATAAAATATTTGAGGGGGCCAGGGCCCCCCAAAGTTGATGGGCATCATTCAAATGGTGTGTGTGCACCTTGTCATGTGATTATGTGGGGTGTGGCTTACCTGCCTCTCCATATTTTATTCAAGTTGGCACACTGATTCAGAGTCAATGTTATTCCTCATGGTTGCTTCTGTCAGCTACGAAAAGACTCATTTGCTATGTGGATAGTGTCATTATATGGTTTAATCACTAGGTGGCACTGGGCTTTCTTGTAGCTCAGCAGAGGCAGGTGCTTCCTGTGTCTATTCTGTTCTTCTTAGAGAGGGACAACAAAGTACTTGGCTAGCTTCCTGACTCACATCTTTTAAGCTCTTCCATGACAGTTGCCAACTTTCAGCTTGCTGTACCTCTTTTAAAGGAACACTGAAAGAATATCTGCATTTTAAGAGTTGCTGCCAGGTTTAAACGGCGCTTTCCACTGGTCTAGTTGCCCTTCCTTGTGCTGTCCTGGCTGCCCTTCTCTCTTCCCAATAAGCTTTTCATGTGGCAGTGGCACTGTGCCTCAAGGAATTAGCAACGCATTTTGACAGGGTGAAGGCCATACCACAGTCTTCCTCAACCCAGAGCTCCCTCTGTATGCTGCTGAACTACAACTAGTAGTTCTACAACTAGTAGCTAGCTGGGACTGGGGGGAGTCCATCAGCACCTGCAGCACCCCAACACAGGGTGCTTTGCTGTCCCTCTGGAAAAGCTGATTAACATATGTATGAGAGCCCACAGCATTCTTAAAAGCAAAATGAAGGTGCAAAGGGGGTCCTGGTGGTGCAGCAATAAAACTGCTAGCCATTTGCAAAGCAAAGAAGGGTCTGGTAACTGGATGCTGAGATTCCTGCATTGCAGGGGTTGGACTAGATGACCCTTGGAGTCCCATCCAACTCTACAATTATGTGATTCTAAGAAACACACAGGGATATTGGGTGGGTGTGTCAGAGAAAGGTGTGTTCCTTCCCACAGGTGACTATTTGCATATTTGGAGGCCAATAGGAGTTGGTCTCCATCAAGCCTGGAGAAGTAGCCCCTGTCAGATTTCAGAAAACGAACAGAGCTAGCAGAGATTTCGATCAACTCTGTATGACCGCATATGCCCATTAGGTGGCAGTATAGAGAATGACAAAGAAGAGGGCTGTAAAACACCAAGGGAACAGGGATCGCACGGCTTATTCTGTAGCGATCGTATTCTTCCTAATACGGAAGCAGCTTGCACTTGTTACGTTGGGCTGCCCCCCGCTCCGCGCCATGCCATTTTCCTAGGAAGCCTATTGAGGATGCTATGCCGCAAGTGCCCCCCTCCGCGCCCCGCCAGGATCTCTGAGGCTTAGAAAAGTGCCCAGCAGGAGACACCCATCCATACGCAAAGAGGCTGTTGTCTCAAGGCTTCAATAAAGCCTCCCGCTGAGCAGTGGCGTAGCGTGGGTTGTCAGCACCCGGGGCAAGGCAAGTAATTTACGCCCCCTAACCCGTGGATTTGCGCCCCCTAACCTGTGGATTTGCGCCCCCTAACCCATTGATTTGCCCTAACCCCAGATGTTGCGCCCGGTGCGGTCCGCCCCCCCTGCACCCCCCACGCTACGCCACTGCCGCTGAGCAGATTCTTTGGGGGAGAATCGGGAGCAGCGAGCGAACAGGACCTTCCCCATGACTAGATCGATTCTGCTATACTAACTTGCCCAGGTATCGATGAATTGCATACAGGCTGAAGGATGGAGCATTCAAGTCAGTTTCAGGAGTTATTCTCTGCCCCCAAAACGGACAAGGTGCTAAAGTGTTTTAACTAGCGGGACCATCTCCGCAGAACGTAACCTACTGCAGGCTATTTAACTAGATTCCGTTATGTAGATTAGGGCTCGTTTCAAAATTGTAGCATTTTTAAAAATAAATTAAGGCAGTACTAATCTGAAATTTCTGTGCCAAAAGCAAAATCCAGAACTGTGTGACTGCAAAACCATCTTCGAAACTGATGTAACGGAGGATGGGCGGAAAGAGGTAAACGTTGCACTTGTTTGATAGGTTGCCGCAGTAACAGACGAGCTTATGCGTAAAAGATTTCTGGAGAAATTTAATAAGTCATTGCCTTTTATTGCAGGGAGGGGGGGGGGAGGACGCCAACGTGCCAGGTAAATATACTGCGGTTTGGAGACAAGTGACTCGCTCTCTTCTGAGAAAAGTGGGTGGCTCTTAAAAGAGCCTTTGGGTTCTGGGTGGCCTTTCTCAGCAGCAGAGTCCGCTTACTTGGAGCTGGTGTACTTGGTGACAGCCTTGGTGCCCTCCGAGACGGCGTGCTTGGCCAGCTCCCCCGGCAGCAAGAGGCGCACGGCCGTCTGGATCTCCCGGGAGGTGATGGTGGAGCGCTTGTTGTAATGAGCCAGGCGAGAAGCCTCTCCGGCGATGCGCTCGAAGATGTCGTTCACAAAGGAGTTCATGATGCTCATGGCCTTGGAGGAGATGCCGGTGTCGGGGTGGACCTGCTTCAGCACCTTGTAGACGTAGATGGAGTAGCTCTCCTTGCGGCTCTTGCGGCGCTTCTTGTCGCCCTTCTTCTGCGTCTTGGTCACCGCCTTCTTGGAGCCCTTCTTGGGGGCCGGAGCAGACTTGGCTGGCTCGGGCATTGTGCAAGAAGCCCCCCTACTTTCTGTACCAGCAAAAAGAAGAAAAAAGCGAAGTGTGAAGCAGGCTAACTCATCCCAGCCCTCTATTTATAGTCTCCCTATGCAAATGAAGGGTTCCAATGCCGAACGTTTCCATTGGCTGAGGGCAGAGTTTTGTAGCGCCGCCACTGCGCACGCACATGCAAATTAAAGTACTGCAAGCGCCGGGTTTTCATTGGGCGGCAGCTGCCTCTCCGCTCCCGATTGGCCGCCTTTAGAAATTGTCTTCTTATTGGCTCTGCTGTGCTGGTGACAGATCGGACCAATCCGTAATTGCGCTTCCCTGGGCGAGGAGGGCATAAAAGGCGCCGGGGGTTCTTTTCTTCTTAATTGCAGTTGTATTTTTTGTTGCGCCTCTGAGCGGAGCTGAGTCAGTGTCGCCATGTCTGGCCGCGGCAAGCAAGGCGGGAAGGCGAGGGCCAAGGCCAAGTCGCGATCCTCGCGCGCCGGCCTCCAGTTCCCCGTCGGCCGCGTGCACCGCCTGCTCCGCAAAGGGAACTACGCCGAGCGGGTGGGCGCGGGAGCCCCCGTGTACCTGGCCGCGGTGCTGGAGTATCTCACGGCTGAAATACTGGAGCTGGCGGGCAACGCTGCCCGGGACAACAAGAAAACGAGGATCATTCCCCGTCACCTCCAGCTGGCGGTTCGCAACGATGAAGAATTGAACAAGCTGCTGGGAGGAGTCACTATTGCCCAGGGGGGAGTCTTGCCCAATATCCAGGCTGTTCTGCTCCCCAAGAAGACAGAAAGCCACAAGCCCAAAGGCAAGTGAGGAAGAAGCGGGCTTTTCCACCTAACAAAACCTCAAACATCTGTGCATCACAAAAAGGCTCTTTTAAGAGCCACCCACAAATATCAAAAAAGGCTGAAAGAAATCACTACTAGTGAAAATGCGTTCGTAATGAAGTACCTTTTCCCCCCTGCAAAAAAGGGAAAGGAGCTTTTGAATTTTGGGGGGATGCACATAATGCTTCGTGTGATTTGGAAACGGGAGGTAAAAGCACTGACGTCTGGCAGCTACAACAAAGTATAAACCTAAGTGGCAGAAAGTTTGGTACACAAGGCTACTTTGTAACAGCAATACAACTCTTTGTTGAAAACGTGGATGGCCCTTAAAAGGGCCTTTTGAGTATTTTTTTGGTAACTGCTAATGCTACTGCGGCATCGCCTAATTTCAGCCGCCGAAACCGTACAGAGTGCGGCCCTGGCGCTTCAAGGCATAGACCACATCCATGGCAGTCACGGTCTTCCTCTTGGCGTGCTCCGTGTAAGTCACGGCATCGCGGATGACATTCTCCAGGAAAACCTTCAGCACGCCCCGGGTCTCCTCGTAGATCAGCCCAGAGATGCGCTTGACTCCTCCACGGCGAGCCAAGCGGCGAATCGCAGGCTTCGTGATGCCCTGGATGTTATCGCGCAGCACCTTGCGGTGGCGCTTGGCGCCCCCTTTCCCGAGCCCCTTCCCGCCTTTGCCGCGACCCGACATCTTAGAGCTTCAAAGACCTTGCGAATGAGAGCGACAGGCAGCAGTTTCAGTTTATATAGTCTGAAAGCCGACCTGAAGGAAAACTTTGAGCGTGGGGAACGAGCGGGGAGTGAACGCAGGAGCGTATACTGTTACAACAACGCTATAGGGCAATGCTAAGTCAGCTTCTCCAATAAAACGCAGCAGTATTTCAAAACAGCCAGTAATAAATTAGCTGCAACAATTTAACTGAGAGAGCGCGCTGGCGCCTTCCCTGCTTTTGAGCAGGCGTAGAAAGGTATTATTATGACGTGCAATTCACTCGCTTCCCCTTCATTTCTGTGTAGGGTCCCTGAAAACTCTGACCACTACCAGGACAATGGTACAATATGAGCATATGAAAGCTGTTTTGTAATGTCATCCTATTGGACCATCAAGTGTTGGAATACAACTCAGCTTGCGCTTGAGGTTGATGTACTGTACCTACATGAGAGGGCATGGGCAACTCTAGTCTAGTCTGCCCTTTAACCCATGATGACCTTTCTTCAGGCTTGAGGGATACTCTTAAGGTTGCTTCCTTCATTACCTAATTCCTTTCTTCTTCATCCTCACGTCAGTAGGAGGAGGAAATTTTGGTGTTTTTCCTGCAGAGATGTGACACCAAGCATGGCTTGCTGCATTCCCAAACTGAGGTAGTTAGAACTAGGACATTTCCTGTAAAAAAAGCGGGCTCTTCCACCCAAGTTCTAGTGTAAAGTTCAACTTCTGCTGATGGAACTTAATCGTCGACATGGACGGAGCTCCGCCTCCTCGTTCAGAGTAATGTTGGCGATCTAAATAAATAATTAAAAAATTGTCCAGTAGCACCTATTTTATTTATTTCGACTGCGTCAGACCAACACGGCTACCTACCTGAATCTAGAATCATGGTTGGCGATCTTGTTTGAATGTGACCAGAAAAAGCTCAATATGGAGGCCAAATGGCCGAAATATTGGGAAATTTTGGAACAAGAGGGAGACAGATTAAAACTGCAGAGTTTTGAAAAATTAAAAAATAGAGTGCGAGATTGGCTTCACTGTTATCAAATAATGGAGGCATATAATTTGGATAAAAAAATTGGCTTCCAGGTAGAAAAATCAAAACTGGAAACAGAACTGTTAGATTCCAAAACTAAGAATTTGTCAAGAATGTATAACTTGCTGTTGAAATGGAACACTCAGGATGAAACAGTGAAATTTGTTATGATTAAATGGGCACAAGATGTTGGACACAACATTATGATGGCTGACTGGGAACAGTTATGGACCACAGGTATGAAGTTCACGGCATGTAATGCCCTAAGAGAGAATATAATGAAAATGATATACAGGTGGTACATGACACCAGTCAAGCTTGCAAAAATTTATCATTTGCCCGATAATAAATGTTGGAAATGTAAAGAGACTGAAGGTACATTCTTTCACCTTTGGTGGACGTGCCCAAGGATCAAGGCTTTCTGGGAGATGATCTATAACAAAATGAAAAAGGTATTTAAATATACCTTTCTGAAGAAACCAGAGGCCTTTCTCCTGGGCATGGTCGGCCAATTGGTGCTAAAGAAGGACAGAACTTTCTTTATGTATGCTACAACAGCAGCAAGAATACTTATTGCAAAGCATTGGAAGACACAAGATTTACCCACTCTGGAAGAATGGCAGATGAAGGTGATGGACTATATGGAATTGGCGGAAATGACTGGCAGAATCCGAGACCAGGGAGAAGAGTCGGTGGAGGAAGATTGGAAGAAATTCAAAGATTATTTACAGAAGCATTGTAAGATTAATGAATGTTAGAATGATGTTGGAATGAATTCATGTGATTTTAGCAGAAATGTTACAAAGATTTAGAAAAAACAGACTGTTAATTGGTGAAAGGAGGGAAAGTAAATTTATATTAATATCAAGATAAATTTACAGGACAAAAATTTGAAAAGAGGGAAAGGATTTGCTGAAATGGATAACTGACTTAGAATACAAAAAAGGGAGGTTTGAGGAGGTCAGGGAAATAAGCTAATGAAAGAAAACAAATGGGAAGATTTGCTGTATTTTTTCTTGATTTTTCTTTTTGTTTAATGGATTTTAATTCTTTGTTCTTTCTTTTTGATCTTTCTTTTTTCTTTTTTGTATTTCATCTTTTTTTTTGTTTAAAATGATGTTTTTCTTGATTTTTCTTTTTGTACCTCCTTTAAAAACTTTAATAAATATTTTATACTTCCCAGGACCCATACACTCTCAATCAGGTTCTACATGCTGGATCTGCTTGGACACACGGCAGACCTTTGCCCCCAAGCTAAGCTCCAGCAGCTTCATCAGGCACGTCTGTTCCGCGCATCTCTGGGACCTGCGTGTTAAGGGCGAGAAATAAAATAAACAATGATTATGATAATAATTCAAAGGATACATCTATAATTGACCGGCTGTCCACGAGACCAAAACTGACACATTAACTCTCGGGCGAAATTTAGCGCGCGCACGACAGAAACAAGCTCTTCCTTATGGCATAATTTAAATTATTTCATTCATCAAAGCACACCTCACGCATTAGAAACACTCCCACCCCTTCTGTCAGACGACTGTAAGAAGCAGCCGCGGAAGCTCGGAGTGGGGAGCTGTTATGTCCCAACTTTTCGATTGGCTGAGAGGGCTCTTAAGCTCATCCCCACTTGCGCGCGCACATGCAAATGATGAGCCTGTGATTCCCCACTTCCAATTGGATGAACGCGTCGTCTCCCCCTCAGGTTGGTGCAGACTTAGAAATCTTTTCCCCAATTGGTTTATTTTTTTTTTAACTCCATCTCCAGCCAATCAGAAGCGTCATTTTCGAGCCTCTCGGAAGATATAAAAGCCCCTCGCCGGCTTTGCCTCCCGTAGTTGGCTCGCTCTCTTGGGAGAGGAAGTTGTGTGGGTTCAGCGACAACAGCATGTCTGGCCGCGGCAAGCAGGGAGGCAAGGCGAGGGCCAAGGCCAAGTCGCGCTCTTCGCGGGCCGGCCTGCAGTTCCCCGTGGGCCGCGTGCACCGCCTGCTGCGCAAGGGCAACTACGCCGAGCGGGTGGGCGCCGGCGCGCCCGTCTACTTGGCGGCCGTGCTCGAGTACCTGACGGCCGAGATCCTCGAGCTGGCCGGCAACGCCGCTCGCGACAACAAGAAGACCCGCATCATTCCCCGCCACCTGCAGCTGGCCATCCGCAACGACGAGGAGCTCAACAAGCTGCTCGGCAAAGTCACCATCGCCCAGGGCGGCGTCCTGCCCAACATCCAAGCCGTCCTCTTGCCCAAGAAGACCGAGAGCCACAAGGCCAAAGGGAAGTGAAGCTGCTCTTCTGGGCCTCGCAGTTCTCCTGTAACTGAACCAAAGGCTCTTTTCAGAGCCACCCACACCTTCCAGAAAAGAGCTGGCAATCGCCTGATTGCTGTTGCCTCAATCCTTTCTTGCTTTCCCCTTTGCTACAGTTTGTAGAAATGGAGGCCATATGACATGTGTGCTTTCAAATCATTTATCATTAGTTTTATTTGTTGGTGATATTCATGGTTATCAAAGTTGGCAATTATGTCTTTGATCTACTGCACTTTGTTTAAATTACAGCTGTATTGTCATGGTTCCTATTTGGATAAGCTCCTGAGCCTGACAAACTAAACCAAAACATAATGTGTGGTGCTGGGAATGTGATGGCTTGTCAGTTTGGACATGTTGCAGTCAACTTCACCACGTGAAGCACCCAAACACTTGGCTGCCAAACTCTCTCAAAGTGTAAAAACAGAAGAATAATAAGCACTATAAATCTAGATTAAGGTAGGTAGCCGTGATGGTCTGATGCAGCCAAAATAAATAAATAAAAATTGTCCAGTAGCAACTTAGAGACCAACTTAAGTTTGTTCCAGGTATAAGTTTATGTGTGTATGCATTTCAGGTATCTGAAGAAGTGTGCATGCACACGAAAGCTTATACCCAGAACAAACTTACTGTAGTTGGTCCCTAAAGCACTATAAAGATTTTCTAAAAGTTGCTTGTCATTAAAAACTAGGTATGGAGTTTGCTGTTGGTGAGCAGTTCTTCCCCTAGCACAGGTGTTACTTTCCTGCCATTGGGGGACCTTTTGCCAATTTTCTAGCTGGAGAATAACTTGGGGATAGTGAAATGGAAGATGAAAAAACATGCTTGGGCTGCAGCCACCTCTGTGTTGGCAGGGATCCTGTGTATGTCCCCCCCCCCCATGTCCTGGAGCATGGTCTGATTCCTGCCTCCATATAATGTTTTCAACTAGCTGTTGAACCACTTTGTTGAATATATGCATATTTTGGCAGATCCCCCTTCCTTTGGAGGATCTAGTCTGACAGCACCCTTCTGAGTGCTCTTGTCTTAACATACAAATTATACTGCTGCAAGATCATCACATGGATGATGTATTTACAACAATTATATCCTATGCTTAGGCTTTGAGTCATAATTTTTAATAAGCTGGAAAGGCAAAGAACTTAGAGGTGCACCCCACCCCACCCCATAACCAAATATTTGGCAGAGGGCCTTGGGAAAATGAGTATAGCACGAAAGAGCAGAATACTACCGTATTTTACCTTGTGTCAGGGAAGGTGCTGTTTATGGTGTAGCCTAGAGAGGCCTTTTGAATTAATGTGACGTGATGCACATATCTAAGTTGAGTCCAAAATTCAGCTGTGGATATGGGCAGTAGATTTGGGAAGAAGTGCAGTAACGCTATTCTACCAGGTAACCTGTTGGAGCCTTTAGGACATATCAAACTTATTTTACCGCTTTGTTGTGGGGACAAGCCAGATTGGAATTGGGGAGAAAGAAGCACAAACAATAATTTATCAAGCAAAAGAATCCATTTTAAAAATCAGAGCTGCTCTTCAAAGCACAGGAAGGAAAATTGAGACACATCATAAAGTCAGCAATTGTGCAAACAATACTTGTTGTTTTACATTTAGTGGTATGGGTAGCAGATGCAAGAGGAAGCCAAAGGCTCTTGCCCTGTCCAAATGGGTGTGGCAGAAGAGGTGCAGGGATGGAAGAAGCTGCATGATCAGAAAACTGCCCCTCTCAACTATTTTGACAACTATTTTGTCCATCAACTTTGGTCACCATACTCTGCTGCCATGGATGCCTTTAAGCCCTCACACTGGACCTCAGATATACAGTGGTACCTCAGGTTAAGTACTTAATTTGTTCCAGAGGTCCATTCTTAACCTGGCACCACTTTAGCTAATGGGGCCTCCCTCTGCCGCCGCACCACCGGAGCACGATTTCTGTTCTCATCGTGAAGCAAAGTTCTTAACCCGAGGTACTATTTCTGGGTTAGCGGAGTCTGTAACCTGAAGCGTATGTAACCCAAGGTATCACTGTATAGCATCTGCAGATGAACAGAGGCACTAATGGAATGAATGGAGAATCCCCACCTCCCATGTATCTGTGGAGTTTTACACACATTCAAAAGTTGCCAATTCAGCCAAAGTACACCCTGCCATCAGTAGAGAATAAATACCATTTAGATTTGCAGAACTGGCACCTGTAAAGTGTTTGCTCTGCACTTGCAGGAAACCAGTTACTTAGTGTGGCAGCTCCTACACTCTGGAACTGACTGCCCATTGACATTAGGCAGATGCTGTCTTTGTATTGTTTTCAGTGCCTGCTAAGAACCTTTCAGTTTCAGCAAGACTATCTAGCCATGTGATTTTAGCATGTGATTTTTAAAGTATAACAGCTGTGCAGTTACTGGTTTTAATTTTCAATGTAACTTGTTTCTAATGATTTTAACAACATTTTAATGAAGAATTTCAATTGTCTTTTGTTCAAATAAGTGGTATGTAAATTTTGTTTCAATAACTAATCCAGCTTTCCCCAACCTCGTGCCCTCTGGACATTCTGGATGGCACCTCCTGTTATCTGCAGCTGTCTGGTCTGCACATAAGGTGGATTCAAGCACTGACAAAACCATTGTACTGACATGGTAAAACTAACTTTTGTAAATTGAACTAAAGAATTTGTTTTCTAAAAATGATGTTTTAAAACTTGTCTCATCACATATTTGAATATGATCTACTGCACCCTCTGGAGAGTTTATTTCAGGTGTGTGTCAGAAGGTAGAGGCCCAGTTAACAATGCAAGATCAGTCTTAAAGTGAGCTCCTAGTTGTGTACTACTGGCCTAAGAATCCAAAGAGACCTGGAATAGGAGGCTGAAACATAAAGCTCTGTACTGCATGTGCACACACATTAACAGCAAAAGCAATCTCCCTAAGGTGCTACTGGACATTTTCTTTATTTATCCAGATAGAGAGTGAGATAGTAATTTTCTACCCACAAATCTCAGCAAATGAGAGTAGTTAAGAAAGTACTGACTTGATATCTTAGGGTGTTTATGCAATGGCATGTATTCAGTTGAAGAGTAGCAGAAAAGGGTTCCAAATGTACTCAAGCAGCCAGTATCTGCCAGCTTCCACCATCTTATTTGGTTTCAAAACAGTAATTATATCCTAGCTGACAATTATTCAGTCCCATGTGCTTCTCCGTTTAACACAGGATGTCTCTAATGGGATGTTTTTGATCTTGATTTCTGGTTCTTCAAACACAAGAAATGCAAAGACCAAGGAAAGAGGCTGTTGCAAATTCTCTGGATTAACGAGCAGTTCCTTTCTCAAGCTACCAAGCAAGCAAGCCTTGGCCTAAGTGGAAATTTAGTGACCAAAAAAAGTAGACTGAAGTGGCCCTCTGGGTCTTCTAGTTGCCAGAGCAGCCTCCAGATTTCCGAGGCCTTGGGTGCCCGCATCACAGACTGAAGCAGTGGTTTGTCTTTGAAATTAAAAAATAATTCCTTCCCCAAGGGAGTCCCTGCCTCATAAAGAGGACTGGGACCTCGGAAGACCACACCTCGGAAGATTGGTGAAAAAGCAAAGCCTGATCTTTATTGAAAGAACAGGAAAAAACAAAACTGTTGCAACAGGGTCCCCCCTCACGCCATAAAAACGGAGTGAGAACCTCAAACAAAGGGCTGCTTTGACTCTTATACCTTTTGGTTTCCATACAGATCAATAACAGCAGAGGTGGTGGGAAGCGACCTGAATGGGGAGAAGAGGGGATTAACATAAGGTAAGTAGGATGTTGTAAGATCTTGGGAGGTGTCAGTTTTGCTGGAGGGCTGGAATAATATGTGTTGAGCTTCTTCTGGATCTGGTTAATGGCTGTTCCTTTACAGGAAAACTTTCCATAGCTGCTAATAATCAGTATGCAGATCGTGAGGCTGGATGTTCGGGATATGGCTTCAATGTTAATGTGAGATCCTGCTCTGCATTGCTATCAATTCGAGTGTGATAGTCTCATGTTTGCATACTTATTGGAATATAAAACTATTTTGGGTTGGACTCAGTAGATGGCAGTGTGGTGGAGAGTGTTTTGGCAGCTAGGATTGGATACATGCAGAAAATACAGCATAGTACAGCATTTTGTGAAAAATACATTTCAGTAAAGATACATTCAAGGAAAAGTTATACATTTCAGTAAGGATACATTCAGTACTTTCAGATACATTCCTATACATTTCCATAAGGATCCATTTAGATACATTCTTAAGTCAATGAGAAAACACAGCAAAATGATACATTCTCAAACAATGCATTCTCCAAGGCACAGTTTATTTTTCTTGTGGTATTTTAAGGCATAATACTATAACTTTGATATTGGTAGCGTCATTTTTCCTTTATTCCCCTCTCTGACCATGGCTCTCTTACGACATCTTGAAGAAGCAAAAGGGCTTGCTATTCTATTCTCAAGGCAGCACCAGCAGCTGAAAGTTACTAAATATGTAGAATAGAACAGCACTGACCAAGAAGTGGATGAGCCACTTCAAAGGCATCTTAGTATATAGACCAACGTCACTAGACCCTTGGGCTATTTTAACAGGGCAGACAAAGTATCATCTAACTAAGGCTTTCTGGGAAATGATTTATAATGAAATGAAAAAGGTGCTTAAATGCACATTTGTGAAGAAACCAGAGGCCTTTCTCCTAGGCATAGTTGGCCAATTGGTGCCAAAGAAGGACAGAACTTTCTTTATGTATGCTACAGCAGCAGCAAGAATATTGCGAAGCATTGGAAGACGCAAGATCTACCCACCTTGGAATTGGAAGAATGGCAGATGCAAGTAATTGACTATATGGAAATGGCTGAGATGACTGGCAGAATCCGAGACCAGGGAGAAGAGTTGGTGGAAGAAGATTGGAGGAAATTTAAAATTTATTTACAGAAGCACTGTAAAATGTATGAATGTGGATGATATTGAATTAAAAAGAAGAAGTTCTAGTAACAAGAGATAAAAATTGGAAACTATAAATTTGGGAGGTAAAATATTTAAGGACAAAGTAGTACGATATGAATTTGCTGAGCTAACTGTTAAAGAGGGATACAAAAAAGGGAGGTGTGAGGAAGTCAGGAAAACAAGTTAATCAAAGATGAATAACTAGAAAAGAGTGATTTGTGTTTGCCTTATGTTATTTATGTTATTTGTGGTGTGTTGATTGTTCTTTTCTTTTTTGTGATAGATTGTATTGTTGTGTTTTCTATTTTTTTGTGTTTATTGTATTATGTCTGGATGTATCTTTTTATTGTTAAACCTAATAAAACATTATTTAAAAAAAAAAGACAAAGTATCATCTAAGACAGGCATAGGCAACCTCGGCCCGCCAGATGTTTTGGGACTCAATTCCCATCATCCCTGACCACTAGTCCTGTTAGCTAGGGATCATGGGAGTTAGTAGTCCCAAAACATCTGGTGGGCCGAAGTTGCCTATGCCTGATCTAAGCTTTCTTTTCCTTCTATCTTTTAAAGATTTGTCTTCCACTACCTTTTAGCATTGACGTAATGTTCTGCCACAATCTCTCCCCCCATTTCACAAGTTTTCTTCACTTGCCAAAGAGGCTTCCATTTTCCGGCCTCAGCCAAGGGTGGTGTCTGTGCTTTTGTTTCCAGCAAACATTGCTGCAAGCTCCAGATCTGAAAAAAATCCCTATCAGAGGAGCTGCCCGATGCCGCCTCCTCTGAGTTTTAATGGCCATGTGGGCATTGGGAATGCTGCAAAGGGCAGAGTGCCGATGAGCTGGCTGGCTCATCAAGACACCCAAAGCACTACTTGGGCATTTCAGAAGTAACAAGCTAGGCGTGTAGCAAGCTCTGCACCCCACCCATTAAAATTTCATCCATTTTTTTATTCTCCCCTGCAATCTTCAAATGGAATTTATTTTCTCATCTATTAAAAGAATATTTCTAAACTGCCAGCTCATAAAAAATGTGACGGTGGGGGACAATGAAAGCATTGAGGGATCATAAAACTATAAAATATAGAAAAAAATGATTACCACAGAATCATAGAATTGTAGAGTTGGGACCACAAGGATCATCTAGTCCAACCACTGCAATGCTGGACACTTTTGCTCAATGTGGGGCTCAAGCCCATGACCCTGAGAATACAGTAAGAGTCTTGGGCGTGTGTGTTGAGATTCCTGCATTGCAGGGGGTTAGACTAGATGACCCTCAGGGTTCCTTCCAACTCTACGATTCCATGTTCTGCAGACACAAATGTGTTTTCTGAAAACCCTTTGTGAAATGAACATTTTCAGCAGGTAATGAAATACAGTATAGTATCAGAATTGTAGGTACATGTCTCCCTCAGCCTACTCATAGTTATAAGGAAACAGTAAGAAAGAAGCACTACATTTAGGAGAGTGTACACAGGGACCCTACCAGGTCACATCTCAACAAGGCATTGCTCCTGAGGAAGAGTGAGTGTGCTTGCCATCTACAATTTTTATAAACCAACATGCTCTTTGTAAAAAATGGAGTATTTGTGCCCCTAACTGAAGCATTTGAGGCATGCAAAATATTTAAAACAAAAAAAGACAATGGTGCTGATGTTCCTAGAGTGAAGCAAAGGTGTTATATAAATTTCCCTCTCCCTCCTTGAAGTGTACAGCAAGTGCCAATCAGCACCTGGATTTCCTGACCTGACCTGGAATGGATCAGGCTGATCCAAAGATGCTGAAGCCCATTGCAGTCAATGAATGCATGGCGCTGGGCCCAAAGTGCAAAAGAGACCCAGCGGAATCAAACCACAGAGCAGACTGAAAGACTCCTCTCTTTGCTTGGCTTTGAAATGCCAGCTTCTGGGTGCTTTTAACTGTTAGAAAATGCGTTGCTGAATTAAATCAGGATCTTAAAATAAAGTCAATCCATTTCATTTCTCTAGAAATCCTGACCGGTTGCAACCAATGTACACCCATTCCTATTTAAAGCAGGGGATTTCCAGCTCAAAATTTCCACTAAGGTTGAAAGCCTATAGCCACTTACCCAGAAGTCTCAGCAGGACCTCCGAGTGAACACGCACATGATCATACTGAACGTCAGGAAGAAGATCAATGGCCGGCGCCCAAACGCTTGCCGAGCTGCACCTGGATTGTGCAGTGCAAATATAGTGGGTAGGAAGTAACGACAGCTCCTTTTTTTTGTTATGTGGGTGGCCCTTAAAAGAGCCTTTGGGTTATTTCCAGCTGTGCTGTAGCGACTGGGAAGCAGCTCAAGCCCTCTCGCCACGGATACGACGTGCCAGCTGAATGTCTTTCGGCATAATGGTGACCCTTTTGGCGTGGATGGCACACAGGTTGGTATCTTCGAAGAGACCCACCAGGTAAGCCTCGCTAGCCTCCTGCAAGGCCATGACGGCAGAGCTCTGGAAGCGCAGGTCCGTCTTGAAGTCCTGGGCGATTTCTCTTACCAGGCGCTGAAAAGGCAGTTTGCGGATCAGGAGCTCTGTCGATTTCTGATAGCGGCGGATCTCCCGCAGGGCGACGGTGCCCGGCCGATAGCGATGGGGCTTCTTCACCCCACCCGTGGCCGGGGCGCTTTTCCGGGCAGCCTTAGTGGCCAGCTGCTTGCGAGGGGCTTTTCCTCCGGTGGACTTGCGGGCAGTCTGCTTGGTCCGCGCCATGGCTCTTCCTCAAGCAGCGAGACAGCAGCTCAGTCCTGCAGGACGAATGCAAAGCGGGGGAGAGGACCTGGGAGCAGAGAATTTATAGGGAAATCCTCCTTCCCTGATTGGCCGAGAACGCGAGCGTAGCGGCTCAGGGGTTTGAATTTCCCGGGCTTGGAAGGGATTGGAGGCCACCTCTGAGCTCTCGGTCCCCTCTCAGACCTTCTGCCTGGAAGGTGCTCCAGTTATATCATTGATCCTAAGCACACGACCTATAAAATTACCTTTTGGTTGCGGGGGGGGGACGCGCGAATCCCGGCCTATCCTACCTCACAGGGTTGTTGTGAAAGTAAAGAACAACACATATCATGCTTTTGGAGTGAAACAGTGTTTAGCGGTAATTCCAGCTCCAATAGCGCGTATCTTAAAGTTGCTGCCGTTAAAAAGCTGAAAAAGCTGACGAGCCAGATTTGTGCGACCACAGGGCATCCCAACCCCCACCGTTCCTAGTGTGACAACCGTTTTTGGATCAAAGAGAATTTAATTAGCAGCAGTTTTGAGTTGAGGAGCTGAATAGGCTTCTTTGAACTTAACAGGCAGAGGCAGTTATAGGGCTAAAAAACCCCGCGCTACGCAATGATTGGTTCAGAATCGTACCCCCTACCGCCGAATCCTTTGATTTTACGGGGAGTCGGTAAAAATACCAGGGTTAAAGAGCATTTTTAATACTATGTGTCAGCTCCCGCGTTACACATACGTACAGTAATTCTTTCTCAGGCTGCATCAGAGCCAGATTGCCTCGAAGTGAGGTATTGCCTTGGCATGCCAATTCGTTTTCTAATATTTATATGTTCGAGTACCCCAAGGTGTATTTTAGATATAAAATGGGGGCGGGTAACGACTGCGTGATCCACGTAGGACATCATTCTTTAACCAAGAGCTGTTCATCAACGGGCATTATTGATACCCCGAACAGCCAATACTTCTCAAGCACGGAAAGTACAACTGAAACAAGGCTCAGCTTCACCTAATTTGGTGCAATGGCAATTGTTCTTCGCGGATTTATACGATTTAACCTTAAGAGCTAGGAATATTTTGAATTCCGTTCTAAACACAAGACAACTTGCTTTCCAAAGTACTAACAGCCTGGACTCAGCTCTTTTCTGGAAAACGTGGGTGGCTCTGAAAAGAGCCTTTGGGTTCAGCGTTCAGCGAGGGGTTTTTTTCCTTTGGAGGGCAGCCAAGGTTTACTTCCCTTTGGCCTTGTGGCTCTCGGTCTTCTTGGGCAAGAGGACGGCTTGGATGTTGGGCAGGACGCCGCCCTGGGCGATGGTGACTTTGCCGAGCAGCTTGTTGAGCTCCTCGTCGTTGCGGATGGCCAGCTGCAGGTGGCGGGGAATGATGCGGGTCTTCTTGTTGTCGCGAGCGGCGTTGCCGGCCAGCTCGAGGATCTCGGCCGTCAGGTACTCGAGCACGGCCGCCAAGTAGACGGGCGCGCCGGCGCCCACCCGCTCGGCGTAGTTGCCCTTGCGCAGCAGGCGGTGCACGCGGCCCACGGGGAACTGCAGGCCGGCCCGCGAAGAGCGCGACTTGGCCTTGGCCCTCGCCTTGCCTCCCTGCTTGCCGCGGCCAGACATGCTGTCGTCACCGGCTCTCACGCACCACACGCAGCGCGCACAATGCAAAAGCAGCACTGAGGGGCGAGGGCCCAGGCGGGGGCCTTTTATGCCTTCCCGGAGCCTGCAAGTACCACTTCTTATTGGCTCATCAGGCGTCCTGCAGCCACAAGCCAATGAGAAAGCTCATTTCGCGACCTGACCAATCACAGAAGTGGAAACCGCACTCTTCCAATAGGAACGGGAATATCACAGTCCTATGATTTGCATGTGCGTGCGCAGCGGAGATGATATCAGGAGGCGCGGCAGCCAATAGAAACGTGTCAGCCCAGCAACCTTCATTTGCATAAAGGGCCTTTAAATAGAGGAAGGGCTGACACCGGCAGCGCCGCATTCCTCTTTGCAGTCCGCCGTGACCAGAGAAAGGTGGTTTCCGAGGGCTTCTTATTTCCTCCAGAGCGAAGACTTGTTTTTTGCCAGAATGCCCGAGCCAGCCAAGTCTGCTCCGGCCCCCAAGAAAGGCTCCAAGAAGGCGGTGACCAAGACCCAGAAGAAGGGCGACAAGAAGCGCCGCAAGAGCCGCAAGGAGAGCTACTCCATCTACGTCTACAAGGTGCTGAAGCAGGTCCACCCCGACACCGGCATCTCCTCCAAGGCGATGGGCATCATGAACTCCTTTGTGAACGACATCTTCGAGCGCATCGCCGGAGAGGCTTCTCGCCTGGCTCATTACAACAAGCGCTCCACCATCACCTCCCGGGAGATCCAGACGGCCGTGCGCCTCTTGCTGCCGGGGGAGCTGGCCAAGCACGCCGTCTCGGAGGGCACCAAGGCTGTCACCAAGTACACCAGCTCCAAGTAAGCAGATCGTGCTGCTTAGCAAAGAACTCAATAACCCAAAGGCTCTTTTAAGAGCCACCCACTTTCTCACAAAAGAGCTTGAGTCATTTTTCATCCCGAGTTTCCATAAATGCTCACATTGCACACCAATTTTTATTAACTACTAAAACATACGTGGTGGTGCTCTAAAGACACTCTTCCCCATGTAAAGTATTATGTCATACACTATTTTGTGTTCTGTGATTCTTTCCCATATTGCATGAAACGGTAGGGCAGCTTATGGGGGAAAAAACTTGCAGGTTAGAGTGGTGGCATAGCTCAATACACCTTGAGCAGGTGTGCTTCACAAAGCTATGCATAGTATTTTCAAAAACTTAATAAAAGCTTTATACAGTAAACTTGAGTTTGTGGTGAATCAAGAATATGCTAAGAATGTGGTTTGGATGATGGGAGCATAAATTTTGCTACAGAATAACTAGGCCTGGTGATTACAATAGAGACCCCTAATTTCTGGACAAACTTCTACAACTAATTTTTATGTGTAGCTAAAAGTCACATGTTTTAATTACTGTTCTTCTGTAGCAAAATTTCCCAAAGGGTAGTTTTTAGCAATAATGTCTCCTGGTATCTTAGAGCCTCAGAACTATTATGGTGTTAGGTTTTTGTGTATCACAGCCCCACATCCTTCAAGATACATAGAATTGTATAGTGGGACTGGTTGTTGAGGGTCATCTAGTCCAACCCTCTGTGATGCAAGAATAAATTAGATCATACATGAAGTGCAATCCTAAATTGGGAGGCAAATAAAGGTATATCTGACATTTGTTTTGCAACCTATGACAGGCATTCTTCCTCTCTAAGGTCACAATGAGGAGCTACTGAAGGAGTTGATACTAAATTATGAATAAGTTTTGCAAGTTTTAAATTAAAGGGTATTTATTATAGAAGCCCAGATTTGGATGTAGCCTGTGGGTTTTGCTAATGATATGTCTGTATTAAAAATGAGGATGCAGCAGAACTTTCATGTTCTGGAACTGAAACTTCCAAATTAAGTTAATATTCATTGTTCCTATACGTCACCCCTAGTGATGGCATGTAAGGGGGGGGGACACTTTTATCGGCATTTACCACAACTTTATCCTGCTTTTCTGAGGCTTATAACAGCCCAATAAGGTAGATCTGGTTTAGGTGGTAAACTACTACTACTGAAAAGAAAACCTTGCCAAGGTAGTCTAGTGAGTTTCAAGTTTGATCAGGGATCTGAATAGGCAACTCCTGGTACCATAACTCTTATTTTATTACACTACACTTTGCTCTCCAAAGTCCATTATATATTTGTTTATGTGTGGGTTTTTGTGTGTGTGTGTGTGTGTAGAGAGAGGGAGAGAAGAAATCAAATACTTAAGCACACCAAGTAGGAATCAGAACCAGAATTTTTTTTTAATATTCCCTCCATCCATGTTCCAAAACACGTTTGGATTTAATCTCATTGCAATCAAAGCAGAGACAGTTTTCAACACAAATCGCATATGCACCAGTTTCCACTGAAAACATGGTCTTCTCCACAAGACTCCTGCAAGAAAACACACTTTTCTTCCTCAGGAGGTGACAGCACGGCTTACATTAAGGCGTCTCGTCTTTGGCGTCTCCGTAGTTTATTAATTGTATGCAAGTGTCAAAATAATTTATCACAAATGCACAGGGGCGCAGGCTGCTCTCATTCCTAAACTTCATTAACAGCGTCAAAGAAAGAGGAGCGACTTTTTCATCGAAGGTATTATCAGTCGTTTTTATCTTGCAACAATTTCACAATTTGCCCTCTGGTAACAAAGTAGCGCAAATAAGCAGGGGAGGGACTAACGAGTTCCGTTGGGCAGTTTTGTATCCATTTTTTGCTTGTTTGTCTGCTCTCTCCTGCCTCCTTTGGGCAACCTGAGAGCGTTCTCTTCTACGCAGACTCAAGAGCAAACGAACGGCGCCAAATTATTCAGCTTGAAGCGGCGATTTGCGATTGGGCATTTTGAAAATCTCCCGCTGCTCATTTGAGGAGCAGCGCCCTATAGCGAGAGAGGCGTAGTTAGGTGGCACCGCCCTCCCTGGAGCTGCCAGTTTTCATTCAGGTCCGCTTACAGAGTATATAATTCAGCCGAGTTCTTTTCTCTCCTGCATAAGTCGGTTCGTTCTTTGTTTGTGAGTCTGCTGGGAAGATGTCGGGTCGCGGCAAAGGCGGGAAGGGGCTCGGGAAAGGGGGCGCCAAGCGCCACCGCAAGGTGCTGCGCGATAACATCCAGGGCATCACGAAGCCTGCGATTCGCCGCTTGGCTCGCCGTGGAGGAGTCAAGCGCATCTCTGGGCTGATCTACGAGGAGACCCGGGGCGTGCTGAAGGTTTTCCTGGAGAATGTCATCCGCGATGCCGTGACTTACACGGAGCACGCCAAGAGGAAGACCGTGACTGCCATGGATGTGGTCTATGCCTTGAAGCGCCAGGGCCGCACTCTGTACGGTTTCGGCGGCTAAATATTCCTGCAGCGAGCAACAAAATATCCAAAGGCCCTTTTAAGGGCCACCTACTCATTCATAAAAAGCTGAATTTTCCTCATTGAGTAACGTTAACCAGGTAGGGATGGGAGCTTGTGAAAAGGCGGTAGTTGCTTGATTTGCAACTGGTCCGACGTGTATGCACGTAAATCAAGAAAGTCAAGATGTGCGGTGGTCGTTTACAGTTCTGTTCATTTTTTAAAAAATACTCCTATGCAACGCATATCATTTTTTTATCTCCCGCTTCTGACCGTTTTTTGAGTTAAAAAAAGCACCCTATTGGTTCTTCAGTGAAATTTCTAGGGGAGGCAGCCTTGGATCACGGCCCTAGGTTAACCTCGAAGGGGCTTTTTGCGCAGAACTCTGCTCCTCCCTTCGCTGTCCCCCTCTAGAGAGTAAGGCTCCAAACTGGCTTAGTAGCCGCAGGAGGATTCCGGACGCTTCTCCTTTAGACCTCGGTGAAAAGCGCGGGGGGGGGGGAGGGCGGGCAGACAAAAGCCAGGGAACAAAAGCCTGGTCTGGAAACCGCTACGCCTCATTTCCCAGCAGCCTTTGTGCCCATTGCTTTGTTCGCCTCGTTGTGACCTTGGGCTGTCTGTGGCCAATGAGAACCTGTAGCGTCATGCCGTCGCTTAGAGACGCAAAGCACTCTGGGATAAGTAGTTCCGAGGCGGCCCGCGGGATTCAGATCCGGGCTGCGCCTTCTCCCTCGCTGTGGAAAAAGGGACGATGACAGCCCCCGCTGGGGTCCTTTCTCTCAGACATACGATTTTTCTGCCCGCGTTTCTTCTTTCGGATTTTTCCCCCACCCAAGGGGGGCACTTGCCCCCCACCCCATCCACTCAAAATCAATAGAAATCTGAGGTCCTGCGCTCTTGTCGGGCTCTTGGGCGCGAAGCCAGCTCCGGCATGTGCTGACGGAATGGCTGTCCTGGTTGCCTTTCTTCCTTCTCGATTTGCCTCCTCCAGCTCTGGCCGTTGGCCAGGAGGATAATATTTCGGCCTTGCGGCAGCCCTCGCCACCCCTCTCTCTCTGCTTGTGCTGCGGAGCCTTCTAGGCGGGAGGTGCTCGCTGAGCATGTCAGCAATTCTCTCGAGATGTGTCAGTTGAAATGCCTCCCTTCTAAGGGTGGTGCCGGTGAGTGCAATCAGGATCGCAGCCAAGGCAGGTAAAGGAGAAACAAGAGGGGAGGGGAGCTTGAAGAAGTAAATCTCTCTCCCTGCTCCCTCCCCAATAACCAGCAATATCTTAGCAGTAATTAAATAATGGGTTGTATTCAACTAACTTTTATTTCCAGTACGCCTGCTTAGGTTCATTAATTCTAATGGGTGTAGAGGTAAAGGGACCCCTGGTTTCCCCAGCCACTCTGGGTAGCTTAAAGCATATCTAAAAACAAAATAAAAACATCAAGCATTAAAAACTTCCCTAAACAAGCCTGCCTTCAGATGTCTTCTAAAAGTCAGATAGTTGTTTGTTGCCTTGACATCTGCTAGGAGGGCGTTCCACAGGGCAGGTGCCACTACCGAGAAGGCCCTCTGCCTGGTTCCCTGTAACCTCATTTCTAGTAGTGAGTTACCCCATTCAGGACCAGGGAGTCCCACATACCCGCCCGCCCCCTGTCCTCCAAAAACTTTGTCTTGTCAGGATTAACGATGCATGGCAATCCCATGCTGAATGCCTAGTTTTTTTAATTAACTTATTAATTGATTCTTATTCATATATACATAAATACATAGTCATTACAAAGTATCTTTTTGTAATATACTAAGATAAGACAGCTACTGAGTCTGAAAAAGAACAAGGTCAGAAAGAGGAAAAGACAATAAAAGGAGAAACCTAAAAAGAAAAGAGAAAGGGAGAGGAAAGTGAAAGAAAGTAAAAACTACAGAAAGAAAAAAGTGTAAAAGGACTTCCAGGTCTCGGTTCTGCATTCTATCTTCTATAAACCGATATTTTTTCAGTATTCAAATCCTGATACTATAAGCTCATTTTCTCTTTCAAACAAAAAATCCACAAGGAATTTCCAATCCTTAACAAATGTCAGTTACGGTTTTTTTTTGACGTGCTTTCGAACTGCTAGGTTGGCAGGAGCTGGGACTGAGCAACGAGAGCTCACCCCATCACGGGGATTCGAACCGCCGACCTTCTGATTGGCAAGTCCTAGGCTCTGTGGTTTGACCCACAGCGCCACCCGCGTCCCTCGGGTGTAAGCATAATGGAACTTAATAGGACTAACTTCTGAGTAAACATGCATAGGATTGTTCTGTGCGAAACAATAAAAACATTCTGAAGAAAAAGGTTGTATGTTTTAATGTTGGGCCAGGAGTCAGCATTGCCAGGCACCTGAGGAGGTTCACTGCCATCTACACTGTCTGGAGCTGTGACTGGATGCCACCATTTTGGGAAACCCAGCCAGATGGGCGGGGTACAAATAATAAATTATTATTATTATTATTATTTTGTGTAGCCTTGTGTGTGTATGCCTCCGCCATGTGTAGAAGGCCACCTAGGTTCCTCCTTTGCCAGAGGAGGAAGAGGAGCCCTCCAGAACCCCTATCCCCCAGACAACAAAGAGGAGCAAGAATAGCATCCGCTGGAGGCAGAGCTATGGCAGCTTCTCACCAGTGTTGGCAATGAAGAGAACAGGGACTTCTATGGACAGGGGAGGAAGAGCAACCAGGTAGTTGCAGAACCCTCTCTGTCTGGACTCACTGCTGCACTGGCAGTGGTGAGGAGGGAGCTGCTCTCTGGTGGCCCAGAGCAAGGGAGCTACAGCACTGACTTCTGGTGTTCTCCCCTTCGCTGCCCCACAACAAGTGTCTCTATGCATGGGTGAGTGCACAAGGGGGCCACCATGAAGAACACAATCTTTAGGTCTCTTGCCCACAGCCCCAAAACCTGGAGCCAGCCCTGAAATGATGTCCATATGTGGTGCAGTTGGTGTGCCTTAGCATTCCTTCTCAGAGGGGATGGCTCGATTGGCTGAGCTGAGGATCACAATGTGGTGAAGGGAAGAGGGTGAGGCTAAGTTGCGGGTAGAGGAAGGGGAAGTGCCACTTTGAAGCACCTTCTATCAGTGCTTTGAAAATATATATTTAAAATGACACGCTAAAGAAAATATGGTGCCCAATTACTTGAAGGTGCCCTTTTAATTGACCAAATGTTTTATGTAAACTGGTTAATCAAAGTGATTGATCAAATGTGCAATCTTACTCTAAGTAACTATTCTGCATGGGTATAATTGTCTATGCTACTGCAATATCTCTCCTGCACATTGTCTATACAAAAGCTTGGAATGGCGAAGTGCCCTTTTGGCCTTAATGGGCAGTGTCACTAGTTGCATGGCACATGCACTGCTCATTGTATCCTCCTTGACAAACCATTCGTCTCCAGGAAAACAGTTTCATTCACAGGCTGACTTTCCCAGGCCCATCTCAAGAACACCATTCACGATTTTCCTTTTGGCATAATAATGATTTTCCTTATAGGTGACATGGCAAGCTTCTACCCTGCTTGGTGAGGATGAAGTTCACCAACCATTATTCAGCACTGACACTCCTTTTGGGAGATTAGAATTGGCAAACAATTATCTGTGGATACAAATGCCATATAAATTCTTACTGGTGATCATATTAACTGGCTAAGGAGGGTGGTAGGGTGGGGCAGGTGGCCAGGCTTGTGGAACATAATGAAAGAGCCCTGCTGGATCAGGTGCATCTAGTTCAGCTCCTGGTTCTCAAATTGGCCAAGCAGATGCCTAGGGAAAACCCACAAGCTGGACTTGAGGGCAACAGCATCTTCTCTCCACTGATGCTCCCCAGCAGCTTCTCACTCAGGTGGTAGTGCCATCATGGCTGAAAGCCACCGGTAGCCTTACCCTCCATGAATTTGTTTAAACCTTCTTTGAAAGCTATCTAAGCTAGTAGCCATCATTACATCTTCTGGCAGCAAATCCCATAGCTATAAATATGTACTGTGTGAAGAAGTGCTTATTTTGGTCTGTCCTGAATGCTCTACTATTCAGCTTTATGGGAACAAGAACCCTGTATGAGTAGGGCCTTAAGACTTTATATGAGTTTTTTGCCAGGTCTCATGGGGCTGCTTTCCCCCACCAAACTTGCACAGTTCTGTCGAGGTTATTTAGAGTCTGAGAAAGTTCACTGAAATATACCCATATCCTTTCAATTTCCCCTCACACTTCTGCCTAGTTTTTGTCCTGGATTTATTTCAAACTTCACTGGAGGCAACATTCCACCCTGTGTTTGTCGCATGCAGCACGGTTGCATTCTGCTGCAGTTTACCTTCTGCCGCAAACTGTGCTATTGGTCTTGCTGTCTGCTGTGGTGAAATTATGCGACTCACATAATTTATGCACTTAATTACATAAAGTATGTTGCTGTTACATTATTCTACCCTGTTCATTTCAATGCAAATAGAGGGAAATGTAATCAATTATGTATCATTTGCGGACTGAAAGCAATAACAACAGCAAATCCCGATGGCATTCGCTGGGTTGATTTCTGTTCAAACATGGGACAAGTAAACAAACATTGGCAAGTCCTGCTCCTTTTTCTGTCGGAAAGCTCTGACATCCCTACTCACACCCCAAAGGACCTGTCGTCTTTAATTCCTCTCCAGCACACATTCGCTATCTGTAAATTCACCAGAACCTGGTAGCTTTGAAACATGGGAGTGGACTGATCTGTTGCAGGATGTCTCTGGTCATCCGACATAGCCTTAGCAGGGCAGTGGGAAGAGGAGAGGCTCTGCTGCCATCAGGGCCTCACCCACCCTGACCTCAAGCAGGTGTGACTCGGCGCCGGAAACAGCTGCATGTGATGCATTTGAGGAAGCTCATGCTGAGGTGGAAGATGCCTGTGAAGCGAAAAAGCAGGTTGTAGTAGGTGCCAACGGACAGATCCCCTGAGGTGTCCGCATACTTCAGGGCCACCAGCGGTGTGTATAGGGTGTTCGTCTGTGTCCGGAAAGGAGGACGCTCCTTGGCAATGACGTTCACAACAGCCTGAAGGAAGGCAAGGTGGAAAGAGGTTGGTATTTTGATACAGCTCCTTCACATCCCCATCCTAACAACTGCTGCTTTCACGTGTTTGGTCTTCCTTAATTTTGAAGCAGTGATTTCTCACAGTGTGTGCAGGAGAGGCCGGTGCTCGACAGCAATAGGCAACTGTTGTTATTTTTTTCATGGACTTTTGGGGAGGTGCCTTTCTGTTACATAAAAGCAAGAGGAATCCTGGCATATTGAGTCCAGCATTTTGCTCTCGTGGTGGCTAGCTCACAAGCAGTGCATGAGCACAATAACCCCCCCCCCATGATCCCTAGCAGTTGGTAGTCAGAAGGATACTGCCTTTGACACCTCACTGTTCCACAGTGAGGCAAGAGCATCAACAGGAGCACTGGCCATGTCAGCCAGAAAATCCCCCAGGCCATGCAAGAATCCAGCAGGTTCCATCAGTCTCAGGGTGGACCATCTTAGTGGTTCCATCACCCTTGCACAGGGGAGCAGGCAGCCCAAACCTTACCAGGAATTGTGTGGCCACGGCAACTGATTCAAAGCAAGCAGCTCCCCACCCTGCTCTGGTCTGCTCTGTGGCAAAGATGAGGTTGAGGGTGTGGCTGATATACTGGCGCAGCCTCAGGGTTGTCATGGAGGCCATGATGTCCCAAGCTGACCTGTTTGATTGCAACTCTCTCCCACAAGAAGTTAAACAGGCACCGTCCCTACTGAGTTTCAGATGCTTGGTCAAAACCAGTTTATTTCTGGATGCCTTTGCACCCTGAATGCTTCTTGGATGATTTAAAAAACAAAACTTATTAAAAATATATTTTAAATTATGAGGTTTAAATTTCTGGAAGCTTAATTCATGTTTCAAATCCTGTATGTTCTGTATTTTATCGTAGTATGTCACTTTGAGACTTACATGGTGAAAAGTGAGAAATAAAGTTTAAAAGAAGCAAATAGTAGCCTGAGCTGGATCAAGGCATTTTGCTGTCTGAGGTGAAGAAGAAGATGATGCTCCTCCCGATTCCATGGACAGAAGTCAGGTGGACTGGTGGTTGAATCTCAACTTCAACACTAGTAGCAGGACAACATCCTCCACTGCATCTGACGGGAACAGGGGAACTGAGCGGGACAGGGAAGGCCATGTGTGGCCTGCACAGCTCTGTCCTCCCAACACCTTGCCATCACTCCCCACCACTCAGCATTTGCCACCTGAGGCAGCTGCCTCACTCTGTCAAATGGTAGAGCCGGCCCTGGGTCTGAGTATGCATTACAGGACAGAGCAGGTATCACGACTGAGCCAGCCCAGCCAGCTTTCAGTGGAGGAAGTAGGCAGGAAGAGAGAGGGTTAACTATCAGAAGAGAGGAGCCTAGCTGAGCACCAACTTCCCCACCCTCAGGAATGCAGGTTGCCAAGGGAACTAGGATCTCCCCAGGTCTCTCAAGGGGAGGGAAAAGGAGAGGAAGAGAAGATTGACAGTCTGTCTTTTCAGGAAGAAGTTGGAGGGGATCCAATGAGCCCACGGAGGGAGTCCCACTGGGGGATGGTGTGTGATAGGAGGCGGAAGCAGAAACTTCAGGGTCAGAAATCCCATTTAAGTTGGAGGAAGGAGAGGGACTCAGCACAAGAGTCATCGCAATTCATGATGGCGGCAGCTGGGTTAATGCCGTCTGGCGTTATCTGTGTACTTGGTCAATAAATCACCATTTCTACTTAACTACGCTCCCTGTGCTGGATTCCTGACAGCAGGCTAGAGAAGGAGGGACCAATGGATGCCAGTGTGGAACACTGGAAGAGGCCAATTCCTGCTTTGTCTTATGCAAACAACTCAGTCCGGTGAGGTGAAATCTGTCAGGGAGGCTGTAGAAGAACTACTGGCTTTAAAGCTTTCCTACGTCACTCATGAGGGTGACCCCTACCTTAGCCACATACTCAGGGGTCTGGCCCATGGTGGTGAATATCTCATGGGAGGCCGGAAGATAGACCTCCTTGAAGTACCGCACGGTGGCAGCATCGGCTCCCGGGAACTCAGAGCGGGCCACTTCCTCCATCAGTTTCATCTCAAATTCTGTGTTGACTGGACCAGGCTCTACCATGGAGATGCTGTGTAGAAGAGGGATTGAAAGAGAGCAAGAGAGAGAAAATGAGGCAGCATTTGGGCCTGGGATCTTTCCATCAGATGCCTAAAGTTGGAAGGAAATGGCCAGGGCCCCTGTGCCCTTCCCTGCTTAATTGCCCCCAGGAAATTTCCTTGAATTAATGTTCATTTTAGATAAATAAAGGCCTCCATGAATGGGACTTAGCTCTGCCATTGAGATCAACATGAGATCCATTATTTATATATACAGTGGTACCTTGGTTTTCAAACATAATCCGTTCCGGAAGTCCGTTCCAAAACCAAAGTGTTCCAAAACCAAGGCATACTTTCCCATAGAAAGTAATGCAAAATGGACAAATCCATTCCAGACTTTTAAAAACAACCCCTAAAACAGCAATTTAACATGAATTTTACTATCTATGTAAGGACTCTATATGGACTCTTGGATACCCCATAAGGGAAAAGGGCAATTTTTGTTTACAGCATAACGAGACCATTGATCCATAAAATGAAAGCAATAAACAATGTACTGCAGTCACACAATCAATCAGTAGCTGAACTGGGTTCCACACAGTCACACACAAAAAGAGCCACAAAAACAAAAGTGCAAAATAGCAAAAACAGACAGACCTCAGCGTAAGACTCAACAGGATGCTGGAGTAGATGGGCCATTGGCCTGGTCCAGGAGGCGTCATCTTTGTTTTAAACTGTGATTTAATACGGTGTGTGAACTGGGCCCATCTCTGTTTCTATCTGAGTGTACCTTTCCCTGATGTTTCGGGGAAGGACGTTGCTTGTGCAAATCCCTTCCAGTTTCACTAAATTGGGTAGAAGAATTTAAGCTCTTTGAGATCTGCCCCCATGTCGCTCACTCAACTCACAAAATGTTGAATTTGAGGAGTTGCACAGCTAGGCTTTCACAGAAACCTTCCATGGCAAACTTGGAGGCAGCATACACATCATTGAAGGGGACACCTGGTTGGAAAGCAGAAGGGATTTGAGGTGAGCATACCGTCATAGCACACTGCTCCACAGGTTGCTACATTTTTGATAAAACAGAAATGGTAAGGCCAGAGCCAGCTATACAAATTTCAACTTGACCAGCTCACCTCCTTGCTCGCCCCACGAAGAGGAAGATGAGCAGCTGTGGTGGAGATGGCTGGCAGTGGTGGTGGAGGGACTGGGGACTATACTATGGGGAGAAACTCACTGTTCTCACTGTTATGGTTGCCATCCTCTTGCAGCCACTGCAGCTTCTTGCCTTCCTCTTCCTGGGGACTGCAAGGAGGAAGACTTTTCTCTTCCAATAAGTGGACCCTGGCTGGAATGTATGGATTCACTAAGTGTGTGCACAGCCATGACACACCTCTCTCCTTGCTGTTTGGCACCCCTTCCACCTGTCACCTGAGGCGTGTGCTCCTCCTGTCCCCCACCTCTTCCTGCATTCAATCCAGGCCTAAGTAACACAGAGGAACAGCTTAACTGGGACGGTACTTAGGGGCTTGAGGAATATTAATGGTTGTGACACTTGGATGTGTTGCACCAAGGAATAAATACAAACTAACAATCAAAGTAGGATTGCATATTATATTGCAAAATGTGTGTATGTACCCTAGAATCCACATCTGCCAGAACAAAGCAATTTCCAGAACTGAAGATTAGAGCTTTGTGACATACTTAAAAAACAACAACGTCAGATCCTTAATGCTGAAAGTTTGTCACAGATAGGCATAGATCCAGGAAAATGAGACCCAACATTTCATCTGAGAAAAAGTTCAGATTTCTTTTCTAATTTTTTGAGGTAGAACTTGGTGTTCCAAAACTCATTCCAACTCATTCCTATCTCAAATGAAAGATCCTGCATGCTCCCTATCACTTGTGGGAGTTTCACTACTGCTGACAGAGAACTGATCTGTGGGGCCATGAGGTCTCTTTGGCTACAGAGGTACAGAGCTAAGCCAAGGCTTTGAGGTTGTATCAGTTTGGATATCTTTGCTCTGCTTCCTCCTGCCCTCCCTATTCCGTTCATACCTTGCAATCCCATGACGCTGCTGATAACTACAATGTGTCCTCTCTGTCTTTGCTTCATTTCAGGGAGAACTGCTTTGATCATGCGGATGGCACCAAAGAAGTTGGTCTCAAAGATGCGCTTCATGTCATCAATGGAAATGGACTCTACAGGCCCAACGAGCCCCACACCGGCATTGTTCACTGGGGAACATAAATTATTATATTAAGAAGTATCTATGTTCCATTAATCTCCTGCCAGCATAGCTTCCCATCCTGCCAGAGCGTTGTCTGGACAGGAATGGAAGTCCCCACTTTATTTCCACCCCTGGTTTCATCATGCCTCTCCATATTCTCCTCCTAACAGGAGCTCTTCCCCTGGCTTCCTGCAATGCTCAATCAATGGCTGTCATTTCTTCCTGCGGATTAGCCCAACATTACGTCCTCCAGCTGTTTTGGACTACAACTTCCACAAGTCCCTGCCAGCATGGCCAGCAGTCAGAGATAATGACAAGTGCCATTTAACAATATGTGTGGGGGGGGCACCAGGTTGGGGAAGGGATGTTAGAGATAGATGTGTGAGTGCTCTAACTCTGTTGTGGGCACTTTGTTAGGCCTGAGGACAAGGGATAGAGCCTGGGACAATTAGTATCCCAAGCATGTACTTGGTATACAAAATGGCCTCTCCCCATGGGAAACATTGTGGTTGCTAGGCAACCACAGCATCTCATCATCACAACTGTACCTAGCAACCCCAAATACAATGCACCCCACTCTTCTTAGACATGACAAAAGGGACTAGGCCATGACGGATGACAGAGGGCCCATTTTGTGTGTGAATTTGCTGCTGATATATCACAGCCCGGTAGGAACCTCTCAGACTTCCTTTGCAGCTTTTCTACCTCTAGTGTAGTAGAGGGGGATGTCATTGAGGGCAACGACACCATTTGCCACAGCACCAGGATAATAGATAGACCCTTCTTATTCTGGCAGTGGAATGCAGTGATAACAGGGCTCTCAGGTTTTACCATTGTTTGTGACAGATTCGCACAAAGGAAGTCCTACACTGTGGCTGTCAGCCTATTTTAGCACATTCTTATAAACTAGGTGCCACATTATGCCATGTGCTGTGTGTGTGTGTGTGCGTGCGCATGCCTGCCTGTTTATCTAATAAATAAAACAGCTCCCTGGATTTTGACTCTGCTTGGGAGCAAGGCTATGGGCAACATTGTCTACTCATTGTTTTACTTCACTTGAAAGTTGTTTCTGTGCTTGTGAAACATACACATTTAAGGATCTGAGAAAGGTCCTGAGCACATTGAACTGAAAACACAAACCACCATGTAAAAATGGGAAACAGAAACAAAAACAATAAGCTATTTTAGTAGGATAGTGGATTGAGCACCCTGATCTACAAACTAGATCAACTGCAGTTAATTTACGCTTTTATTGCTTAGTTGGAATGTGTCCCCGAGCTGTGATAGTATACTTTGCTCCCTGGGTGAAGGATGGAGCTGTGTGTGCTTGTGGCTTTGGTTTCCACGTGTCTTGAATGCAGCCTAAGGTACAAAGATAAGGATTATGTTCCCTTGCTCTGCCCATTTTTTGCCTCCAGCTCCACCCACCACCTTCATACGCCCCTCAGAAGGTTCTCTCCAAGGGAATGTGGCCCCCAGGCTGAAGAAGCTCCCCCAGCCCCTGCTCTAGAGTGACCAAGAGGGAGAACCATTGACGGGGGAGGGGGCATGCGCAGAAAGGAGCAGGCTGGATTCTCAGCGGTTGGTGGGAGGGGTGGCACCAAGGGCAGGGAACATATTTAGCCTCCTCCCCGCAGCATGCCCCTTTGCTTTCTTCTTTGTAAGTGTGTGGCAGACCATCTCCCCCTTGAGGATGAAAGCTGCAGAAAAGGCAACTCCTGCCTACCAGAGGGGCTTCTCCCGTCTTTCTCTTGGGCAGAGAAAATGCCTGCCCTTCAAGAGCAGAATAAAACCTGCTTATGAAACCTGCACGAGTAATTAAGCTTCAGGAGAGAAGATGTGGTGGGGCATGCGCTTAATAGAGTAGAAAGCACCCTCTGCTGAATTCCCTTTAGCACCTCCCTTTCCTCACCACAGCAGATCGCTGTCGATCGCGGGCTCATTTTCCTTTGCTTTTTGCCTAAGAGCACCCGGCGCCGCTCGCTCTCCCCTGCCTGGATTTTCTCCTGAGCTCCGTAACGGAAGGCGGAGGTTTTGCTGTGAGGCAAAATGCTTCCACGGCGCTGTTTTGGTGAGCGACCCTTTCCCCTTAAATGGCATAAAACGGGGCACCTCTAAAAAAAGCTCAACAACTTTGACCTGAATCCCTAAAAAGGGGGGTAGATCACTGCCAGATTTTAATTCTGAAAGTCCCTCAGGAGTTGGCCACCCCTGCCATAGGATAAAGGAGTTTCTCCTGGCTGCACCTTACCCAGAACATCCAGTCGTTTCTCAGGAAGGCTGTTGATGCACTCAGCCACAGACTCATCATTGCAGACATCAAGGCGCTGGATGCTGAGGGTCTTGTTGAGTGTGTCCCCAGCAGCTGCCTCCAGCTTGTCCTTCTTGCGCAGGTCGCGCATGGTGGCAATGACTGGAAGGGAGACAGCGCACAGGAGCATAGCCAAATGTTCTGGGGTGCTGAGATGCATTCAGAGTAGATTGGAGGGGCATCATGTCCATGAAAAACTGCCAAAGTGTGCATAGTAATATACATCTAACCCCACAGGTTTAAATTAGTATTTTCAAGTGTGTGTGTGTGTGTGTGTGTGTGTGTGTGTATCCAAGAGCTTTGCACTCATTGGACAGAGCACTGAAAACCAGCAGCAGGTTTGCTTTTTACTGAGCAATCGTGTGGAAAAAAGCCTGTATGCATTTAATCAGATCTCTACAAGGACTAGAGACTTGAATGCATTTTAATGAAAACTGAACATCTTGAGAAGAGTGGGTCAGGAACTCTGAAGCCTCTCCAGTTCAGAAAGAACTCAGAGGGGGGAGGGGGGGTCCAGTAGCTCATAGACATGCTCCCCCGCCTCCTCAAAGTCAGTTACATAGCCTGACACCTGTGTGGCCCAGGGAGCCAATTGGCCGGCTCAGAGGTAGGGAGTGTGAGCTTTTTTGCTAGGGGTCAGGAGGGCAATTGAGGATTCATGCATTGTAAGCCGCTTTGGGGTCACGATGCTAAATCCCTCTGTCGTTAATCCCCTCTGTGGAGGGAAGGGGGGGGGGAGGAATACTTTGTTGCCAAGACTACTAGCAACGTGTGTGTGCACTTACGTTTCTCTATGCTTATGCTTGGGTTTTATACATGTGGTTTTGTGTGTGCCTCCCTTTGAGAAATAATGATGAGGATAATGACTATCAACCACAAAACACACAGACACACCAGGGATGGGGAGTTATGTCACAAGAGCACTTAGCATATATGAAGGGCAGGGAACCCTCCAGAACCACCCAAAGCTCTTGGGTGTCGAAAAGCTCCTGGAGAGCCCACAGGCCCCCAAACCCGGGTCTAAATATGCTGCAGCACACAGCTGTGTAATACTTAGCATTTAGATAACACATCCAGGGGCTTCCAAACGCATGCATCAACCCAGTTACAGCAATCCTTACATCAAACTTGCAAGGTAGGTTAGTGTTATTACCCACCACCCAAAGTTTGGCAGTTTGGTGGTCAAGGACATACTGGGCATTGCCCTCGGCTAATACCCCTTTGGGGAGGGGATATAGCCCAGGGACAGAGCAACGCTTTGGACTCAGAAGTTCTCCATTTCAGTCCCTGGCATCTCTAGTTTTTGTTTTGTTTTTAAAGGGCCAGGTAAAAAGGTGTGAAGGATGCAAAATGTCTCCCTGTGACTCTGGAATCTGCTGCCAGTAAGAGCAGAGAGAATACTGTGTTAGATGAACAAGTAGCCTGACTGGTGTGAGGCCTGATCCTGTTCCACACTGCAGATGAGGCAAGGGAGGTCAAGGGAGGGTTGTTCATGTGGAAGGAAACTGCAAGGCTGACACCCTGATTCATAGCTTTGCTTTATGCTGGCAGGTGAGGATTCTTTGTGCTCTCTCTCTCAGTCTGGCCTCAAATTGCAAAGGGCTAAAGCTTCTTGTTTGGTTTCAAGCAGCATCCTGCATAGCAGAGGCCTACGGGGCTCAATTCAGGTGGATTGGTTTTATTTTTTAAAAAAAATCAAGTTTCTAGACCCCACAATTGTAGACAAACAGCTTTAAATGTTGTAATCAGGCTATCCAGATGAAGCTTTCTTGATCTACCTTGCCCACCTTCCTCTTTCCTTTTCAAAGACTCCAATCACCTGCCCCAGCAATCTGTCTCCTACTAATATCCTTTAAAATCCTACTCTTCTCCCTCCTGTATTCCAGTAGCTAAGAGAGACTGGGGTGAGGGGAGCTAATATCCTCCACACATGTAATTTAATACAATAGAGCATTTCTCTGTTGTCACAGAATGTAAGGGGGGGGGGAAGGGGAATTAGCAAAGAACTCTAGAATGTTTTGGTAATGGTATTTGTGATTGTATTTGCAATCGGAAGTGTGAGTGTTTCATAAGGTTTTTCAGTCTGGGGAGCAAGCGCCACAGTGTGTGTAGATACCTGCAGTGCGATTGCAGGCTGTGTTGACTCACTGCGACCACATGTGATACTTTTCTTGTTGTGCATGATGTATGAGGTGACTGTCACCAGTTTAGATGGCCTTAATAAAGGCTTGTTCAAACTCACGGGGAGGCGGGAATAGGTCTGTTAATGTCTATTGCCCATGATATCAAAATGGAACCTACATGTATAGGAGCAGTGGACTTTAGAATATAGATTTGGGGGGATGGACAAGAAGAGGATGATCATTCCTGCCCTGCCCCTTTTATTGAGCTTCCAGAAACACCAGACTGGCTGCTTCTATGAACAGTATGCTGGACTAGATGAATGTTTTAGCCTGATCTAGCAAGTCTGTCCTTGTGACATTTCTGCCAGTGGGACATGTTGTAGATGCACAAATGTGGTGCATGCAGTGTGTGTGTGTGTGTGTGTGTGTGTGAGAGAGAGAGAGAGAGAGAGAGAGAGAGAGAGAGAGAGAAGCCGTGTGGTTTTGGAAAGCTGTGCATACTGGGCAAACAATGTTTGTGTCTGCTGTTGAACACACAAGTGTTTGCGTTGCTGCACATATCTGGTGTTTGTGCACATACAAATGTATGTCAGTCCCTCGCGCCTTACTAACAGATCACTCTCTACCTAATGCCCTTTGGACTCAGCACCTTCCTGAACTAGTTACTTAACTCTGGACTGTGTGTGCAGCACAAGGCTTCTCATTAGGATTCTGCCTCCCATGGCAAGCAAAGAGCAAAGTAGGTGGGACTGGAATGGAGAGGGGGGGGCAGAGGAGAGCTGGGCTTTGGTAACATTCTTACCCCCATGTGTAGTTTGTTATGCAAGTGGCCTTTGGACAGTGTCTGGGTCCAGCCAAACTGCTGGGCAAAGAGGAATGGCTTGTTTCTGCTTAGTCTGTGGAAAATAGGGCAGCAGTGGGTTGGGGGAGATTTGGAGGAGGAGGTGGGAAGTGGGCAACGGAGTTGGTGGCTGGAAGTGTAGCTGCTGGGGGGAAATCCTGGGAAACAGGCAGAGAATATAGCAAAGTTCCTGCAATACCGAAGGGACGTCCGATTGGGTGGGCAGCACAGGCAGGCACATTCCCGGGGCGTGAAGATGCCAGGGTGGGTGTGACGGCATGCTCTAGCTGCCAGACCATAACAGAGCCCTGAGAATAATGGCTGGCTCAAGGGAGAAAACCAGAGCATGCTGCATTCTTTTAACTCTCTGATTATCACCCTCCCTGGTTCCACAGTCCCTTCCTGCAAGTTGCAGGGCTGAACAGCGCAGAGCTTTGTGGGTACCCTGTTTCCTCTATGTGGGTTTGCTCCTCTGCAAGAGGTCCCACACCAGAGTTTCAGAATTCCAAAAAGAGCACACAATCCTCCCCCGAGCAAGTTCCACACCAACCCCCTTAGCGGATGCCCCAGTCTCACCGTGAAATCGCTTGCTTGGGTCCTGCGCCAGTTGCACAGCCATGCGCAGCCCGATGCCCGAGGAGCAGCCGGTGATAAGCACAGTGCGCGGAGCCGCCTTGGCCATGGCTGAGCTGCAGTTAGTGGTGCCCGAAGGGATCAGGGTTGAGAGAATGACAGAGCTCCTCCAGCATGTGACCCAGGGATCAGCTGGAGGCTTGAGCTGGTGACAGGGCTGGGCTGGGCGGGGGAAGCTCTGAGCTCCTTCAGGGCAGATGGCCACCCCTCAAAACCTGTGACTGCATTTCCCAGGGCTGCATCAGCTGCGCCTATGGAGTTTTCACCGACAAGCCCAGCATTTTGCCCTGTTATGTACTCTGGTGGGTCCTGACAAACACAGCCAGGCCTGGTGGATGAATAGCTGTCAGATCTTAGGCACCTTAGGAAAACATAAAAACTAGAAACCCTATATGTGCAGGCAGGCATGTTAGTGCACACCCAACATGAATGTGTATTTATAACAGGGTAGTTAAACAATAATCAGAATGAAGACTGATACGGTTAACGTGCAGCTAAAAGAGTGCTCTATTAGCCAGGAAGTCCCGAGTTTAGTCGGGCAAGCAATGATATCTCAGTCTTTTGCCCTCCAACTGAAATATGGAGGGTAGTAATTCAGATTTGCCTTACGGAGTCATTGATGAGATAATATGTGTAAAGCCTTTAGAAGACTCAGAAGACAACAGTTATGATTTACATCTATATAGTTGTTTTTAAAGAGATGCCTTTCTTCATTTTCCTTCAGTTTTCCAGTCCATGCTACAAATGACATGGGGGAATTCAGTAACATGTTACCAATTTTAAAACAAAACCAGGGGAATGGTACTAATTAAACCAGGTGAATTAATGCAGAAAACAAGGGTGTGACAATAGGTAATGCAAGTCTGGGAGAATCGGGATCCAAGTGAGGGACAGGAATGTGAAGCGATGCTTTATGTCACATGCTTGTATAATATAGGGGTCTAGATCCATTTCTTCCCCTTCTATTTGCCAGGAGGTCATGGCCATCACCTCCTGGCAAATAGAAGGGGAAGAAATGGAGGCAGTGAGAGATTTTACTTTCTTGGGCTCCATGATCAGTGGCGTAGCGTGGGGGGTGCAGGGGGGGCCGGCCGCACCGGGCGCAACATCTGGGGGTTAGGGTTAGGGGGTGCAAATCCACAGGTTAGGGGGCACAAATCCACGGGTTAGGGGTGCAAATTACTTGCCTTGCCCCGGGTTCTGACAACCCACGCTACGCCACTGTCCATGATCACTGCAGGTGGTGACAGCAGTCACGAAATTAAAGGATGCCTGCTTCTTGGGAGAACAGCAATGACAAACCTAGACAGCATCTTAAAAAGCAGAGATATCACCTTGCCCACAAAGGTCCGTATACTTAAAGCTATGGTTTTCCCAGTAGTGATGTATGGAAGTGAGAGCTGGACCATAAAGAAGGCTGATCACTAAAGAATTTATACTTTTGAATTATGGTGCTGGAGGAGATTCTTGAGAGTCCAATGGACTGCAAGAAGAACAAACCTATCCATTCTTAAGGAAATCAGCCCTGAGTGCTCACTGGAAGGACAGATCGTGAAGCTGAGGCTCCAATACTTTGGCCACCTCATGAGAAGAGAAGACTCCCTGGAAAAGACCCTGATGTTGGGAAAGATTGAGGGCACAAGGAGAAGGGGACGACAGAGGACGAGATGGTTGGACAGTGTTCTCGAAACTATGAACATGAGTTTGACCAAGCTGCAGGAGGCAGTGGAAGACAAGAGTGCCTGGTGTGCTCTGGTCCATGGGGTCACAAAGAGTCTAAACAACAAGAGACTAAATAACAAGATCCTTTGGGCCTGACGTTTGCAGTTTTGTGTTTCTGCAGTTCTGTTTTTCTGATCTCTGTCACTAGATGGCGATATACCCCAATAATGGCTCAGGCCTTGGCTGATGATCAAGATGTTGCTTCACCCCTCTAGGCTGTGCTGGGACCAAACAGGCCCCGCTGAATCAATTAGGGAATTGAAAGGATGTGGTTTTAAAAAATAAAATAGAAAATTCCCTAACAGTTTAAATCTGCCCTTTATTTCAAAATGCTGAATTATTGTGAATTATAACTGCATAGCTTCTGTACACCACTGAATCTGGTCCGTGGGGTCACGAAGAGTCGGACACGACTAAACTAAACAACTAACTAACTATATATTTATATATTTGATTAACAATAGAAATACTGGGTTTTTTTAAGGGGGGAACTTTCTGATTACTTTTACTGCATCTGCAGTATTTGATATGTCTGACCTACGGTAATTCGATTTATCTTGCATATATACTCAGAAGCCATTCCCATGGAGTTCAGTGAGATTTGCTTCTGTGTAAATGAGTACAGGATTGCTGCAGTCCCCAGGTGCCATTGCACTCCAGACTGACAAAGAAAGCCCGAAATAAATAATGAGAACCCAGACTCTGCTGCTTCATAGGAAGGATCACCTACCTGACAGAAAACAACAGTGAATCTTGTGGCATCTTAAAAGATGAATAAATTAATTAATTATGGCACAAGCTGTTTGAAAAACCAGTCCAGTTTACCAGGGGATGATTTAAAATACAACATGAAAAACTGTTTACAACAAATTACAATCACAAAAATAGGATGTGCCCTAAAATACATATCTCAGGTACCAAAGGCCAGGTTAAAGATATGCTCATGCTATGGTAAATTGGTTAATTTCTAAGGTGTCACAGGACCTTTTGCTGCCACTGCCACCCCTACTTTAACCCGCTACCAGCCTGTAGTATGATGCCCACTCCCAGCCCCCCATCACCCCCCATTCCTTTCCTTTCCTTTCCCCTCTCTTTCTCTTCTTCCTTCTCTTTCTTTACATGAACTTAAGACTGCTTTACAGATCTCCAAGTGGCTTCTCACATGGTTTGCACTTCAGCTAGTCATGTGGGATGGTGTCCAATCACCAGGCTGGTAAGATCTAATTGCCAGTCTGGCTGGCATTTGTATGCAGCAGGGCTAGTGAGTCTGGTTTATTGAATTTATGTGTTGCTTCCCGAAACAGACACTCCAGAGCAATTTACAAGAAAAAAACACAGTGGTACAATAGAAGATTCATAAACATAATAAAAACATAATCAGTGTGAAAGCATCTAGCATTGGTGCTGCTCAGACTCCCAGGAACTCAGAAATGTCTTTGCCCAGTGCCAAAAGGATGACAAAGTCCCTGGGAGTGTGTTCTGTAGGTGGGTGATGCTATCTTCCTTTGGCCTTGGCCAACCAAATGAAGGGAAGTGACAGAGGCTCAGGCACAATTTGACTGTATCTCATTAAAGAAGTACGGTAGGTCCTAGCTGTGTGCCAAGGGCTGATGTTTTCAGGGCCGTTATCTACCTTCTGTTGGTTGCACAATGAAGGTGTGCTCATTTCTCATGCAAAATCCACTTGTAAGATTTGTTCTGTTGAGAAAACACCACATCTTAATAATCAGACTGCCAACTTTCATTATCATGGGTGGTGTAGTCTTCCACTATGTAAAATGGGATTACAAATGAAGATATTTTGGGGCAGAAAATTCATATGGCATCCATCTCCCACTAATCAGCATAGTATACAATCCCATGGGAAATTCTTCCCATTGCTTTTGCATCCCTTCCACTCATTTTTGCGGGGAAACATCATCATCATTAGAATTTATATACCACCCTACCCCAGGAGGTCTCATCCTGCCCCAGACTGTGTCCAGTCTGCATAGCCTGCTGCACAAAATCCACTGTCTGAGCTGCCCCCTCAACTTTCCACATTAGGATTGCCTCTCCACGTTTCCCCCAACTCTTTCACCAGACAATGGGTGTACCTGTTTTCCATTGATGACCTTCCTCCCATCCTACAGAGATGCAGAGTCCCACATATTTTTGAGAAGGGACTTGACTATAAGTTTACCGTGAGGGGAGAGGATGAGAGGGCAAGTGGATCTGCCCTATCTCTAGGGTTTGTTGTGGCTGTTCCATTGCACACCCCCTTCCTTTTTTTTTTTAAAAAAAAGATATTTATTGAGGCTTTACAAAACATAGGTTTACAAAATAGAAAAAAATCATATAGAAAAAAAGATACAAAAACGAGAGCATACATAAAAAAGAAAAACGAAGATTAAAAATACAAAATACATAAAAACAAATAGATAAAAAAGAATTAAAAACAAATCCGTTTTTTGTAACTTTAAACTCATTAGCTTGTTTCCTTGGCCTCCTCACACCTCCCCTTTTTGTATTCCCATTTAAATAATCAAATCAGCAAATCCTTACCCTCTTTCATTTATCTTAACTCTATATCTTAACATATTATAACTCTATATTTTCATCCATTATCAATTCATTTTTGCATATTCTTATTAACTTTGTTGCTAATGCCACTTATTTTCAATCCAACATCATTTTAACATTCATTAATTTTACAGTGTTTCTGCAGATAGTCTTTAAATTTCTTCCAGTCTTCTTCCACCAACTCTTCTCCCAGGTCTCGGATTCTGCCAGTCATTTCCGCCAATTCCATATAGTCCATCACCTTCATTTGCCACTCTTCCAGGGTGGGTAACTCTTGTGTCTTCCAATACTTTGCAATGAGTATTCTTGCTGCTGTTGTTGCATACATAAAGAAAGTTCTGTCCTTCTTTGGCACCAACTGGCCGACTATGCCCAGGAGAAAGGCCTCTGGTTTCTTCAGGAAGGTATATTTAAATACCTTTTTCATTTCATTATAGATCATCTCCCAGAAAGCCTTAATCTTTGGGCACGTCCACCAAAGGTGAAAGAATGTACCTTCATTTTCTTTACATTTCCAACATTTATTATCGGGCAAATGATATATTTTTGCAAGCTTGACTGGTGTCATGTACCACCTGTATATCATTTTCATAATATTCTCTCTTAAGGCATTACATGCCATAAATTTCATACCGGTGGTCCACAACTGTTCCCAGTCAGCAAACATAATGTTGTGACCAATATCTTGTGCCCATTTGATCATAGCAGATTTAACCGTTTCATCCTGCGTATTCCATTTTAACAGCAAGTTATACATTCTTGAAAGTATCTTAGTTTTGGGATCTAACAATTCTGTTTCCAATTTTGATTTTTCCACCTGGAAGCCAATTTTTTTATCCAAATTATAGGCCTCTCTTATTTGATAATAATGAAGCCAGTCTCGCACTTTATCTTTTAATTTCTCAAAACTCTGCAATTTCAATTTGTCTCCTTCTTGTTCCAATATTTCCCAATATTTCGGCCATTTGGCCTCCATATTGAGTTTTTTCTGAGCCTTCGCTTCCATTGGTGACAACCACCTTGGGGTTTTATTTTCCAGTAAATCTTTGTATCTTATCCAGACATTGAACACACCCCCTTCCTTCTCACCCCCCCCCACAAGTCCTTGGGGGTGGGAGAATGAGACTGAGTCATCCTGTTGCCTCATGGTATGAATCACTGGCTCAGCTCCGAAATTGTTGACCCAGATTGTTAAGTTCCCAGCAAATATTTACAGCTGTATCTGGAGTAACATCCCTCAGCCCCCAGGCTGGAACCAGCCCAGTCTTCCTGCTGGCCCTGCCTTTATGGCTGCCTCTGCATGCAAGAGCTTAGTGGGGCCTCTGTCTGGGAAGGAAAGCAGCTTTGTCAAGCTTGTGTGTCCATGTTTCATCGCAGGACTGAAAGCAGTGAACAGTCAGCTGGGATGTATTGATCAGGATAGGCAGCACAAAATAATAAAGTAAAGGAGCATGTGCCATTTTTTTGCCCAGGCAGAGAAAGGGGAGGGAGCATGTGCCAGCTTACTGCAGGTGCCACCTTACTCCCAGTACGCCCGCTGCTGCTGGGGTGGGAAAACACGACATGTAATGACAACAGGGCACGGGGTAAACTGGACTAAAGACTAAGAGAGCATGCTAGGGAACTTGACACAGCATTTCTATTTTCCATGGCAGATACCATCTTGGCTGTGAATGCTGGAAGACCCGCCTTGCAGGCCTTTCCCCTCAGCTACAGAAGACCATCTTGGCTGTCTCTTAGTGCAGACCCAGGTAACTGAGCCTCAGCTTCCACAGCTGCTGCCTGACATGAACTACCATTGGCAGGATTGGCAGCAGCAGCAGCAGAGACCACCTGGGCTATCTTTGGAGCTGGAGGAGGAGGAAGAAAGGACAGAGGGTGAAGAAAGAGCTGTGAGTGCTTTCCCCATCCTTTGAACCCCCTTGAAAACACCACAAACTGCTGTACCTAGACCTGTGTGTGGATAACGCAGCTGAATGGGGCACAGCTGTGGGCAGCCTGAGGAAGGACCACCCACCTTGAGCCTGCCCATAAAAGTCCAGAGTGAGAGACTTGGGTGATGTCCACTGTGTCCAGGAACTCTTCTCATTGTCTGCTTTCTGTGGGTGAGCTGAGTTGGTTTTGTCCCTGGGCGAGAACCCAGAGGCGGAGGGGAGGGTGTGTTAGAAGGAAAATGAATTGTTATTGATTTATATAAATTAGTAACTTTGTATTAATGTAACATTTTTATATGTAACAATGTACTTTTGTAATATTTTGCTTAAGTTGTCTGTTGTTGCTTCTGTTTTCTGTACACGCCTTAGATATATTTTTAATATATTACCGTAAGTGGTATAAAAATTAAATAATAAATAAACATTTAGTGACTCCTGCAGGGCTGCTCACATTGCTGGATTCTGAAAATGCACTCAGGAAATCAGAGCAGAAGTAACTGGGACTGGTTGCAACCCTCCATCTAGGACACATGCTCTCCCTCGCTGGTTGGAAGAGAGGTGATTTGTGATTGGGCCTGTTTGGCAACAGGGACATTGGACAGGACAGCCCTTTGGTTTCAAGGGACACTGTGTTCCTCTGACCCTGTGCCTCGAAGAGTAGCCTGATCGGTAGATATTAAGCAAACCTGAAACTGGAATAATTGGCGGGAAAAGCTTTCTGTACAAAACTTCTATGTTAGGAGACTGCTGCTTAAAAACACAGGAGTAGGGTTTGTCTGTGGTAGGAATCCTACTGGGGTCTTCTAATCTGATAATCTTATTCCCACGGGGGGGGGGGGGCTGTTTTATTGGCCGTTGGTGATGCATTCACCCTGTGGCAAATGCAGCAGTGATGTGATGCCTTGTGCACTCAAGTCCTGATTGCGGGTTTCTCTAAAGCCACCAGAACACCACGCTGCACTGAATGTTGGTCTGATCCAGCAGGACTCTTCATCCGCCCTGACGCTGCTGGGACTGAGGCCAATGTAAGAGTGATTGTGTGGGATTATGTGTCATGTTTGCCTTAAAGGAATATGAGCAGAGCCGAAGATATATGAGCAGGGCTGAGCTGCAACTGCCCCGAGCTACTGCAGCTGAAATGATATGACATGAAATCACTTGATAACATATTCATCAACACAGCAATATTAGGAGTTGTGTGTGATGGATAGAAGGTGCCAAGAAGCATTGTGAGTTGTTGATTGAGAGGTGGGGTAGGTGGAGGAAGAGGAGGTCCCCATGACTTCCGAGCTCAGCCCCATAACTCAGCACAGGCTCCTGACTAGAAAACTGCCTGATGCCGCAAACCCCCCTGCTGGCATCTCCCTTTGGGTGCCCCATCCTGAGGGAACAGAATAAGGAGGAGAGGGCTGCATTGCATAGCTCTCATTCCCCAGCTCCCCTGGCCCTGCGTCCTAACATGCCTGGGCTCCCAGGGGCTTTTCTAGCCTTCTCCATCTGCAAGTTGAATGCTGGCACTTGCACCTCCACCAGTATCCCACCCCCAATAAAGGCATTCAACTTTACCACCTCCACTACCCTGACCTGGGGGAAGCAGGCGCGCGCACACTGCGAGTGTTCCTGTTTCTGGGCGCTCATTCTAAGTGGGAATGCAAGCACTGCTGGGGGAGTGACGCGCCCTTTGCTGGCCTCCGGTCCTAGCAAATGCCCAACCTGACACCCTCTAGAGCCAGCCTGACCTCCTTATACATAGCCTCAATCTGAACACCACCCAGCTGCAGTATAGAAATCCAATAAAGGATACTAATTATAAAGTGGGAATTATCAGGTGTGTGTGCTGGGTGAAGGGGCATTTTTTTGTGCGTGTGAGAGACAAACAGAGGCAGAGACAGCGTTAACATGCTCTTCCTGCTGAGTACCCTGAGGAAAGTCAGGGCGCGCTCCCTTCCCCGCTCTGGGGCAGCCCGCTCCTCAACTCTTAGCCGCCCATCGGAGCGCGCTGCGTCCGGCTCAGGGAAGCCCCTTCGCGTCCCCTCCCGCCGGGGCGGCCGGGGCGCCTGGCGGGCGCGATCGGGGGCGGGCGCGGGGCGGGGCCGGCGCGTCTCTCCCGCCCCTCTCTGGCCGCGGCGCTGCCTGCGCGCCTCCCCGCGGAGTCTGCGAGCGGAGCAGGGAAGCGCCCTGTGCGATCTCGGCGCCGAGCGAGGATGGCACAGCTGGCGAGGCGCCTGATCTGCTTGCTGGCCCTCCTGTGGCGCGGACTTCCCCGGACGGGGGCAGGTAAGAGGCGCCGGGCGCTAGAGGGAGGCTTCGCAGGAAGTGGTCTGGGCTGCTGTCCGGGGGCCTCTTACGCGCAGCGCCGAGCGCGCGTCGGACAACGCGATGTAAAGGAGCCGGACCGAAGTGGCCCCTCCAGCTCCATATTGTCCACCCAGGCAGCCAGCAGCTCTCCCCGGGGTTTCAGGAAAGGGACGTTCCCAGCCCGATGCGGAGAAGCCGGGCATTGAACGCGGCACGTCCTGCGTGGAAAACAGGCGCACATGGACGTGCCGTTTAAAAGAATGGCTTCCAGCAACGCCTTGGGGCAGCCCAGGTTTTTGAGGGCTACCTGTGCCAGTGCGTTTGTCACACTGTTTGAGTCTGATGGCTCAAACTGAGAGCAGGAGACACTTCATTTCAGGGTCCTGGGTTCGAGCCCCACATTGGATTCCTGCATTGCAGGGGGTGGACTAGATGACCCTCGTGGTCCCTCCCTTCCAACTCTATGATATATTATTCTATTATCTCCCTATTCCCTGGCGCCTCCTTCCACCCCATCACCAGCCACCTGTTCCACAGGTGAGCGAGCAGAGAGCCCTGCGCCGTTTGAGGGGTTCCCGCAGGCATGTGAGGATGTGTGGACTTTAGGTATCCACAGGCATCGGAGACCCAGGACACCTCCCTCCGAAAATCCGTGCAGGGGAAAAGCAGAAGCCCCCCCCCAAGCCCCACCGAGATGTCGGAGGGACCGCAGCGAGGGCCATTTATCCCGCGCACATCCAATTCGGGAGAGTCCTCTGTCGAGGGAGGTTTATCTCGGTCATGTTTTGGCTGGTGCAAAGGAGGGAGGCGCCACCTGCCAGTATGGATCCAATTCCTACCTCAGTGTTTGCGTCCCTTTCCAAGGGTCAATGCACATAATCCCAGGGCGCACCCAGGGTGCTTGCCCACAGTATGATGGTGGTAAATATTTATATATCACTTTTTAGTGTTCAAAGTATTCAGTTAGAAAATTTGGTTGGTTAAAAAAGAAAATACAATTTGAGTTTAAAGGTGCCACAATTAATAGGGACAGTGGATTTTTAATGAACACATTATCATTTTTAGTACAAGTGCTTATGAATGCCTCTTCTAAGATGCTGCCTGATGCTGGCATATGCATTTGTGTCTAAATACAAAGAAAGTGTGATTCTTGCTTCAGAAACTATCCACATGTTAATACATACAAATATAATTGATGGATTAACCAACCTTAATATAACATAATGCATACTATTGATTGATTAAAATGTATTTAATAGAGTTGCAGTCCTAATGTTATCCCGTCATTGTGGACCTCCAGACCTTCTTGGTGGTAACATATACTTAAAATACCTTGATCCCAAATATTCATTTAGCATTCAGAGCCTGCAGAGCATGCTCCATCCTCGGCTCCAAAGAACAGCATCCCTCAAAATATTTTCTTTTTGTGCTTCTGCAGTGTGGTTCTCTTAAGCCTGTTGTTAGCTCCTACTTGTGCATGGATGGCACTGGTGTGGCTACAGAAGGACCAGCACATTATGAACAGATCATTATTAGTACATACAGATGGTGCCTGCAACAAAGTGTTGCAGTTGTGAAGTGCTAGTGCTCATCATTCCAGCCATTTCCATATAAATCGGATCACTTTCCCAAGGCCACACCTTAAGCTTCATTGTGTTAGGCTACATTGTTCTTATGCAATTCATGCTTAAAATATGACTTGTAGCACCAAGAATGCATACTTTAAAATATATGTTGGTACACATGCATGCCATGGAGAACTTTTGCAGCTATCATGCAAATGGCTGCAGGATTGTACTGGATATAGCAAGGTCCATAAATTTAAAGTTGCTCAGAATACAGGGGGCACGTTATAAAATGAGACTTGTTAAATTTCTTAAAATATCTTGTTAAATATCTTCACCACTCGTGTTAAGTTTGGTAGTTTTAGATTCTGGACTTAATGTGGGCTATGTGTGTGGGCTGGTGGGGTGGGATTCCCATTTAGATGATGCAGTAAGTCAGCCCTGCTGTGTTTGGGGGTGGGGTGAGTAGTGCCCTGGACTTCTGTCCCCAACCAAGTTCTTCCCGGATCCTCAATTGCCCCCAGTTTGTTTGTTGGTTCCATTTAAATTGCTGGTGTTGATCTGTAAAGACCCACACAGCTGAGGACTGAGGTTGTTCTCCTGCATGAACCAGCCTGTTTGGTGTGTTCACTGTCTAAGACCCTGCTCTCTGCGTAGCCCTGCCTTGGGGAGTGAGGCAGGTAGTTACCAACTGCAGGATATTCCCTCTTGTGAAATGCCTTCCTTGGAGGTATTAGGCTGGTTGCTTACTCTTCTTTCTATTAGCATCAACTTAAAATATATTTTGATTGCATGAGTGTTTGGTGGGTGATCGCATAGAAATTATGTCCCTGCCCTATTATTTCTACCTGCTGCATAGTTCTACTCCCTATCTATCTATCTATCTATCTATCTCTCTAATCTATATATTTGTTATTTAAGGCCAGCCTTATGTGTATGTTTATAAAAATGTGTTATATTTTCCCCCAAATTGCATTTCTTAATTCTTATGTCAGCTGCCATGAAGATTGCTGTGTAGAAAAGGTGAGGGGTGAGAAGTGTTTGTTAATGAAATGAAATAAGTTAATAAGCAGGAATCTATGAACCACAGAACCACCAGTGTTCCTAAGATCTTACTTATAGATGGGCTGGAGGCAGAAGGCTTGCAAGGGAGACTGGATGGGGCTCCAGGGTGTGTGGGGCAAGCTGTGCAGTTTGCCTTTCTCACAGCCACCCATGAAGATGAATAACGCAGACAGGCACCCACAGCGAGGGGCTTAGATAAACACTGTGCAGCAAAGTACACACTCTTGTATCTACCCTGCGTAGAAGGCGACCCTCAGACACAAAGAGATGGGCAAATACAGATGGGAAATGGACACATTTGAATAATGTTCTCTCTGTATCTCTCTCACACACATGCACACACAAATATTCAAGTGTACATTTCTTGATATTTATTTACTTACTTATTTTCATTGCTTATTTAGAGCAACTACCTTTCTCCTTAAAACAACCCAGCCAAACCTCAGTGACAAGCAATGCTACGATCACATTGTTTTTGCACCAGTTTCTCCTAGAAAAGGAGTTTTATGGCATCTGCTTACCCCAGTGTAAGTAGCTATCTAAGGAGACCTACCTTACAAACTGTGCTTGTTAGTTTGTTTAGATCAGAGGTAGGGTACCTTGTTGGCCAGATCTTTATCTCCCCACCAGCTCCTGTGGGCCAACTCATCTGTCAAAGTTGACTTGTTCCCCACAGGGAACTCTCTGGCAAAGTGGCACCCAATAGGACTGAACCCTGCCCTTCACCCATCAGGTGATTGCACCCTGTGGTTTGGGAAAAATGGTCTTGTGGACCAACTTGGACCCTCTGGTGTCCCAAATTGCCCCATGGACTGGAGGTTCCCCGCCTCTTGTTTAAATTTATACTCTGCCCTTTAGATACACCATTGTGATTATGCCTTAAGTAACATAGCCACTCTATAATGACAGTATCCATATAAAGCAGATAAACAAAACTTTAAAAACCTGTTTGGGGTGAAGAATATTGTTCCCTGGCAGCCTTGCTGTGGAGAACATTCCAAAACTTGGAGGGGGGGAGGGTGTTGTCACCACTGAAAAGGCCCTTTTCCTGGTAGCCACCCACCACACCTCAGATAACATGGTAAGCCGGAAAAGGGCTTCTGAGTATGGACAGTTACAGATAGGTAGCCGTGTTGGTCTGCCATAGTCAAAACAAAAAAAATTTTTTTCTTTCCAGTAGCACCTTAAAGACCAAGAACTAACTTAGTTGGTCTTTAAGGTGCTACTGGAAAGAAATTTTTTTTTTTGTTTTGAGTATGGACAGGCACTGGTGGAGTCTGGCCACTTTCACATACTGTGACCCCTTAAAGAGCTTTGAAAGTTAGGAGCAGCCCTTGAAACTGGGCTCAGAAATGCAGGAGAAGCCAGTGCAGCTGAAAAAGCTCCGCCACAATGTGCTTGCCATGCCCCTTTCCCTGTAAGCAGTCTAGCATCTGTATTCTGAACTATTGTAATATTCATTCAGGTAGCAAATGTAAAACACTTTGAAAAGAGAGGCTTTGTGCAAATGCTAAGTGTTATTCCTGGCGTGAAACAAGTAGCAGCAGTACCGTCTAGAAAACAGGTTTGCCGCAACCTGTGCTGATTTTGCACAAGGCTTGATATGACACCTGCAGGGATCAGCATGGGGATCTATGCAATCTTGTAAATTGCAAGATACCTCCAGGTATACAAACACTAAGCAATGCAAAAGAAAAAAGAAGGAAATCTTGGGCAAGGCCAAGGGCAAGGTGATCATTTTTACATAACAGCCTTCTGTGACTAGAAGTGCATGCAAGCTTTTGAGCACGATCTTGAATGAGCAACGGTGGCTTGTGCAGCTCAGAAGCTTATTGTACCCTTGTGCCAAACTGCTGTGGCAAATACAAAAAAAAGTTCTTTTCACCCACACATGGATGCTGGAACATGTTTCAGGCTACTTTTGTGTGGCCTGTTCGGGAAGGGCTGGTGTGTTTCACCACGGGATGCCTGGTGCTGAGCGAGTCCCTGTTGGTTCAGATCAGGTCAGAAGAATCTTTAGTTGCATCAGCCACTAGCCATAGCAATAAAATACAATACAATGAACCGAAGTTATAGATAAAGGCTTAGCTATACAAAATACATTCTAGAGGTTTTCATCAATACCTGTAATCAAATAATATATCTTATTCTAATTGCCCCTGCTAAAATTTTTGCAGTTTTGCTGTCACTTGGTTATCTTGATCTGCCTGAAGAAAAGGCTCTGTTGGTTCTTGCACTTGCCTTCATTGATGGTGAGTGGTGAAGACAAAGCCTGTCTGGTGAGCGTAACTGAGCATGCTCAGAGAAGACAAAATGGTAGCGATCCACCAAATGATGATATTTTACTGCTTTTAGGATGGGGCTGGATTTTCACTGCATCAGCAGTAAAATTCTAAGCATAACGATCACTCCATGTTGGATGCAGCACATGGCACAAGTTTCTGCCCTGTCCATGCAAACTGCCAAGATAATAGCTTGTGGTGCCATAGAGAAATTGATGTTTACACAGAGGTGTAGAGTCCTTTGTGGCCTTGGCAAGGAGCTGTTTCAGTGCCCCCTCAAAAAAAATCACTTTACTGTGACCCAATAACTCTCTCTCTCTTCAACAAGTGAGTGCATATACAGATTTAAAAAGTACAGGTAAAGGACCCCTGGACGGTTAAGTCCAGTCAAAGGTGACTCTGGGGTTGCAGCGCTCATCTCGCTTTCAGGCTGAGGGAGCTGGCATTTGTCCACAGACAGTTTTCCGGGTCATGTGGCCATGCACACACTGACCTGCATCCCCCGCCACTCAGGCACTGATGTATGTGACATCGGATGTCTGTCTGTGCAGTGAGTATTAAATAGTCTCTCCTTCATGTCGCAGATGTCTGGAAATGCAGCAAAGAGCCGGCAAATGCGTTTGATCACCCTCATGGCCATTGTTGATGCTCGGTAGTGTTAACATCATCATGTCAAACATTTGCTAGGGGAATGCAAGATACTCCTGGCTCCTTGAGCAAGTTCTGACACGGGTCTAGGACAACTACAGAAGGGGAAGAGAAGACTGATAGTATGAGATCTTGATGCTTTATGATGGCTTGGCAGCTGGACCAGAGCTGGACAAAACAGCTCTGTTCTCTTTAACCAGAGGTGAATGAGGGCATCAAAAGCAGAAAGGCCCAAGACATTTGAGTCAAAGAAACATCTACTGCTTCATTCCAAGCTCATCAGAGACTTGTTTAGACATGATGGAGAAAAAATGAGAGGCCTTTCAGGCAGATGAGCTCAGCGTCTGCACCTGAAGTGCCACAGGGATTGAGGGACGGCTCTAGATGACAGTTGCCAGGAGATGGGCTTTGTCTGCATGCATGTAGCAACAAGCTTGCGGGCATCAAATAGTGGTCAAGAGCAGAGACAGATAGTCATAGGTGCTTGGTCTCTGTGCGATTCGGATGAATGTATCTCTTTTTGTCAATCACCATTTGATTTCCACCAAACATATAATCACTGAGGACTGATGCTGCTTATTCCACCTCCTAATTTCCACTGTCTCAAGCGCTATATATAGGAACATTTTGCAGAGCCCTGGCAGTGCTGCCAGGACTTTTAATCAAAGAATGATAGATCAGGAAGGGACCTTGAGATCATCTTGTTCAGGGCACACTGTGTGGTGCCCTCCAGATGTTGCTGGACTGCAACTCCCATCCACCCCAGCCTGCATGTCCAGTGGTCGGGGGGTGTCAGTTGTAGTCCATCAACATCTGGAAGGCCCACAGGCTCCCCTTCCCTGTCTTGTCTCACCCAACCTCTTGCTCATTGTGCATGTGTCTCTCACAAACCACATGTTCAGGCAGGGGAGTGGGGGGTTATCCTTGTTCTGTGGGCCAGCAGTGCAAGTATGTGAGGGTGGGAGAAAGGGAGGGCTATCACTATGCCTAAAAGTCTATCATAGTTCAAAATAGTAGCCCTAATAACAGGGAGCACTTCTACGGCAAGGCATTTTGTTTCCCATTATCATTGCTCCTATCACCAGCGGCTGGGAGCAGCTGAAACCCTTCAGTCCAGTTTTCCCTCCTTTTGTGTGTCTGTTGCTGCCCCCCTACAACAACTGGTGTCCCCCATGCACAGCCGTCCCTCGCTCCACACAGGTGACTTGCTCTCCAAATATAGTTCACCCCCCCACAACCTCGGTCACCACCCCAGTTGCTTTTGTGCAACAGCAAAATGCTGGACCCCCCCCCCCCACTGCCACGGTGTCCGTTTGATGGGGTAATATGTTGCAACATAGGGAAGTGATCAACTGGCCTTTCTGTTTTGTCTCAAAGGGTAGGAAGAGCAACATGTCCCCAGCCTAGGGTCTCCTTTTCCAGACTGTAACCTCTTAGCCTGTGCAAGTAGGTTATGTGCAGATTTCCTGAATGACTATTAGCTAAGATTTTGGGAGAATATGTTATTTTGAAGATGCATTTTGCTTCTGATTCTCCATAGTGGTAACTTCATGAGAATGATAAGGAAAGACTTGTTTGGTTCAATATCTTGCAGTTTGTGTGTTCACAACCAACTGAATCAGAGTATAGATCACCCACAAATCCTGCTAGTCCACATGGAGTAGCAGGATCGTGGGCAGGGGAGGGAGAGGAGGAAGCTATTTTTGCACCCTTTATTTATTTATTTGAAGATATTTATACCGGTTTCCATTATTGTTTCCAGAGAAGTTTCAACAACTAAAAACAATAAAATTAAAATACTATTTAAAATAAAACAGTAACTAAATTCATAAAAAATGTTTAAGTTGCTCAAAAGCCCAGGCAATGTGCGTATAGCCTATGCCTTAAAAGGAGTTGTTCAAGGTACCACTTTTTTTGAGGCACTGTTTTCTTTTCTGTTGTGACTAGTAGGAATGTCACATCTCTTGAGGGACAGAGAAACTTCAGTTTTTCTAGAACCTGCCCACTTTTATTTAAAAAGCAAGGGAAAAAATAATGATGGGCTGATGTTACTCAAACTCACTGATCTGCACACACAAATTGGCACTGGAAAAGCAATGTTTGTTTCACTTCAGCACTCATGCCATAGTGACTCATGGGAATAAATCATCTGGAAGCCCTCTTAATGATTATACATGGAGATAGATGCAGGATACAGCACCCTGAGAATGTTTGGTTTTGAGTTTTAAAAAGCATAAGTTTCTAGCTCTTGTGATTGCAGAGAAGAACATGAAAATAAATAGGCAGTCAAGAAGTGCAGGTGGAGGAAACCGGGAAGGGCTTTTAGTGAGAGAAAGTGGTGCATAATGGCTAAAAGACTGAGCTGTGAAACAGGAAGACCCACTTCATATTTTGCCTCTGCCATGGACTTGTTTGGTTTTAAAACATGGGAACAGTAATGCTGACCTACCTTTAAAAAATAAAATTATTTATACTTTTCAAATATATACATTTAACTGATTTTACAATCATTTTGACATTTTAAAAATTAACTTCCTTCCCCCTCTTTCTGCGGTTCCTTAAATTTATTTTTAATATCTTCTGCATATCCAAATTAACTTAACTTACTCATTTATTTATCTCATACACACACACACACACACTTATGTAGCTGCAGGTTATTACAATAATCCTGCCAGTGTTTATATCTGTTTACAATTGATCTGTAAATATTAAATAAACCATTTCCATTCTTTTATAAAAAGTTTCTTATCTTGATTTCTTATTCTTTCACCATTTCTGCATATTCCATAAGTTTTTGTATCCATTCTTCCTTTGCTGGGACCTCTTCTTTCCAGTTGTGGCCCAAAATGTCCAGTAACGCTGACCTACCTTAATGCTATGGCCTACCTTACAGGGTTGATGTAAAGACCACATTTTGTGATTGTGAGGAACACTCTGAAAATGGAATATTGCTGTTAATGTTGTTATTTCTACAGGGAAGGGGAGAGATTCTTTATTCAATTGTTCAACATGTATTTCACTTTTGCAAGATTGCCAGACCAGCAGAGTATCTGGCTTAGATTTTAGCATCCAGACAGGCTCAGCTTCTAGAAACATATGGGAGTTATTTCAGTTCTGGTGTTTGCTGATAACTTTTGTGAAATACCACAAGCTATATCTGAGCTGAGTGGGGTTTTTGGTGGTCCCAGGGTGGGACCTAAATTTGCTCAGCATCTCTTGGTTCTTCCTTGGTGATTACTGTTTTACTGGTCCTACAGTTCACCTCTCCCCATTTTTCATAACTCTCCACCCTACATTTGCCCCATTTCTTTCCACAAATTCTAGTTTTGAAATGCAGAGAAAGCCTAAATGATTTCTGTATTGCGATCCCAAAGCATATAACTCTCTTGCTCTCTCCCTCCTCCCCCCCCCCCCGTGTACACAGAGACACACACACATACATATACCTCTATAGGCTGTATCGAATGCTAAGCCTACTCAGAGTCCTCACTGAAATTAACGGGCCTAAATTAGTCATGTTAATTAATTTCAGTGAGTTTACTCTGAGTAGGATTAGTAATGGCTGCAATCTTATCTATCTATCTGGAAGCACACTGCATAATTTATTCCAAATCAACCAACATGGGTCTTCTTGTTGCAAAATTTCATTTTGTTTTTTATTTAAAAATCTTTGTTTGTTTTGATTCATTGTATACAAAGTTATGGTTGAGAACAAGGGCTGGGGCAAATACCTTGGAGTCAAGAATGTACACAGCTGCTTGCATTCTGTTCTTTGGCCTCATTCCTGGACAGCTAATACTCAGAAGCATGCAGTTTCAACCACAACTTTCTCTGAAAGGGGGTCAACAGGACATCAGGCCATATAATGTAGCCTGCACTTCCATGCCACACAGGATTGCAAGTACTGCTGCCTGCCAGATATGTCCCAGAATGGCAAGACTTAAGGTGACATTGGTGGCTGCAAATGCCAGTACTAAGGTCTGCCAAAACCAGGCCATCTCAGCTGAATGTAGGAAGCTACCTTCTACCTTAGTCAAACTGCCGGCCCATCTCATTCAAAATGGTCTAGACCATTAGTAGTGGCTCTCCTGAGTTTTCAGATGGGAGTCTTTCCCAGCCCCTTACCTGGTGATGTTTGAACCTGGGGCCTTCTGCATGCAAAGTAGGTGCTCCAGCCCCAGCCCCATAACTCTATGATTTCCTCACAATCATAACCATAGAACTAAGAGAATGACACGCAGCCTGGGCTTCCAATACTAAACTGAAACCAGCACTAAGCTGAATGTTAAGAACTAAGACAGCGGTCTTGCTCCGTACCCCAGTATCTCTATGTATTTCTGGCACTGGCAATTAGAAAGGCAACCAGGCGTGTCAAACACCAGATATATGTTAATTGTTGCTAGCCACTCTTGGCAGTGGGTTTCAGTTGTCATATAAATAAGTAGGACTGCATTAGGAGTAGCCTTCTTGGCAGTCACAGGGCCAAAGGATCACATAGATGGATGAAAGGATTGAAAATTATGTGCTGGCTGGCCACATAGGGCTCTTCTAACCTCTATTGTGTGGGGGAGAGAAAGGCATGGATAGACATGTGTTTATATGGAACAGTGCTTCTTAAACTGTCGTCCACTGCAATAAAATATTCGGCTTTTCTAGCACTGGGCAGAGTGTTGCATTCTCTAGCTATATAACAGACACATGGGGGTAATCTTGAGAGGCTTCCAAACAAAATCTTCACTGCTTCATTTGCCTTTTCTAAGTGTAACTCAGTGTATCAATATGCTCATGTGGCTGGGATGAAGTGTGCCTATAGCTTGTGAGTCCCTATAGCTTTCCACTGCAGTGCTATGACTGAAAACGCATGTTTCAAAAGGCAAGCTGTAAAATATCAAGAGGTATCGTATGTGCTTCCTTGTGGCTTTTGTCTCTTCTTCTCCCCTACTGATGCTTCCTCACTATTGAAACGTAGATTGTAAGCTCCTTGGGGATGGGGGCCTGTCTGTTTTAGCTTCTGAAACCCTCAGTTGTCATGTATATTGGAAGTTCATGATGGATATAATTTGCTGTTGCTGTTATTAACTATCATCACCACCATGCAGTTTCTTTATTTTGAAAATGTCTGTGCTGCCCTTCAGTAAAAACCCTCAGGGCAACATATAATGAAAACCAGTAGAAATACAGAGCATAACAGAAATGAAATAGCAGAAGCAGCAAGAGAAACAAAATAAAATTTAGCAGAATGGACAAAATCATAACCAAGACTAGCTTATACTACTTGCTGAAATGCATGTGATTCTGGGAAATGTTCAGTGTTGTGGTATATGAAACATTCTGTTAGTGCAAGCATTTCTGCTTGTCAGATAAAATGACCCCCCCTGCTCTGGGGGTTCTTCTGTGCCCCACTGAGCCAATTTCATGGGGCATTGGGGCTCATGGGGGAAGGAGAGTGGGGAAAGCCCCTTTGCATAAGCAGAAGTCCTTGCACATGGCTTCCTGCCCATTCCATTCCATTTTTATTAATAACATGGTGGGAAAATACCTGTTCAGGTTCCTGATAATGGAACTTGCTGCTCCTTAGAACAGATGACAAGATGGACCTCCTACTGCTGACTTGGACCTTGACTTTCCACTCATACATTTGTACTCACCAGGACAACGTTCATTTTCTCTGCAGTGGTGGTTGATTCTCTAATCTAAATGTCATCAGCTTTCCCCTTCATATTCTCCCAGAACAGTTTGTTATCATTGCTTTATACTGGAGGGTTTTATCTGTTTAGACAGTAAGGATAAGTTAACGTTTTTTGTATTTGGCTTCTGAGGAAACTGGAATATTTTCTAGCTCTGGAATGAGGTGAATGATTCTGTGTTTGGTGAGACTCTGTGTTGTGTTTTGCACATCTCTCTGCATTGGGGTGCCTGTTTGTGCAGTTGTTCCAGGCAGCCACTGCAGACAAATTGGCTTCTTGCTGGTTTTGAGTCAGCTTTCCACCTACTTCTAATATTAGGATGGTTCCCATGGGCTGCACCACTTATTGTTCAGCACCATGGACAGGTCACCAGGGAGGTCACCTGTGCTCAGGGAAGGAGATTCAATAACATGCAGCAGCAGTAGGTGGTGCTTACAGGTTTGACATCATTGGCTCGGGGTTGCCCTGGAATTTATCTTCTTTTACTGCTGGGAATGGAAAATCCAGATTTTGGCAGGTCGTGTAGATGAGCCAATGGGGACATACGCCCAGCTGTGAACATCTGGCAGGCAAGGGCTCTGGCTGGAGCTCCATGGCCCATGTATCCGGTGGAGGAAGATTTGGCTGGCCTGTTTCCTTTTCCATATTTTTTCCTCCAGTGGAGCTGTTGCTGCCTGAGCTGGTAACTTGTCAGTGTATCTAGCAGCCCCCGAAGCTGAGCCAGGGACACTCATTATCTGGGGCCAGGGATGGTCCCTAGGCCTTTTTCATTTAATCAGTGCTGAAAAGCTTCTGTGTGCTGAAAATTAGCACCATTTTATGTCTGTTGCATGCCCCCCCCCCAATGTATATGTATTTGCTCCTTTCCTGTTGCTGGATCCTTCATCATACTAGGAATGCTTGGATAACAGAATCATCCTCATTGGCACTCCTTTACCCTAGGGGTCTGAAGTAGCACAATTTCTGTGGTCACAGGAATCTATAGCTCCTGACTTCTACAGGGACCATCACCAGGCAATCCTGCTACTTTGCTAAGTAATGGAAGTAGCCAGACACACAGGGGAGCTTTCCCCTCTCTCCTTTCCTGTGGCTCCCTTTGAGGCTTATAAGCCACCAGGAGGGTCTGGAACCTTGTAGCATCTCTCCAGCCCTGCCCTTCCTTACCTGACTGAACAGCTTTCTTGTGAGCAAACAGCTGATCTATCAGCTTCCTCCTCTTATTCTTTACACCTATATCCCAAGTGATTCTATCATCAGCACATTATAGGATCTAGCTATAAAGGTAAAGGGACCCCTGACCATTAGGTCCAGTCATGACTGACTCTGGGGTTGCGGCGCTCATCTCACCTTATTGGCTGAGGGAGCCGGCGTACAGCTTCCGGGTCATGTGGCTAGCATGATGAAACCGCTTCTGGCGAACCAGAGCAGCGCACGGAAACACCGTTTACCTTCCCGCCGGAGCGGTACCTATTTATCTACTTGCACTTTGACGTGCTTTCGAACTGCTAGGTTGGCAGGAGCAGGGACCGAGCAATGGGAGTTCACCCCATCGCGGGGATTCGAACCACCGACCTTTTGATCGGCAAGTCCTAGGCTCTGTGGTTTAACCCACAGCGCCACCCTAACTACTAGTGATACCTGAATTGGACTCACATCTCTGTATACTCCACTCTGTAGCTTCAATTGGATCTTGGGTACAAGAGGTGATGGGGGTGGAAATAGTGGTGCTGAAATTCCTAGGATAATGAGGAGAAGAGAGTTAGGGCTACATGCAGCTTAGCAGAGGAAAACCCATTTCCACTGGTCAGCCAGCCATTTTGTATTGTCCATGCAGAAGCCAGCTACTCTGAATGGGAGAAAGTTTAGAAGATACTGTTCCACTGGCCTGCTGGCCTATTGCATTGCATGCATATTTATTTTATTAGCCACCTTAAGATCTTCTGTTGGAAAAAAGAGATAGGAGTTAATGAATAAATGAAGTGTGATGGTTGTTCAAAGAGCCGACCTAAGAGACAAACAAGGTGTTATAGCTATCTTGTTCAGGCAGAGTTGTGGGGAGGGGTGGCTTTCCCCCACCTAAAACTGATCTTTCTTCAGCATAGTGATGGTATTTTCTCCTGTGGTCAGTACTGACTTATGTGCCTGCTTAGCACACACCCCTTCTTCACGCTTAGTCTATTGGGAATCTAAATTTATCATCCGTCACTTCCATTCAAGCCTAGTTTGGGCTGAGCCACTTCAACCTGCAGGTGAGGGAGGAATCTTATTGATTATCTGACCTTCCATACTAGCAAAAATTCCTTGCAGAAGAGCAGGAACCCCAAACCATTGGTGAGAAGAGTAAGCAATAACTTTACTCTCCCTTGTTCCCTGCTTCTGTACGGAGGAGAAATATATGTCTCTTCCCGTATCTCCACTGTGAAGCAGCCCAGCCTAGATGACACAGGTTTATTATTTCCCTGAGAGCTAGGCCTCAGACTTGAAGCCTGGTGGGGTTTTCTGCCTGCATTCCTCTCTTTGGTACCAGCACATTATGTTCCTTGGGATCAGATCCTGACTACATGAGGCGGGGCCTGGGATCATCTCAGTTTGGGGCAGAGCAGGTCAGGGCCGGAGCCTACAAGCAGCCAGAGACCACCCACAGTGCATTTTTTCCAAGCCACTTGCGGTTCATCGTTTCCTCCTCAGCTCCCAGGCTGCAACTTTGTGAATAAACCTCCTCCTTCCCACCCAAGCTTTCCTAGTATCCTTCATTCCATCCTGACCCTAGCCCTGTCCCTTCTCCACATTTTTGATGCACACCAGGGCAAATTGCAGATGAAGAGGGAGATCCCTTATTTAGCCTTCCAACATCTTTCTTAAAAGGTAAAAACACAGCCATGAGGAGAGGGAATTTAATCCTGCCCCCTTGCCATTTTCCTGATTGAAATTCACCTTCCTGAACTGCTGTTAGCCCCAGGAGGGGAAGGCAATGGGCACAGTATAGGTACTTGTGTTCCTGCTGGGCCTAGAAGTGAGCTTGGGGGACAATTTTGATCAGGGAAATGGCACTGGAGGAAGGGTTAAGCCACCTTTCCTCAGTGCGATGGCCCAGATCCGGTTTTTGCATTCTCCTATGCCTTCTTTTTAGCTTAAAAAGATGTCTGGAGATCCAGTCATGGACCTCCCATGTCACATGTACTTTTGCATTCAAATCCAATTCAGAGCTTTTTGCTGCCTGATGTTATCCAAAAACATTGTGGGGGAATGATAAAGACATAGAATAAGCGATGCTGGGTCCACTTAGCCCTATGGTTTTCAAACTCCCTACCCACTGGGAAACGTTTCCTCGATTTGCCAGCCAAGGACTCTTTGCACATGTCATTGCAGGAGATTTGGTTGGAGGCAGCTGAAGACTAAGTGGCCAGTGGCTCCATGCAGGCATACTCTGTGCTTCCCTGTGACTGAATTTCAGGAGAAGGTTGGACCTCTTTTAAAGATCATCTTGCCATGGGACCCTGATAAGCTTCCCTGGAACTCCATTTGGAAAGTGCAGATGCCATTCAAAGTTATGCTACCCGTAAGCAACAGCGACATCTGTTAGCTAGAAGCTAATAGCATGAAACTCAGCTTCTGGTAGTCAGAGGAGTAGCATAGACATGGAGGCTTAGGTTTGGGCTATAGCAGTGAGATCTGCAACAAAATGTTTTATTGAACTTATTTCAGATTTTAAAAATATATTTTATTACAGGTTTTGTTTATTTAAAAATTGGAGCCTTTTTTAGATCAATATTTCAGATGCTCTCAGCAGAGACAGTCAATGACATTTGCAGCCAACTCAGAATAGAGCCTGGCTGGTATCTGTGGTTTTGATTTCCCACCAATCATCCTAGAATATTCCTGATCTAAGTGGCAGGTTGCTCTGAACCACAATGTCATTTCTCTTGTGGCCTCAGACACATAGTCGGGTTGGGTGATATTTGTCTCGCACGCTTGTGTGAGCCCTTCTCACCGTCTCTGGGTGTGTACTTGCATGAGAAACTGTGTCATGTGAGTCAGGAGCTCATAGATCTTAACCATGGCAACTTCTTCAATCTGAGAACTTTGGAAAAATGTGCTTTCCAGATTGCAGATGTTATTGCAGCCAAGATCCATGAACTCTTGGCTTATATTGCATGCTTGCTCACATGAGCACGCACTCCTGAGCTGCTGAACTAGCCCTCAGTTTTTTCTCCCCTTTGGCTTCTGATGTGAGATTTTGTACAACTCTTGTTTATTAGATGGAAACAAAAAATCTTGTTCACATCTCTTTGTGTTTGGAACACTGGCACAAAGAATGTATCCATCTCAGCTTACATGAACAAAGGCAAACCGCATTAGGGATTAATTCAGAAGGCATGTGTGAAACTTTATGGGCAGAATTCCATTTTCAATCCCCCTTTGCTGGCTCTAAGAAACGGATTTCCGTGGGAAATCTATCTGCCTGCTCAAATTTTAGTTAGCCGTGTAAGCACACTGTCATTCTTTCAATAATGTCAATTGCTTGTTTCTGTTGAACCACCCTCATTGTTTTTGTGCACGTGTGCATCACACACAGTTGCACTGGATCATGGGTTTTGTAGTCTCAAGGCTGGGGTGGGGCAGCCTCTCATTAATGGGCAGTTCCTATATCTGCCATTGTATGTGATGAGGCTGCAGCCAGAACACTTTCTGCTCCAGGAGTGGAAAATATGGGTGGGATTCAACTCACAAGCTCTGCCAGCAGAAGCCTATGCAAAGACTTCTCTTAGTGCACCAAGACTTCTTCCTCTCCTTGCCCTGCACTCTCCCAAATTGGCTCTGTAGAAGTTCAGGGTAACCCCTGGAATAGCACACAGGGGAGAACAGGCAGATTGTTCCATCAGGCAAGCAGAAATTCTTGCACTGATGGAGCAATAGGTTTAGCGTGATGAATTCCTCTCTGAGACCCCCAAATAAAAATTGCTAGGTAGGCTGTTCCCCCTCTTTAAAATAAGCAGGTAGGCTGGGCCTGCCTCGAATTCCATCCCTGTTTTGCCCCTGTTCCTCTGCTGGCTTACCTTCCCCCACTGCCAACTGTGGGACAAACTTAAAAGTCCTGCTGGTCACAAGAGATGGGGGAAAGAAGGAGCTTCATTCATGGAAGGAGTCAGGAGATGTAACAGCTGCAGCTGCCGGTTAATGCATGGTGTTTGTTAAAGGATGGAGGAGAAGAGCAGCAAATCAATTATTCTGGAGTAGATGCCTGTACAAAGTTATTGGTTTTGTGCAGAAATCCATTCCCTACTTTTTTCCACCTCGAAGGAGACTGTGGGAGGGCACTGCAGAGTTCTTTCTTGTTCTGCAGGCTAGCTGTGAAGCTGTTCCTTCTATTGTAGGCAGCAGATCCCTAGGAAAGGAGTGTGTTTGCAGGAGCAGGGAAAGGTCTTCATCTTCCCCCAGTTCTCCCCTTGTCCTCCTCCCAGCATAACTACAGAACTACAGATGCATTAAGCTGCTGTTGAAGTACTTGTGCTGGCTGGATGTGGTCTTAGTTCCCCTATGGCCAAATCAGTTCCCACTGGGCTCAGGCTAAGCCTGCATTCAAAACAGGCAGTAGCCTGTGTTGTGTAATGGGCTCAGTTGTACAACTTCAGACTGGTGGTGAGGAAATCACATTTTTGAATGTTTCCTATGTCTTGTGTTTTGTGTGGCTTTAAAAAAAGAACATCCCTGCAAGTAGAAAATTTGTTCAGCAGCAGTCTAGCCTACCTTTCTCTGTGTAAGGAGTTTAAAAAGAAACAGGGAAGGGCACTGAAATAGTAGATGACCCCCGGGGTCCCTTCCAACTCTACAATTCTAACTCATGTGAAATTTGTTTCAAATAAAACAGAACTGTACATCCAGGCCACATTCTGTTGCGTGTGTCAGTTTGTTTTATAGAATTTCACTCTATAGGTGGGATTCTATTTTGATTTTGCACATCTAACTGCAACGAAGGCATGCTGTGTGATTCCCAAACTCCTACATTCTCCTGTCTTGGGGCTCCCTGAAACCAGCCTTTGTTGGCAGTGGGTTGCTGGTGACATTTAGAGAGGGACAAGAGATTGTTTGCAGATGCTCAGCTCCCAAGGTCACATTTTCCACCACTGAATTTCTGTGTGCAAATGGGATGGCAGGAAAACAAGCCTCCCCCGCACGTCCCCATCATGCCCAGTTGCCATCCCAGCATGTGGCTGCTAATGTGGGAAGGTAACGTGGAAATCCTATTGAATGCTTTGCTTGGACAGGGAATGGTGCCGGGGGTGGGCAGAGAGCAGCAGAGCGGAGACAGTAAGTCCATTGGGAGCATTGTCAGCTGGAAGCAGGATCTTAGAACTAGGTCAAAGGAGCATGGGAGATGGGACAGAGTTGTGGCTTCTCTAGGGTCAGAGGTTCCATGTTCCCATCCCACTGCAGGAGGCAAAAAGAATTTGGTGGAAAAGGACTGAATGGACAGACTATGGTGTACTAGAACTCCCCACACAATTCCCAGCAAAGGTTAGAAAATTTGTTCAGGGAGAGAAGGAGATAAACCATTTTTTAACCTCCAAGGAAATCTTTCTGCAGCCTCCTCACCCATCCCAACCATTGTGGAAGGTATTCTCAGAAGTGGGGGTGGTGCATGCGAAACCTCCAGTTCTCTTGCTACAAGGACCCTTAAAAAAGACAAACATTAAAAATGCTTAAATCAAGTGAAACAGACCTTCTTGTCAGTATGCAAAGCACACAATAGCCCCAGACTTAATTCTGAAGGGAGGGGGAGAAATGGTAGGACCTTCCCCCCTTGAGAAACTGCCACAGACAGCTTTTTATAACCACAGTGAGAGATTGAGGGGAGGTGTTTAATTTCCATAACCAATTTATTAGCTTTTAAGGAGCCACAAGGCTCTTTGTGGTGTTCAGTTCCAGAGCCATGGGAGGTGCCCAAGCTCAAGTCTGCCAGCTAGGATATGGTTCTCTGCCAGACCAGACCTTATGCCCTTTCCTGATGGATGGAGGCTGTGCATAGATTGTCAGTGCACTCCGCATATGTGCAAATGCATTCCTTCCTTTAATGTAGCTTGGCTTTTTCCTGGCTGAGCCCTGGGTTCTTTGCATAGGAGGGGAAGAGAATGGACACGACTCCTCCTTTGCCTCCCCCTCTTAGTCTTTTAAAAATGGCTCTGTAACTCTGGTAGAGAGCCTTGCTCTCTCTCGCCCCTGGACACACATAGGCTAGCCTAGGAGTATGCATGTGTGAAACACAGGCAGAATTTGCTTCTGTAATAAATGCCCAGGCCTCCTCAACTTCCTGCTTTCGAAGACTTAGACCGACCTGATGCACTTGTGCTCTGCTTTCCTTTGGTTATGTGGGCAATTTAACACTCATCCTTCTCTATACAGGCCCCCAGAGGAAGGAGGGTAGTGGTTAAGAGCATGAACTATGAGCTCTCAAATCCTTCACTTCCATATCCTCCAGCATTTCTCTGATGAAAATAGGGACGTCCCATTCCATGATTATAATTTTACTATTTATACCCCACACATCTTACTGGGTTGCCCCAGGTGCTCTGGGTGGCTTCCAACACATATAAAAACATACTAAAACATCATTAAAAACCTTCCCTATACAGGGCTGCCTTCAGACGGCTAGGGGGTTGGGTAACTCCATACCCTCCAACATTTCTCCAAGGAAAATAGGGACATCCTAAAGAAAAGCAGGACATTCTGGGATCAAATCAGAAACTGGGATGGCTTCTCTAAATTAGGAGAAATAGGGAAATAGGGACACTTGGAGGGTCTGCCTTCAATCTAACACAGGTCAAAAGATTAAATACTGTGATAGCAATAACTCGGTGGGGTTGATGTTAAAGCCTGGTGCCTTAATTAACTTAACATACTTATTGGTACATGATTTGTTAGTTCCTTAACTCTTTGCTTAAACCACAGGTAGGCTTCTTTTTAAAAGCTAAAAAACTCAAAATAAAATAAAAACCTTGTATGAGCAGCCCACTTATAACTGAGGAAATAACCTTATGAAGAACTTTGTCAGAATGAGGGAGGTTGACTACTCAACGGCGGGAGTTTGCTGGAACCCCTTTGTGTGGAAGAAACTGCCATTATTTTTTGCTTCTCAGTACATTGAAAAAATATATACAAAGGTTGAAAGGCAGGAAGCATGCCCACCTGTTGGAAGAGAGGCCATCCGAATAGTGGCTCTGGTTGCTCTAGGAACCAGAGAACACCAAGGAAGAGGTCGCCTAATACAGAATAAAGGGAGAAGGTTAGTTGGAAATGATGGGGATTCCATTAATGCCTTTGGGTGCTTCCAGATGACTTATCTATAGAGCATTCATCCTTTTTTGTTTGCAGGGAGGCTAGGTGACGTTACATCAAAACAAGCATTATGCCATGCTTTCCAGTGCAATTTCCCATCACTTTTCTCATCACAGAAGTCCCATCTTTTCAGGAAATGGGTTTGTTGAGCAAGAGCTCAGTATCAACCTGAATTGTACAATCTAAATTTGCCAGTATGCAACTGAATCCCAGCCAAAACCATCAAAGGTTTGGATGCACCATCTCTCTCTCTATCTCTCTGAGCATCTAGAGTTCTTGGTCTTCAGCAAGCCTATATTGCTTTAAAATACCTGCAACTGATACACTTTTAATAATAATGAAAACTGGGTTTCTGGGATTCTTCCAGTTTAGGAAAGATGCAGAATGTCTCTTGCACTGTCACAGTCAGTGGTTTGCCAGTTCCGGTGGGTTATATCTGGAAGTGAGCCAAAATTTCCAAGAAGACAAGTTTCTGAGAACTTTTGTGAGATCTTTCTTTTATTAGGCCCATCCCGTCCCTGGAAAAAGAGGACCACTTTGTAGAATTTTATCCAAATACTGTATTTTCCATGTATAAGAGAATCTTTCCCCCAATTTTTTTTAAGTTTGAAATTGGGGGTTGTCTTATACAAATACATAAATAAATAAATACATGCCACCATCCATATATCCATAAGCACCATCCATATCCCCTCACTATTGGCCTCACGACAAACCCTGCAGCCCCCACTCCAGACATTGCTCCTTCCACCCGGTTCCCTCAGCCGCCCCCTGGCTACCCAGACCCCCCATTCCCCAAGCGCACTCACTCAGGCAGCTCTGGCAGTCGCAGCTCCTCGACCAGCGTCTGCATCTGCTGGCGCTCATGGAGTAAATATGGCACATACCGTAAATACTGAGTCAAAAGTGCAACACACAGGTGGGAGAGCTGGAGCTGCAGCAACAGTGAAGTTGCACTGAGCTGACAGGAGCAGCCGCCATTACACAGCTTGCCTCACTGTTTGATGTTTAAATATACTGTACTAAATATACCAGTGTTTTGAATATTTAATAAAATATAAAAGTTGTTCTGTTTGGTGTTTAAAATATTTATGTCTTAATTTTGGGCTCAAATAATAGGGGTCATCTTATACATGGGGGTGTCTTCAACAGGGAAAAATATACTGGCTGCCAGCCTCCAAGCAATGCTCCAGAGTGATACTAGGTCTGGGACATTGTGGTAAATGCAAAATGCTGCCCACACCGTCGATGTTGCCATTTGCAGAAGCTCTGCTATTGCCGCTGCTGTTGAGTATAACAGATAATGGACATGCAAGTCTTAGATGTGCCAGCTAATAGGCCACCAACACTACCGTTGCTGGGCTGACATGGTCTGCCATATACAAATTTTCTAAGGCTTGGGTCTACATTTCTTCGTTTCCTTTCATCCCACACCCACAGTGGGGCAAGCCTATGGATCAGGCTGGTTTTTATTGGCCAGGAGGGCACTCTGGTCAACAGGATGTCAACCGCTGCCAATGCTGAGGATGCCTGCATGTTGGGAAGGTAGCCAGGGATGGCAAGAATGGCTTGACAGAACCTGTATCCTAAGGCCATGGTGAGATTGGCTTCCACAGGCATTCACTGGATCAGGCCAGAGCCCAGGCTGCCATGAGTCATCCATATGCTGTCACTGGTCTGGAAAGCTCCAGGGGAAAAGTTATATGGTCTGTTTGACTGATGAATTCCAACTTCTACTAGTTTGTGATGAAGCAGAAGGCACAGGAATAAATGTAAATGTGCTGCTTAAGTTTCAACCCAGGCCAGTCCTGTTTTCTTTCTGGATTTTCAAACATCTTCCAGCCTCACTATGGAATCCATTCTCAAGAATGGTGGTTGTGAAGTAGTTTCCCTTGCCTTTTTCATTTTGTAGATGCAGAATGACAAAAAGGTGCAGAATTCCCCCCACTTCCCTTCCCGTTCAGTGTGTATTAACGTGCACAGTGGGGTTTCTATCATGATTATTGATGGTGAGCATAGAACAGAAGTGGTAATGATTGTTCCAGATTAAGTTATCCATATTAAAAGTATGACATTCTGTTTAGACTCCTCAGTTTATTGGAATTTGAAGGCATGTTGCCACATGGCATATTTTAGGAATAAGATGCATTTCCCCCCCGTTCATCCAGCCCCCGCAAGTCACATGTGCCATGAGCTGAGTGCATGCAAGCCATCAGCCCATCTGCACAGCAGACGGAGATGATGGAAGAGCTGGCATGGCAATGTGATGGTGCTCTGAGCCATGCCGTTCTGCTAGACTTGGCATGGCTTTGTTGTTGTTGGGGAATGATGATCTCTAATGTGTAATATGGCCGTTATTGAATAAGGCCATCTTAAAAACATAAGAAGAGCCCTCCTGGATCAGGCCAAAGGCCAATCTAGTTCACCATCCATTTCTTCTCAATGACCCACCAGATGTTTATGCGAAGCTGAGATGTAGGACCTCTGTGCAACAGCACTCTCCTTGTTCGTGATTCACAGTTTCTTCAGAGGCATACTGCCTTTGACAGTGGAGGTAGATGATGATGATGATATTAATTTATATCCCGCCTCTTCCCCAGTCTGAAACTTAAGGAAGCTTACACAGATAAAATAGAACAAGCTAAGAAGACAGAAAAGACCATCATAAAAATGTAATTAAACACTAATAGAATTAAAATACTATAAAAAGAGCCATTAAAATCACAGACAATAACAATAATAAAAAACACACATCACAGCACCAGCCCTTTCAGTTCCCAAAGGCCTGTTGGCATAGAAAGCAGTGGCGTAGCGTGGGTTGTCAGCACCCGGGGCAAGGCAAGTAATTTGCGCCCCCTAACCCGTGGATTTGTGCCCCCTAACCCATGGATTTGCACCCCCTAACCCATGGATTTGCCCTAACCCCAGATGTTGCGCCCGGTGCGGCCGGCCCCCCCTGCACCCCCCACGCTACGCCACTGATAGAAAGGTCTTTACCCACTGGCGGAAGGACAGCCAAGAGGGAACCAGCGTAATTTCTCTAGTAGTGAAGTTACAAAATCGAGAAGATCCTCTCCTGCCACTGATCTTCCATGATTTTGTCTAATTCTTTTTTAAAGCCATTCACCTTGGTGGCCATTATGACTTTGGATGGAACGTCAAGAGATACCTAAGATGCTGGTGCTGCTTTGGGACAAATACTGTCTGCCTGTGTGTTTGCTTCTGTATCTCTAAATGCCTATGTGTAATAGTAAATAAATGCAAATTATTAGGAAGACAAGATGTGTTTTTATAAAGTTAAGGTGGAGGGGAGGAATCTCCTGTTTTTCCATCACCAAATCAAAAGCCCAAAATGTTTCAGGTGAACCCAGAAGTTTTTGGAGTTTAGCTCCCTTTAGCCCCAGACAGCATGGCCAGTGGTCAAGGATGATGGGAGAAGTATGAAATGTAAGAGAGGCATGGGAAGGGTTTCAGTTCCCATGGTGTCCAAACACTTCCCTTTTGATCCCACATCTACCTCTAGCTAAGCAGGTGCTATTGTTTTCAACAAACACATCAGCTTTATGGTGTGTGGCAAGGCTTTCTCGTCTAATAGAAGAAAAGTGACCTGTCGGGGCACAGAAGTGGGGACTGCCCTTACTCCCCCCCAGATATGACTTTGTATTGTGGGCAAGGGGTAACTATGTCCTGTTCTTCCCTTCCAGATGGCCTTGTGGATGTGCTCCAGGCGTTTGGTGTGCGAGAGGGCAAAAATGGGGTCTCGATCGCTGCTGGTATCTGCACCCAGAGAAATGGCTCTGATGAAAGTGATCTTGCCTTCCGCCTAGAGAACCAGACATATTTCAGCGCCCCAACCAAGCAGCTCTTTCCTGGTAAGGGTGGAGCATGAAAACTCATTGGATTGTGTATTGCATCAAAGCTGATGGGCAGACTCTGAGCCTTTTTTGTAATATTTTTTATTTAAATTTTCAAAAGTTTAACATATATTTCAGTACATGAAATATATTTTGTATTTTTCCAACTTCCCATCCTATTTTCTCCCTATCTGCTGCACAATACTTTCTATTTCTTATACCATCACCTCAGTACTGTTTTCTCTAATTCCTTCTCAGTTCTCACTGTCATGATGTGTTGCCTTCCTCCCTTGCAGATGGCTCCTTCCCAGTGGACTTCTCAATACTGGCTACTCTGCGAGCTGTCAAAGGAAGCCAGTCATTCTTGCTCTCTGTATATGATGAGCGGGGAGTACAGCAACTTGGTGTAGAGATCGGACGGTCTCCGGTCTTCCTCTATGAAGACCAGCTTGGCCACCCAGTGCCTGAGGACTATCCTCACTTTCGCCGAGTCAACTTGGCTGATGGCAAGTGAGTTGGGATCGGTGGGGTGGGAAGAAGCCTCTGAAAGTTGTTATCTGATTTGGGCACACAACTGAAAGACCAGTTTAGGTCTACAGTGTCTTTCAAAGAGCTGGTGGTTGTACAATGAAAGTCTCATGGGGAAGGGCCACAGCTCAGTGGGTAGAGCATCTGCCTTGCACAAAGAAAGCTCTTGGTTCAACCCCCAGCATCCCCAGGGTGAGGAGCATCCCCTGTTTGAAACATGGAGAGCCACTGCCAGTCCGTGCAGACAATACTGAGCTAGATGGACCAGTGGTCTGACTCAGTAAAGACAGCTTCTGTATGCTTCTATCATATTCCCTTGTGCACACATTCCCATCGGCCTCTCCGGTCAAATAGGTTTTGCCAATTATCAAACCCTTTTTAAAATCCTTGAACAGAGATAAGAAGAAGGAGTGGACACTCTCCACCTCTGTGGTCACACCCCAGGCACACACACACACAGATTTTTCCTAAGTTGGTATCCCAGCCCTAATATTCCACTTTCTAATGATAGGGAACCTGTGGTCCTCTAGCTGTTGCTGGTCTTCAGCTTCCATCAGCTGGAGTCAGTATGGTTGATGGTCACGGCTGATGAGAATTGTCATCCAGCAATGTCTGGAGGGTCAAATGTTCCCCATGTCCGCTTTAACTCTTTGCTTTGATAATTCCTTGTTAAATGCCATTGAATTGTGGTGAGACATTTCTGCTCATCTCCATCCCGTGATTCTCGTATCCCATATCTGTTCCTGTGGTCTTCTCCAATTACAGCACTCCTTTTGGTATGTGTGAAGTAGTGAATAAAGTATTGGGTTTGATCATGCCAGACATTTGTTCACATTATTCCAGGGCCATTAATTTTACTGGATGGTCTTAGCGAGTTCTTTATCACATACTCTGTCAACCCAGCCTACCTCTTGGGGATGTTGTGAGGATAAATGAGATGTGAACTTTTAAATGATATGGAAGCGATTATCAGTGGAGATCTTCAGTCCAAGATTTAGCTGAGTAGTTCAAATCCATATATCAAAGGGTTGGTGTATTGGATAGATTTTGGACTGTGAAGAGCTGGGTTCAAATCCCCACTTGTACATTTTCAAAAAACTCGCTGTGTGGTCTTGGGCAAGTCACTATCTCTCATCCTAGTCTACCTTATAGGATAAAACAGATAACCTCACATGTGCTTTCCTGAGTTCCTTGGGAACAGGGTGGGATAAATAAAGTGAATTTTAAGATGTGGGAAACAATCATTATTAATGTGAAAATTCAGTGTTGCCTCTTTTCTCCTCCTGGATCATAATACCACAGCTTCTTTTATGCCAACAGCAAATAGCACTGTTTCCAGTCTCATTCTCTTGGCCTCTCTGGGTCTGTTTCACACCCCCTGTTTCACTATACATGGTGAAAGTCAGTCCACTCCACTGTCAGATGAGAGTATGATCTAGTTCCCCAGTGCCGTTTCCAGGCACCTTATTTATCCCACTTAATACCCACCTTTCTGACCTGTACCATCCCTTGGCAGGTGGCATCGCATTGCTCTGAGTGTGGAAGGTGGGAATGTATCTTTGAGTATTGACTGTGAAGACCCTGCAATACTTCCCCTAAAGCGAGGCATGCAGCCAGTTGTCAGTGTTGATGGTGCCACCTTGCTTGCAGCTCGCCGGCCGGATGAAGATGTTTTTGAGGTAGGAAAGATCGTTCAGAAGTCTCAAATGCTTTCTTTGATCATTTCATGAACCTCTAACTGCCGCCAAAGAGTGTACCAGTCAGTTAAATAGTCTATATTTGCCTACAGATGTCTTCACAAACAAAACTCTAGTTGGGATGCATGACCCACCAAACATCTGGCCTTACCTATGTGCCAGCTTTGTTTCTTATGGGAGTTACTAAATCCAGAACTTGCTGCCTGTATGGTTGAGGGAGTTCAGCAGAGCCTGCCTTTGTATGCCTGTACTGGCTGCCGGATTTATGTTAGGATCTTTCTTATGGAGCTTCACTTAATTTCAGGCAGGGACTGCAGACACAGAACTGAGTGGGCTGTCCTTTTATGGCCTTGGAGTCACAATGAGAAAGTTAGATCACCATACCATGGTCCTATTGTGACTGTGACAGTGAAACTTCTGGTATGGGTTGCCTGAGCTCATGAGATGACACAGAATATTGTCTGCAAACATTTCAGCTACTCAGGAATGTTTGCTGTCAGGATCAAATGAAGAAAGGGGACAGTTGTCAGTTTGGCTGGGATTAAAACCTCACATAGGCCTTATGACTGGAAAGAGGTCCAAAGAGGTAGAGAAGCTAAAGGACAGGGAGCCCAGAGATAATGTAAGTGATGGAAGGGTGCACAATAGGCAGCAAAAATGGCTTGTCTGGTAGGGCAGAGCTACAGCAAAAGCCTCCGGGCAGTAGTGTCATGGCTGCTTACGGGGAGGAGGAGTAAGGCAGCAACAAGATCAGGGCTGTGTGGGCAAACAGGTGGGAGCACTGGGTTGACTCTAGTGATGTGACTGCATATTCCCAATCTGGCTGTTGCTTCGCTTGTCCTCCTCCCAGTAAATGGCAGCAACACTTCTGCTGTGAGGCCATTTAGGTGCCTCCATCCCACGAAGTGAGCCACTGTGGAGAGGCAGAAACAGGAACCTAAAAGGGGTAGGGGAAGAAGGCATGAGGAGAAGGCAGAGAAGAGGAAGCCGTATCTGTCTGCAGTGAGGAGATTCTGCACTTTTGTGGAAGGAGTGCCCATATATTTTACCTTTTCCAAACAGAAGTGGAAATAAAGTTTTAAAAGGAAAACCAAGAAGGCAGAGGGCCTTCTTGTTAGTGACGTCCTCCCTGTGGAACGCCCTCCTGTCAGATGTCAAGGAGTTAAAGAATTACACAACTTTTAGAAGACATGTGAAGGCACCCCGGTATCGGGAAATTTTTAATGTTTGATTTTTTTTATTATGTTTTTAGATATGCTGTAAGCCGCCCAGACTGACTGGGGAAACCCAGTCAGATGGGTGGGGAATAATAATAATAATAATAATAATTCAAGTGCTGCAGATGTTTTTCATCTGAAGAGAAAATCCCCGACCTCGCCCCAGGGATTCCCAAATCTGGGCGGGACAATGCTGGCCCTTTTCCAATGGTCTCCAGAAGCAGAAAACCCCCCCAGCCGCCTCCTACATTCTTCCCCCAAGCACAAAATGTCAGAGGGCAGAAGGTCTTTGAAGGCATCTAGGCCGGGTCCTGGGGGTGGCCAAGAACAAGCACTTCTTGTAGTGGCTCTCAGGACACCTTGGCCCAGAGCCATTAGCCTCTGGGGAGTTGGGCGGCAGCGACGGAGTGCCTGGAAGGTTTGGATGTGGCCATTTTGGACTGTGGGGCAACTGTCTGTTGGGTAGCAATGTGGTGGGAGGGCTCACTGAAACTGTGTGTGTCTGTGTGTGTGTGTGTGTGTGTGTAAGGAACCAGGAGGAATGCTCCAAACCTACATTGTATGCCTGTTCTGTCACACTTCTCTCATAATCCTCTCTCCTACCTCCAGCAAGGAATGCAGCTAATCCTCCTGAAGCAGAACAGAGTGCAGAACAGGCACCAGGGAGCCTGCAGTGAGGGGTGGGCTTGAGAGGAACAACAGGGCAAGAAGTGCAGGAACTATAGTTTCACGAGCAGTCACTATTCTGCCTTCTGTCAAATTCCATTCTAGTTAGGTGAAAGGGGACTCTGGGACTCTCATTCCTTGCTCCAGCCCTTCAGTTAAAACCATTCCACACAGCAATCATGCTCAGGGCTGCAACACTGGCATTTTCCATAGTAACAGCAAGTATGAAGGGCAAGTACACATCCCTGGATGTGTGGTGGATGAAGGCCAGAGATCCTTGGCCAATCGAGGCTCCTCAGCATGTGTTCGCTGCCTGTTTCGGGATGCTTAGTCAGAATTTATACTTTCTAAGGAAAAAATGGTTTTTTAAAAGCCTCTGTTGCTAAAGACCTGCTTGTAATATCTGAATGACCCATTTGCAATATTAACCACCTTTCTGCAAGCAGCCGGCCTGAATGTGTGAGAGAGTAGGGTCTCCTTGTTCGACTTTTGGTGATGCAATTTGGGTGATTAAAATTCTTGGATATCTCTGTAACCCTCCCTATCCCCAAGCCCACCCTAACTGGCTATTCTCCCCACAGAATAAATCTGGGAGGGGGTTATGCACAGAGGGTTCACAGCATGCTTTTTGCTAGACAGTATTATATGAAAATGTGAAAGGATACTCTGCAATTTGGCTGGAAGTAGATTGAATGAGCTGTGACATCAGTGAATGGGAACAGAATGCTAGGAGGTATTTTAGAAGTGTGTCTTAGTAAATATGCATTCACAGGGTCTTCAGTGTATATTTTTACAAAGCTGGCTATGCAGATGTTCTCTCTCTCTGTGTATGTGTGCATATGTGATTCTATTTGTTTATGTGTCTGGGAATCTGGACACTCTCCCAGTCCTGGCGGCTCCTCCCTCCCTGTGACTTCCTTTTTGACCGAGGGGCTTCCTTTGCTTGATCCAGCCCTCTCTGTCCCTACCTGACCCTTGGGCCATGATTCACTCCCTTCCCCTGTGCTCTCCATCTTGCTGCTCGATTTCTTTTCCTTTCCATCTCCAAATGAATGTTGGGAGCACAGTAATTGTGGGTCCCAGCTGAGCAGGTGGGAGCAGGCGGTTCCGGGGGCTGTGCTGGAAACAGGCCCAATGGACATACTTTATGAGATGATTTATTGGGAGCATATGTTGCTTGTGCACCAGGGCTGGCTGGGATCACACAGGCCCAGTGGAGGGAGAGGGGGGCATGTCCAGCTGCAACTCAAAGCATGTTTGTGTACATGCACAGTCATAACAATTTGGCATACTGTGCTGTTGGCATTGTGGTCCCAGGCAAGAGAGACAAAAAGAAAGAAGGGAAAAAGGGATGATTGACTTCTTTTAGTGCACTCTAAGTTCTATTGGCATATGAGTATGCAGACTTTCAGACTATACAGAGCTCTTTGCCAGGCTCCATCATTGGCTGGGTGCAAAGTTCTGTGTTGCCCAAATGTTTGCTGTCTGGAGCATGGTCCAAAGATAGTGAATCCAAGAGTGGACAGGAGATTATTTGGATTGTTGTGCTGTATCCTTACAAAGTCCATTTAGGAAAGGATGAGATCAGCAGTCAGGCAAATGGAAGAAGAGTCTGATATTCATGAAGCCAATTCTGTATGAACACTGGCAAGGAGGCCTGCTAAGAAAATATCCAAGACCAAGGTTGAATTGATCTGGACAGATGGACACAGGGCTTCTAGCCAATTTGAAGGTTGGGCTGAGGACCAGACAAGGCCTGGGAGTGCCTGAATGGGCAGCAAACAATAGAGAAGGTCAGTGTTCGCCAATCCTGGCTAACTGGCTGAAGCTATGGCTTCTGGAATGGGAGGATCTGGGTTAGAGTTCTGTGAGGTACCTAAAAACAGCATAGTTCTTGGGAGAAAAGTTATGAGTTCTTATCCTTGCATGGCAGAGAGAGAGCAACCTCCTCCTAAGAGATGATGTGGTATTGTGGTTAAGAGCAGGAATGGTTCTCCCACCTCACCAAGTTCCAACTCACAGGGTGACCTTTTGTAACTGGTAAGGCTTCAGGCTCCCCTCTCCCAATTTTGTAACAGAGTGATAGTTATTCTGATCTTGAAGGCTGTTGTAAAGATTATTGAGTGAATGCCCATGGAGTGCTTTGAGTATTTAGGGCAAGTTATATAACACAGTTACTAGTTGTTGTAGGAGGAGACAGTCCAAGAAAATACACACATTTGTCTCATTTAATTGTCTCCACAGTCTTACAACACTCTCTTCTCACTGCAGTAGAAACATACACACACAGACATGTGGCAGATGGTACATGCAAACGTATACACCCTGACAACGACTGCCTGTTCTTTCAGTGTGTGTGTGTGTGTGTGTGTGTGTGTGTGTGTGTGTGTTTGTACACATGGGCACATGTTTGCAACAAGATTCTGACATGCTGTGTTCACTCCCCCACTCCTGTCTTCCTTTCAGGGTGATCTCCAGCAGCTGCTGATTGTGCCGGATCCAGCAGCTGCAGCCCACTATTGTCAGCATTACATGCCTGATTGCGACAGACAGCTCACCTACGTGTTGCACGCCCAGGATCCCGAAGAGGTAGGAGAGCAAAGTACAGGGGTTCCCTGTTTTCGTGACTATTACCCCAGAGCTGAGCCAAATTTGGAGGCCTATATAGGAGCTAGGGCTGGGGGAGATGTTTGTTTAAGTCAGCATTTAAAGGCAAGCCTACTTAATTCACACTTTCTGGAATAGTACATGGCTGTACTATTCTGTGAACTCCACCCTCTTCTGAATTCTGCAATGTACAGAAATGCATATACTAAGGTAAAGTGTGCATATAGACGTCTATATTGATGAATGTAACATACAAAATGCTTTATGTTAGGGAAAATTGCATGCACAAGTGTGTGTAGTAGGAAAAATCTGCACTTAAAATGCTGCTAAATTTTCATGAACCTTTTTTGAGAATAATTCTCAAACTGATATGGAAATGTGGAGAAGTGAACTTAAGATCTGAAAAGCAAGAAACAGGGAGAAATTTGAATCAGCAGATTCACCCATCCGCCGATGCTCCCTGGCCTAGTCAGTGAAGAAGACCTTTCCCGACCATGGAATGTGACTTATGTGACGTATTAGGCTTGCTCAGTATTATGGATGCTTCCCTCCCCCATTCTTAAAAGTCAAGATTTGCTCCCACTCTAAGTTTTTGTCTAACTGACTCCCCTCCATCATCAGCACCTGCTTTCTGAGGCAGTTGCCCCACTCTGGCGAATGGTAGGGCCAGCACTGCTGGTTCCATAGGGGCAATATTGGTACTTGAGGTGGCAGAATTCCAGAGATGCTAGCCTTCATACACATACAGAGCTGGATTCATCCAATGAGTCCTGCTAGGAGAAGCCCATGCCAGGACTTGGGAATGCTACAGCAAAGGCATATTCAGCCTGTGGTAGAGATGTGGAGACTGGCCTTTTCTTTTCTTTTTTTTTTTGGTACATCATCATGCCTTGCTGAAACCTGGCCCTGGACCTGCTTAATGTGGGGGCCTCTGATGTATTCCCCAGATATTGCTTGTCTTCTGCATTTATTACACACTGACAAGGGTTGTGGGGGTGGAAGCAGTATGGGATGGGGTCATGGTCAGGAAATATAGAGCCACATATTTTTGTGTTATCAACCATGGAAATCCCCAGGCTCTCAGCTTCACAGCATGAGCGTATATAAGCATCACTAAATGGACGGAAGGATTCATGCAGTCTCACCTTTGAAGAGGGCTCATGGGGGCAGGGCAGGGGAATTGACTGGAGGGCGTTATGGCAGCATGCTTTGAAATGTCAGTCAAAACACGGAGCAGAGCCTGCTAACTTCAGGGATGTGGGAGAGATAATAGAATCATAGACCTGTAGAGTTGGAAGGTGCACCCTGAGGGTCATCTAGTCCAACCCCCTGCAATGCATGAATCATTTGTCCAAAATGAGGCCCAAACCCACAACCCTGAGATTAAGAGTCTCATGCTTGACCAGCTGAGCTATTCTGAGTTATTAATCTGTCGTCTGGGGAAAGTGGATCTCCAGAGCCAGGCTACACCCTTCCCATCATGATCAGAATGGCATCCATCACTCTGCAGCTGCCTGTGGAATTACTGAAAGGTCTCAGTCCCCTCCTCTGCCTGGATCCTATGTTAGAACTCTTGCAGGAACTGTTTTTAGTTCCATTTGGTAAGCCCACATGTAATAGGGCCAGCCATGAGCCTGGATCGTCCACTTGAGGGTTGATGGAGATTGCTTCTGCAGCCTGTGGGATGTAGTGGGCAAAATGGGGTTGACCCCAAAGGCATCCAGCAGAGCCCTGGGCATGATGGAATGGAGGCAGAACGTGAGTATGTGGGCAGAAGGGACAGGTATAAACTGTTACTGGATCGAGCCATCTTGGCCCCAAAGCAAGCAAGGGCTAGACTATTGGGTGAAGGGTCTCTCTTCTGTGTGCCCTGTTCCCCTCTGCCTACCTGTCTCTTGGGAATGGGCTCCTGGTGGCTGGGGGGTGGGGAGTGGCATCTCTTGGTGTTCCATGGGAATAGTGGAGTGCCTCTCTTCTTTCTCAAGTGTCTGCTTTCTCTCTCTTTCCCTCCCCCCATCCTTCATTGTTTCCTCCCCTTCTTCTGTCTTCTCCCTCCCCCCAATCCTGTGCAGAACTTTCCCCGCAGGAAGGGCAAGAAGGGCAAGGGCAAGAGAAAGGGCAAGGGCAAGAGGAAAGGGAGAGGCAAGAAGAAGAGGAACAAGGAGTCGCCGGAGACGTCCTCGCTCACTCCGGCCCCCGGCCAGGTAGAGAGTGCAACTAACTGCCCTCTGCTGGCCTAATAACACACAGCCTCTCCTGGCCTAACCCTCTGCCCGCCTAACTGAGCTGTCCTGCCTAACCTGCCTAACTCGCAGCTTTTCTCCTGCTTTGTCCCAAGCAGTTCTTCAGGCAGAACTGCCTGCTCAGTGCTTGCCTCCTCTGTCCACATGTTGCTGCCCCTCAGGGGCAACCATGAAAACCATGTTCAGCAGCCGCTGGCCTCGGGGGTCATGAACTCTAGGAGAGCCGGGAGTTCTGGGCTCACCTCCATGCTTCTGATTCCACTGGTGCCAGTTGGCCACAAAGCTTTTTCTTCAGACGCGCAGGTGAGTTTACATGCCTGAGAACACATTCTCCTCACCTGTGTGCCAGGTCATGTCTCCTACGGGTCTTCTCCTGATGTTCAACCATCAGTCATTTTCAAAGTCGAGATGAGCCCTTGAGTCAATGAGCTTGATCAGCCAAATTTCCCCAGAAAACTGGAGTAACACAGGGCTTTTGCATTGGTGGGAAGCTACAGTAGCCTCTTGGTAAATCACAGAGAGTGTTCACATAGATTTATGGCTGGCTTCATCATGGTGTGAACAAGGCAGGCAGGTTGAAATGTAAATAAGGAAGTGTAGGCTGAAGAAAATGGATTGCTTTGGACCTTGATATTTTGAATCAGTAATCAGTATCTCACACGAAAGCTCATACCAAGCACACGAAAGCTCATACCAAGAACTAACTTAGTTGGTCTTTAAGGTGCTACTGGAAGAAAAAAAAATTTTTGTTTTGACTATGGCAGACCAACACGGCTACCTATCTGTAACAGCATCTCGTAAGACACTCTCCTGTTAGGCAGCCTGGATTTTTTAAAGGCATATTTCCTAAAGGTTTTACTTATACAACACAGTATAGAAAAAAAGTGCAGTAAGGAAAGGGACATAAAGAATATCAGCTTAATTCAGAACATGGTGTTGATATTCTTTGTGTCCCTTTCTTTATAGTGCTTCCCCCATATCCCTTGTACTTTGTTGTAAAAATAAAAATGTTCAGAAATCAAGGCTGCGTAATATGACAATGTCAAAAGAGATACATCATCAATTTTTGGTCTGCTCTTGAACTTAGACCAGCTTTTCATTTGCAATATTAGGGGTGGGAGCCTGTGGCCCTGCAGATGTTGTTGCAGATGTAACTCCCACCAGCCTTAGTCATTGGTCATGCTGGCTGGGGCTGATGGGAGTTTTGGAGTCCAACAACAAGGACACTCCTCATAGAATTCACTGCAGTTCCAGTTTCCTTCCTGAGTGGAAAACCTGAGGTTGCAACTCTGTCATGTGTGAAACAGCCTACAGAAGTGTTTAAGGTCGGTTAGAACCCCAAAGCTTTGATTCCTCCCTACCATGCTTAGGGGAGAGAAATGAGCACCATGCCTCCCCTCTATCCTATCCTTATGACATAGGTATGTCTTCCTGTGCCCATTGTATTATCTTCCTGCATTTTGCTGCCCTCCTTCCTTCCTCCCATTACTGGCCCTTTTATGTCAGGGCAGTATCCAGAAACTTGTGAAATATGGGTCAGGGGGCTGCTGAGCTCATCCTGCCAGTGAGTCACTGTTGGCTTGGCCAGGGAGAACCATTTTCCTGCCAAATGGAGCAGTTGGAGGAGTTCCTCCCTCTGGGATCAGAACTCCAGCTGCTGGACTGCTCAGTACTGGCAGAGAAAAAGCATCTTTCCCTCTCTTCCCATTCCCAACTTCTTCCCAGGAACGAGCTGCCACCCACCTGCCCTTGCCTTTCGCCTTGACGTGGGCTTATCCCTCCCTTTCACTATCCCCAAACGCTTGTCTATGAGCAAAGTTCAGGACTGCCGGGCAGTTGATCACAAATAGGCATTGGATACTTTTACACAACCTTTTAACACCCCCCCCCCATTTAGCATGGTCAACAAAAATGGATCATTTGGATTTTGGCAAGGTCACCTAGTCTTACAAAGGCTGTGGCACGTATGTAGAGATCACACCCTGCTTCATCTTGAGACATCTTGGCAAAGCTCATTGAGCCTGCCAGAGGGCTTGCAAATCTTGTTTGTCATTCCAGAATCAACTAATTCAAATTAAAAACTGCTCGTGTAAACCTATAAAGACAAACTGTGATTTGGAGTTGGAGAGGTAGCAGTACTGTTTTGGAGGTCTGAATATCAGGTGTTGGGGGGGGGGGAGCTAATGCATGTTGGATGCTGAAAGGGAAAATTCTACCCCCTCCCTCCCCCCCAGCCAATTTTGGGATCTGTCTGAGATTAAATTGCATAACAGCAGTGAATTTTAAAATAATTTGTTGTGATTATTTACTTATGCCTCATAATGACCCAAAGTTTAAACACTCCCAGGAAATAAATACATGGGAGATGAAATACGCGACCGCGTGCACTTTGTAAGTAGTGCTCTTGGGTTCTGTTTCCTTTCCTTTCCTCCTGCTTTCTCAGGTCAAACACTGAGTGAATTCATTAATTAAACCATTTTTCCCCAGCTGAAAAGATTCCTAGAGCAGCTTACATATAATCAGTAGTGAACAAGACAATCTCTGCTTGCAGACTTTCAACCTGAAAGGTGCAACACAAAAGGATGGGGAGGAAACAGCGAGGAAAGCAAATTTGGACCAGAATTCTCAAAGTTACAAAGTGGTTCTTTTTTTTTTTTTTTAGCATTATAATTTTTTTTTAAATGAATATTTATTGAATTTTCCAATTTTATATAAAGACAAAAAGAAAAAGAAAAAGAAAAAAAATTAAAAACAATTCAGTTTCAATAACAGTTTTCAGTCACATGTTTCTTTGACTTCCTCATACCTCCCCTTCTTGTTCTCTAGTTCAATTTGTTAATTCAGCAAATCCTAATCTCTTAACATTCCTTTTAAAATATCGCCTTATTTTCCACTCAACTTTTTTAAATTTAGTAACAAAAACAATTATAATCCCCATTATCTTTATCATAACAGCTGGAGACCACCAAAGTTCAAACCAACATCTTTTCAAAGTTCATTAATTTTATAATATTTCTGTAGATATTCCTTAAATTTCTTCCAATCTTCTTCTGCTGACTTTTCTCCCTGGTCGCGGATTCTGCCGGTCATTTCTGCTAGTCCCATACAGTCAATCAACTTCATCTGCCATTCTTCCAGAGTGGGTAAATCTTGAGTCTTCCAGTGCTTTGCTATAAGTATTCTTGCTGCCGTTGTAGCATACATAAAAAAGATTCTGTCCTTCTTTGGCACCAAATGGCCGACTATACCCAAGAGAAAAGCCTCTGGTTTTTTCAGGAAAGTATACTTAAATATCTTTTTCATTTCATTATAAATCATTTCCCAAAAGGCCTTGATCTTTGGGCACGTCCACCATAGGTGAAAAAATGTACCTTCCACTTCCTTACATTTCCAGCATTTATTATCGGGCAAGTGATATATTTTTGCGAGCTTGACTGGGGTTATGTACCACCTGTATATCATTTTCATAATATTCTCTCTTAAGGCATTACATGCCGTGAATTTCATACCTGTGGACAAAGTAGTTCTTATAATGACCAGTTGGAATGGAAACAGTTCAAGGAGAAGAGGGCCCAAAATGAATAGATTTCTCAGCAGAGCTGATGGAATGGCCTTGGTTTCTTTCTCTTCCATTGCTTTAGCCTAGCCTGATAGACTCACCACAAATCGCATGTGCTATTCCATTCTGCTGCAGCCTCTTTCACTCCTTGATGGCAGTGGGCCTCAGCAGGAGTAAGAATGGACTGGCCATGTTTATTCATTTGACTGAGGAAGGACAGCTCAGTGTGAACCAGCATTCACTGATGCACCCAAGTCCCATGCAAAAATCACACTCTGGGTGACCAGTGATCCATAGGATGGGCAGTCATAGCTGGCATGTGAAGCAGATGCACAGAAGCGATTTTGTTTTTTGTTGTTTTTTAAATAATCTTTATTACTTTTAAGACTTACAAGAAAAGAAAAAAGAAGAAAAAAGGTGAGAGAAAAAGACAAAATAGAACAAAGAAGAAAAAAGAAAAAAGAAGAAACAATACAATACAATATATAAACAATACAAAACACAACCTTAACACACTAAACTAAACAAAACAAAACAACAACAATTTAAAAACATATACCATACCATTTCATTACTCTATCTTTCATTCCCTTATTTCATTGACCTCCTCACACCTCCCTTTTTGTATTCCACTTCTGTTACTTGTTTCAGCAATTCCTTTCCATCTTTATTTTTATCATTATGAATATCTTAACATATTTTTAACCTTAATTTCCATTAATACTAAAGTACTTATTTATACTTAACTCCTTATAACATTTCTGCTAAAGCCATAAAGTTTCATTCCAACAATTTTCTAACTCTCATTAATTTTACAATATTTCTATATATAAACTTTAAACTTTCCCAATCTTCTTCCACCATCTCTTCTCCCTGGTCTCGGATTCTGCCAGTCATTTCCGTCCATTCCATATAGTTCATCAACCTGGAGATCTTCTGTCCGAGGCTCTTAAATCTTTTCCAAGTCCCTTCTGCAGTTTTTCTTCATATTCTTTGATGCTGAAGATGCTGAAGAGCAAGTCTCGGGGGGGCCCCGACCCAACCATGTCCCCATTCCCTCTCGACAGACCAGCCAACTCTCCACAGCTAGAACCGAGGTCCATACAATACTCAAATCATGTTTCAAAGCTCCTCCAGATCCAAAAGCCCCCACAACTCCAATCACCTCCTGACCCAGATTCAGGACCCAAAGGTCAGTAAATCCCTGCATGAAAGAGTCTATCCAACCTTCTCCAGTCCAAGCAGGGCTCCAATCTTCAAATTCTCACTTTTTCTATATTCATTCATAAAAGGCCTCCACTTATAGTCCTCAATTTGCCTCTGTAAGGCTGGGGCTCCCACTTGTATTACTTTAGGTTCGACAACAACAACTTTCTCCTTCGTTTTCTCCCCAGTTTGTCCTGTCAAAGTAGGTTCCTGTGTCAAGTCCTGAACAATTTCTGTATTAATGATCACTTTTTGTCCCAAATTAATCACTTTTTATCCCAAGTTCTCAAGTTTAGTAGTCATAACATCTGTCTTCTTGTGGAGCTGTTCCAACGAATAGCTTATCTTACATAATACAGTCACTAAGGCTCCTTCTGTCAACATTCTTAAAATCCAAGGTCAATCTCTGATTCTCACAGTTCTTATCTTGCAGCTGGAAAAACCCCAGCTCCACTCTTGTAGCAGTTTCAAAAGCTCCCTCTAGAGGGAAACAGTCTCCACTTGTATCAATCCTTTCAAACACAATTTAAATTATAAAGTTAGTTTCAATTTTCAGTTACTTTTCCTCCTTTTTAAACGCAGAAGGGGACCATGGAAACAATGTATTTCTCTTATTTAGCCATCTGTCAACATACTTTCTGTTCACAGTCAATGAACTCTCCCAAGACTTCAATCTTACTGGCAGCCCGTTTCCAGGTTCAGAGCAGTGGTAATTTGATTTTTCACTCTCTCCTGCAGGCTCGCTAGGTCCAAAATTTCCCCCCTCTTCTCCTGCTTCCAAGGGGGGTTTAATAGTTTTAACCGATGGAGATTTAATCCTTTACAAAAGACTTTCCAAGGCTTTAACGTCTTTGCTTCAATCTATTTACAAAAGAGGAAGGCGGACTTCCTGTTTAAAACCTTCCCGTTTCGATGCCAAATTAATAAATTTAAAGGTCCAATTTTCCGTTCTACTCACGGGTAGTTGTTTAAAGTCAAATTGTCCACAGGAAAAAGTCAGCACTCTCCGGCAACAGGGATGTGGCTTCACTCCGTGAAAGAAGCAGTCAATTCGAAGCACCGCGCCGCTCACCCCACTTCGCTCCGGATCCCCAAATCAGGGTTTCCCCGTGAGTAGGGGAGGCGCAAAAGGTGCCAGCCAAATCCCAGGTTCACAAGCTTCTCCCGCCTGTGATTTCAGTGGGTCTCCACCTTCGCCGTGGCGGTCAGACCCTGATTTCCACGGAGCAAATTCCTCCCGATCGGAGGAACTCCGCCATTGCCTGGAGGCGCCAACCCAGAAGTCTGCACAGAAGCGATTTTGCCTCCCCCTCATGTAGCAGCTGTACTTAGATTTCCAGATATGTAGGTTTTGCTGATATGGAATATGCCTGATGTCAAGAACTGTTAGGGTCGCAGTGTCTTAAGGTTTGGCTTTGAATTTCACCAGCCTTCAGGGTCTCCAGGGGAGATTGCAGATCTCAGAGTGTTGAAAGTGACAGACTATTTTGTGCTTGGCTTGAGAGCTTCTGCTGTTCATACTGCCTCTGTGCCCACTGGGCTCTTCCCTGCAGACATTATGCAAAGCCATGCTCTTCCCTTACCTGGTGCTAGTAGCACCTGGAACTGCCCTACCTTTAGCTCTCAGGCTCCACCCTCTGGAATGCCAGTGCTTGAGCCCCCAGGAAACCTGGCTGCCTTAATGCTAGGAGGCTTTAGGGCATGGTAGCTTATTATTTTAGATTTCCGCCCCAACCAAACCCTATTGGCTCAGAAGCATGGCTGGCTCTAGTTGCTGTAACCTTTAACGTGCTGGGCTCCATTAGCCCTGGTGTTTTCCTTTCACCATGACTGCCCTGGTTGGCTTTTGGCTGATGGCATATTTCTAACTCCTGGACAAATTGTACACCACCATGCGCTCACTGTTAGATATAGAGTAACAAATATATAACAGCACACCCCAAAAAATCTGTATTTAACATCTTATTTACCTTCTGCCACCCTCAAGTATGAGATTCCAACTCGAGCTACACCTACAAAGGCAGCCACTGAGTCCTGGGAAGAGAGTCCTGGAGTTATTACTGCAACCACCGTCACAGTTGGCTTTAACCTCACAGACAACTATGAGGTAAGAGGGCTTGGGGGAAGGACTATGCCAATCTTGGGAGAAGTGTTCTCTCTTTCCCAGTGGCCATAGAAAGTCTGATACAATTTCCATGAGTATTTTAGAAAGGGATTACTTTGGTCTAATCTATGTGTTTAGAAAAAAAACATGTGGTTCAGCCTCTCTGTAATTATTAAATTACAAATGGATCACCACACATTTGAAGGCTTACTTTTGTTTTGTATTGTTGTATTATTATTATTATTATTATTATTATTATTATTATTATTATTATTATTATTTTAACCCACACCTCTAGGCACATGGAGAAGAACATGTTAGAGAGAAGGAATCTTTTGGTCTATTCATTTTGTCAGTCTAGTTTTGACGTGCCGATATACTTTGATGTTAGGGGAACTTTCAGATGTTTATTTGCCTACCTATGTTTTGAAATCCTCTAGTTTCACAGACACTGTCCCACTTGCTTTTGCCTAACGTCGATCAGCTTCTGTGAATCACAGAGGTTAAAAAGGCTGTCTACAGGCCCCATGATGCTGAGCAGTAATTAAACATAGTTTCTCTACCTCAGCAGTCCCTACAGTCTGCTGCTTTTCATTCATACTATAACATCCATGACAGATACCTAAACTTTCTTTGAGAAACCTCAGCAGGAGATTCCACAACAATCCGCATTCTACTCCTGAATGAGCCTTATAGAATGTGCTTTCACTGACAGGTGATTAGAGTTCCAATCCACCGCTGGAACCTGAGTTGGATGTGTCTCCATCACTGTAGGGTTTGCACATGACCAGTCATAGTTGAGTGATTAAATTACTACTGGGGAAATGCAGCTGTAGTTTACTGCAGTTTCCCCAGGGATAATTGAAAGAGAAGATGTGGATGGTTCTAGGGTAGAGAGTACGGTATAACTATTACTGTCTGGGGCAGAAATAATGGGATATTGTGTCCTTTTCAAGGGCAGCATTATTCAATAGAAGGAAAGGAGAGCTGTTAAATTTCTTTCTCAGCATGTGGGTAAAACAAAGAGGGACAGCAGGAGTTTAATCCTCGCAGACTGGCAGTGTAAACTACTGCTTACTGTAGAAATTAATGTGGGAGTAAACCCCTGCTGTTTGAAAACATGACATTTCCCTCTAACATTTAACCTCAATTTACATTCCTGTAATTAAAAACCATTGTTTCTTCTCTTATTCCCCAGGCTGTTTCACACATGGCCCTGTCATTCTACCCAAAATGCTTGAGCAAGCCTTGTGCTCAAGTGCTACCCCACACAACAGCCATGGAACTAGGGACTGTACACATGCAGATGCATACTTGTAGTCCTTGGTCATGCTAAATATTCCATACAAAGGAGGGGCTCCCCAAAGGCCACTGTGATTGGATGCTCTCGATTGGATCACTGTAATGTGCTCTTCTGGGGCTTCCCTTGAGGTTGGTTCAGAGCTGCAGCTGATGCAGAATGCTGCAGCAAGGTTATTTGGTAGAGTAATAGATGGTATATAAATACCTTAATAACTTTTTTAAAGGAAGTATTGAGACTGATACTCATGTGTAGAATCATGTAGAACTTTACAGTGTCTGTGCTGGCCCTCCCAGGAATGGATGAACAAATGCTCTTTACTTTCTTTGAAAGGGCAATAGAATGTAATCATTTGGTGGTGGGGAGGTCCTTTGCTTCCTTTGCAAAGGAAGCAAAGTGGCTGCAGGAAACAGGCAGTCTCTGCTGTGCTTAATTTCTCCTATCCTGACAGGACCTTTTTGGAGAACAGTACGAGATTGGTGAGGACTCAGACCTGGATGCCAATGGCACTTACAGAGCATACGAGGAGAGACTTGACTACAGAGACAGGGAATATGAGGACTACTATGACCGAAGGGATGCGAATGAGGAAGAGCGGTATGATCCAGCTGAGCGCAGTGAAGACACCCTCCAGCTCCCCCCGGTAATGACCACAGAGACACACTTCTGAGGTCTACTAATTCCCCATCCCTGGTTGAGCCCCCAACATACCATAGCATTTGGCCACCTGCCATGTGCCCCATTATGGCAGAATTGGGGAACCGTTACCCTCCAGATGTTGGACCACAACTTTCATCATCCCTGATCACTGACTACGCTGGCTGGTGCTGATGGGAGTTGTAGTCCAATGACACCTGGAGGGCTGCAGGTCTTTTCCCCTTGCATTGCAGTCTCAATCTAAAGTAAGCAGAGTCAACTTGAGAAGGTAGCCCATCTAGGAGATGGAAATCTCTGATCCTAAACCTCTGTTGCCTTGTGGGACATCTTCAGGAAAAGAGAAGGTTAAGGAATAAACCCTACACAAATCCAGAATGGAGTTATTAATACAGTTAGATGACACACTGTACACCTCCTTCTGGCAACTCCTGCAGCCCAATGTGCTTTCCTTTGGTCCACATCAGTGAGGCTGGGGGGGGGGTGTCCTTTTACCTGGGCTTCCCAGGACCTCCAGACACATTGCCCAGGCTTGCCTCCCAGGGAAGTCACTTCAGTGCTGCTAACACAGTGCTTTACTTCACCCCCAGATGCCCATTCCACTGTCTCTCAAGACAGACAGATACCAACAACAGCATGAACTTAGTTTTGCAACGTGTGCTGTGGATCTACATGCCGGCAGTCAAATGCTGGGTCAGCTGTCAGTCTTGTTTCCTTCTCATCACGTGTCAGGAAGGGATTTGCCTTAAAAAAATATATGTTAAGATTTATGTATTCATCCTTTATTAGGAGCATAGGAAGGTCAGTATTGTTTACACTGTCTAGTAGAGGCTCTCCAGGGTTTCAGGCATGGGTCTCTCCCAAGTCCCAACCCTACCTAAAGTTGTCAGGGACTGAACCTGGGACCTTCTCTATGCAAAGCAGAGGCCCTACCACTGAGTTGTGCCCCTTCCCTTACTGGAAACAATAATTGCAATGTGTTTTAAAGATGTGTTTGAGTCCTTTGGGAACTGCAAAGGGATGTGTGCTGCTGATGGCATGGGCATTAGCCAAGAGCCACCTCTGTAACTATCTTCCGCCTCCCTGCTCAAGTGGAACTATTCTGAAAACAGTTGTTTTTAGCTCCACAGCTTTCCTCCAGAAAGAAACAGCTATGTTTGTTTGCAGTGGAGCAGAGGCGCTATGAAGTGACCTCTGCTGTTTCTTAAACCATTGCATCTGTCTTCACCCTGAGAATCGCCAAGAATCCCCTCTTTTTATGAGGAAAGGGTGAGGAATTTAGGAGCAAGTAGACAGCTATAATGTTAATGACAGATGTCTACTTAAAATATTTTTTCCACAGAACAGCTTGTTGCTGTTCCCTCTCCCTCTCGGCCCACCTCACCAATTTGTTAGTCAACTGGCCTGTGCTGGAGTGTTGGCATTTAAACCAGCACATCAGGGAGGAGCAGCAAATGTTCCAAGCTACAGGAGTTGTGTCACTTGCAGAACTGTCTAGATTCTGGCACAGAGGACATTAAAACTGGCATTCTGTGGACCTGCCCAAGCCTAAGCCTGAGCAGCTTTTTGAAGAAGAACTGCAACATGTCCCTGATTAGGCTGAGCTCCAACCAGGACCCCTCCATACCAAGTGAATGGGTTGTAAAATGGCAAATGCAGGCCAATATAAGTGAATGTGGATACATGTCAGGGCAAAATATATATCTATCTTAATTTAACATATATGGTCATGGGGTCTAAACTGATGGTGACAGATCCATTAGGAAAGGAACGGAAAATAAAACTTCTGATGTTGTAATGACATCATACAAATCTATGGTATGACTGCATTTGGAATAGTGTGTACAGTTCTGATCGCCTTGCCTCAAAAAGGATATTGCAGCATTGGAAAAGGTTCAGAAAAGGGCAACTCAAATGATCCCCTACGAGGAAGGATTGCAGCATTTGAGAGTTTTAGGTTTAGAGAGGGAAGAGGTGACATGGTAGCTAAGTTTATAAAATTATGATGCCATGGAGAAAGTGGATAGAGAAAAGTTTTTCTCATTGTCATAACACTAGAATTCATGTGCATTCAGTGAAACTGAATGTTGGAAGATTAAGGGCAGAGAAAAGAAAGTACCGTATTTTTGCTCTATAAGACACACCCGACCATAAGAGGCACCTAGTTTTTAGAGGAGGAAAACAAGAAAAAAAATACTCTGAATCAAATGTTGTTGAAGAGGAAGGAGGAGGGAGGATCAGGCTAAGGCATCACAACAAGAGGCGCTGTGCAGCTCTCCCTCTTGCTGTGCTGGGTTCTGCAGAGCTGCGAGAGCTCTTCACTGAAGAGGCTTTGCGCAGCTATCCCTGAAGCCAGCAGCAATCCCTTGCGCAGCAATCCCTCTTGCCTGCCCACTGCTCCCAAACCTTACCAGGGCTGCAGGGGGAAGCCCCGGCTGCCGGCAGAGCAGCACAGCTCCCCCCCACACACCAAAGAGCAGCTCAGGAGCATGCCGCACTCTGACAGTTTGGCCCCAGGGACCACACATTTGCTCCATAAGACACACAGACATTTCCCCTTACTTTTTAAGAGGAAAAAAGTGCGTCTTATGGAGCAAAAAATATGGTAGTTCTTCTTGCAGTTCATAGTTAAACTATGGAACTCAACTCCTACAGGAGGCAGTGATGACACCAGATGGCTTTGAAAGAGGAATAAACAAATCCATGGGGGAAAGGACTATCAGCAGTTACTAGCCATGATGACGATGTTGCACCTCCACTCTCAGAGGCAGTAGATCAGTTGCTGGGAATTGCAGGTGGGCAGAGTGCTCTTGCGCTTGAATCCTGCTTGACATTTTTCCCACTGGGGCATCTAGTTGACCACTGTGAGAACAGGATGCTGTGCTAGAAGGGCCTTTGGCCTGGTCCATCAGATTCTTCGAATGTTCTTATGTTAATAGACCTCCACCCAGTGCTATTTTTCTAGAAAAAGAGGTGCCAGAACTCACAATGAGTTCTCTTATAATGGCAATGGTGCCCACCTGAGAGGTGCCAGAACTGAGTTCCTGTGGGTTCCGGCTGGAGAACCCCCCCTGCCTCCACCCCCTTTTAAGCTATGCTTTGTTTCTATTCCATGTAGCTGAACAGCAGGCTATAAAAGGCTCCTTGTCCATTCATGATTCCCATTTAATTTACCTGTCTCCTTTCTGTTCATCAGGGAGAGATCCCACCCCTTTAGGGGAAAGGCAGCTTTCTCCATGGTATGAGTGACTCATGCAGCTTGGCCATTGCTGTTATTATATGTTTCCTTTGTGTCTTTACTAGGAAAAGAATCTGAAAGGAGAGAAAGGGGAGCCAGCCATCATAGAGCCAGTGAGTATGGTACATGTTCTGTAGTGGCACTGGTGCTCCTCCATCAGTATGACTAGGGGCTGAAAGCCACTTGGTGATGGGGGTGGAAGGGGTGGAAAATACCAGCAATAAGTTATGGGAAGGTTTTTGGGTGTGTGGCAGGCTGTCAGTAGTAAATATGGGAGACAGTGTAGAAGTGATGCAAGCTTTGCAGCAGAAGTCGAACCCTGCTGTTAGGCCCTGAACAATGACCCAATTCTGCTGGCAGTTCCCTTTGGCAAAATGTTTGCTTGCAAATGTGGCTGTGCAAAACCTTTTTCTTTATTTTCTTGGATTTTTTGCCATCTTCTTGCACACTAGCATCATAAAAATAGATATGCCTTTTTCACAAGACAGATCTGAAGCAACCTTGTGCATTGTGTGCATATTATTTTGGCCACAGTGTAGATCTGAAGCACAGTTGTGTATTTTGTGTATACTACAGTTGTGCATCATGTTTTCCAAATAAAAGTGCTTGCAGCTGTTCAAGTCTGCATCACATGCACAATTGTTGATGCCATTCAAAAGCACAGGCCCTAGGAGACATTACCTAGTAGATTTGTATCATTGTTGCATATCAAATATGCAGTTGGCCTCAGTGTTCAACAGCTGGGACAATTAACCCTCTTCTTCAACTGAATAGTAATATTCATAAGTTTACTGTTTGCACAAGTCACCTATCCATAACTTCATAACAATAGAACATAGAGTCTTTAGTGGCCTGGTATTGTGGAATACTTTGCCAATAAAGATTCAGCAGACATTTTCTGTTTTAACTTTTAAATGTCTGCACAAGACTTTTCTATTCTGCCAGGCCTATGGAGGCAATTAGTAATACATTTTTCCACAATGGTTAATTGATATCTATTTTTAATTTTTAAACATTTTTACTGTATGGTTTTGTGCATTTTTGTTGTTAACCTCTTTGATTTTTTTAATGAAAAAGCAGTCCATAAATACTTTTATAAATAAAGTAAGTGCATATATGTTTATTTCTTTGGAACTGCAAAATCGCTGGTATTTCTGTTATCTTTACAGGTACCAAAATGAGGTTTTAAGTGTGTTTAAGAGTGAACTAATCTATATAATGTAACTTTGAGTACATTTCATTCCTTGTCCATGCCATCTGTGTTAACAGCTGTATTAAATCTTTTTCTTTTAATTGCAGGGCAGGCGTTTTGAGGGGCCAGCTGGTTACCCAGGTCCACAGGTAAGGAAAGTAATAAATTCAGGCCATAGGAGAGGAGAGCTGGTGTTAGTCTGACACACCAGAGGATTCCAAAGTGGATGTGTCACCTGGTCCCCCGATTCACTTGTTCCTCTGTGGAATAATTGTACCTTGTGCCCTGACTGTATTTGTTGGGCATGTTCTGTACTGATGTTTTGGGCAGTACCCATAAAATATTGATATCATATTGCATGGGTTTCTGAGTGAATTGTTCCACCTTCATGGTTTCTAAGATTCTCTTTGGAGTCATGGGATTCAGCCTGGAATTGGCTTAAGCGCACTGGGGCTTTCAAGGATGTTGTAAGTCATTTCTCCCCAGTTACCTCTCCCATATTAGGCCTCCAGCCTGTCTCCAAGTGAGAACAATGGGCATCTTATAACTGAGTGCCAGTTTCAAAAGAGTTGAGCTAAGGTGTGGGGAACCAGAGTTCAAATTCCATTCTCCCTCTGCCCCCCCCAATTTATGCTAGCCTCTACCATTCAAAAAGTGACACACAAAAGTATATCATGGACTGTGGGTATTTCCAGAATTTGCAAATGTCTTGTAGAGATACTACAAACACATCGTTGGCAACAGGGTTGTTGTTTTCTTATTGGATTTCCCCCCAAAGGGTACATCCAGATCCAACAGGAGAAATGGTATTGGTTGGCATTTTGCTGTTGATGATGTCATGTCGGTTCTGTGAAAAACTTGCTTGCATGAGGAACACTGATCCCACAATGAGCACTTGCCTGGCAGCAACCTAATTTGCACTTCTAGGGGAGGGAAGCAATGGGAAAACATATTCCCATTTTTAGCCAAAAGAATTTCCCCAAAGGTTCTGAAACCTGCAACCTGTATAAATTAAACACGTTGGCAGAAGCAGAATAAGGCACAGGTCCATGCTTAACAGTCCAAGCGTTTGTTTGTTTTTCTCCATGAAAACCCACTTTTTAGCACTCAGTTGGACTCAACATCGATTTGGGATTTCTACAGATTGCCATTTTCTTTGATTGAGCATTAAAGGGTGAGTTTTCATGGGGAAAGCTTCAGAGGAAAAAGAAAAAAGGGGGTGCTTGGACATGGAGCTTTAAAGTGCTGACCGTACCTGGAAAGAGCAGAAGAAAGGATAAGTGTGGATAAGCCCATAATGATGGATATTTGTATCTAGTAGTAGTATTCTGTTCTGGCTAGTTGTGGGGAGGAATGAGGAGCTCTGTAGAGCATTGATGCTTCACCCCCTGAGTACAGTGGTACCTTGGTTTACAACCATAATCCGTTCCGGAGGTCCGGTTGTAAACCAAAACAGGTTGTAACCCAAGGAGCGCTTTCGCCAATGGGGCCTCCCCCCCAAAATGGGTTGCAATCCAAAAAAATGGGTTCTAATCCAAAAAAGGGGACATGCACTTCCAGGTTTGATGTGGTTGTAATCCAAAGTGGTTGCAAACCAAGGTACCACTGTACTTAAAATCTTTGGTACTAGAATCTGCTAGAACCAGGATCAGGCACTGAAGGCACAGTGGTTGCAATGCTGGCTTGGGGTTTTCTGGTGCCACAGGGTTTCTGGTTGAAAGGGGAACTGGGTGTTGGATTTGGGTCAGTGAGATGCTTATCTTCATTTTCTGTTTGTCTCTTCCCAGGGTGAGACGGGTCCAATGGGGCAGGGAGGGCCAGCAGGATTGCCAGGAGATCCCGGTGAGCGGGTAAGGAAATCTCTGTGCAGTTCAAGAGGCAGAAGGGTAGCCTCCCCCTTCTCCAGCCTGGGGATTCTTAATCTTCTCAGAAGCTGGTGGGGGCGGGGAGGAGAAGGTGAGGAATCACCGGCATGCGCCCCTTTCAGTGTACCTCAGTGCTTGGAGACAGGTCCTAGCTTGATGCAGATTTCTTCTAGCTCAACACTTCCTGGGAATGATTGATGGGTGTTTTCTTGCTTTTTTTCTGTACAGGGACCCCCAGGACTCCCAGGCCTTCCAGGAGCTGATGGCATTCGTGGGCCTCCTGGGACAATGATTATGTTACCGGTAGGTGATGCAGGATGATGGGTGAAGCGGGTTTGAGGAGCTGAGATCAGGGGAGATCTTTAGGAGGAAGCTTGAACAGCCAGTCCCTTTGGAAAGCAGATTCCGGAGGAACACCATCTTTTGGGCTGGCTGGGATTTAAAACAAAGTCTGAGCTCTACTCCAGAGCATGGGAGCCTCAGTGTACAGCTCTTCCCAAACCAGTGGTGGGAGCCCACTGGATCCAGAGTAACGGGAGTGTGTACCCAGACTATGTCTGAGGGCAAGGACTGCATTGTTTTTATTAATCTCTAAACTGCCTTGCTGAACACTGGGATTAAGAAGCCTTGCAACCGCCAAATAAATGGATTAAAAATTGATTAACAAAGAAAAAGGCACATATTAGCCTTTCCGCAATTTAAATGTCTCATTCTCCCATCCTGCCAATTTGACAGGCAATAAAATAGGGGTTCAGCAACCAAAATAGAAAGTCAGTTTGAAGCTTGATCACGCGGTGCTTTCATCAAGGAGGATGCTGCTCAAAGTGGGCAGGGCGGTGGCTTGCCTGCCACAGAGGCCGTTTTTGGCAGCATCTGCCTGGTGACTCTGACATGTGCTCTGGCTTATCTAGCCATGACCTCACAATCCCATCATTTCCTTCCCTGACTTTGTCTCACTGACCCATTTCTAGTTCCAGTTTGGTGGTGACTCAGCTAAAGGTCCATCTGTGTCCTTCCAAGAGGCCCAGGCCCAGGCTATTTTGCAGCAAGCCAAGGTACGTGCGGGTATCCCCTGATCCTCTTTTTGTCGTGGGGCTTAAACTCTTTGAATGGCTCCTTTTCTTTTTGTCATGCAGTCAATATAGCTTCCTTGCTCTTTTCTATGTGTCTAGGCACTTGGCATGTTACACATTCTCTTCCCCACCCCCTCATCTCCGCTCAGATAATAAACTGCGAGCTTCCAAGTGTGGCCCATCACAAAATATTTGCCACATAATCCAACTTCATCTGCACATTGCAAAAGAACGTCCCTCTCAAGCCATAGCAAGGCTCTTATTAACCCACACTATTCTTATTCCCACAGTAAGAGAAAAGGCGCCCCAGGCAGAAAGTTGCAGCCCAGCTCAAGGAATAAGTTAGTAAAAATGTTCAAGTCACTTAGGCAAGTGAGACGACATGATATAGGAAACCAGGAAGAAGACCCACATCCTATAGGGTTGCTAGCTCACTTGATCTGGGGCAAAATGTTTCTTACTGAACACAGACAAGGTTGATGACTAGGCTGAGACATCATCTGAAGAAGAGGCCACCATACGAAGGTTTGCTTGATGCTTACCCTGCAGCTGTATCCTAAGTCAAGGGTAGTACAGCTAACGGCCAGGGATTGTGGGTGGTGGGCACAAGGTTGACTACTCCTGCCATAAGTCTAAGTGAGGAGGCAAATTCCATTTTATCACTTGACTTATGTCAGGTAGATTAGAATCATCCCTGTTTTTAACAGATGAGAGAACTTCCTTAGTTAACACTAATCTCTGGGGTGCTGCTAGTTCCTTAAAAGATTCAGGGCACAGGAGACAGATGCAGTTTGCACCTGCTAATTTGATGTATAGCTGCAAATTCGGGCCAACATTCAGAGTGGAAATAGGAACCATAAGCAAAGTTTTAAGAAAGGTTTAAAAGGGTAAAGGCATAAGAGATTCAGAATCTGGGCCACTCCTAATAGCACCCTGCCATGCCAGCCTCTTGATTTAATAGGATTGTATATACTGCCTAATCATCCACGCCTCTGAAAGGCTGGCGGCAGTATTGCTTTCCTATTTGATGTCTTACAGTGCTTTAATTTGTTGGGATCTGCCCAGAGTGGCTGGGGCAACCTGGGCAGATGGGCAATATATATAAAAATTACCAATAAAACCAGAGGTTAAAACAAATTAACCTATTCCCCCCCAACCTCAACCCCCATGCTCCCAATCCCAGTTTGGTCACTCTTGCCCACAATTGTGGTAAAATGCAGCAACATTTATTCTGTTTATTCCTTTCTTTCTTCCCTACTTCAGTTCTCACCTGTTGTCCAGCTTCTTCCCACAAACCTACTTGCTTGCTGCACCTCAGTTTGTCGGTTCTATTTTAAATTGCCTCCCTGAGATTCATTGTTGTATTTCTCTCCTCCTCAGCTATCCATGAAAGGTCCCCCTGGCCCCATGGGACTAACAGGGCGGCCAGGCCCACTGGTGAGTAGCTGACATTGTTTGGAGCTACCCTGTATAGTCTGGGGAGTGTCTTTTTTGTGGAGGGAAGATTTGGACATTTGCCCTTTCTTTCACACCATGCAAGAGAAGTGCACTGTGCATCTGGGCTGGAGTGAGAGGAGGTGATGGGGCCAAATTTTGAAGTTTGCATTTCTGCATGGAAAATGCTTCACTGGAGTAATGTGGAACATGGAGCATGGATTGGAGCATGGAGGGTGAAGAACATGCTCACCTAGCACCCGTCAGCTGATGGCTGGGGCTCGTGCGCTGGGTGCATGAGGGGGGTGCCTGGTTCATGCCTCTCCAAGATTCTGCACCTGGGGCCATGCCCCCTCCCCCACACTACTGATATTATGACATCACATTGCTCCACTCTCCTCCACCTCCTGCTGTTGGCAACATGCCATGTATGGAGATGTGGATCATTGTGTTGCCTAGTAAGACAAGCAAAGTTCTCCTAGAGTTACCGAGGGACAACTGGTACCCATGTGGTTGCTGTTTTCAGAGGCAGGTGGGCATCTATTACTGTTTCATCTACATTGCTTCTAGAAATGCACTGCTTCTCCTGGTATGCCCCATGGAGGACCTTAAGGTCCACAAATGACAACATTTTGGAGGCCCCAAGTTGCAAGGTGGTTAGATTGATCTCAACTAGGGCCAGGGCCTTTTCAGTACTGGCCCTGACTTGGTGGAACGCTCTGTCACAGGAGACTAGGGCCCTGCGGGATTTGACATCTTTCCGCAGGGCCTGCAAGACAGAGCTGTTCCTCCTGGCCTTTGATTTGGACTCAGTCTGACTTATGTTTCCCTCCCCTTATGGTTTTGATCTATGGGCTACTTTTAAAATGAGGCTGCATTCTTTTCTTTTCCTATTATGTTTTTACTGTAATTTCACTGGTGTTAGCTGCCCTGAGCCTGGCTCTGGCCGGGGAGGTTGGGGTATAAATAAAATTTATTTATTTATTTATTTATTTATTTATTTATTTATTATTAGAAAGGATATAAGGGGGAAGAGATTCCACTCCCCTATTTATGGGGCTGCCAGCTCTACTTGCATTTATGGACATAGCCAAGGTGTGGGGTGGGGGCAGCTTTCTCCCCCAAGTCAATAAAAATTAATAAAAATCTGAGGTTCTGCCTCCTCCCAACAAAAATCCTGGCTACACCCAGGCTTACATTCTTGATATTTGGTGAGACATTAAGGGATCAAAACTGCTTATAACATTTTTCTTACCAGCCCACCACATGAAGGATAATATAAGAAATATAATCAATGTTATAGAATATCTGGAGGTCAGGTATGAGAAACAAGCAGCTTTAATGTTTATAGATGCAGAAAAGGCCTTTGATAATATTTCATGGGCCTTCATGAAGAGGACAATAGAAATGATGAACTTTGGAGAGGCTTTCGGTAGAGGCAATATACTCGGACCAACAGGCTATTGTGAACAATGTGATTAAGGAAAAATGTAAAATAACGAAGGGGACAAGGCAGGGGTCTCCCGTCACCATTATTATTTATTTTAGTGTTAGAGACCCTGGCAAAAAAGATACAAGTGGATGAGACAATTAAAGGAATAACGGTAGGAAGTAAAGCATATAAATTAAAAGCTTTTGCAGATGACCTTGTGATAACTGTAGAAGATCCCAAGAATAGTTTACAAAAGGTTTTAGAGAGGATCCAGGAATCTGGACAGGTAGCAGGTTTTAAATTAAATAAAAATAAAACTAAGATCTTGGTGAAAAACATGACAGAGCAATATAAAAAGGACTTACAACAAGTTGCAATATAAAAAGGACTTACAACAAGTTGCAGCTAAAAAAGCCAATGCAATTCTGGGCTGCATCAATAGGAGTATAGCATCTAGATCAAGGGAAGTAATAGTGCCACTGTATTCTGCTCTGGTCAGACCTCACCTGGAGTACTGTGTCCAGTTCTGGGCACCACAGTTCAAGAAGGACACTGACAAACTGGAACGTGTCCAGAGGAGGGCAACCAAAATGGTCAAAGGCCTGGAAACGATGCCTTATGAGGAACAGCTAAGGGAGCTGGGCATGTTTAGCCTGGAGAAGAGGAGGTTAAGGGGTGACATGATAGCCATGTTCAAATATATAAAAGGATGTCACATAGCGGAGGGAGAAAGGTTGTTTTCTGCTGCTCCAGAGAAGCGGACACGGAGCAATGGATCCAAATACAAGAAAGAAGATTCCACCTAAACATTAGGAAGAACTTCCTGACAGTAAGAGCTGTTCGACAGTGGAATTTGCTGCCAAGGAGTGTGGTGGAGTCTCCTTCTTTGGAGGTCTTTAAGCAGAGGCTTGACAACCATATGTCAGGAGTGCTCTGATGGTGTTTCCTGCTTGGCAGGGGGTTGGACTCGATGGCCCTTGTGGTCTCTTCCAACTCTATGATTCTATGATTCTATGCATACATTAAAAAGTTAAATACCTGAGGGTATGGCTGACAGCTAAGAATATACAGTGGTACCTCTGGATGCGAACGGGATCCGTTCCGGAGCCCTGTTCACATCCTGAGTAGAATGCAACCCGCGACTGCACGTCTGTGCATGTGTGGGTCACGATTCGCTGCATCTGCACATGCACGTGATGTCATTTTGAGCGTCTGCGCGAGCTGCAAAACCTGGAAGTAACGCATTCCGTTACTTCAGGTCACCGTGGAGCGTAACCTGAAAACGCTCAACCTGAAGCATATTTAACCCGAGGTATGACTGTAAATGTATTTAAAGAAAATTACATAAATACTTGGAAAGAAATAGAGAAATTTAGAGATTTGGGGTAGGATGAATTTATATTTTTGGAGAAAGTATCAGTGATAAAAATGAATGTATCGCCAAGAATGTTATTTTTCTTTCAGTCAATACTGGTGCAGTACACTTCAAGGAAGCAGTGCAGAGCAGCAGTGCAGTACACTTCAAGGAATGGCAAAAAGATATGTCTAGGTTTATCTGGCAGGGGAAGAAACCAAGGATAAAATATAAATTGCTAACAGATGCTGCCAGATTTAAAATTATACTATGAGGTGTCCTGCATTTGCTGGATCCCGGAATGGATAACATTGAAAAATGCAGATATTTTAGATTTAGAAGGGCATGATAATAGTTTTGGATGGCATGCATATTTATGGTATGAAAAAGCAAAGGTACACAAAGGTTTTCAGAATCTTTTAATAAGAAAATCATTTTTTTATGGTATGGGAAAAATATAAAAACTTATTAGAACAAAAAAACACCTTGGTGGCTTTCCCCTTTAGAAGCAATATCTCTGAAAAAACTGAATATGAGAAGTAATTGGCCAACATATACAGAGCTGTTAACTAAAGCAGAACACCAGGTGAAACTAAAAGACTATAAGAGATTTATTAACAGATTGGTTACAGTTACAGGTAGGTAGCCGTGTTGGTCTGCTGTAGTCAAAACAAAACAAAACAAAACAAAACAAAACAAAACAAAACAAAACAAATAAAATAAAATAAAATAAAATAAAATAAAATAAAAAATTCCTTCCAGTAGCACCTTAGAGACCAATGTTAGTTACTGGTATGAGCTTTCGTGTGTATCTGAAGAATTGTGTATGCACACAAAAGCTCATACGAATAACTAACTTCGTTGGTCTCTAAGGTGCTACTGGAAGGTTTTTTAAAATACTTTTTATATTTTATTTTGTTTTGAGATTGGTTACAGTTTCACCAACTAAATTATGTTTTTAAGACAGATAAAAAGAAAGGTTTTAATCGTGAGATATCAAGATTTCAAAAAGATCTGTTAGAAAACAATAACAAATTATTGTCGAAAATGTACAGTTTGCTCTTGGAATGGCGTACAAAAGATGGACAGGTCAAGTCGGTAATGATACACTGGGCAAAAGATTTGGGACACAATATTCGGATGGCAGATTGGGAAAGGTTATGGAAAACAGACTTGAAATTCACAGTATGTTGTGTGCTGAAGGAAAATTACATGAAAATTATGTACCGGTGGTATCTGACTCCTAGTAAGTTAGCAAAATGTATAGGGCAACTACAGACACCTGCTGGAAATGTAAAGAAAAAGAAGGTACCTTTGATCATATGTGGTGGACTTGCAAGGCAATAAAAGCTTTCTGGGAGATGATATCTAATGAAATTTTAAAAAATGTTTAAAATAACCTTTATTAAAAACCCAGAAGCTTTCTTATTAGGAATTATAGGTACTGACATCCCAAAGGAGCAAAAAAGACTTTTTATGTATGAGACAACAGCCGCTCGGATGTTACTAGCCCAGAGATTGAAAGAAGACAAAGTCCCTTCCAGAGAGGAATGGCAAACCAAGCTGATGGACTCTGCCGAGATGGCAAAATTGACTGGAAAACTCAGGAATCAAGAGGACAAAAACTTTATAAAAGAATGGGGGAAATTATAAGTTATTTAGGAGACCACTGTAAGCAGATGGAAACATTTCCAGGATTTTAATTCTTCTTGTAATGTAACAAAAATGATTTCCCCCAAAACCCAAAACCTGCTTATAACATTTTTGTTTTGGTAGGGTCTTCCAGGGAATTCTGGTCTGAAAGGAGACTCAGGTGATCCTGGTCCACAGGTAGGTTGCTGGAGATGAGTAGGCAGGGTCTTTAATTGCTATGGGATGGAGCAGAGAAATGCTACCCACGTTGAATAGACAGGAAAGCTCTTTCCCCGCCACCTTCTCTGAGGGTGTCCTGCTTGCTGGCCTTGTGCTTGGATTTGGGGGATTCCCACAGCTGAGGGAGGGGGAGCTGGAGGCCCTCCAGATGTTGGTTGCTCACGGCTCCCCTGCATCCTTGGCCAGTCTGGGGCTGGTGGGAGCAGGAATCCAGCAACAGCCAGAGGACCACAGGTTCCCCATCCCTGACTTAACAATTTAAACTTGCAGGCATTTCCTGCTGCGGTGGGGAAGCCCTTATACTGCAGGGCTCTGGAATTACTTGCAAATGAGTTATGAAGCCCATTTTTTCAGTCTGTTCTCCTCCTCCTTTCCCCCAAGTAGGCAGGGGTGGAAAGATCCCACCTCCTCAGGATCATCTCTCCCCTTTTGGATCTTTCATGTACATCCCTTTCGATTTTTTCCTTGTGCTTTGCCTAATCTCTTCACCCCATACTGACAATTTCCTTCTTTTTTCCTTCTAAAAAAAAAATAGTTACTGCTTCCAGGCAGTAATATCCTGCTTCCAGGCCAAAAAAAAAAAAAAAAAAAAGCTTTCACAGCAGCTTATGGTAAAAGCAATGATGGAATTCATTCAAACCATTGAAGCAGTAATATATAAAACAAAGCAGAGCTCCAGGGAGACAATAAGATTGCTTCCTAAGTAAGCAACGTCTTACCACCCTTCTCATTGCAGGTTGGGAATTTGCCAGCCTAGCTTCCCTCAGCAAGGTATCCCAAAATCAGGGACTGCACTAGAGGAGGCCTTCTGTCTGGCAGGGGATCCCAAACCAGATCCTCTCCTACTTTGAATTGGGCCTGTATAATCTCACTGATGGCCAATGCAGTGTGTTCACTACAGCTGGCACAAGTAAGCAATCTTGCCATTGCATTCTGGACCCCCTGCAACATCTGGGGAAATGCAACTTTGTAAGATAAATGTTACAAGTCAAATCATAAGTTTCCATTGACGGCAAAAGCTTCCACATGTCAATCATTACAAAGGGCTCCACTCTTCTTCTAACATGGGGAAAAATCTTGAGGTGTTAGGATAGGTGACATGTGAAGCCACTCTTGATCTGAACTGTTTCCCTTCTTGTTACAGGGCTCACCTGGGATCCAGGGATCAATAGGGCCCCCAGGGAAAATTGGCAAGCGGGTGAGCATCTTTGCTCCAGGATCCCATCCATGGCTGAGTGACATTGCGTAATAATCCTGCCACCCCTTTCTCTCACCCTTTCCTTTCCTTTCTCAAAAAAGGGTCGCTCAGGAGCAGATGGTGCCAGAGGACTTCCAGGAGAAACTGGACCTAAGGTCTCTAGATCTTTTATGAGGGGTGGAATTGGTGGAGGGGAGGAAGTGAATTCTAAGATTCCCAGTCCCACTGTGGGTTGACATTTCCTGCAGTTGGCACAACTAGTAGGGTGGAAGTAGAGCTAAGACAAATGTTTTCAATTGGTATGTTGACATGGGATCATTTTCTTTCTTTCCTTTCTTTCTTTCTTTCTTTCTTTCTTTCTTTCTTCAAATCAAAACTGCTTCCTCTGTATTTTGTCCAAGCCCTGGAAACAAAACCAAAGTTGTGTAGGGACATGAGAAGAGCCCTCCTGATGGAACAGATCCAGGGCCTATCCCTCTCCTTTCAATACTGGCTGGCCAAAAGCTTCCACTCAGCCCACAAACAGGGCAGGAGGGGAACAGGCCTTCTCCATCTCCTGTCCTTAGCATCTGACTACAAAACAAAACAAAAACCCTAGAACGTATAAATTTTTTAGCAGGAATTAATGGGATGAGCACTATAGTGCAAGAGCGCTCCTCCAGAGAGCAGCCACATTGGGGAAGCATTGCAGAACACCCACTAAAGCAGAATGATGTGTCAGCACACCAGTATAAATCCACCCCATGAACCATTATTGCAGCAATTACATATTGCAGAATTCATCTGCCAAAAAAAGGGGGGGAACCCAACCAAACACCAGTTTAGACAGACAGACAGACAGACAGACAGACAGATAGAGATATTACACATACACTTCACTCTGCTGGGAATACATATATGGAATATCCCCCCACAGACCTTCCTGGGTTGTCAGGATGGATTTGATCATTACAACAAAGCTTTTTTGCACAATTAAAAGGATTGTAGGAATGAGAAACAAAGATCTTGGGTGATTTTAAAAAGAAAGCATTTTCAATATAGGCAGACATGCTCAGTGGCCCAAATATTGGGCTCTCCTTGTGGTGCTAATGCTTCTTTCTTATAGGGGGACAGGGGCTTTGATGGGCTCCCAGGACTTCCTGGAGAAAAGGGAAACCGAGTAAGTATCTCCAAATATTTGTAATACCAGGGCTGCCTATTTTTGGTATCATCTCTAATTCTTGCTTTGCTTTTTGCAGGGAGATGTAGGCAAGCCAGGCCCCCCTGGAGCTCGTGGTGAGAAGGGCCCTAAGGTAAGCATTGGATGTGGATGTGGATTGCATGTGGATGAAAACTGATTGCTGGAAAGTGCTGTTTTCTTTTAGAAGATGCAAGGAGTGGTGTTCCTTAGAAAAATACTGCAATTGCTCTAAATTGAATTGCATTGGCCCAAATTATTGTGACAATGAGAAGAAATGTGTGGTTAAGGCTGCTGTAGCATCACTAGGGTGGCCCAGTGCATTAAAGCTCAAGGGAAAAGGTGGGAAAGGAATGGATCAATATGTGGGATCATCTCACAGATCTATGGAAAGAGGAGATACTTGATCAGTTTCAAAGCAGACCAGAGGCGCCATCTTCTTGAGAAGATTGATGGGGCCTGTGCATGCGATGCCATGACATCATGTGTGTGACATCATGATGTCATGTGTGCAACATCGCATGATGCCACGCAATGCCCTGACATTGTATGTGCAATGCCAGGGGCGGAGCTGAATGTCCCCTGAATATTGAGGGGGCTTGGCCTCCTCCAAAAATACTTCAGGGGGCCTGAAACTGCCTTGGTCCCTAGGAGCTGGTGTGCTCGAAGCAGACATTATCACAATTTATATTTGTGGCAGGGCCACTGCAATGCAAGCAGGGTTCAGGTCTGTGATACAAATTTGCATACAATTTGCTAATTTATATATATAGAATGCTATGAGAAATTAGTATGATGGATTTCACTAGCACTGTGCTTTTTGCAGTGCACCCCGCTGCTCTGTAAGTGAAATGATAGCATGAAATAAAATGTAAAGAAAGTGTAGGTGCAGGAAATCTTGGGCTTGCTGCAAAGCTTTGGAGCTCAAGCTCCAAGTGCCACCCCATAACATTGCCCCTTCTCTGTGGGTTTTCAAATGGAGTTCCATGGTATTGCTTCTCAGGGATTCTGCAATGAGGTCAGTCATACAGCAGACCAGCTTTTATGAAATATGGCTTTCCCACCACTGCCAGCCTTCTCTTGCAATGTACAAATGTAGGGAGGTTATGAGACGCTTATGGGAGTTGATTAGAGCCTGTTTAGTGCCCATCATGAACTGGGTGCACCTTGGAACATGTCCCAGAATCCCCTGCACACAGAGGGATGCCACAGGAGACTGGTGATCCTCAGCAGACAGGTCAGTCTCAAAAGTATTCTCTGAAGACAGAAAGGGGTCTATTTGGCGTCGGGCGGAAGCTGCTTAATACATAGGAGCCCTTAGGAGCAAAACACACCATCAGAAATATGGAGAAATTGAGGGTAGGGTTGTGAGTGCACATTAAGTTGTTATTGTGTGTTTCCTCCTTGGGTTTTCTCTGTGAATGAGTTTGTGAAAGCTGGGGAAACCAGCAGCTGGGGTGGACACAACTCAACACCAGGGTGGTGCTCTCACTCCACCTCCTTCTTTTCACAGGGCTCTGATGGTGTGCAAGGCCCCAGAGGACAGCCTGGGGAAGCTGTGAGTATCTGCCCACTCAGGATGCCTAGGTGCTCTGGGATGAAGTTGGCCTATGCCACTTCCGTGGGGGTGGGAAGCAGCAATGGAAACCAGGAACCTTCGGGGAAACATGCAGTCTTGCTGTAGCCGGCAATGTGAAATGGCAGGTACAAGTGGGGGTATCATAAACAACCTAACAACTGCCATGCTGGCTGATTTTTCCTTTTTCTTTTTTTAACAAAAATGTACTTCAAGGAGATGGCACAAACTGCATGCTTTCAACAATTTTCCTGTCTTTCTAAAGCATTTGTTTCTGAGAAACGAATGAGATATTGTTATTAATGCCTTACCACCTTAAAGTAATAACCAGCTGTTATGCTCAAGTAATAACCATCATTAGTCTCATTTTGGAAAATGAAAGGTATAGGAAAGCCAGATAATGCAAGGCTTTAATGTGTTGTTTGCTGTCTTTTTTGAAATACCATGGCTGTGGGGGAAATTATTTTATAATTTATTGAATCACTGCAATGGTGCTTTCTAATCTCCATGTTAATGTTGCAAAAATACTATATTATATCTAAAGCTACATTTTAAAATAAAAAGAAATAAAAACAATGACTAGGCCAGGCTAGATCAAATGTCCCTCTTAATCCTGCACTCTTTCTCTGCACTCATCCACACTTCAGTTTGGCCTGAGCTATCCAGGCACGGGTTCAAGCGGTTTTTCTTTTGTCCCACCTGGGGTTTACTGCTCAATCAGAACAAACTCAACAGTAAACTGTGGGTTTTCTCAGGGAAACTGGCAGGACAAAATAAAAGCTTCTTGAATTTGTGCCTGGAAATCTCTGGACAAAGGGAAGTGTGGAAGACTGGAGGAACCAAGGGGTAAAACTGTTTCTGGACTGAAGAACTTTAGGCTGCCGTAGTGAAGTTGGATGTTCAAGTGCTCCCACATAAAAAAGAAAAAGCTATGTTTTTTTCTGGGAAGGAGCCTTCTTCTTAAGATGTTCTTTTTTTATGCGCAGGGAATGTTTTGGTGGGGAAGCACTCAAATGTGCAACATTGCCACCTACTGCCTATATTATACTGCCTTCCAAGAGAAGATTCTCTTCCCCTCTGCCCAAGATTCTATACTGGGCTGCCCTCAGTGCTGGATTTATGTGTAAGCTAAACAAACTACAGCTTAAGGCCCCACTCTCTTGGGGACCCCCCAAAAATTAAAGGAAAAAAACTGGATGTACATTTCCAAAATGTAAGATAAAAAACAAATAAAATAAAACCGACATACAGCAACAGTGTTTTGTGTTGTGTCGGCTCCTATGATGTAAGTAATGGGCCCCGCCTGCTATATAAAGGGCCCCATTACCTTCAGTAGCTTAGGGACTCATCAAACCTAAATCTGGCCCTGGCTACCCTAAAGGCATTCTTCCTGTATCTGTCTGATGCATTTTTAAGGCCATTTATACTGAGGCGGGATGAAGCACCTGCTCAGGTGGTGGGACCTTCTTATTGGCAGCTGCTGGCAGAGGGCAGGGAACAGAACATTGTGACAACATAATGCAAAGTGAGGCATGACAGACATTACAGAAGTGGAGAGAAGGGAGGACCTTTACTGTAATGTCTACCTCTTTGGGGTTGCATTCCATTATAGGAACACCACAATTTTCCATAAATTTGATTCTGCGTATTCATTGCAAGTATAGTCTTTGCTGCAAGTTTTCTAGCATGCACTTCTGGGATGGATAAAGGTTTGCAAAAGGAGGCTCCACTGAAAATAAAATAACGGTTGGGGCACACTTGTCTGAGAATGCAGAAAGGCCTTCAGAAGAACATGCAGTGCACATTATTTAGGCATCACTAACATGTCCCTCTTTTTTCCTAGGGTATCCGTGGTTTGGCTGGCTCACGAGGCGCTCCTGGTCCCCCAGGCCAGATGGTATGAATCCTTTTTCCTCTCCCCTTCCTGCGCTTGGAGAAAACAGAAATGAATTCAAAGGGAGGGTTGGACTAGGGGGCTTCTTCGTCCTTCCAATTCTGTAATTATTCCATGGTTCAGTGAATGGGAAGAATAGCATTAAGAGGCAACGTTTAACACATCTGAATTCCTGCTCTGCTATTTGCAACTCAAAACTTGACCTTACCATTTGAATTTGGGGCATTGTTTAACTTTCAAATTTTGAGTTTGGTTTTGAGATTTGCTTTTGATGTTGTGGTATTTATGTACAGTGGTGCCCCGCAAGACGAATGCCTCGCAAGACGGAAAACCCGCTAGACGAAAGGGTTTTCCGTTTTGGAGGTGCTTCGCAAAACGAATTTCCTATGGGCTTGCTTCGCAAGACGAAAATGTCTTGCGAGTTCCTGCGGGGTTTTTTTCCTCCCCCCCTTTTTCCCAAGCCGCTAAGCCGCTTATCAGCTGATCCGCTAAGCCGCTTATCAGTTGATCCGCTAAGCTGCTTAACAGCTGATCCGCTAAGCCGCTAAGCCACTTATCAGCTGATCCGCTAAGCCGCTAAGCCGCTTATCAGCTGATCCGCTAAGCCGCTAAGCCGCTAAGCCGCTTATCAGCTGATTCGCTAAGCCCGCTAAGCCGCTAATAGCGCTAATCCGCTAAGCGCTAATGGGCTTGCTTCGCAAGACGAAAAAACCGCAAGACGAAGAGACTCGCGGAACGGATTCTTTTCGTCTTGCGAGGCACCACTGTATGTATTTAAGGCCCAGTGCAGATATAACATCTCCCAATCCTCATTTAGGAGATTAGGCATGTGCTGTAGATTTGCTTTCTCCCTTCCCTCTTCTCTTCCAAATGAACATTGTCTACTCTTTCATGGTTTGTTTTAACCACTGTTTAGCATCACCCTGCACAAGTGCTAGCCATAGGCTGTGCCCAGATGGGTGCATTATCTTGCAAATGGGTCATTCTTCATGTTTTTTCACTCATATAAATTTCTGTTTCTCTGCTTGCCATCCCCCAGCTCTGTGCTTGGCAGAAAATATCCTGAGTATGTTGTTGTTTTGCCTCTCTCCTCGGTCACTCTTCCCCCAGTTAGTTTACAGAACTAAACTTGTTTGTTTGTTTTTTTAAAAAAAGAAAAGTATTTTTGTACACTTCTGATGTAATAGGATTGTGCAAGATCTGTAATAATAAAAACAAATAGGCAGTGCTTTAGTGCTTAGAGTGGGTGCGTGCATGTGCCAAGCTTCCTGTAAATTTAGAAAATTCCTCTCCCAGGCTTCTACAACTGTCTTCCAACTTCAGCTTAAAGCTCCCCAGATCTGATCATGTTGCTGGGAGAGAGATGAATCAGTTGCACTGTTTTCTCAAACCTCTCCAAAAGTCTCCTGCAGCATTTCAGAAGTTTGGGGGCATTCACGTTTGCCATTTCCAGCTGTTTCCTTAAAAAAGTCTCTGACAGCTCTATGCCCTAGGGCAGTGGTTCCTAATTAGCTAAGTACTGCAGACCTCCTGTTTTTCAAAAGCTTAGCCTTAACCCCCATACTCTTGAAAATTTTCATATCTCTACATACCCTCCAACATGTCCCAGTAAAAAACCAGGATGCATGTTTTGAGGTGCCATCAGAGTATGGCACCCAAAAATGGGATGTCCTGTTTTCAGGACAATTGAGGGGTATGGAATCTCTGTGGTAGTGTTTGTTATGTGAATGGTGCTGCAGACCCCCTGGGTGGGTTACATGGACCCCCTGGGGTCCTTGGACCACCAATTGGGATCCACTGCCCTAGTACTTCCTCCTACAGCTGCAAAGGCTCTTAGAAAACAGCAAGAGGCTTCCACCCCCCCCTCTCAGCAACACTATTCCCAAGGTGCTTTAAGGTGAAGGTCAGTTGGAGATGGCTGGGAAAGAAGAATTACCCTAGTTTACAAGAAGACTGGCACACGCTTGCTGTCCCTCTCTATTCAGAGGACTAACTGGACCCAAGCATTTATTTTTAGAGAATTTGTGCAAGTCTGCTCATGCAAGGAGCAAACAGAAGAAGGGGCATGGCAATAGACACCACACAGTGAAGGTGAGACACAGACACACACACACACACACACACACACACACACACACACACTGCACCAAGGAGCACAAGGAGCATGATGGGATATTTGTTATGACTGGATTTTCTACAGTAAGGAAAATTCTGAATTGAAGGAGGAAAAAGTACAGGCTGGCATTTTGAGGAGGACGACGTCATGTGGATGGTGTGGATGATGTGAAAAGCTTCCAGGCATGAGCAGCACAAAGTCCACAATAAACTGCTGTGTGGAATGGCCTATAGTTAGCATGAGCCAGGATTGTGCTAATAACTGGTTTGAAAAAGGGGTTTAGAGAGAATTTGCAAGCTGTGCTATTAAGCATGAGCCTCACAGCAGACACAGCAATACCCTATAGTTAAATTAGATAATGGAAGGGAGAAGGGCATTCACATGGGAGATTGGAGGAGTGAAGAATCATGTGAGTGATTAGCAAACTCATAATTTGATAACTGTGACCAGGAGATTGGAAATATTACATCTGCATTGGTTCTGAAGGGCAGAACTCACATTTCAATGGCAAAATGCCAATGACTTCTCAGAGTAGCAGCCCAAAACAAAACAAAAAGCCCAAATGGAGACTAAATCTGAGAATCCTGAAGTTAGAATTTGGAGCTTCCTGTTTTGAAACTGAAAAACAAGAAGTAGTTCATAAGACTCTAATAGGGGTGCCATATATCAAACAGTGAAAATCCGGTCAGAGAAGTTGTTGAGCTTTTGAGGGTGAGGCAAAGTTGTTGAGTTTAGCGATTTCTACCCAGACACTACTTCTGACTTCAGTATTCTGGATATGTCCAGGAAATTCTCGACGTATGGCAACCCTAGATTCTGATACAGTTTCATTCTTGGTACGTCTTTTGAGTTTGTTCTCTGTTGTGTGTTCCCCTCCCATAGGGTGTCAGCGGTATTGATGGGGCCCCTGGACACAAAGGGAACTTGGTAAGAGACACAGACAGTTGTGAATTTTCCTGGTTTATGGTAAAGGGAAAAATTGACTATGCTCATGTGATAAGGCAGAGACACAGCATGGCTCCTGACAGTCCGGCTTTTGTGTGTCACATTCCTCCAACCAAGGGTTCATCTTCTGCAATGGGTAATCTTCCTCCTCCCTAGGTGGACCCCGCCTGTCTTGCTGTTCCAGGACAGTCCACCCTGTTCTATCAAGAAATTTCTCGTCTTGCCCAGTAGCTCAAAATGTGGATAGACAGGCCTCAATTTGCTGCATCTTCTCTTCCAGTAAGGCAACCAGCCTGCACTTGCTGCAGATGTAGTTTTGCACATTCCTGGCAGGAAAACAAACGTGTCACAGGTGTTGCGGTCATGGCAGCAGCTCCCTCACCATCCATGTCTCTTGGTCCCATGTACACCATGAGACAGCGCTCTGGGCCTCCCTTTCATAGCACCCTTGCAAATGCCCCTGTTCACCTAGAATTTAATTCCTACGATGCTGTGGAATATGCTATTTACTGGAATGAGATCCGGAACATGTAAAGGAATAATAAAGGAAATTGGTCCATTGAGTATGTGAAGCAGAGTGCATTTTCTTAAGGTCTCCTCCATAGATCTGTGCTTAGGAGGTCTTCCAGGGGGCTTAAGCTTTGGAAACACACAAATTTCAAGCTTTCATTTTGATTTAAAACATTGTAGCCTAATCTACAGTACAAAGTTTGAGATCATCACAAAAGATGCATCAAGAAGGGCAACCTACAAACTAGTCCAGTCATTTTGATTTAGTAATCTAATTTTAAAGGAGTCTTTGCATGATACCAATGGGATTCTAACCCAGTCAGAATTCTTTTGTCCTATCTCAGATTTTAGCCTCTGAATTAGTTGCTTAATTGAAGGATGCATATCCAGAAAAACCTAAGATCCAGCTGAAATAGTGCATTTAGGTGCTTTCATTATGCGTGAAGTCATGGGGAGGTGGCTGCATTTATAGTGCAAATTCACACATGAATGCTGAGATTTCTGCAGGGTGGTATTTTTTATTTTTTATTACAAGGCAATTTAATTCAGTAAGTAAAATCACACAAAGAGGAAGTATGCAATGAAGTCATTCCATTTGTGTAAGGACTTCCACTTGTGCATCAGAACCTCCCCTCCCTCTCTTCTCCCTGCCCCCTGATCTGCTCCAGTACGTTGGGGGAATCCCCAGAATAAATTTGGGGGGCACGCATAGGGAGGAGAGTAAGAAGAGGTTCTGTTGCACAAAAAGTTCTTGCATAACTGGGACAATTTTGTTGGATCCAACCCATAGTTTTCAATCAAGCTTTCAATTTTGTAATTCATATAGTTCCTAAACAAAGTACATGCTAACTTGCTGCTGTAACAATTAACACATGCTGATTTGCAACTAAATGCAGCCTTTATGCTACTGAGGAGCATAATCCAAAATCTTTATTCATGTGGCCCACATCCTTTTGCACTGCAGAATTATGTCTCCTTAGAGACAAGAGAGTCAATTGTGAAATAATGGATGTCTTGTTTTGCTTTCTGTGCACTTGGAAGGACATTGTAAACAAGATCACTCATTCTGAAGATGAAGGCTACACTATTACCACAGAATTAGGTGTGCTCCTCCAGCATATTTAAATCTATTGCTGGATTGTGGCCTAAATGTCCAGAAAAGCCTAGAAGCAACATATAGTAATTACTGTACAAAATGGTGCTTTTGTTGATTTGTTTCCATGTGATAGATCATAAGCACTCATGTTCTTTGCCTATCATGCAGTTTAATTATTTGGACTGGAGCAATAAATAGGTTAGCTCAGGTTAGCTCAGCGAGGTTAGATGAGCTGGTTCCTAGTCTCTGTGCAGAATTTTGTAACTACACTGAGGTGCTTCTACTTACCTTTATATGAAATCAGACCCCAGCTCAATCAGATAACTGCTGAGGAAGGTTTAGAAGTGGTAAATGCAGCCCAGCATCATAGTGCCAGTATTCCAGATGGTCAAAGACACAAACCTTCCCCTTTTCACACTTTTCATTTTTCAAATCCCTCCAGCAAATTTAGCCACAATTTTGTAGCACTTTGTGTGTTGTCTCTTTTGCTCGATGCTACTTATGTAGCTGTAGCTGTATATGCACAGAATATTGATTGACTGCAGGATTTCATGTCCCCAGGGCATTCAAGGTGAACCAGGCCCCCCTGGACAGCAGGGAAACCCTGGATCTCAGGTGTGTGTTTTTCACTACAGCATATGTGTATGTGATGTGGGGAGGGCAAATTAGATGTGATAGAAACATACTGAACCTTTCTTAAAACAGCAACAAACAGTTGATACTATGTGTGTTGGGGGGGGGGGTAATTTTGAAGGGACTGTGGCATGCTCTGGCCAGGGGCAGCTAACTCTTTACTCCCAACTATGGTCTCAACATAAATGTTCTCTGCACATAGCTGCTGTTTACCCCAGGGTTGAAGTTCCCCTTAGTATCTACTTCAGTCCTGAGAGTGATAACCAAGGGTACTAGGGTTGGGCTTCATTGGGTAAAGACTGGGGAACATAAAACATATGGAAAGATAAAAACTCTCAAGATGTGATAAGAGCCTGCTTTGTTCCCTCCTTTACAGGTGAAATGACAGGCAGGCACACCAGCAAATTGAATGCTGGTTCAGCCATTAGTCTCCCCACTCACATTTCAGATGCACAGTGCACCTACTTATTTTTAAAAGTACTACCTGAATATTCTCATCATGGGGGAGCACCTTTCTGATATCTTGGGGGTCTTCAAATCAGTGCTGTGCACAGCTGATCTACTTGAAACCTGCTCCCCTGCCCCAAGTTTAACTCTGGAGGAGAGAATGTATGTTTAAAATTGAACAGAGCAGCCTAAGTGCTCTGAAATCTGTCTTCACCTGTAGAAGCATCAGGAATGTAGGACTGTTCCCCCCTTTTAATTAATATTTGCCTCATCCCCTCTAATTTGCTTCTTTCTCATAGGGTCTGCCTGGTCCCCAGGGTCCTGTTGGGCTTCCAGGTGAAAAGGTGAGTCGGAGCATGGATGTTTTGAGCCTCGGCATGAAAATATTGCTTATGGGCTGGGTGGGTGTGTTTTAGAGGCCTGCTTTGGAATGTACTGGTTGGCCTGTTGCAGTGTGTCCAGATACATGCTTTTCGGTCTGGGAGATCTCTGAGCTGTACTAGAAAGTCCCTGTTCACAAAGCATTTCTTGCTACTGTCAGGATTCACACCTCCTTTGCCATTCACATTTAAAAGGACAAGTTATGGGGCAATATCAACACAAACACATTTACATCACAGTCCCTATTTTCCTGCTCTGCCTTGAGCAAGACAGGATTCAAATAGTGCCTTGTTGACCATCCCTTTTCTTCCTTGCAGGGCCCACAAGGAAAACCAGGGATACCAGGAATGCCTGGGGTGGATGGACCTCCAGTAAGTGCCAAGGATCCACAAACCGTACATGACAATGGGTGTTTCCTTCTGTAGTTGCTGCAACATCTGGATCAGTGGTGGCTGGTGCCCATTGCGGCTGGCTGGGTAGACATTAGGGACACAAACAGAGGTTGAGCCAGAGCCCATGACAGGCAGAACCAACTGATTATAGTGGCCCCCTCCCACCTTCCTTCCTGCTGAGTTCTGCAAGGGCAACACTTGGGCTCATCCACATTTCGGTTTGCCATGCCACTTTCCTCCAGGAAAACCCTCTCTTTACCACTGAATTGGATCAAATGTCAGTTGGGTTTTCTGCAGACTGACCTTTGCTCTGATTCAGTGGCAAAGAACAGGTTTTCCTGGGGAAAGCGGCGGGCAAATGGAAAACCATTCAGACTTTTGCCTAGAAAGCATGGGACAGCAGAAAACCGCTTGGATTTGTGATTTCTAGGCTTGGAGCAAGTGGAAGTGTGGATGAGCCTTTAGACTAAGGAGCTGGCAGGCAGGGTCAAACTCTGGACCAGTTGTAAACAGGAAGGCAGGCAGGTAGGAGCTAGGTGGGGGGCAGGCTGAGTTTGGTAGGTTTTGGATCCTATTCAACTCAGTACATAACAGTAGGGTAGTTCACCCTAATGTACCAACATGCATTCTCACTCGCGGAATCATCGCCTTGTTGTGGTGAGTGGGCTTGCACGTTCCTATGACCCTTGTGAGCGAAGCCGTCGGGAATCTCGTACTCCCAGCAGGGTCACCCAAAGCGGTAAGGTCAAAGGGAGGAGCTAGGCAAAGAATGATCCAAAAAGTCCTCAACAGCAGAACAGGTGGATGATAACAAGTGGTGTGTTACAACAGCTGTGAGGCGATGAAGGCTGCAGCAGATAAAAATCTACCAGTTGTCATGATCCTCATGCCATTGGAATAGAGCCTTACTGCGAAACTGGGCTGGTGAGCGTGCACTGATCTACACATGTAAAACAAATTTACGCACAGGCGTCTTCCAAAAACCTATCCCAAACCCAAACCCAAAAAAGTCCCATGGCAATCGACAGATGGTAATGGGGCAAGACTGTGAAATCTGGAAGCCCCTAGTCATGAACCGGCACCTGGGCAGTGGATACAGATTCAATCTCTCTGACTCAAGGAATGAGGCAGTTGAGCAGCCCTACTTAGGATCCACTCTGCTCACCCCCAAAAGGGGGAGGGGCTAGAAAAGGTGCCCTAAGCATAGTCTGCCTCCCCTTTCCTCCTGACTGGATTACTGCACCCAGTGTGGTGCACCCAGCGGTCATAAAGGACAACTGAACTTTGGAACATGGAATATACAGACTTTGTTGGATAACACAGATAGTGAGCATCCCGAACACAGAACTGCCATCATTGCGGGAGAGCTGTGACGTTTTAACATTGATATTTCAGTGCTTCAAGAAACTCGAAGAGCAGGTGAGGGACAACTGAAGGAAGAAAAGGGAGGTTACACATTCTTCTGGAAAGGTCTACCTGAACAAGAACGTCAAATACATGGAGTAGGCTTTGCTATCATAAACGATCTTGTGAGGCTCTTGTCAGAAGTCCCTACCGGCATTAATGAGTGACTTTCAACCCTTCGAATAAAAACTAACAGTCTACTATTTTAAGTGCTTATGCACCAACACTGGATGCTGATGAAGACATTAAAGAAAAATTTTACTTTCAGCTGGATACCATCCTATCAGAGACACCTAAGACACATAAAATTATCCTCCTGGGTGATTTTAATGCAAGAGTTGGCCAAGATTTCAATCTGTGGCCTGGGACCAGGGGTGTAGCTAGCTGCTCTGGCACCTGGAGAGGCAGGGGCAAGGCGATCCACGCAAAGGAACACTGCGGTGATCCACCCAGGGGGGCAGCACGGTGAGCTGCCCACGGAGTCTGCCTGGTGGATGCAAGCCCCACGCTGCCATTTTGGACAATGTGGGGCCCCAAGCCACCGCGTCAGTCCCAGGGGAGATGCATGGCTCAGGCGTGCTGCAGGCCCCGCGGTAAGTGCTGCCTCCATGGTGTGCCATTTTGTCACTCCCTCAGGGATAACACCTGGGGTGGACTGCACCCCCCCACCTCCCTTCCTACGCCCCTGCCTGGGACTATTGGGAAAGAAGGAATTGGCAACAGCAACCAGAATGGAATCTTACTTTTGACGATATGTGCAGCGCACAACCTTGTTATTACCAACAGACTCTTTAGACAAAAAGCAATAAAACATCTTGGAGGCACCCCCGGTCAAACCACTGGCACCTCTGAGACTTTGTAATTGTCCGAGCTGAAGATCGCCATGATGTGCTCCTTACCAGAGCTATGATGAGTGCCGATAACTGCTGGGCAGATCACTGATTAATGCACTCCACAATGGCTATCAAGATTATACCTCAACACAGGCTTCAAGGAAGGAAACCAAGGTGCAAAATGAACACTCAAGCCCTTCAAGATCCTATTAAGCAGGACTGCTTCCAAATGACTCTTAAGGACCATCTGCTTTTGGAGTTCCCTGGTAACAGCAAGGAACACTGGACCAAGCTAAAAACATCCATTATTGCAGTCTGTGAACAAACTATTGGATACCAAACCAAGAAACACCAGGACTGGCTTGATGAGAATGACAGTGAGATTGAATGCATTATTGACAAGAAAAAGAAGGCCTTTTAGATCTTGCAAAGAGATAGCAACTGCTCCACTAAGAAAAAACCTATGCCAATGCTAAGGCTGAAATTAAAGAAGAACCAAACAACTAAAGAACACCTGGTGGATAAAAAAGTTCAAGAGATCCAGCACTTAGTCAACACTCATGATGCACAGAGTTTCTTTAAAGCCACAAAGACCATCTATGGGCCAATAAATCATATAACCCCTACACTCAACAGATGGTACCACACTTCTAAAAGATAAGCTATTGTACTGCGCTGGAAAGAACATTACCAACATCTCCTTAATTGCATCTCCCCCATAGCTGCTGAGGTCCTCTCACAAATTCTGCAAAAACAAATTAGAGATGAGCATGTAGTATTTCCAAATTGGGAGAGCTGTGTACAGCTATTAACCAAATGAAAAACAACAAAACCAGCAGACCTGATGGGATACCTGCCAAAGTCTTCAAAGTGGGTGGAATCGAACTTGCACAACAACTTCACAAGCTCAGCAAAAAAATTAGAGAGAGAGGAGATCCCAGCAGACTTTAGAGATGCCAAAATTCTTAGTCTCTTTAAAAAAGGTAACAGAATGGATTGTGGAAACTATCAAGGCATCTCTTTATTAGCTGCAGTCAGCAAAATTCTTGCAAGGATCTTAGCAAACCGTCTATTAACAATATCTGAGGTGACCCTTCCTGAATCCCAAAATGGTTTTAGACCTTCTAGGGCGACAGTGGACATGATTTTACCAACTGACAGCTTCAAGAAAAATGCAGAAAGCAAAACCAACCCCTGTATATGACCTGACTAAGGCATTCAACACTGTAAATTGTAATGCCCTGTGGACTCTCCTTCTGAAAAATGGCTGCTCAGATAAATTTGTGAACATCATCGAGTTCCTCCATGATAATATGACAGCAACAACCGCAGATAACAATGGTTCTCAAAGTAAACCATTCACAGTGGGATCAGGTGTTAAACAAGGTTGTTTTATTGCCCCAACTCTATTCATTATTTTCATTGCAATGATCCTACACTTTGCCGAAGGGAAACTCCCCTCTGGAGTAGAAATCGTATATTGAACAGATGGAAAGTTCTTTAATCTGAGCAAGTTGAAAGCAAAGAGTAAGGTTACTGTAACTTCTGTCATAGAGTTTCAATATGCTGATGACAACATAGTCTGTGCACGCTCAGAAGATGACCTCCAAACCATCCTAAATATCTTTGCAGAAGCTTACGAAAAGCTTGGCCAATTGCTCAACATTCAAAAAACCAAAGTGCTGCATCAACAAGCACAAAACAACCCTTCCACAGCACCACAAATCCAACTCAATGGTGTAACGTTGGAAAATGTCAGTCACTTCTTCTACCTGGGCAGTTATCCTTCCACAAGGGCTGACATTGATGCCGAAATCCAGCATCGCCTGAGCTCTGTGAGTACGGCTTTCTCCCAATTGAAGTGCAGAGTGTTTGAGGACTGGGACATTTGCAGGAAAACCAAAATGCTTGTTTACAAAGTTATTGTACTACCAACCTTATTGTATGCTTGTGAAATGTGGACCACTTATAAACACCATCTCCAACTCCTCAAAAGATTCCATCAACAATGTCTCCGGAAATTTTTACACATCACTTGGGAAGACAGGCAAACTAATGCCAGTGTACTGAAAGAAAAAAAGATCAGCAGTGTTGAAGCAATGATTCTTCAACATCAACTTCGTTGGACTGGTCATGTTGTGCGGATACCTGATTATAGTCTTCCAAAGCAACTACTCTATTCTGAAGTTAAAAATGGTAAACGTAATGCTGGTGGCCAACAAAAGAGGTTCAAAGACTCTCTCAAGGCAAATCTTTAAAAATGTAGTATAAACACTGACAACTGGGAAACACTGGCCTGCGAGCGCTCCAATTGGAGATGGTCATGGGTTTTGAAGACGCTCAAACTCAGGACAAAAGGGAGAAACACGTTAAGAGGAAGGCACGCTTGGCAAACCCTCACCATGACCACCTCCCACCCAGAAACCTATGTCCCCACTGTGGAAGGACATGTGGATCCAGAATTGGCCTCCACAGTCACTTACGGACTCACTTTTAAAACCGTGTTTATGGAAGACAATCTTACTTGGCTACGAGTGATCACTAAAGAAGAAAACCAACCTGCATTGATCAGGATGGAAAGAAACCCACAGAGAGATCTATGTTAATGCTGTGGGATGGGGGGAAAGCCTAGCAGTTTGAAAGCATACCAGTGTAAGTAGATAAATAGGTACCACTGCAGCAGAAAGGTAAACATTTCCATGTGCTCTGGTTTCTGTCACGGTGTTTCGTTGCACCAGAAGTGGGTTAGTCATGCTGGCCACATGACCCAGAAAACTGTCTGTGGACAAAAACCAGCTCCCTCGGCCTGAAAAATGAGATGAGCGCTGCACCCCATAGTTGCCTTTGATTAAACCATCCAGGGGTCCTTTACCTTTTTACCTTTTATCGAGCCTGGTTCAAGCTCTTACCATACCCACACACCCTTCGAGAAGTAGTTTTTCTTAAGTATTTTACATTTTCTTAAGTATTAATAGATTCCATTTCTTTCTCCACATTTCCCAGTATTTCTGTAAAAGGCCATGGAAGAAAAACCAGCCAACTAAAAGCAGATGATTGCTGATCCCCACCCCACCTGCCCCCTGCTTACATGTGTTCATAAGCAAAAGCAGGAGCAGCCAGGAGGGAGAGCTATTTTTGTGGGGGGGGGAGCATATTCCATGTTCAATGGCTCTTTGTTGAGGGCTGCAGTATCTTTAATCAGGCATCACCTCTTCAAGCAGCTGTATCTTTCATCGGTGTCTTCTACGTTTCTTTTCAGGGTCATCCTGGAAGAGAAGGGCCAGCTGGGGAGAAAGGAGCACAGGTAAAAGACTGAGTCTACATGCTACGGAGGGACCTGAAGATTGTCCCTTGGTCTCTTCCTCCATGCTAAAAACTCAGACATAGTATAGACTAGGTCATTTTAATATTAGTGTCTTCAAGAAATGTTTTGGGATGCATCTTTTAATAAATCTATCTCATTGCTTTTGCTCCCACTGTTAGAAGCTTTTCAAACAATTAAGTACAGATTTTTAGAGACTGAATTCCAAAATCTCAGTAGAGCAGCCAAAAAATCTTGCTCTCTGTTGAGGCCACTCCATATTTACATCACCTGTATGTTCCCCACCAACACAGAGCTTTCTCCCTTGCAACATGTAAAGTCATGCCAACTGCAGTCCTGCAGGGAAGATTCTCAAAAATTCCATATTCAGAAAGTCCTTGTCCTTGTGGTAAAACACAAGTCAAAGCCATTGCATGTCTTATTTTACTGCCTGATTTACACAAAAATCTGTGACAAATATTTAAGGTTAAATTGCTCTGATTTCTCCACAGTTTCCTCTCTTCTGAACAGTTGAGGTGTGACATCAGGGAGAATGTAGCAAAATGTCTGAGATATACCATGAAATGATATCACTATAAGACTTTTAAATCTTAGCATGTATTAGTTCTATCTTAAAGTATCTCCTTTTATGAATAGACTCCAATTTAATGCTTTGACTTATAAATTTTTGTGTCCTCTGTATGCCAATAAGAGAGACTGATTGAAAAAAAGAACAACCTTTTTTCCTCCAGGGTCTGTCTGGTGCAGCAGGTCCAATAGGCTACCCAGGTCCCCGTGGAGTCAAGGTAGGTCCTTGTTGCCTCCTTTTACCAAGTTCTTTAACCCAGAATGAGAATCACGGCTGGGTTTTCTCCCCCCACCACACTGCCACATGCTACTGGATCCTCAATTTACAGCTGCAGTCTTGGAAGTAAACCTAACGAAAACCAATGCCATTACAAGCAAGAATTATTGAATCATCATAGAATTGTAGAGTTGGAAGGGACCCTGCAGATCATCTAGTCCAACCCACTGCAATGCAGGAATATGCAACTGGCCATATGGGGATCGAACCTGCAACCTTGGCATTATCAGCACAGTGCTCTAACCAACTGTGCTATCCAGCCGTACTCAGGTTATGTAAGGTTCTTCTGTGCAAGATACTCAAGCCTTTGGTACTTCTTCATACCTGACTTCTTGGCCTTGTCTTTCCAGACTCAGTATCTGCTCATGTTATCCCAGATCTAGCATAGAGCTCCCTCGAGCTCTCTCTGCGCACATTCCATAAATTGAGTGAATTTGCACTTATTTTGTTTTAAAAGAGGTACAAGAGCATCCATTGGTACTGCATCTTTAATACAAGCCACAATCCCCACTATTTAGTTTGCATTATTTATTGAACCTTTAGTGGAAATTATTAGATCAAATGCTACAAATAATGTAGCTAAAATTGGTCAGAAGAATTTAAAATTAGCTCATATACAGATGATGTCACACTATTTGTAAACAAATAGAGCAACCATACAAAATCTGAAAAGCTAGCCTTGAACATAAGCAAATAGTTTAAGGGAAAAATTGCATATTGGTCACATTTAATTACTTCATAGTTGGGGGAATTGTTGGGGAAACAGCAGTCTAAAAATGATGATGTTGCCAAAAATAATAATTTTATTTTTGAATTTACCTTTGGGAATTCACTTAAATCTTCTACAATTGGCTAAAGGTTTTTGTAGATGTTTTTGGTGAAAGACCCAGAGCAGTTCAAAAATCTCTATTTAATGTAGAGTTGCCCCTTTGTTAGATTCCATGTACTGGGTAAATAATTGGGTATATACCGGTAATTCAAAGGAATATTTTCCTCTGCAAATTTAAGATTATTCTGTACAGTCATGTTGATCATCTCTTTATTACCTCTGCCAGACATAATGGAGTCCAGTAAGTTCTGAATAATACTGTTTGCTGCTTGACTCTTAGTTTAAAGTCCAGAGACACCCTTGTTATAGAACTTAATACATTTTCCCATTGCTTGGTCGAGACCGAAATCTCAAATCTTTATTCCATTCCTCCTTTAATATCTGTGTATCAAACTGGTTTGCTGCTAATAAACATTTGTATAAGACGATAGTGGATTTTTTTTGTTAAGAATTGATCAGCTGTTTTAATATCTCTATCATCTCTGAAGCTGTAAAAACCGCTCATCCAATATTTGCAACTTAGAAACAGTATTCATACCTTAATTACTGAGTGTGGTTCTTTAGGAAGATTCGGTGAATTTGAAATGCCAACAAATACATGGAGATGGGTGTGGCAGAATGGGTCATTGTTAACCTCGAAGGAAGATTCTATAAAATGATTTTTAGATCTTATTTAACATCAAAACATCTTCACTGTGTGTATAAAATGGTCAGTGTTGGAGATGCAAGATGCCTAACACACACATCTTAAATATTTTCTGGTACTGTCTTAAAATAAAACAAATTTCGGGATTGATATTGTTAAAGAAATTGAAACAATTATGGCATATATTCTGCCAGTAGACCCACTGGTCTTCTTATTTGGTTGTAATAAGGATGCAGGGACATGGGTGGTGCTGTGGTCTAAACCACCAAGCCTCTTCGGCTTGCCGATCAGTGAGCTCCCATTGCTCTCTCCCAGCTTCTGTCAACCTAGCAGTTCGAAAGCACACCAGTGTGAGTAGATAAATAGATACCACTGCAGCGGGAAGGTAAACATTTCCATGTGCTCTGGTTTCCGTCACGGTGTCCTGTTATGCCAGAAGCGGTTTAGTCATGCTGGCCACATGACCCAGAAAGCTGTCTGTGGACAAACGCCGGCTCCCTCGGCCTGAAGCAGGAGGAGTGCCACACCCCATAGTCACCTTTGACTGGGCTTAACCATCCTTTTGTTACCTAGTAAGGATGCAATACCGACAGATGTCAGAGAGATGGTACTCAGTTTTGTAAGTGCAGCCTGTATAACTATTGCTTACAACTGGAACACAATCCCCCAAACCCCCCCCCCCCCCCCCGCCAATGTGCAGGACTGGTTCACTAAGGCTGGGGCACAGTCTGTATGGTTAAATTAACCGATTTGTTTCAGATCAGAGCGGGTTGACAGATTTATGACTCTTTGGCTGAAATAATTTTTGTTGTTAAATCATGTACTGGTGTAGTAAAGATATACGGAAAATCTAATTTACATGTTTTGTCAAGAATACTGGTACTTTATTTTTAGACTAAGGTTAGTGGATTATTGGACTAAGGCTTGTGAATAGCAGCTATTTCTATTTTTTAATCAAATGTGTTAAATCATTCAAATGGTTTTTTCTTTAACAATATGCATCTATTGTCAAATAAATAAATACTTTTTTAACACCTGATGCTATTAATTCTTCTGGCTAACACTGTTGTACCTTTCCATGTTTCCGCAGGGGGCATTTGGCATGAGGGGCCTCAAAGGTAGCAAAGGTGAGAAGGTGAGTTTTTAGGTGAGGGATCTATTTCAGACAACAGATCTCATGGATTTCTTCTAATCTCCGGATATGACTTGTCTGTTCCTGCTTTCTCTGCTTGTTGTACACCATGTAACAAATTATGGAAGTTTAATCTGGGGAATAATCTGGGTTGTCTATGCTCTGGTAGCCTCAAGGTTAGATTACTGCAATGTGGCTGCCTCTGAAGATGGTTTGGAAACTTCAGCTACTGCAGAATTCAGCGGCCAGGTAGCTCACTGGAGTGTTCTTTTTTAAACAAGCTGAGATTTTATTTCTTCCTGATGAATTATAAAGTAATGGTGTTAAGTATCTACCTGCCAATTTAACATATTCTTTGTTTTCTAAAATTCTTATAATTGCCAACAATTTGTAACTGGGAAAAGTGAAGATGTTCAGGAGAATCTGCATTCAAAATTTTGCAAGTAAATTTCAGTTAGTAGTTCTGCTAGCAGGTTTGCCAGCTAATTGGCCTAATGCAGGCAATTTGTACCAGTCTCTGGCCACTCGGGTCCTGAGAGGGACCCCTTACCCTCTCAGAAAACTGGAATATTCCAACACGTCCTAGTCATCCTCCAGGAGCAGTTGTGTGGCTCAGCCCTCCACTTCTGCTCTTGAAGGAGTTCCATTTGGGTCCTTTGGAGGGTTTGTGGTGTTGGCAAGAATTGTGAGGGGAGGTTTTGGTAAAAGGTAAAAGGGAAAAGGGAAGGCTCTCTGAGCATCACCCAAATTGGGCAGCTAGTACAGCAGAGAAGTTGTGGACACTGGTAGTGTGAATATGTATGCTTCTTGATGCCACACCTCAGTGTCAAAGTTAGAGACCTGGGCACTTCTACTGCTCCAGCTACCTGTTGTCTCTTTATAGGGAGAAGATGGATTTCCTGGTTTCAAGGGTGACATGGGGCCAAAAGGTGACCGGGTGAGCGATACCCTTCCCTATGTGCTAATGGTTCTGTACGTTTGAGAACTTTGAGTGTGCTAATCACACAGTTTAACACATTTGTAAAGCAAGCTAATGTATGCTTACCTGCATCATTTTCCTAAATGACTCCAGTTCTTATACTGGGGAATCTGTAAATCTCTGACCTCCCAATATTTTTACCCCCGGATTCTGCTACAACCACCCTTTTGTTTTTATTTCTGACAGGGTGATGCTGGCCCATTGGGTGTACGTGGTGAGGATGGCCCTGAGGGGCTGAAAGGGCAGGCAGGACCTGTGGGGGAATCTGGTTCTTCTGGGCCAGCTGGTGAGAAGGTGAGTCATTGCCCCATCACCCTCCCTGTGTCATTTAGGAATGACCGCTCCCCACATTAAATGGGGGGCACCCTTTGCTTGGTTGCGCTCAGCCCCCTGGGGCACCATTAGCACAGGCTTGGCTTTGCCTTCCCCAGGTAGGATACCTGGAGGTCTCCGCCTACCTCAGCCAGTTGCCCAATCCCACCTGGGGAGGCGTTGCCAAAGTGATCAGGCCAGGTAGGGGGAGGGACCACCTGCCCACACAATAGGGGGAGGATCTTACCTGGGAATAGGTAGCTAGCTGCTTTACACTGGGTTCACACTACTTTGCACCCAGTTTTCTTCTCTACCCACTTTCAAGGACTTGTCTAGTCCTTTTTTGCAGTGGTGTAGCATGGGTTACCGATGCCTGGGGTGGGGAAAGTGTTGAGCCCCCTGGGGGGCAGCTGGGATGGAGGTGCACACCACGGGGCCCTTTCCCCCCTTGAGCCCTTTCTTGCCTCCCTCCCCCTTGACCCAGCTGGGTGGCATATGGGTGGCAGTGGCAAGGCATGGGGGTGGGGGGCACACTGGTGGGCATCCATGCTAGGAGAGCTCAGGGCTGCCCTTGCATGGCCCACTGTTGCCTGCTGGCCATGACCCCTCACTGCTGGGGAGGCCAGTGCCAGGAGTGCCAAGTGGAGCTGCCACTGCTCCTTCCGCAGCTACCGTGGCTCAGCCCCCACCACAGCCTCCTCCTCCCTGGGCCTGGGCCTGGGTCTGGGCCACTGCTCCCACCGGCACCCAGCGTTCCCCAGACCTCACCGCCTCGCAGGCCAGGAGAGTCAGCGCCTCTGGCCAGTCCAGGGGCAGGGTGCACACAGGCATCCAAGAAGGAGGCACTGCCAAAGGATGAAGGTTGAGGGCCCGGCCCAGTCATGGCTTGCTTCCGTGTGGCTCCAGAAGGTGGCAGGAGCTCCGCTGGGAACCTGTTGTGGGGGGGCCTAGTTGCGGCCCTCTCATAATTTTGCTCCTGGAAGTCACCATCCCCGTGGCCCCCCACATGCTATGCCACTGTTTTGGGGGGCACTTTAAGACTTTGATCTTCTATTTTTGCAGGGGAAATTGGGGGTACCAGGCCTACCAGGATACCCTGGACGCCAGGGACCTAAGGTGAGTATGAGGAGATTTCTGAGGTAAAGGAAGGATGACATGTCCCTGGTCGTCATCTGCTTTACTGAGACAGTGTGGTTTTCCTGCAGGGCTCAACTGGATTTCCAGGGCCTCTGGGCCTCATTGGAGAAAAAGGCAAACGGGTGAGTGGAGCCATGGGAAACAGGGGCCACATCTGGAAAGCGCCATATGAATGGAAGGTACATCCAGGGTTTGTAGGTATGGTAGGGCTGCCATATTTCAAAAAGTAAGTTGCTGAGCTTTTTTTAGGGAAACTTGATTTTTCGATTGACTTGCTTCATGAGAAGTTGTGAGATAGTTGAAAGATAGCAAAGAAAAGAGAAGCCAGTGAGATTAAGAGAGTGGCATGGCAGAGCCAGATGGAGGAAAGGCCGCTACATTGGTACCTCTGGTTATGAACTTAATTCGTTCCGGAGGTCCATTCTTAACCTGAATCAGTTCTTAGCCTGAGGTACCACTTTAGCTAATGGGGCCTCCTGCTGCCGCCGGCGTGTGATTTCTGTTCTCATCCTGAGGTAAAGTTCTTAACCCGAGGTACTACTTCCGGGTTAGTGGAGTCTGTAACCTGAAGTGTTTGTAACCCGAGGTACCACTGTATAAGCTATGGCATTATAATTTTACTATTTTAGAATTTCTATGTTTCCCTTCATATCATTAAGTAATTGGCACCAATCCATGTTCATCATCATCATCATAATTTTTTATTTATACCCTGCCCATCTGTCTGGGTTTCCCCAGCCACTATGGGCAGCTCCCAACAGAATATTAATAATAAAAAAGTGACAAGATCAAACATTAAAAACTTCCCTAAACAGGAGGTGCACACCAGGGGACCCTTCTCCCCTTGGGCACTTTCTTGCCTCTCTCCATCCTTGGTGGCAAATATGGGTGTCAGAGAACAAGGCCTTCAGTCTTTTTAATAGGGTTTTCAGGTCCACGCCTTGCAATGTACTAGGGCTTAATCTGATTTGGGGTCCAACCCTGAAACCTGATTTCAAAGTCAAGGGCTTAGTTCTGAAATTTATAAAACCAAGATAAAAGTGCATCTGAGCATGTGCAGAGTGCTTTTCCTCAGTCCTTACGCATCTAGGATTGAAGATAAGGCTTGCCAGGGCAGAAGGCATGATTTTCAGGTGCAAGCCTGCATCTGAGCTAAGTCACCCCTTCCAAACTTGGCCTCCCATCATCCCTCACATTGGCGATGATGATGCAAGTTGTAGGCTGACAACATCTGCAGGGCAATAGGGTCCCCATCTCCAGTTTGCGTAATCAAGAGATGAATTGGAGCTGAAAGGAAGACAGCATCTCTGGGCAAGACAGGACTCCTTTGCCTTAATAACTCTGGTGAGTGGAGCGTCCTAGAGTGACAGAGGCCTCTGGATGACCAAAGTGCTGAGGCACGGTGCCATCTCCATAATGAGAGCATGTATGGGTGCCCTACTTTTCTGTTTCATCTTCTGTTTCTCCTTATGTTTCACAGGGCAAAGCTGGCCAGGCTGGGCAGACGGGACAACGGGGTCCCCCGGTGAGCTTTTACCCAATGTGACAGCACAGCTTATTTTTATTGTTATTAACCTCTTTTAGTTGCTTTGTACAAAAAGGTCTCAAAGCAGCATAACAAGATAAAATACAAACAGAAAAAATAGCTTTAAAACCAGACAATTTGAAACAGTGAACAATTCAAAAATCATAATATGTTCATCCAACAACACAATGCATTGAACAAGACCTACCTCACCTCACTAAAAGATGAGCACCAGGGGACTTCCGGTTAAGGCAGCATGGTGGACGCCACGGCAACGGGCAGCTCCTGAATCCAGCCAGAACCTACAAAGCTACCTGGCTGGCTCCTGAGCTGCTGGAACAGCTGCTGCCAGCACCGCTGGTGTTGTTACCAGCACCAATACCAGAGAGGAACTGGGGGCACCCAGAGCAAACCACAGGCCCCCCATGACCTTGACCAACCCGGGACCAAGGGCACCCAGCCACCCGGAGCTACAAATTCAGGAGGACCTCGGAGCCAGCACGGAAGCAGGAGGGGAAGGAGAGAAATGAGCCCAGACCCCACCGCTTCTGCCTCCACTGCTGCCAGCACCACCACCAGAGGGAAACCGGGGTGTCCGGCACGCCTACTGAGAGAGCCACAGCCTCCCCCCCCCACAACCCAGTGGAGCTCCGAGTATGGGAAATAGCCTTACTAGAAAAATTAACCAATAAACTGAAACTGACACGGGGACAAATAGAAGAAGATGCCTTTGTCGGACTTGCGTTCGACCGAGTGACTCTTCCGGTCAAGTCCTCCAACGTGATTAAAGACCTGAGCCTTTGATGAGGCTCCAAGCACGTTTCCCCATTACGCAGAATATCCAGCACGCAGGGAAGGAGCCAAGATAGTATGAGCTACATTGCAAAGAGCATTTTATTTCTAACTACGCAGACAGGGAAGGAATAAACATGCTCTCTCTGTGAAAGCAGAGAGCAACTGGAACACAAAGGAACAGGAAACCAGTAAACATCGCATCTGTCTCCTGTCTTCCGTGAGACTTCCAACAGTCTGGAATGTCTCTGGAATGTAAACAGTGTCTTGTGACTCAAAGCACTGCACAGTGGCACAAACAGAAACTAACAGCCTTCACCCCAGTATGGCTCCCCTTTATCACATACACAGCCCAACAAGACATTGACAAAAATCCACCAACAGCATACAACTCAATATGGCTAACCTGATCCAAAACACCCACCCACCCCACTCACACATGAAAACAAAGACCACCACAGCCAACCACAAATGAATAGCCACACCCTAGGGCAACCCCAACCTCTCTCACCACCAAAGGAACACAAGTGAACAGCAGAGAACCTGCACAAGCAACGCTGACACAAAACCCCACATATATTAAGTAAAATAGAATCATCACCACCCGACCCCACCCCCACCCATCTTTCCCCCCTCCACCTCTTTCCCCCTATTCTTCCTCATGTCTCAACAATTGAAACCGATTGGTAAAAAAAAAAAAAAGTTACATGGGGGGGGGGAATACGAGAGAGAGAGAGAGACATTGCACATACCTTTGTAAATCAAGAAAATCTTCAATAAAAATACATTTAATATTTTTTTAAAAAAAAAGATGAGCACCACAGCAGAGACCAACTAAGCTACTGAATGCCCGAGGGAATAAAAATGTATTGGACTAATGCCTAAAAACATATTGTGGTGCCAGGCAAGTTTCCCCCAGGAGAGCATTCCACAAATGGGGGCAAGGGAGGGACACCACTCCAAAGGCCTGTCATTTTACTGCACTGGAGCGCTCTATCTATCTCTGTCTCTATCTCTGTCTCTATCTCTATCTCATCTCTATCAATCTCTATCTCTATCTCTCTATCTCTACCTATTGATCGATCATTCGATTGATACAGATCCAAGTTGGCCAATTTCCTGTATTTAAGCACCTGTATTCCTGTATGCCACCTGAACATACAATTACTTACTGAAAAAACCAATTACAATGATGTGAAAATACTGATTAGAAAAGTGGGACAGAAATATGTTGGGCCCCTTCAGTGCTGGCTTTTAAATTGGTCTTGAAAAACCATTTATTCTGAGCTACTTTTAATTAAGATGCTGAGCTTTATTAGTGTTTTATATTGCTGCTGGTTTTAAACTGTTGGTTTCACATTGTTCCTATTGCCTGTTTCAATTAATTTTATAAAAGCTGTCTTATGAAATGTTTTAACTTTAATACTATAGCACTGATCTTTTGTTTTATTCTACTAATGCCATGAGAGTGCTTTTACTAGGAGGGTGGCCAAGAAATCATTAAAATAAAAAGAACTTTTTAAAATGTGATGGGTAATGGCAAGGACCAGAGCTAAATATGGTTACTGCCATCTTCTGTGATATTTATTCAGAAAAAATGAATATCCTGTGTAACCCCCAGCAATTTACAGAAATTACAGTATCAAAATGCAGTAAATGTACTGCTACAAATAAAGATAGACTAAGAAAAATACAATTAAAATCCCTCATTTAAAACAGTGCAGGCAACTGAGGATAGCAGGGTGACCTTCTCAAGTGGCCATAAACAGCCTTCAGGATAAGATAGTGGCTCACAGCGCCCTCCGTTCAGCTGCCAAGGGACTGAGGCACCATCACTGAATGTGACTCTGCAACTGCCTGGCTTCCCTGGCAAGTGGGGGTCAAGCCAATGGGAGACAGTGCTTCCGCGTTGCAGCCCATGGATACAATCCAGCAGAATACCTTACCAACAGTCTCAAAAGCAGCTGAGTTAGGAGTCTTGACAGGGACACCCCTGCCATCTTTCCTGGAGAAGGTCATCAGGGTAAAAAACAGAACTGAATCCAGATTGAAATGAGTTCTGATAATCAGTTTCCCTGAAAAAGGCCTGCAGCTGGACTGCCTGCCCTTTTCTCAAGCACCTTGCCCCCAGAAGGAGTGTGGCCAACCAGGCAGGACATGGAATAAACCTCTGAATCCAGGAAGAGTTGTTTCAGGAGTGGCTGCCCCACTGCCTCTTTCAAGTTCAGGGGCCTTCAGCAGCCTTTCCACCCCTCATATATCATATCAGATACTTACACCATCTTTCTTTGCCCTAGTCTTAGAATTCCTGAGAGCTCAGTATAAGGAGGATGGAGGAAAGACAGATTGCCCAAGCTGCCTCCTCTGAATTGGGGACCTTACAATGCCCACATGGAAGAGATCTGAGGGGACCAGGTTCAAGAATAGCAGAACAACTTCACCCTGTAAGCTTAGCATAGGTCTCTGCAACCAAGAACTCAGGGGCTGGGTAGGATTGGCTCAGACACTTCCCTGTGCTGATGTGGAGCTGGGGGTGGAGGAGGCGGCTGCTTAATTTCAAATACATAGACACTAACAAAAAATTACTTTGCTGTCATTTTTCACCCTGCTCTAAAGTTTGATGCTCATCTAAAAGTGCACTAACATAACCAGTCAACATTTCTCATCCTCCCATCCACTTGGAGCCATGGTGTTCTGATGAATGTAGATGTTATCGGGGGCTGTCCACTATAGAGCTGAAATTCTAAATCAAATCCTCCTGGTTTGAATTTGCTCATGAGTATTTGAATTTATATTCTCATTTGAATTTTCTTCCCAGTCTTCATTTTGTCAATTATGGAAGCTTTTAGAGTGGTTTTTTTTTGGGGGGGGGGCTAAGTGATAGTGTGTGAAATATTTGATTTATCAAATTAATTGGTACTTCCTCCAGCTTCCTCCAAATTGACTCTAAGTAAAGTTGAATTTGGTGAGTTAATACCATTATTACCTTAAAACCCACTATGATTCTTTAAAAGAACTTCTAAGTCTACTTTTAGTGTGAAATTTGAACACACAAACGTGACATTCAAAAAGATTACTTTAAAATCTTGAAATGTTACTTCACTTTGGATTTGGATGTCATTTCATTTCTGTTCTGGTGCAGATACCAGTTCTGAAAGGAGAAACCTTGCCTTTTGTGCACATCTGCCTGCAATCCTTACACTCTAACACAGGCACCCTAAGGCCCATGGGCCACAAGCAGCCCACGGGAGTCGATTAACCCACGAGCCGCCCACTCAGCAAGTCCCGGCTTGCGGCACTAAACTGGTGCAGCACGGCGTGGGGACTCGCTTCCGTGGTGCCAAAAATTGCACCTGCACATGTGCAGACTCTGAAAAACACGTCTGCGCAGACGCTGGAAATTGTGGGCGCATGCGTGAGCCCACGGAGGGATCTCCGCTGGAGTGAACCGGCCCAGGCAAGGTAAACCTTGCTGACCCCTGCTCTAACACCTCTCATCCTGCAGCAAGTCACCTATTCAGGCAGGGGCTTGTGCATGAAGTCATGGTCACGTGACATGCTATACCCTCCCCCCAAAAAAGTTGCAATTCACTCAGTTATCCTCCTGCATTCCTAGTTTAGCATGCAAGTGCTGTAATGACAGTGAGAGATATTGTCTTCTGGAAGTACCCAGTCTGGTCGCTCAATTTCATCACTCTAAATCATGTGGGACCTCCAAAGTCTGGAGCAGCCCCCACGTGGCATTTACCAGGCTATGAAATTAGTGTCATTTCTCCCTTTCTAGGGTCTTCCAGGTGAACGTGGTTTGCCAGGACCCACAGGAAAACCAGGGCCAAAGGTATGTCTGTCTTTATGCTGTGCATGTTGTACATTTCTCTGTGACCTCTGTTTGTTCACCTGTGCCCAGTGCTCTCCATTGGAGCACAACACTATTCTCATCTACATAATTTATGTGTTGGCTTCCACTGATCTCATAGCAGGACCTTTTTAGACTCTGCCTAGAATATTTTCTAAGGAACAGCCCTGAGGCCAAACTGTCTTCAAAGTTTTTGTTCTCCCCTCCACCCCCCCCCCGCCCAATCTCTAAGTTATGTAATTTCACTACTACTAAGAGGCAGAGCTGTTCACTAGAGACTACTGTTTCACCACAGGCTATTGTTGAAATCACTTGTACATCCTTTGGGTGGTTTAGCCATGATTACCGCTTCTTTTTGCTGTGTCAGTTTCTTGCTTACAGTGCAGTTTCCTTTTAAATGATGTTAATTTAAATGAAGAACTTTTTGACGGTAAGAGCTGTTTGACCATGGGATGGAAGGTGGTGGACTCTCCTTCAATGGAGGTTTTTAAAGCAGGTCTTGGATGGCCACCTGTTCTGGATGCTTTAGCTGAGATTCCTGCATTGCAGGAGGTTGGACTAGATGACCCTGGGGAAGCCTTCCAACTCTACAATTCTATGATTCTATAGGTTATTTATGAACAAAGAAAACAAGAATATTAGACCATACACTCAGTTACCACAACCCTCTCCCCAACTAGCTGCTTTTCCCACAGGGAGTAAGATTTTGATATGGAAGAGCATTCAAACGTGCTATTCAACTCTGCACCAAGTCAGCCATCTGAATGAATTACTTGACTCACATTAATTTCTAGTCCTTATTGTGCCCCCACTGAATGAGTGCTTCTTAATGCTGCCTCTTCAACCTTATTCCTCTAAGACCGCTTTACATGCTGGTCCCAGACCTTTATTGCAATCAAAAGCTGGGATCTTTTTCTGTCACCCCTCAACAATGCTTTCTTCCCACAGGGTGATTCAGGCCACGATGGAGCCCCAGGAATTGTTGGGGAAAAGGTAAGCTGAGGAATCAGGTCAGTGCAAGGGAAAGAACCCTGGAGAGGGTGATATCAGCAGAGTCCAGTTTCCTGTTTTGGCCGAAGAAGCTATGATGTCTTAGATGCCACCAGATTTGTGGAGGGTGAGGTTTTACTCTAGGTAACAGACCCATGCTGCAGTGGGTGGGAAGAACAAAAGCTGAATGGAAGAATACAAATGCCACCAATGAGGTCTAAGAGGTTAAGTGATAGAGATGGGCAGGAGGAGGTCAAAGGCAAGGTAAGGAAGATGGAGAAAACCTCTCACAATCACGTTTCCCCTTCTCTTTCCTCAGGGTCCCTCCGGTCCACAAGGCCCTAATGGATTCCCAGGCCCCAAGGGCCCACCTGTAAGTATCCCACGGACCCCCAGGCCCAATTCCTACTTGTCTAGAAACATGGTGTATATAGTCTTTGTTTGACTCTGATACATATAACAACTTGCAGTTACTTGTATATTTTGTGAGATGTGTTATATGGTATATATATTATTTTGAAGTGGCTTATTCTTATATTTTGAATGACATCATACTGGTTATATATTTACTAACAGTTATTAGCCAGCGTATTGCATTTGCATTTTTGTAGATTGTCACATTTTGCAACACAGGGGTTTGTGTCTGTTCATGGTCACGGCAGTGCTACCTTTTGATATCTAAGCTTCTGATTTCTGGTCAGTATTTGTTTGAAGGTGAATTTTTGTTCAACAGTTCTGAAAAAAATTGTTCAAATTGAAATCTACCCCTACCCCCGTTTGTTGTTGCCACAGGCGATACATTCTGACAAAATGAATTTTACCTGCAACTTCTAACTGTATGAAAGAGATGGGGGAGGGGGGAACCAACATAAATTGTGAGGCATGTTTTTATCACAAAATTGCAATGTTCATTTTGAAGATTCCTGGAGAGTACCAGGTGGCTGATCATATTAGATCTCAGTTAAAAGAACCCCGCCCGAGTTGTCTTATTCCCGTCTCTGCTCTCTGGCGTTTAGGCTGGGGAGCTGTCCAGCAGGGTTGTCTTCATATTCCACTGCCTTCCCATCTCCTCCCATGTTTTGGTTCAGAGCACTTGAAAGAGCACAATCCTTGTCTGCTTTTGGAGGACCCATGATCTGGTTTTCATAGGCTTGAAATGTTTCCCAACTGCTAATCTTTCTCACAGGTTTTTATTACTTTATTGCATTGGTTTTATTAATCTGCCTCAGCACAGGCTGCCCAACATGTGTTGTGTTGTGAAATGGGTGCATAGTTTCACAACAATCTCATACCAAAAGACAAAAAGTATTGTAGGCAGTACCATGAAGGGCAGTTGTAGACCAAACTGAGTCCTATGACACAAACCTTTTGCACACTTTCAAACTTTCTGATGTGTGTTTGGAGTGTGCCTGCAGCTGTCTAAGGAGGGATTCTTGGGTAAAGGATCCCTCCTGGCCATCTGAGAGTTTTCTTTTAACTCCTGCTGCTTGTAGGGCCCTGCTGGGAAGGATGGTTTACCGGGACATCCAGGTCAGCGTGGTGAGCCGGTGAGTATCATTTTGAGCACAGTGCAAAGTTGGTTCTAGTCATTTGGGGGCTCTAGGCAAAGGCCATACATTCCAAGTGTTCTTTCCCTGTAACCTCAAACGCTCTTATTGGCCTCCCTATACCAGCACCTTTTGTCTTAATGGGCTTTGCATGCCACTGCTGGCTCTCCACAGTGCCTTCCACTTTGTTGCTGGAGCAAAGCAAAACAAGATACAGTTTCCAAGTGAACAGAACTAGCTGATCGGGCAACAGCTGAACCTCTGTTTAGTAATGGAAATGGTGAGGCAACTGTAGTGCTGGGCATATCAAGCAGTTGTTTGGCAGTGCCTTAACAAACTCAGCAAATGTTCCATTTTTTGAATGGATGAGTGGCCATGATTGAGATCTACACGGGACTCCTTGCTTGGTGCCATTTCTTTGGATCCTGACCTTCATTTCCCCTCCCCTTAGGCGAACCGATTCAGATGGCCCGCCCCTGCCACTTAATGTATCCAAATGGTTTCCAGAGAGTGGTAGGGGATGTTTTATCCCATGTTGATGGCCTTTCAGCTGATTCCCTAGTGACCAGTTGGAATGCGGAGTTAACCGGGGCTATCAATTGTCTGGCTCCGAAGTGCACACTCTGAGTACATGGAGCCCAGACAGCCCTGTGGTTTTCTCCAGGGCTGAGGGCGATGAAACAATTGCTGAGACGGCTAGAGTGCTGGTGGCAGAAAACTCATTCTGAATTGGACCGCACACAAGCCTACCAAGTGGCAATAGCGACAGCAAAGAGGACCTTCTTTACCGCCTCAGCTGCATCTGCAGAAAACAGCAGCAGGAGACTCTTTCAGGTGGTTCACAATTTAACAGAACCACCTTTGCCCTTGGGGCCTAGAAAGGACCCCAAGATCTCCTGCAATGATTTTGCAAAGTTTTTTTGCAGATAAAGTCACTCAGATTCGGAAAGAGGTAGACTCCATCATGGGAGCAGGACCGGGGTGGGAGAATGCTAGAATCCTGTCTAGTCGGTTTCATGGGATCAATTCCAATCTGTTTCCTCTGAGGATGTGGACAGGCTGCTTGGACCACCTGTCTCCTTGCTCATCCTGGCTCATAAAAGTGAGCCGGGAAGGGCTGGGCGATGGGCTCTGCGGGGTGGTGAATGCTTCCCTCTGTGAGGGAGCCTTCCCAGACCCACTGAAAGAGGTGGTCATTAAACCGATTCTTAAAAATACATCTTTGGACCCAGCCAATATGGCCAAATATCACCCAGTCTTAAATCTTCCATTCTGGGCAAGGTGATTGAGGGGGTGGTTGCTGAACAACTCCAGGCATGTCTGGAGGATGTGGACCATTTGGATCCCTTTCAATCAGGATTAAGGCCTCACCATGGGACTGAAACTACCTTGGTCACACTGGTTGATGATCTCTGGCGGGCTTTGATACCATCGGCCATGACATCCTTCTGGTATGTCCCGAGGGGCTGGGAGCTGGGGGCACTGTTATACAGTGGTTCCACTCCCTCCTGGGCCATGTACAGAAAGTGGTGGTGGGGGATGAGTGTTCAGACCCCTGGGCTCTCACTTGTGGGGTGCCTCAGGGTTCCGTCCTCTCCCCCTAGCTTTTTAACATCTATAGGAAGCCGCTGGGAGAGATCATCAGGGGGTTTGGGCTGGGTGTTCATCAGTATGCGGATGATACCCAGCTCTACCTCTCTTTTAAATCAGAATCAGTGAAGGCGGTGAAGGTCCTGTGTGAGTGTCTGGAGGCAGTTGGAGGATGGATGGCAGCTAATGGATTGAAGTTGAATCCTGACAAGACAGGAGTACTCTTTTGGGGAGATGGGGTGGGCAGGTGTGTAGGACTCCTTGGTCCTGAATGGGGTAACTGTGCCCCTGAAGGACCAGGTGTGCAGGTGCCTTCTTGGTAGTGGCACCTGCCCCGTGGAATGCCCTCCCATCACATGTCAAGGAAATAAACAACTATCTGACTTTTAGAAGACATCTGAAGGCAGCCCTGTTTAGGGAAGTTTTTAATGTTTGATGTTTTATTGTGTTTTTAATATTCTGTTGGGAACCACCCAGAGTGGCCGGAGAAACCCAGCCAGATGGGTGGGATATAAATATATTATTATTATTATTATTATTATTATTATTATTATTTGTTATTTGTTAGGGATTTCATGGCAAAACTGGCCCACCAGGACCTGCTGGAGTTGTGGGACCACAGGTAAGGAAGAAAAGCTTTAGTTCTCATGATCACAGTCAAAACAACAAAAGATATCAGTAGCCACCAGATGAAGAATAGATGGTGGTGCCTGACTAGAGATGAGGGGTTCAGAACTTCACTGTGGGGTCTAGAACCTCCTTTGTGTGATCCTGTGCACAGGGCAGATTCTGTCAGGCCTTGGCCTTGCTCTGAGTCAGGCTGCAGCTCGGTCCAGTTGAGGCACAGGCAGATAAGGATAAAAAGGGCTGAATGTTAGAAAGCTGATCAATGACAGGGAAGGATCAGGTATCAGCCATCAGTTTAAGGAGGCTAGGAATCTGCTGGCTGTTCAGGGACAAGTTGCTCAAACTGAGCAACTGGTTTACTGCAGGAGTCAGTGTGTCCCAATAGTCTTGTTAAATCACCTGAAGATATTCAAGCTGGGAGGTCAGCTGACTTTCTTTATTCATAAGGCCTGGTCTGAGGAACTGGAATCTGGCAGGTGCAAGAGGAAAGGTGTTGGAGACACTGGTTTGACACACACACACATACACACCAGTGCCTTGTAGCTTCTCACAACTGTAAGAGGATAATAATTGTCTTGCTCGATTGGAATAAAGTAGGCTGCAGGAAAAGACTTCCGGGTCAGCGCCATCGACGAATGGCGGAGTTCCTCCGACCAGAGGAACGGGCTCCGTGGAAATTGGGTCTTCCCGCTGCGGCGAAGGCGGGAGCCTGTTAGAAATCCCAGGCAGAGATGCCTGGGAATGTGGGGTTCGGCAGAGCACCAAGAGCGCCTCCCCTACTCACAAGGAAACCCCTTTTCGGGGCTCCGGAGTGAAGTGGGGTGAGCAGCGCAGTGCTGCGAACCGATCGCTATTTCCATGGAGGGAAGCCGCGCAGCCATCGCCGGAGAGCGCTGACCTTTTCCTGATGACATTTGGACTCTAAATCAAGTACCCGTGAGTAAAAACGGAGAATTGGATTAAGAAATTTGCAAAATTTATGAATTAGGCACAAAGCGGGAAGGTTTAAACAGGAAGTCCGCCTTCCGCTTTTTGTATATAGACTGAAGCAAAGACCTTGCAACCTAATAGCCTGGAAAACTGCTTTAAAATTGGAAATTTCCTGCATCCACAACCAATAAAACCCCCTTGGAAGCAGGAGAAAAGGGGGGGGGGGAATTTGACTGTTCAATCCTGCAGGAGGAGAGTAAAGGAATTTAAGTTTCCATTGTCCCAAACCTGGGGATGGGGTGTTGGGACAGAAATTGTTTGAGATGTCCATTGATTGAAAGCGGAGTACTTTTGACAGATAGCTAAAGAGAAACAAATTAACTTCAACGCTACTTTCTGCATTTTTGTATTTTAAAGAAACAAAGTATCTGAAAATCGAAAGGATTTGAAATCGAAAGTAATCTTCTTTGTTGGATACATTTTAAAAATGGATACAAATAGAAAGTGTGTCCCCTAGAGGGAGCCTGTCAGTTTGTTGCTACAGTTTACTTGGAGACTCTACAGCTGCGAGATTTGGATCGTGGGACCAGCCGTTTGACCTTGACAGAAATGTGTTGGAAGGAAGGTTTGGTGTCTGCCCTTGGCATGAAAAATGTTTTGCTGGAGCAGCTGCACGAGAAAATGAACTTGATGCATGAAAAATTGGACTTGATGAGTGCTGTGGCCAGTGAATATGATTTAACAGAGAATAAGGATAAAGAAGTTATACAGCGATCAATTCAGGAATCTGGCTTAACAAGGCAAGTCCAAGGGCAGATGAAGAAGGAAGAGGTAGTGATTACTCCTCAAACAACACAAATGGAGAGATCCAAAGTCCTGCAGGAACAAAAGCTACTGCTTTGGAAGATGGAACTTGGAGAGTGCTGGGAAGTGTTTGAAATCAAGGAAGCTTTTAACTCTAGTGGGACCATGAAACAGGTGAATAACTATCTTTTGGATAAAGTTTCTTTGTATTACAAAGATGACGACGGGGAGTGGGACTGGGGGGAAGGGGCCAGTCTGACGAAGGAAAATGGAAATTATTACCGGATGGAACCCTCTGGAGACCCACTCCCCAAGAAACTAACAATAGACAAAGAAGTGCGTAAGCACAAACAAGAACAAGAAAATTTGCAGAAGGGGCCTAGAAGGGGCCTAGAAGAGATTTAAGGGCCTCGGACATTAGAACACCAGATTGATGTACTGGATGTAATGGACAGAAAGGACTGACACTGTGAGCAACGCAGCCATACGTCTGGAGTTAAGGATTGCATCATTGGAGACTGTCATCTGGAAGCGAGTCTTTGGCTATTGGCTGTCCAGCTGGCATAGGCTTCCCGACCATTACCTTTTTCAGTGCCTCTGGCGGGACGTCTTTGTCAATCCGTGGGTAGGGAAAATCCATGCCAAACTTCTGAGCATCGGAATTTCCCCAGCGGACTCCTTAAAGATGAACTTACGCTCAGCCAAAAGCCTTATTGAGCAAAGATTAGCGGACATTGAAAATCAACACAACCTCGCCAGGGGTGGGGGTGTCTGCTCCCCCAGGTATCACGGAATAACCCCACCACTTGGCCTTCCATCATACATGTCATCTCTTTCATCAGTACCACACCGACGTGCATTTATTCGTGCAAGGTTCAATGTCTTTCCATCGAACCTGCTGAACCACAGATTTTCCAAGGGTTTGGTGTCTCCGCTATGTGTGTGTGACGGGGAAACTGTTGAATCTCTTTCACATATAATGTTCAACTGTCCCCTACATAGCGTAGCCAGGGCTAAATTCCTGGGTCCTGCTTTACTGCGCTTGGTTGGCAGGCCTGTTGAGTCACACGCCACACTGCTTTTGCAGGATACAGATCCTTCTGTAACTCTGCAGGTGGCGAGATTTCTGAATGCGGTTATCTCACACTCAAAAACCACCAAAAACCAACAACAACATCAAAACTAATCGAACTGTTATGATGAGAGTGCATGTCGGAGTTCGTCTTCAGTTTTCCTTTTCTGTGATCTGTCCCTTGGAGCTCTCCTGGCCCCAAGCTGTCACTTGGCTCTGCTCAATGACCCACCCTTGCATCGTGGTGTTCACCTCCTGTTGTCGGATATATCTGTTTTTATGTCCCTGTGTTTTTATGTTTGTACATATTTTATGGGCTAATAGCCGTAAATAAATAAATAAATAAAAAGGACTGACACAATCTGAAACCAGGAAGAAGGGACTGCTGGATAAAAATTAGAGATATAAAGGGAAATTCTTTTGTTAATTTTGGAATTAGTGCAACATTAATGAAATATCAGGGAATATGCTGGAAAGGAACTAAATTGGCTTTAGTAGAAATGATTTAAGGAGATATGTATGAATATGATGTAAACTTTGAAATTTTAAGATTTTTAAGATAAGGTAAGGTTAAAGAGATTAAGGTAAATTGAATAACAGATTATATTAAAAGATGGAAAGGTTATGTCGAATCAACAAATAAGATAGATTGTGAAGCTTAATTATTTAAATTCAAATTGAGAAATATGGGAAGAATTTGCTGGAATAACAATTTAAATTAGAATACAAAAAGGGAGGTGCGAGGAGGTTCAAGAAATAAGCAAATGAAAAGCTGTAATTTGAGATTTGTATCTTTTTTTCTTTCTTTTTTGGCTTTTTCTTTTTGTCTTATTTTTTGCTGTATTTTTCTGTTTTCTTTTTTGTTTATTTTTTTTCGTGTTTATGTATTGACGAAATTGTGAATAAATATCATTTAAAATAAAATAAAATAAAGTAGGCTGCAGATCTATCCAGTTCAGCAATCAATCTCCACCAGGGGATAGTTAGATACCCCGCAAGATGTTTGCAAACAGAGTGTGGTAGAACTATTTATTCCCTGTTTTCCTTTTAAGGGGTCAAGTTCAGAAGAAAAAATGGGAAAGACACAATCAAGATTTATAGTGATTAGAGAGAAATTGCACACTCCCTTGCTCTATCAATACTCATTGATTGGAAATAGGTTCAGAATACAGGAACAGAAATACTTCTTCAGGCAGTTCATAGTTAACAGCAATACCCACAAAATGTGATGATGGACACTAATGTACATGACTTGGGCTGGGGGACAGGTAAGAGAATTCATGTAGGAACTGAATTATCCAAGGCTGTCAACCATGATAATTTTCAACAATAGCAACAGCAGCAGCAGCAGCAAAACCCTCCATGCACAGCTGTCTTAATCACGGGTGCAGGAAAGAGGTGGTTGGGTGGGAAGGGGCAATCTTTCATCATGCCCTGCTTGTTGCTGCATTGTGCGATACAATCTCACTGTGTTGTCTCATGAGGCCTACCGGGAACTAGGAACCAGCAAAATCCGTCACCAGTTGTCCCAGTGCCTCCAGGCAGTCTCTGCTGGTTTTTGCTCCCAAACTGCTCTCAAGTGGTGTACCTTCTCCGTACCACAGGGAAACTCTGGAGAAACTGGTCCCATGGGAGAGAGAGGCCACCCAGGCTCCCCCGGTCCCCCTGGAGAACAAGGGTTGCCAGGTGCCGCTGGAAGGGAAGGTGCCAAGGTGAGTGCTCACCTGGGAAATGTGTGTCATAATAACAAACTGTAAGAAACTTGTGAATTAACACATCAGATCTGACACAAACAAGAAATAGGCTGATCTTTTAATGCCTACTGCTAATTTAAATTAATTTATGAAGGCTGGGATTTCATAGAATCATAGAATTGTACCCAGTCCAACCCCCTGCAATGCAGGATTCTCGACTAAAGCACCCATGGGAGATGGCCATCCAACCTCTGCTTAAAAACCTCCAAGGAAGGAGAGTCCACAACCTCTCAATCCACTGTTGAACAGCTCTCACTGTCAGAAAGTTCTTCCTATTTTTTTTTAAGTTTTCCATGCTTTATTAAGTTTCATACATAACAAAAACAAACATATAAACAAAAATTGAAATTGTTAAAGTAATCTTATGTAAACATACAAATAAAAATAGACTCAATCTTATAGAGTCTCTTTTGTTCAATGTTCTTACTAATGTGTGATAGTCTTCCCACCAACTCCCGGTACATTTAAAATTTCTAATATTGAATGTACATATTATTACCTTCATCTTTTCATCTTTTCAATTGTTAATCAAAGACATTACACAGGAAGCTCCCTTAGAGAAAGGGGGGAAAGTAAGGAAAAGAAAAGCCAACAATCACATGCACACACTTGCAAATCTAAAAGTATTCTAATTTAGTTAGTTAAATGTAACCTCTTGAGCAAAATATTTGGTTTCATATTATGTACAGAATTCCTTGGAGAAGAGAGGTTCTGAGAGAGTGGAACACCAGATTTGGTCATCTGTTTGGATGGTTCCAAGGGGAAGTGAGGGTGAAGCTTGCATATTTATGGAAATCTGAAACCAGTAAAAGTTGATCTTTTTACAGAGTTAGATTGGTGCTTGGATCAACAACTAGGAAATCTCCATCTCTCATGCAAGCATCCATACAAAAATTACACAGAGACTGCTTCTGCCTCTTTAATACATTATTGTAAACAAGGAATTGAAGATGAAAATGTGCAATGAAGATAAAGACAAGGGTGTATATCTACTCAGGGACCACCAGAGGGGTATCAAATCACAGACACTCAAGAGGGAGCTGTTGGTTTTCATCATAATACAGGAATTGTCACAATGCCAAATTCTGTCTGTAATAGAATCCCTGTTGAAATTTGGATTGTTCATTCATGCAGAGTTCTTTCATGTAGTCCCAACATGGACATCCATGTTAATGTCAGTGGGTCTATTTCATGTATGTTGCAAAAGTGCTGCATCTGGGTTTTTTATATATATAGTTTCAGCATTTCGGTAAAAGCCTACATGGGAACTAACAATTTATTTCTGCAGCCTGAAATCTTCAAAATCCAATGCAATGAGACTGTGTGCAAAGTACACATGCATGAAGACATCTGATATCCTTTATGCTCTAAAGTACAGGAGGGAAAACTAAACCAGCCCATATCAGTATGGACAGAAGTATTTCCCATGCAGATGGACAAAGAGGGCATAATTTTTCTCCCAAGATTTTGTACCTCTTTCCTTCTCCCTGCATAGTAACCAAGTTTTTTTTCTAGGGTGATCCTGGACCTAGTGGCATCCCAGGCAAAAATGGCCCTCCTGGAATGAAAGGCTTCACTGGGGCTCGAGGTCCTGCTGGGGAGACTGTAAGTGTTTGTCACATGGGTGAGAAGGGACTGGTGTGTGTGTGTGGGGGGGTGTTACTCCATTGGATATGGAGCAGAAGCTGCAGCTTTGGCATATCCTGCAAAAGGTTTATGTGTGTGTCTCACTTATCACCTTCCTTCTTAAACTAAGAGCCTCAAATTATGAAGTTTTCAATGCAGCCCTCCCCCCTTCTGAATGCTGCCTACACACCTCTCCCCAAATCAAGCTCAAGCAATCTGCACACATAGAGATCATGCCCACATTTGAGGAAGATGTAGCACTTAGCCCACCAGCTTCCTTTATTTCTTAGAGCTACTTTCATATCACCCTTCAGTCGCCCTTTTTGGCACACTGCACCCTCTGGTGAGAGACTTACCCTATAGTGCAGAAATAGCCAATATAATGCCCTCCAGATGTTGCTGGACTACAGCTCCCATCCCCCTTCACTGTTGGCCATGCTGACTGGAACTGATGGAAGCTGGAGTCTCAACAACATCTGGAGAACACCTGCCATAGTGTATGAACCTAGAAATGAAGCAGAAGCACAAATACAAATGCGTTGTTTTGTTTTTACTCTGCTAGAGGCACATTCCTGCTTTCACATTTGGGGTGAAGCTAGCTAAACCTTGGCTTGGGTCTGTTAGTTATTCTTTCCCTCTGACCCTAGAGGAGGAACTCCCTTGCCCAAGACTCCCTGCAACCAATCTGACTTTTCATCCTAAATCAATTTTTGCAAGAAACCAAAACAAAGGAAGCTGCTTCAGACTGATTCAGGTCATGGACCCATCTAACTAAGTATTGTTTATATTGATTGTTCCCAGCCCTAAATGGAAATGGCTGGGGATGGAATCTGGGACGTTCTGTGTACAGAGGATGTGCTCTGCCACTGAAGCTGCATCCATTCACTTCAGCTCTCAAAAAGATGAACAATTCTGAACCCTCCCTAAATGATTGTTTTGTCTCCTCCACAGGGACCAACTGGGTTGAAGGGGGCTGAAGGGCCCCCTGGTCCTCAAGGCCCCACAGTAAGTAGGCTGGCATTTCCTCTGGGGCTTACAAGGAGGACAGGAGTCCTCAAATATGTGGTCTGTGGGGCACAGTAGTGTTGACTGTTGATGAGGTAGAGCAGCCTTCCTGACACAGTACCATCTAGGCTGGGGAGGGCTGTGAGTCTCACCTGGAATGCTTGGAAGTGACATTGCAGCCTGTGTTGGTTTGGTAATGATGACCGTTGCCTCCAGAAAGAGACCTAGAGTAGTGAGGACTCCAAAAAAGGAGATGGGTATATATATTTGTTCTCTTCCAACAGGGTTCCCCTGGTGAACGTGGCCCCTCAGGAGCAGCTGGGGGTATTGGGCTACCCGGGCGAGGGGGCAACCAAGGACCTCCTGGCCCAGCAGGGGAGAAAGGGGCACCGGTATGTATCAGTCATACTCCCATGCCATCAGTGACCAGTCACTGAAAAATAAATTGATTCAACCCATGGGCATAGTCAGGATTTTTTGGGGGGTGGGCAGAACCTCAGTTATGCATTTTTATTGATTTAGGGGGGTAGCTCCCCATCCCTGCTCCCCCCTGGCTATGCCCATGCCTCAACCCATTCAGGAGGCCACACCCCTGACCTGCCAACTTGATAGGGCTGAAGTGTATTCAGCCCCCAAAGTCTGTTGGGATGGGGCTGAACCCTCCCCAATATTGAGGGCTTGGGCCTCGCAGCAATAGCGACAAGCCTCGCCAGGCCTTGTGTGTGTGTCGCTTGATATCATACATGCACATGACAGCCCCCCCAACGTTGGGTGGAACTCGGCGCCTCTGCCTGACCCAATAATACAGTAGCCTAGCCACCCCTCACCCCCCAATCTCAGGTTGTCTTTGGCCATGCATTGGTAGAGAAAAGCCATTCTGTATAGACACATGTCTTTATTACTGCTTCACAGGTTCCAGGGATGAACCTTAAGCTCTGCTTTTTATTTGCAGCATAAAGGAATCTTTCAGCCAGATCCTCCTCCTGTAATCCTTTTCCCTATCATGGCCTTCTTCCATCTGAAATATTTAATGTTCCTATCCAGTGCCACCTGTGGTAGTTCTCAAAAAGATCCCCCCATCTTTTTGTCATATGCAGCGTTTCATGTGATCAATTAATATCCAGTTAAGTCCTACTCATAATAGATCCATTGAAATTAATGGACTCAAGTTAGTTGTGCCCATCAGCTTCAGTCAGTCTGAGTAAGACTAAGATTGGACATAAATGCATTCCTTCCTCTCACATTCTATAGGCTATTGTTTGAATTTTTGGATGGGGAGTTTAGGGTTTCTTAGGCAACAACAAATGTACACAGAGACTTATTTGATAGCCACTCCAAATCTGACTGAGCTGTGTAAAACAGAAAAAGGAGAAAGGAAGAAATAAGTTCAAGAGAGCATTAAGATGTTTCAGTGTGTGTCTGAGTGTTGTGTCAAAGGGGGAGAGAACAGGAAACAAGCTTCAGTGATGGAGATTTGATGTGTCACACTGCTACCAATGGAAAATGTTAATAAGAAAGGAAAAGGGGTTATAGGCAAAGGTGGGTGCCAAAGTCAAAAAGTGGGAAGGGTGTTGTAAAACAGTTGTCCAAATGGCCAATTATATTGGTAAACAGGTGCATTAAGGTTAATATTTGCTTGTATGGGTTGCTAACATCAGCACTTTTAAAAAGAAGCCAAAGTGGAATGCTCATCAGGACAGGACAAACAATTCCCTGTGAATTACATAAGCTACATATAGAGCTCACTAGAGCAAGTAATGAAAAAGTCAGATGAAGCAGACATAGCCCAAGACGTTTTAAGGTCCCTGTAAATTACTAGTCTCCATGCCCTCTGTGTGATATTACTGATACTGTTCATAAAGGTAAAGGCAAAACCCTCACTGTGATCAGCTCCCACCCGGAAACCTATGTCCCCATGGTGGAAGGACATGTGGATCCAGAATTGGCTTCCGCAGTCTCACTGTTAAAACTGTTCATGGAAGACAATCTTACTCAGCCACAAGTGATCACCAAAGAAGAAAAGAAGAAGACTGTTCATGTACTTACCCCGGTGCCATTCTTTGTCCTACCCCCCTCCGGCCCTCATTTGTATCTCCCCTTTCCCAGGGTGAGCAAGGCCCAATGGGCCCATCTGGCCATGATGGAATCCCAGGCCCATTGGGTCTGCCGGGCCCAGCTGGACCACCAGGACTTGCTGGAGAAGATGGTGATAAGGTAGGCAGCCTGCGCTCCACCTGAATTTGGAGGAAGAGGGGAAACTTGCACAGGGTTCATACAGCTACAAAGACCAGTTTTTGTTTCCCAGACAACAGATTCTTGGCTATCCCTAGCAATGATTTCCAAAGCCTTGGTTTCTCCAGCCAAGACTTGACTCAGTGGGCATGTGTTTTGCTTGACAATGGTTTCTGCAGCAATGGTTCCCATGGTGATGCTCTATGTTCTCATGCTGCTCTCCCTCTTTCTGCAGGGAGAGATGGGTGGCCCAGGACAAAAGGGAAGCAAGGGTGACAAAGGAGAAGCGGTGAGTTTGAGGCAGGTGGCTGGCAGACTTCAGGGTATTATCCCTTAAACTGTGTTGCCATGATTGCTTATAGATTCTTTATTGCCAAGGAGATCTTTTGAAATAAACTAGAAGAGAGAGAATGAATAACTAGGGAGAGAATTGCTGTTTCATGTTCTTTCTCTTCTTATAGGGTCCCCCAGGACCTACTGGGATCCAGGGTCCTATTGGACATCCAGGCCCTGCAGTAAGTATTGACTCCATGCCAAAATCTGTACTGGCCTATATACTCCCAAAGCTTTCATAGAAAGGATTGTCTCCTCTCACAGTCCTCTGGGCACAGCTCAACTACCCTCCCATATCACCATTTTCTTTCATCTGTCACAGGGTTTTTTAATTATTTTTAACAAAATGAAAATACTTCTTACTCAACAGAGGACCTTTAAGCAGCTCTGATTGATGTTAGTGGACATCACCATATGCTTGAAGACTAGAGGCTTGGCTGAGTGCGATGCCTCCCACTTCTGTAATCCCAACTTTTTGGCTCTACTAAAGAGAGATGGAGGGTGTTTCTGTTTCAGTGGGAATCCTGACATGGTGTCTTGCTAACAGGGAGCGGATGGAGAGCCTGGGCGCCGAGGGCAGCAGGGTATGTTTGGCCAGAAAGGAGATGAAGGAGCCCGTGGATTCCCAGGTGTTAGTGGCCCATCTGGCTTACAAGTGAGTTAGACAACATGAATCTATTTAATTGGGGGTGCCTTGGAATAACTGGGCTTCTTCTTAAGCGAGCTCCTGCAGTGAGAATGAAAGTCAGTGATTTCCCCAGCTTTGTTCAGTAGGTTTCTTTCTCTTTTTTTGTAAATAATTTTTATTAATTTTTGATTATTAAAATCCAATATAAACCACATTTTATCAATCTCAAATTACAATTCAGATTCAAATATATATCAGTTATAAAGCCAATTATACATTTTGTATGACTTCCCGTGTGCTAGATTTCAAGGTGAGATGATTTTATTTCATTCTGCTTCTGAAGTCTTAATTAATCCAATTACATTAGGTCTTGATCTTAATAGCTTATCAGCAGCTACAGAGTTTTTGACTTCCATTCATATTGGCACATTTAATAAATTGTATTTCTGCAAGAGGAGTTCTGTATCCCATATCGTTCAGTAGGTTTCAAGGCTATCTAGAAATGGTTTGTAGGGAACTTGGGACTGTGACTAAAGCTAAGGCAAACTTCTGTATGAAATTTTAAATTCAGTGAATTCCATGAAATTCAAAATATTTTGTTTTTCTAAATGTTGAGGGTTAAATAAATGGTTTCACAACTGTGGATTGCTGAAAAAATTATATTTGCAATAGTAAAAATTCAAAATTTCTTATTTGAATTTCTATATTTAAAAAAGTATTTCAGTCAGTTGAATCTTACCACAAGGGCCTTAACTATTCACAGGCACACACATCTCTCCACCAGATTTGAAATTTCTCCCTGGTATAAATTCTGAAATGTAAAACCAAGCATTCACATTTGAATTCTGAGTACTTAGATTATGGCTTTTGAACTCTCATATGTGCCTGCTAGCCAGACTAGAGGAATATCGGCAGAATGGTGGAAATGCTTTACACTTGCTTACTTTGTTGGGGGTGTGTGTGCTTTTTTCACAGGGGATGCCAGGGCCCCCAGGGGAGAAGGGCGAGAGTGGCGATGTTGGCCCAATGGTAAGAGTCATTTGTTTCACCTAAACCTGCCCGCGAGTCATCTGCCTGTGCCTCATTGCGAATCTCATCCTCTTTCTCTCTCTCCTCTCTTTAGGGCCCACCAGGAGCTCCAGGGCCCCGAGGCCCCCAGGGTCCCAGTGGGGGCGATGTGAGTAACATTTTTTTCATCTATATAAAGCAAGATGGGGCAGAATTTATTTATTCATTATGACACCACTCTTTAGCCTATAAGACTCCTACAACCACTTGCATAAGAGTAGTTAAAAATAAAACAGTCCTAGCCCCCCAGGCTTGCAGTCTAAAAGACCCAACATAAAAGGAAAGGGGGATGAGGAGAGCAGAGGAAAACAAGGAAACTCAGGCATGCATTCTTAAAGTTACACTTTGGTTCTTAATGACCAGCTGGAATGGAAAAGGGCCTCTTCATCAATCGAAACACCCTGGATAGACACTTCCTGGACGCGTTCCTCCTCTGGGGAATGGTGGGAGCACCAGCATATGGACCAGAATTTGCTGGATGGATGGAACCCTGTTGTTTCTGAATTTCTGTAGAGGCTGAGCTCAGGGGCTGAGGAGAAGGATGTGAGGATTTCTGACACCACTGTGGTTGGAATACTATGAACTGATTATATGATTTAAAAACAAAAAACGAAAACCCCATAGATTGCATAAAATGGCAGGACAGATAATAAAGCAAAACATAGCGTGTATCCACCTCAATCTACCCCTGTTGTGTCACATGCCAGAGATGTGGATAGCTCAGTTGGGAGAGCACAAGTCTCTGAATCTCAGGGTTGTGGGATTGAGCCGTACGCTGAGCAAAAGATTCCTTCATTGCAGGGGGTTGGACTAGATGACTCTCAGGGCCCCTTCCAACTCTACAGTTCTATGATTCTATGCTCTGAGTGCATTGATTCCTTGTCCGAGGTCACATGTTCTGCTTACATGATAGTTATGATGTACTTATCACAGCATTAGTAATCCTCTACATGATAATGATGTGTGGTAATTGACTATTAAATGAAGTTATAACGACAACTTCAAACCATTATCAAGTGGTGGGTGGCTACCATGGTATTTACTGATTGGGTTTTTATGCCATCGTTCTAAGAGCTCTAGCTGCAATATAAACAGAACCATAAAACATGGGTTCTTGGAGGTTCTCTGGATCTAAAGGTAGAAATCAGATTAGTGAACTTTGCCAATAAACCCAGCATATAACTAAAATGATAGCCAAGGTAATAGTTATAATTATTAATTAATAGTAATAATTAATGATTTAAAAAATCAGCCTTCCCCTTTATCAGTAGCACTGCTAAGCAAATTTAATAAATAAAAGTAAAAATCCACTCCCTGTGGTGCTACCACCAAGAATGTCTTTTCACATGCCTATGCTGTACTCATTTGATGGACAGATGATACCACCAGAAGAGTATACCCAGTAGATCTCATTAGCTGCAGCTGTTGAGGATAAATAGGATAAAATAGCATGTAAAGTAACCTCACGAGGACTTCCAAGAGCATTTAGGCAAGTGCCCAGACTCAGAAGTGTCTGCAAAGAATGAAATGATTCCAACTTCTATACCACAACCTGTATGCATAGGGAGGAGTATCAGGGTTAGGAAATATTTTGCATATAGTGACCATCACATTGAAACAGGCCTAAAGATAATAAGTGTTGGTTATTTTCTCTGAGTCTGAGGGGGAAGCTAACAGTGAATGAGTTAAGTTGCAGGATGGAAGATATTTGGTTAAATATTAGTGGGTGGGAAAGTCCTGAACTGTTCAAACAGGTGATAAGATTTGACAAGGGAGGCCACTGTGGTGGTCTAAGGTGTGCTTTTGTCTTAATGTGTCTCTTTTCATTCCAGGGCCCACAGGGGCAACCTGGTGGGCTGGGACAGCCAGGTGCTGTTGGTGAAAAGGTGAGTCCAAGCCAAGATATTAGGGGATGAGAACTGCTCTCTGCACTTTGTGGTGAGTTCAGGGATTGGAAGCAGGATGCAGAGCATTGGAAGAGCCATGGGATTTTTCTCTAGGGTGCTTGCGTAGTGGGGGTAGAAGCAACAAGAAAGGCATCCTTCAATATGTAAGGGAAGGAGATGACTGGATTCTTCACCAGCAGCACATGCAGATATGCTCTTCTCTCCAGCAGCAGAGTATTTTGCCAGGTGCAGGGAACTGTGGGTTAAATAGGACAGAGAAAATGCAGAAAGTTTTAGGAAGGCACAAAATGGGAGCTGTTTGAAAGCTGGAGGTGTTAAAGGGGCTATAAGTGTTGTTTATGTGTGTGCATTAGATGCTGGCATGCGGAGAGAAAATCATAGAGCAAATTGGGGGTCATGAGGTGCATAATTAAACTGGGAGATAGGGAAAACTTTCTCAGAAGAGCCACACTCAGTTTACAAAGTGAGAGGCGCTGGGGCTGAAACTTGCTTCAGGATATAGTCCTCCTGATCCCAGAGTCCCAACTCTTGAATGTTTGTTTGGAGACAGAAGGCTGTGTTTGCAGAGTCACACAAGAAGCCCCCTTTGCATGAATGCAAGTGCAATCTCCTTCCAAATCATGCCTCTGAAACAGATCAGAGAAATCACATCTCCTTCCATGTCATTCTGGCTAGAAATGGGAACTGAGCCATTTCCCGCTTGACCTGCGCTTTCTGGGCATGAGTCTGAGTGGTTTCCCCCTTGCCCTGCTCCTTTCCAAAGAAAAACCTGCTCTTTAGCGAAATATCAGAACTAATGGCAATCTGGGAAAAATCCGAATTGCTGCTTGCTCCAATTGAGTGCTCAGGAGCAGCTTTAGCTGGACAAGGTAAGCCCTGGATGAGTCCTGAGAGACGCATCCTTCTCTTAGCAGGGACCAGCTCATAGAATAGCTAGCTCTGTGACTATATTTCTTTACAACCCTATCAGATAGGAAAAGGAGTATCCAGAAAAGGTGTCAATAGGTCCTTGGGTCTTTTCATTTTTTTAAAATTGTGTTGATGGAGGTATTTTAATATGTCAGTGCACATTTTCTGAACAGCCGTTCCAGGTTGGAACTGGAGAGCAGCATGACTGGACTGAGATTTCCATTTCTTTCTCCTCTTCTAGGGGGAAGCAGGGGAAGCAGGAGACCCTGGACCTCCCGGGGAGCCAGGCCGGCAAGTGAGTTTGGGAGAGAAACTGGGGGGATGCAATACCTTTCCCGGAGCTCTCCTGGAGTATGTCTGCTCCGACCCAACTTCTGTTAAGGCTGGACAAATCACTGTGGCTGAGTCACTTAGCAGAGATGTGACTCTCTTTACTAAGATTAAAAGAGCAGCATGAGAAGCTGCTTTTGCAAAGTCTGTTCCCATCCTAAATCCCACCCCCATCTGATTGGCATCTCTCTGTGTGAATTTGCAGGGGGTAAAGGGTGATGTTGGTGAAAAAGGAGATTCTGGCCAATCCGGAGCTGCAGGGCCCCCTGGCAAGAAGGGCCCCCCAGGAGAGGATGGAGCCAAGGGGAACCTGGTGAGTCGTTGGCTTCGGAATTGAAAAATGGCAAGGGCTACTTTCTTCAGTGATGTGTCAGTTTAGCTCCCAAAGAGCTGCAAAGAAACTCCCTGGCCCTGCTGATCACCCAGTCCTATGGTCATAAGAGATTCCAGTGAAACTGGCACCACAGAGGCCCATTGAGCAGAGTTATAGCTTCAAAAGACACTCAGAGAAGAGCCATGGAACAATACTAGAAGAGAGTTCTTACCTCTGGCTCAAGGCAGAACAATCCAAGGCAGGAATGTAGGTTTACCCATCACCCAGTGAACTGTGCAATCAGTGACAGACCTACATTTCTGGGGCCCTGAAACTTGAACTGCCATGGGGGCCCCTTTGAAACCAGCAACAAGGTCTGGGTAACCACTGTTAGGTTGTTCAACAACAGATCACCACAGGGTTTTGTTTTTTTAATTAATGACTACGCTTCAGATTTTGATTAAAATTGCTGTACTGGATTATCTTACATGTCAAAGTCACTGATGTGGATAATATATTCCTATGCATTATAAATTTCATGTTATGGAGGGGATGAAAATTGGGGAAATGTTATGTATTTTATTTTTATTTACCTACCAAATTTATATACCACCTTCATCACAAGATCTCAGGGTGGTTCACAGAATAATATACATGCATGATACACTTTTAAAGCAATGTGGACTAGAGTTGTTTCTGGGGCCCCTAAAGCTTAAGCTTCATTAGTTTCATAGTAGATTCACCCCTGTGTGCCATCTGGACTTCTCTAGGTTTCCTCTCTAGAGAACTGGTGCTTTTTGTAGTCTGGTATTCACCACTCCTATCCCTCCATTGCAGGGTCCAATAGGATTCCCAGGTGACCCAGGCCCATCCGGAGACCCTGGTCCTCCAGTGAGTATCTGAATATGAAAGGAGCCACTGCATGTTTGATATCTGGCTTTGGGTGATGGATCCCAGTTTGTTGGGAGAATGAGAAAAGTCTTGAAGACATTACTTCTCAGTTTCCAGCACTGGATGAAAACTTAAATATCAAAATGATTGGGGGGCATTTGGGGAGATCTGAGCATGCTTGGTGACCACTAAATGCTGGCTGGTTGGAACCAAAATGGAAAACTAAGGGATGAGGGAATGGTGCATCCTGACAGAAGGCATGACTGGCCGAACCTCTGGCTGGAACCCTGAACTAGAGCACTTAATGCTGCAACATTTTGTTGCAGTTCTCTGTAGTCAAAGCAACTTGTTCCCAGGTGAGAATTGATAGGTTCTGATTTGCTTCTGTCTTCTTCTGCTCAGGGTCTGGATGGAGTTTCTGGTGAGAAAGGTGATATAGGGGATCCTGGACTTCCAGTGAGTATGGCAGACATAAGTTTATCATTGCCCTACATTGGTTATGTTGTTGTTTGGCTTCTTAAAAAACCCCTATGGTCAGTAGCCAAACAGCACCTGTCTGTAGTTTGTGGTATACATTGAATATTGCTTCACTGCATAGTTAAACTGGTTTGCCTCATAGCTACTCTACCCAAAGAAACACAATAAGTTGACATTCATCAAAGAGTTTAAACATCTGTGATGTAGGAAGCTTTCACTCTTTGCAATTCTTCTCACTCTATACCAGGTGTGGGGATACTTTGGCCCTCCATGTGTGGATGAACTACAATACCCATCATCCCTTGGCTATGCTTGCTAGAGATGATGGGAACTATAGTTCAGCAACATCTGGAGGTCAAAAGTTTTCCCACACCTGCTTGATACTGTTACCTAGGGCTGGTGCAAATATAAAGGCAAATAATATCATTTCATGTGGTAACTGACTGTCATTCTTTTTAATTTTTTTATTATTAGATGTATGTACCACCTTTATTGTCCAAGGATCTCAAGGTGGTGTATATGGTTCTCCTCCTCCTCCTCATTTCATCTTCACAACAGCCCTGTGAGGTAGATTAAGCCAGGGGTTGACAACCTGGTCCCTACCACCCACTAGTGGGCGTTTCAGGATTCTAGGTGGGCAGTAGGGGGTTCTACTGAACAAGCTGAATCCTCCTTCCATTGAGCACTGGTGGGTGGTAAGGAAATTTTACCATCAAGAAAGATGTGTTAGTGGGCAGTAGGGATAAAAAGATTGACTACCCCTGGATTAAGCTAAGAGACGGTGACTGACCCAAGGTCACCCTGTGAGCTTCATGGCTGAGGGGGGATTTGAACCCTGCTCTGCCGAGTTCAACATTCTGGTACCCTTACACACAGTGGCACTCCCATAGACACTGGCAATGGGACTTGCTGGAGAGTAAGTCTCACTGAGCTCAATAGAGTTTACTTCTGACTTGACATGTAGAGGATTGTGCTGATTTTACAAGAGATTTTCTGTCTCTGCCACCAGAAATCCCTCACCTGAATGGTGTGGTGGTTGAAATAATAATCCGCTCTGTTTTATTTTCAGGGACCCCCTGGAGCTTCTGGGGAGCCAGGTCCTCCTGGATCACCAGGAAAGAGGGTACGTTGGGGCTGCCTTTCCAGTGAGAGGGAAGTCTAAGAAGCTGCACATTCTCATTTACATTGCTTACATAGATCACACCTTCGAAACAAATGCCAAAGGATTTAAATTTTTGGTTGAAATTATATGTATAAATACTTGGGAGGCTGCTCCATTGAACTCAGGAGCATGATTTTGAAGAAATCACTCGTGAGATTTGGGCTGTCAGTTTTCTGTGTTGTTTAACAGCATGCTCCTACATCTCATGGTTTTAGAGGAAACCTGCACAATGGCGGACAATTTCATCTTTTGTAGATGTGTGGATCTGTTGCACAGCAGGTGCATGCCCGCATAAAGAATTTGATCTAGTCCATAACAAAAACAAAACAAAACAAAACATAAAAAAGAATCCTGGCCTAATAAATACATGTTACTAAACAAACTTTGCAAAAAAAAGGTGTTCCAGTTCCAGTGCAGAGCTCCAGAGCTTCTTGCTGAAACAGGTCATGGATCCAGGCTTGGAATGAGCCCTTGGTCCTTGCTAATGTCTCTGTACATTTGGTCTTCTTCTAAAGTTTGTTACCAAAAGACTGTTCAGACGATACATTGGTTTGCATTTTCATTTAATTACTTTTTGGGTGTCTGTTGTAAGGCAGCTAAAACAGAATTTGAGAGTAGATTAAATAATACTTACATACATAGATCCAAAACAAGAAGCTCCAGAGCTTCTTGCTGAAACAGGTCATGGATCCAGGCTTGGAATGAGCCCTTGGTCCTTGCTAATGTCTCTGTACATTTGGTCTTCTTCTAAAGTTTGTTACCAAAAGACTGTTCAGACGATACATTGGTTTGCATTTTCATTTAATTACTTTTTGGGTGTCTGTTGTAAGGCAGCTAAAACAGAATTTGAGAGTAGATTAAATAATACTTACATACATAGATCCAAAACAAGAAGCTCCAGAGCTTCTTGCTGAAACAGGTCATGGATCCAGGCTTGGAATGAGCCCTTGGTCCTTGCTAATGTCTCTGTACATTTGGTCTTCTTCTAAAGTTTGTTACCAAAAGACTGTTCAGACGATACATTGGTTTGCATTTTCATTTAATTACTTTTTGGGTGTCTGTTGTAAGGCAGCTAAAACAGAATTTGAGAGTAGATTAAATAATACTTACATACATAGATCCAAAACAAGAAGCTCCAGAGCTTCTTGCTGAAACAGGTCATGGATCCAGGCTTGGAATGAGCCCTTGGTCCTTGCTAATGTCTCTGTACATTTGGTCTTCTTCTAAAGTTTGTTACCAAAAGACTGTTCAGACGATACATTGGTTTGCATTTTCATTTAATTACTTTTTGGGTGTCTGTTGTAAGGCAGCTAAAACAGAATTTGAGAGTAGATTAAATAATACTTACATACATAGATCCAAAACAAGAAGCTCCAGAGCTTCTTGCTGAAACAGGTCATGGATCCAGGCTTGGAATGAGCCCTTGGTCCTTGCTAATGTCTCTGTACATTTGGTCTTCTTCTAAAGTTTGTTACCAAAAGACTGTTCAGACGATACATTGGTTTGCATTTTCATTTAATTACTTTTTGGGTGTCTGTTGTAAGGCAGCTAAAACAGAATTTGAGAGTAGATTAAATAATACTTACATACATAGATCCAAAACAAGAGCCCTCTTCAGTTATTCCCTGCCATGCGTAGTGCCCACTAATGCAGGGAAGAGGGAGCAGGGCTATTGGCCGTGCCTCTGATGTGTGTGCTCATTCTTCCTCTCCTGCCACATCCACAAAGGGGAGCCTGTGTCATATACTTCCACACAATCTGTGCCCTGATCCTTTGCATTTCATACATCTGAGAGGAGTTGATGCTCCAAGTAAGACTGAGACCAGTAGGTTCCAGAATAGATGGAAAACTTAAGGTCAAGAGACCCTGGACAAGGACTGTGGTGTTGATTTAGAGGTTGGTAGGTTCAGGACCATGCTTAGTTATCCAACAAAGGCAAGGAGGAAGTGCTGGCCCAGAGCAGCTGTTAGAACTCGATGGTCTGGGCTAGATAGTCAAGATTAAAGTCCCAAGCCCTGCATGCTACATTTGTCCAGTTAAAGATCACTTACCTTTTTATGTAGCTGTTTGCATCTTCCAGACTGCTTGGGAGCCTTCTGGTCTCTGGTACCAACTCGTCATGTGAATAACTAGAAGGTTGACCTGTCTCCTCAGGGTCAACCTGCATTTAAGGATTCCTAATCCAAATAGTGCCAATCTTCTTGAATAGCCACTGGCAATAGGGGTGCCATTGGGTTGCTCTCTGCTTGACATTACTTACTTATTTGTCACCTAATTCAGGACTTGCAAGACTCTCATGAACTTGTGGTTATCTATCCAGGAGTAGGGGGACTGCCAGTCAAAAAGCAAAGGTGCCTGTTTGGCATAGGAGTCAGCTCCTAGGGGCTGAGGTTCCTCTGCCTGCCCAATAAAATATTTGAGGGGGCCAGCTCCCCCCCCCCAGTTAATAGGCATTACCAATCAAATGGTATGCATGCACCATGTCATGTGATCGATTATGTGGGGCAAGGCTTACCTGCCCCCCCCCCCAATATTTTATTCAAGTTGGTCCCCTTGCTGCTTGGCAACTTTAGCTCATCACCCATCCTGATTTCCCATGCACTAGAACCTAGAAACATAGCCCAAATGATCTAAGGGCAGGGCAGGAACTAGTATCACTTGAGTAGTTCTAGAAACCAACAGACCCCAGGAATTCAGTTAGGAAATTTATTCAAGAGAAATAGATGTGTGGACAGTCACTATAATTCCATCACTAATTATATTTCTATCATTACAATTCCATCATTGTTTTTTCTTATTTGTATTCCTGTATCTATTCCCTGGGCTATGTGTTTCCACTAAGGTTTAGATGGCGCTCCATTTGACCTGTTTGTTTGTTTTTAATTGACAATATGTTTTAATTTTTGAAAAAGCATATGTTCAGAACATAATTGGATTTAAGAGGGCTTTGAGAATGAATAGGACTTCAATCTTTCTCTAGAAGGAGGGGAGGAAAGTTGCTCATCAAACCATTTTATGCAGTGATTCTCTTTCTCTGTTCCAGGGACCTTTTGGGCCAGCTGGCCGTGAAGGTCGACAGGGTGAGAAAGGAGCCAAGGTAAGAGAGAACACTGTCCTGGGTGGAATTCAGTCCCTCAACTCAAGATGCATAACTATTCAAATAATAGTGCAAAACCAGCCACTGCTGTATGGTGCATCTTGCATCTGCTGGAAACCTGAATCAGTCTTGGCTTAATTGAGCATCCCTCCTCTACGTTTTTATTAGGGATGTTGGATAATTCTGACAAAGATTGGAAATGGGAGTAGGAATTGCTGGTGACTGCTTGCTGCATGGAATGGAAATCACTCCAGTGAATACAATGGATATTCACTGTTGTTGCCTTCAGTCTGCAAGCGACATGTAATCGTTTTCATTTTTTCTCCATTTGCACTGACGTGACTGGAGCAGAATAATTATTTCATTTACATCAGTTATGTAATTTTGCCACAACAGACAGTGAGACAAGTAACAGCGTTGGGCAGAAGAGAAACTGCAGGGGAATGAAAACAGTGCTGCCTGCATGCATCCAATACTGGGCAGAACGGAAAACAATGCTGATATATTTCCCTTTCTGTCCGTCTACAGGGGGAGCCTGGCACAGATGGACCCCTGGGGAAGATGGGGCCTGTGGGTCCGCAGGGACCCCCAGGCCGACCTGGCTCAGAAGGTCTACGTGGAATTCCGGGTCCTGCTGTGAGTATTTTCCTTCACTTGATAACAAATGTCTGGGAAAAGGATGAAAGTAGTTAGAAAACCAGACCCCAAACATTTTTTCAACAAAGAGAGTGGACAACTATTCTTCAACATTTTCACTTCAGAGAGGACCAGAAGCCATTATATTTAAACTCCAGGCAGCAGGTGAAGTTAAGTTACCTTCTTTTTAAAAAAAGAAAAAGCAGCATTTCCCTAATGCCAATGAGCCTTGGGAGGGGTGAAGAAAGAACCCTCACTTTGGGACAATCCTAGTCTTCAGGAGTGAACAGACTAGGTAGTTTAAAAAAAAAAAAGATTAATTTTAAACCTTACAAAAAGGAGAAAAGAAAAGAAAAAAAGAAAAAGAAAAAGAAAGAAAAAACAATACAGTACAATATATAAACAATACACAACACAACATTAACACATTAAACAAAACGAGAGTCAAAACAATTCAAAAAACACACATCATACCATCTCAATACCCTCTCTTTCATTCCCTTGTTTCATCGACCTCCTCTCACCTCCCTTTTTGTATTCCATTTCTATTAATTATTTCAGCAAATCCTTTCCATCTTTCTCTATTTTCTGTCATATGGTTATCTTAACATATTTTAACCTTATTTTCCATTAATACTATAGTACTTATTTATACTTAATTCATAATAACATTTCTACTAAAGCCATATAATTCCATTCCATCATTTTTCTAACACTCATTAATTTTACATTATTTCTATATATAGACTTTAAACTTTTTCCAATATTCTTCCACCGTCTCTTCTCCCTGGTCTCGGATGCTGCCAGTCTTTTCCGTCAATTCCATATCGTCCATCAACCTGGTGATCTTCTGTCCGAGGCTCTTAACTCTTTTCCAAGTCCCTTCTGCAAGTCTTCTTCATATTTATACATGCACTTTACTTTGTCTTCTCCTGATCTTGTTCTTATTTTCCTTCCTTTGATGCTGAAGAGTAGATCTCGGGGAAATTCCCACATAGCAATGTTTTTATTCCTTCTCGACAGGTCAGCCAAATCTCCATAGTTAAAACTAAGATTCAAAAGATATTTCAGGACGTATTTCAAAGTTCCTCCAAATCTGGAGGTCCCCACAACTCCAGTCTCCTCCTGACCCAAGTCCAGGTCCCAAAGGTCAGTAAATCCCTGCATGAAGGGATCTATCCAACTTTCCTTCTCCAGTCCAAGCGGGGCTCCAATCCTCAAAATCTGACTTTCTCTAAATTCAATCATAAAGAGCATCAACTTACAGTCATCAAATTGCATCTGTAAGGCTGGGGCTCTCTCCCTCTCCACTTGTGCTACTTTAGGTTCAACAACAACAACTTTCCCCCCTGCCTTCTCCACCATTTGCCATATCAAAGTAGATCCCTGTATCGATTCCTGAATAGTTTCTGTAATAATGTTCACTTTTTGTCCCAAATTAGTCACTTTTTGTCCCAAGTTATCAATTTTTATAGTCATCACATCCGTCTTCTTATGGAGCTGTTCCAGTGAATCATTTATCTTACATAATGCAACCACTAAGGCTTCTTCTGTCAACATTCTTAACGCTCCAAGGTCAGTCCCAGATTCTCACAGTTTTTCATCTTACAGCTGGAAATTCCCCCAGCTCAGCTCATGTAACAATTTCAAAGGCTTCCTCTAGGGGGAAACAATTTCTATTTGTATCAATCCTTTTAAGCACAGTTCAAGCAATAAAGTTAGTTTCAATTTTCAGTTACTTTTACTCCTTTTTAAACGCAGAAGGAGACAATGGAAACAATGTATTTCTCTTATTTAACTAGCTGTCAACGAACGCTCTATTCACAGTCAATGAGCATTTCCAAAACGTCAGTCTTACTAGCGGCCCGTTTCCAGGTTCAGAGCGGTGGTAATTTGACTTTCTTCACTCTCTCCTGCAGGCTTACACGACCCAAAATTTCCCCCCTCTTCTCCTGCTTCCAAGGGGGGTTTAATAATTTTAGCCGATGGAAGTTTAATCCTTTACGGAAGGCTTTCCAAGACTTTAGCTTGCAGCCTCTTTGCTTCAGTCTATTTACAAAAGGGGAAGGCGGACTTCCTGTTTGAAACCCCGTTTCGGTGCCAAATTAAGACGTTTAAAAATCCAATTTTCCGTTCTACTCACAGGTAGTTGTTTTAAAATCAAATTGTCCACAGGAAAAAGTCAGCGCTCTCCGGCAACAGCAATGCGGCTTCACTCCATGAAAGAAGCAGTCAATTCAAAGCACCGCGCCACTCACCCCACGTCGCTCCGGATCCCCGAAACCGGGTTTTCCCGTGAGTAGGGGAGGCGCAAAAGGTGCCAGCCGAATCCCACGTTCACAGGCTTCTCCTGCCTGTGATTTTTTGTGGGTCCCCGCCTTCGCCGTGGCGGCCAGACCCTAATTTCCACGGAGCAAATTCCTCCCGATCAGAGGAATTCCGCCATTATCTGGAGGCGCCAACCCGGAAGTCCAGACTAGGTAGTTTGTTAGATCCCTTTCAGATGCATGGCAGTGATTCAACAGAGATGTTGATGCACGAATAAGGAAACCATGCTCTCTTTTTAAAGCAGTTCATTTTGTCAGCTTGACAAAACTGAAGCAGTGAAAAAATGGCAAAGGAAGCTCCAGCTGTGCATGTAGTTGCCTTACACACACACACAAACAAGCACACAGAGCTTCTTTAGATTTCAGCCTGTTTAGAGATACAGTGGTACCTCGGGTTAAGTACTTAATTCGTTCCGGAGGTCCGTTCTTAACCTGAAACTGTTCTTAACCTGAAGCACCACTTTAGCTAACGGGGCCTCCCACTGCCACTGCGCTGCTGCTGCACGATTTCTGTTCTCATCCTAAAGCAAAGTTCTTAACCCGAAGTACTATTTCTGGGTTAGCAGAGTCTGTAACCTGAAGCAGCTGTAACCTGAAGAGTATGTAACCTGAGGTACCACTGTATATTCCGTTTGTGTGTTTCAATTCTTCAGTCATCCCTAATTGACAATCTTTGCAAATCCCGATACAAATTGACCTGATCTGCAACTGCCAAACTAATGTGTGGATCAGAATGCAGTTATCGGCTTTCACACTTCCTGAATGTCCCAGCTTAGTTCTTGGCTCTAAAACATATAAAAATGCAGTTCAAAATGTATATTTTGAGGGGGGAGTTTAACATTATGTGTTTAAATACATATTTTAATGTACGTATATAGAGAAGTGTTGTTTTTTAAGAATTGCAGATTAATGTGGAAATAGTAGACACATGCGGAAAGGGCACAGACTAGAAATAGTCTCCTCCATCCATCCATCCCCATGTCAACCCCACTATATCTGCTTTGACTTCATAGGCGTGCTTTCTGTAGTCTCTCCCTCCCCACCTTCAGCTGGGCTCAAAGCTGTGTAAGTGTCTTTCTTTGCATAATGCTTCCTTCTGTGGTCTCTCAATTTGCACTTCTTTCTCCCCTAGGGTGAACAAGGTCTCCTGGGAGCGCCTGGCCAGGCAGGGCCACCGGGGCCTGTGGTGAGTGGCAGGAAATGGAGGGTCCAGGGCAGGACAATCAGACAACAGCTTCCCTTCTTCTGGAACTCTTAAAATGGAAGCTGTTTATTCCATGCTACTCCTTTACTAAGCCTCATCCACCATAGAAAGGGTCTTTCACGGGTATTTATTTGTGTGGGGGGAGAGCAGTGCTAGAAGCATATTCCTGGAACTACAATAAAGAGCAGCCTGGCAGTGGAATAAGTTTGCCAAGTTTGCTTTGTATATTATGAGCATTGGGCATCTGTGGTGAAAAAAGCAAGGGAGGAAAGCAGCTGCTCATTCAGATTGAGCAGTTACTAAAGCTACAGCGCAGGACCGAGTTGGGCTGAATTCCCATAGCCATGGGCAGCTGTGAGCTGATGACTTGTGCATGTGAAGCAGCCATCATGGATGAAAAATCATGTCAAGCAAGTGAGTCAAATTTCAGTCACATCAATTTGATAAAAAGGCAAAATGATCTGAAACCTTCCTACTGATTCCTGACTGGATTGTGGCCTGCGCTGAGTCCGGAAGCTCAGATGAGCTCCTGATGCAGCTCTTCTTCTGTTCACAGGGTCCCACGGGGCTCCCAGGCCTTAAAGGTGATCCCGGCTACAAAGGAGAGAAGGTGAGTGTGAGTAGCACCTGCTTCCTGGTGGGAACAAGCAACTGGCTCCTCCCCCTAACTTCCCAAATCTCTCCTCTTTCCTTCTAGGGTCACGCAGGACTCATTGGGTTGATTGGGCCCCCAGGTGAGATGGGTGAGAAAGGTGACCAGGGGCTGCCAGGGAACCAGGGAACACCAGGCCCCAAGGGCGACCCCGTGAGTAGATGGGAGCTCTGATCAGATGGAGGGGGGTTGGGAGCAAGGCTGGGAAAAGGGACTCTGGCTGATGCTGTCTCCTCCTCAATAGGGAATCATTGGACCCTTTGGGCCCCCAGGCCCACCTGGATCTCCTGGCCTCTCAGTAAGTACCACCACCAACCACTTCATCCTGGATTCTTGTCAGTGTCCAGTGCGTGACAGTTCAGATCTCTGTACACGTTCCTCAAGAGAACCACACCAGAGTGATGCCTGAAATGAGGCCCTGTTTGGTACCCAGATCCTCTTCCCCAGGGCAATGCATGTCTGCTAGCCTTCACATTCTTATGGGTTCCCAGGCGCCCCTCCTTTGTTCCAGTGTCCCTCTCTATTCATACAGTACATTTCCCTTGCAACATTTCTGCTCCGCCGCCACATTAAAACATGCTTCCTCCCTGACCCCTCTGCATTTCCTAATCCCCCTTGATGCACAACCCCCTCCTTGCTTCTGGGGCCATCTCAACAGAAACAGGGTGCCCTGCAAGCTCCCTCTCACTCATCCCCCCCTTTTCTATCTCCTCAGGGACCTCTGGGACAAAAAGGCAGCAAAGGCTCACCGGTGAGTAGTTCCAGTTCCAACAGGTGTTGTGGGCCAGAGGAAGGTGGGAACTTGCCCCAGGGCTGCATATACTAGTAGAAAGAGCTGGCTTCTTCAGCCTACATAATGGTAATAAATGTGCCCACATTGCATAGGTTGGCTGGTATATAATTTATTATGCTTCAAGTAGCCATAGGAAGGGACTAAAAATCTAAACAGTGGGTGGGGACACTGAAATCCTTACTCATGGGAATGCTGCTTAGTTCCCCTCCCCAGCTTCTAAAGGCTAGTTTTCACTATTCACTGTTGGTTGAAGCTGCCATGATTGCAGATGAAGAGACCCTTCACCAGGAAAACTGGATATTGGATGGAAGGAGTCCAGTCTAGTTTTCTCTGTGGAAAGAATACTGTTGTATGCAAGAGCATTCAGTCCTGGGAATGGCTAGAATTGCCACATGAGTACAGCCTAGATGCAGGTCTGTCACCTTATGAGAACAAACACACAAAATCCAAAGTTTGGGAGCCAAGTGGGGTTTTTAGTGTTCAGGAACAGGGCCTTAGTGGTCCTGCCCCTACAATTTCCATTAGGCGTTTCCTACGTGTACTGAGATGAAGGGGTTCTGAATTTGTGCTCAGGCTCTGTTCTGTTGTCCTGCAGGGGCCTATTGGACCAAAAGGTGATCCAGGATCTGCAGGACCCCCAGGGCCACCAGTGAGTGACGGAAGAGAATCAGGAGGAAGGGATTATCCTGGGACCACCACCACCCGCTTCCTCCCCCCCTCCCATTGTCCCTTACGTCACACCTTCCCTGCTTCTGGTTCCCCCACTCCTAGGGTCGACCTGCTGAGCTGCGGGAGCCCCAGCCTTTGGAGAGCGGCCGCAAGAGCCGCCGCGACTGGGAGCTCGGGGATCAGGGAGATGCACCCGGGGAGATGGATGCCGACCCCGATGCTGAAGGGATGGCAGAGGTCCTGGCAGCCCTGAGCTCCTTGCGTGACGAAGTGGAGCAAATGCGGTGTCCCCTGGGCACTCAGGAGAGCCCAGCCCGGGTTTGCAAGGAGCTTCAGTTTTGCCACCCCCACCTCACAGATGGTGAGATGAAGAATCGTCCGGGGCATAACCAGGGCTAAACAGGGAGCAGGGAGTGGGTCTGTACCTGTTGCAGTTCCAGCCTGGCAGGAAGGAGGAGGAAATTGTTCCTGCCTTCTTATCTTGCCTCCCCCGTGGTGAATGCTAGATTACAAGTGTGTGGGGGCAGGGACCTTCTTCTCATTAGTCTGCAAAGTGTGCACTTTGATTGTGCTATATAAGTAATCCCATTTCAGACTGGGGGGAATTGCCTGATTGAAAAATATCCCCACGGGAGAGCGGGGCAGGAGAAAAATCCCTACACCTACAAAACTAACATATCAGAGAGAAGGCTGATTCTGAAAACTCTGTGGGTGGTTTCTCCTGCAAAGGCTCACATCTGAAACCACTGTGACGTCTCTTGGATATTTTCAAGAAATGAGGTGCCTCAGGGCTAGGAAAGGTATCTGGGCTAGGAAACATTGGCCCAGCTTCAAGGTTGATTTCTCCAAGTTGGTGCAATCCCAACCCCCCCCCCCCAAGCAGGTTTGGGAGTATGGTGCTTGCCTTAGCAGTAGTTGCATGTCCTTAAACTTTATATATATATATATATATATAAAGCTGTTTAAATCCAGCTACAAGGGAAGAGGTTTAGTAATCTTCCGCCCTTGCATTCCATCCAGTATTTTAAATTCAAGCTTAGGGTGGCTTGAAGCAAAAGCTGTGCTGGCCTCCCTGTTTGCCCATTCCCAGCAAGGCTCAGAGAGAATAAATGTGGCAGCTATAGCTCTCACTAGAGTGTGAGCCATGGCAAAATACCAGACAGGGTGCTGGGGGGGTTAGAGGTGGAGGAAAGAGGTAGCCCACCACCGCCTCGCATGAGCCAGCGCTGGAAAATTTATTTAAAAGGGGTCTCTGGGTAGTAGTCAACTATGTTTTACTCAGAGTAGACCAGTTTAAATTAATTGACCTAACTTGGCCATTCCAGTGGGTTTACTGTGCATAAAACTTGATTGAATACATCCCACTGTAACAAAGCTATTCATCCAAATATGATGACCCAGCCACCCTCCCTGAAATCTCACAATCGCTGTGTCAGTTTTCCTGTGAATTTAAATACTGTACATCCATAAAAGACACTTTTATCATGGGAGTGCAGAAAAGAAACACCTAGTGAGGAGAGAACCTCAATGATCAAAGAGGACTAATCAAGCTTAGTAGCCATGGAAAGCTGGCTGGCTGCTGAAGGAAGAAAATGGAAAACTTAGGAGACAGAAATGGAATGGAGTGTTCTGGAAAAGGGTATGACTGAGTGGCTGGGAGAGAAGCACTCTGCACTGCAGCATTTTGTTGTAGTCCACACTTGTAGCCTTAAAATTAGAAGACTGTCATCTAGGAGATAAAGCAGATATTAACTTTTTACCTACCTGTCATGGATTCTTTTAACAAACTCTGGGATTGAAATACTCTCCAAGCATTCATTTAGGCCTCTGACTTCTCCTAGTTGCAGTGGGAACATCATCATCCCCTAAGGATTCCCTGGCCTCTCCTGCACTGACACCTGTCCATTTGTTGTTCTTCAGGTGAATATTGGATTGACCCAAACCAAGGCTGCAGCCGGGATGCCTTCAGAGTTTTCTGCAACTTCACAGCTGGGGGGGAAACTTGCTTATTTCCTGACAAGAAAGTTGAGGCAGTAAGTAGTTGTGCTCAGTATCATTAGGGATTAGGACAGAAGCTGTGGTCATAGTGTGTTGTGAACAAGTAGAATGAGGACTCGATGAATATAATAAGGATTGTAAAGTAGTTTGTTCATTGAAAGGTCTATGCAAAGGATTGGTTTTATATACATGCATGGCTCAGGAACCTGAATTCAAAGTCCTAAAATGAGAAACCAATATGCAACCTGTGCCCCTAGGTGCGACTCGCTGCCTGGAGCAAGGAGCAACCAGGAAGCTGGTTCAGCACATTCAAGAGGGGCAAGAAGGTAGGGCTTTTCCTTCCATTTTGCCACCCCTGATGACTCCCGGAAGCAGTCTGAGAAGGGCATGCAGTGCTTCTCCCCGTCTCCCATGATCTCCCATGATCAATCCCCAAGTGGATCCCCACGAGGTGTGCTTTGGGGGGGGGGAATAATCATAGCAGGAAGAGTATACAGCGGCTTTCCACCATTTGGCCTAATCGGGCCACCCCTATATCTCCTTCTTTCTGTTACCAGTTCTCCTATGTGGATGCAGATGGCAACCCCATGCAGGTTACCCAGCTCACATTTCTGCGCCTGCTTAGTGCCATTGCACACCAAAACTTCACCCTCCTCTGCCAAAATGTGGCTGCCTGGTATGAGGCTGACACCAACAGCCACACTCGGGCTTTGCATTTTCTTGCCTTCAATGGTGTGGAGCTGATGCACAACAGCACAGAAGCCCTTGTACGAGCCTTATATGATGGCTGCCAGGTAAGTTGTTGGCCTTCTGCTCCACTGTGACCATGTCTTTACGTCAGGCTTGCCTTTCCCTATATATCTCTGGAGATTGTCTCAGGGCCTCCTGATGTTCACCCCAGGATTTGGGAGGAGCTCCATGACTTGCAAAGGGACGTGGGTGGCGCTGTGGGTAAAAGCCTCAGCGCCTAGGACTTGCCGATTGAAAGGTTGGTGGTTCGAATCCCCGTGGCAGGGTGCGCTCCCGTCGCTCAGTCCCAGCGTCTGCCAACCTAGCAGTTCGAAAGCACCCCGGGGTGCAAGTAGATAAATAGGGACCGCTTACTAGCGGGAAGGTAAACGGTGTTCCGTGTGCTGCGCTGGCTCGCCAGATGCAGCTTGTCACGCTGGCACGTGACCCGGAAGTGTCTGCGGACAGCGCTGGCTCCCGGCCTCTTAAGTGAGATGGGCGCACAACCCTAGAGTCTGTCAAGACTGGCCCATACAGGCAGGGGTACCTTTACCTTACCATGACTTGCAAAGGGGGGGTCACTGTTATGAATGGGCAGCTCACTTTCTGGTCCATCTCACTTTTGCATGTGTTTACCGATTAGATCTCTTCCATCTCATTTCTCCAGTAATTGTAAATATCTGCATGAAAATTAATGTTTAAACATGTATTTCAGTATGATAGATTGGCTCTGCTGGTTGGTGCTAGATGAGAGCTGCAGAGCCACAGGTTACTAATCCTGGCTTAGAATAACATATCACTAAGCATTTGGGATGCGGGTGGCACTGTGGGTTAAACCACAGAGCCTAGGACTTGTCGATCAGAAGTTTGGCAGTTCGAATCCCCGCAATGGGGTGAGCTCCCGTTGCTCAGTCCCAGCTCGTGCCCACCTAGCAGTTCGAAAGCACGTCAAAGTGCAAGTAGATAAATAGGTACCGCTCCGGCGGGAAGGTAAACAGCATTTCCGTGTGCTGCTCTGGTTCGCCAGAAGCAGCTTAGTCATGCTGGCTATGTGCCCCGGAAGCTGTCTGTGGACAAACGCCAGCTCCCTCGGCCTATAGAGATGAACGCCGCAACTCCAGAGTCATCCGCGACTGGACCTAACGGTCAGGGATACCTTTGCCTTTAAGCATCATTAGGCGATGGGGGTGAAGTGCACAGTTCTCTAGAGCATGGGTAGGCAAACTAAGGCCCGGGAGCCAGATCCGACCCAATCGCCTTTTCAATCCGGCCCACGGACAGTCCAGGAATCAGTGTATTTTTACTTGAATAGAATGTGTCCTTTTGTTCAAAATGCATCTTTGGGTTTTTTGTGGGGCATAGGAATTTGTTCATTCCCCACCCCCCAAAAAAAATATAGTCCGGCCCCCCACAAGGTCTGAGGGACAGTGGACTGGCCCCCTGCTGAAAAAGTTTGCTGACTCCTGGTCTAAAGCAACAAGGTGATCTGTGAATGGCCCATAGTAATTAGCAGAGTGGGGTGGCTGAAATACCCAGGGATTCATATAAATAGGGCTCTAGTCAGTCTCTTCCTTAATTGCACGCACACCTTGAACAACGAAGGCAAAGTGAGACTACCGTCTGGCCAAACAACCTTTGCTGCTTGAGGTGAGCAGGAAGTCACCCCCCCCCCCACCGCACTGACTGCCTGCGACTTCTATTGTGCTCTGCTTGATGGCAGACTCAAAGCATTTGTCAGAGGGCTTAGCTCTAGAGAAACCCTGCAAGATAAATAGATGGAAAGAGAGAAGAAGACATGACCCTCTCCTGCAGTCTGAAGCAGTACAGTCAAGACACAGGGTTCAGTTACCACCTTTGTAACTAGCCTTAATTTCTCTGCAGGTTGGTTTATCTCACCTGGGATAAAATCAAGGCAAAGGCCCCACCTTTCTTTTCTCTTGGCTGCTGCTTTGTCTAGAGGCTTGTCAACTCCTCATCTGGCAGGTGTCCTGGGTTTTTTAAAGCTTCCTGACAGCCTGAGATTGAACGGGTCTGTTTTGTATTCTGAAACCTCGGCCAGCTGGCAGTTGTTGCCTGGAATTCCTGGGCCTGCAAATATAGCAGAAGGAGATGATTGGTGGACTGCCTGGTGATGTCACAAACTGTCCTTCGCTCTGTATGGAAAGGTTGCTTGTTAGTGTTCTTCCTCATGGGGATGTGCCTGCTCTGTCTCACAGGAAAAGGCTCACATATTCCCCCTCTACAATTCTACAATTCATCCTTCTCAGTGAGAGATACATGCCCTGGCATGTGTGTTGGCACTGGTTATTTCCATAGTTAGATAGCTTTCTCCCTTGTCTCTCTGAGTAGACCGCCTTGTCTTTGTGGGTTCAAGGCCATTGCCTGCTTGCCCCCCCCACCTTAACTCAGTGATCTTATGGCTCTCTGACTAAGAGAATTCTTTTGCATTTCCCAAAACCTCCAGTGAAACCATGAAACCATGTCATCCTCTGTTCCACAATCAACTTCCCTACAGCAAGTACCCACAATGTGGCTACTTTGCCCACTGATGTGCTCTTCCAGCATTGTCATGTGATTTCCTTACTCCTGTCTCAGGGCTTCTACACAGGCTTCTCACCCACTACCTCCCCCAAGATTTGGCTCCTGACGTTCTCTTCTCTACTCCTCCAGGTACGCAAAGGCCAGGAGCGGACAGTTCTGCAGGTTGTGACACAACGCGTGGAGCAGCTTCCATTGGCCGATGTGGCTGTTCAGGATTTTGGGGACACCAACCAGAAGTTTGGCTTTGAGCTTGGGCCTGTCTGCTTCAGCGGCTGAGCCTGAAGATGGACAGCTCCCTCTAGACTGTGGAACCACCCCTGGGGAAAGAGAGAGCTAAAATGCTCCATTCTCCCTGAAGTTGGGCGTGGGAGATGAGCCAGCCCTGGAAAGACCTGCCGTTGTATTTAACCAGATGACAGCCTCCTATTTATGCGGCCAAGGTCCCCTTGGGGCTGTGACTCTTGGGGAGCAAAGCAGGGCCCAGACTGAGCCAGGGCCCTCCCTTTCTGCGGCCCCGACAAATGGTGCTATTATGCCGCCTTAGTGAAGCACTGGACTGACTGCTCAGCACTGGCCACCTGCAGGGATGGGGGCAATGGAGACCACATCCCACACTGCTGACCTCCTGCCCCTGCCTCCCAAATAACATTCCCAGGGGCATTAAGACCTTACTAAAGTATCTTGTAACCTGGGACTTCAGGACCATTCTATCTGTACAGCTTCCCGTGAATGGACATGGGCACAGTGCAAACTGAATAGGGGGAAAGGAAGACTTCCTTGGGTGATCACAGAACAGGATTCAGGTTCGAATTTTACCCAAGACTTAAGGACTGATCATAGGTGATCCAGAGCTTCTATGCTGTCCCTTTTGAGCTCAGTTTAACTGAATTGTCTGGGCATGACAATGGTATCCAACTTTGATTGGATAATTTGGGCCCAACAGAACCTCTTAAGATCTTCTAGGGACTAGTGGGACAGGGAGGGGCCCAGCCCCCCAACCAAGAAATGCCTAGACGCTTGGAGTCTGTGCCCCAATTTGACCATTATTAACTCTTGTCTATTTCTGCTCTGGTGCCAGATGGTACCCATGTAGCACACAACACAAAGTCCGGGGAGCTGAGACGGGGCTGAGGATTCCCCACCCCCACTTTTAGTCCTTCTAATAATCCCAGCTGTGAACTTTCATGCTGGGAATAGGAAATAAGAGGAAGCTCTCCATCCCTTTATCACCCTTGTCTATCATTCCGTCCATGCTGGGCAGAGAGTGAAGAATTCTGGGTTCTGTTCCCTCTCCCCATTTTTGACAGATGCCTGAAAGATATGGCTAGCGATTCTGACATTCCTGTCCTTCTGCGGAAGGGTGATGATATGGTGCTAGTTAGTTCCCAACTATCAAAGAACCTGAATGTCTGCCAGCTTCCTGTTGACCAAAGCTCCTGAGAGTGGACGCAGGACAAAAGTCTGAAATGTTTGTTTTCTGTGCTGTCCCACATTCATCCCTTGGCACTGACCTCCCTTCAAACTCTGGTGCTAAAAGCCTTTATTTGTATGCTTTTTCTTTGTATCTCAGGCTGTGGCGCCAAGTGGATATGTGTGTTTATCTGTGAGCGTGTGTGCGTGTGTGTTATTGTATCATCTAACAATCTGTATTAAAATCCTCAGAGCGTGTGACTGCCCCACTGTTTTTGTGCCAGCTGGCTGTTCAAGAGACACCAGCCAAGCCAAGACTGCCTAGGTAGATAGATAGAAAGGCTTCCGGGATGGTTTCCTTGCCTGTTGGCTTTCTGGAATGACAAAAACATCGCAGATGACCTCATGGCTTCCCTCTTCTTTTGCTTGGTAACAAGGATTCTGTTTGATTAAAAGCAGATGTGTTTTCCTTTCTCAAGACAAGGGGCTATTTTCTAAGTCAGGGATAGGGAACCTTTTTTCCTCCAGATATTCCTAGACTCCAGCTCTGACCCTCCTTGCTCATTGGCCACAGCGGCTAGGGCTGATGGGAGTGAAGTCCAACCATACCTGGAGGGCCAAAGATCCCGTCCCCCTGTGCTTTTCCCTCCCAGAGTTCAGAGGGTGGCTATACTTGCTGCACCAGCACCGCTTGTATTGGCAGGACTTGACAGATAAGTTTAAGTCCATGGCTAAAATAGCTTCCTTGGGAGATGAGCACAAGTGCTGAACTAAAATGGAACAGGACAGTGCAAGGTTTAGGGTGGTGTGGGTAGTTCCCACCCCCAGGGCACCAAGCTGAGGTGGGTGCAAAATTGAGAAGATCCATAATTGAAAAGATCCACTTGGGGGTGCCAAATTTTGGCCTCGCTCAGGGTGCCATATTACCAAAAATTACCAAAGTGTTGTTTAGTCGTTTAGTTGTGTCCGACTCTTCGTGACCCCATGGACCAGAGCACGCCAGGTACTTCGGTCTTCCACTGCCTCCTGCAGTTTGGTCAGACTCATGTTTGTAGCTTCAAGAACACTGTCCAACCATCTCGTCCCCTGTCGTCCCCTTCTCCTAGTGCCCTCAATCTTTCCCAACATCAGGGTCTTTTCCAGGGAGTCTTCTCTTCTCATGAGGTGGCCAAAGTATTGGAGCCTCAGCTTCACAATCTGTCCTTCCAGTGAGCACTCAGGGCTAATTTCCTTAAGAATGGATGTGTTTGATCTTCTTGCAGTCCATGGGACTCTCAAGAGTCTCCTCCAGCACCATAATTCAAAAGCATCAATTCTTCGGTGATCAGCCTTCTTGATGGTCCAGCTCTCACTTCCATACATCACTACTGGGAAAACCATGGCTTTAACTGTACGGACCTTTGTTGGCAAGGTGATGTGTCTGCTTATTTACACAAACAATGCACCTGCTCCTCTTCTCAGTCCCCCTCCCCCCCATCATGGGTAACTATGCACAACCAGAGAGGGATTTAGGAGAAGTGAAATGCCAGTAGACAAAATGTCACAGCAGGGAGCGCTGTTAGGAAGAGAGTTAGATTCTGTCTTTCCTTTTCCTATTCAGCGGGAGGTAAATTGAGGGCTTTATATGCACTCCGTGATGTCAGTCCATGGCCAGATCTGATTGGCTAAATAGCACTGTGAGATCAAAGTCATATTCGTGGCAGGATTCCCTATTGGCAGCGAAAGCAGTGGGAGGAAGCAGCATATGGGGAACAGTGGCTATGAGCAGGCATGAACAAACATGCTAAAACTTAGGATTCTCTCCCATTCCCATCCACCCCATGGCAAGTTTCACTGCAGAATGCCTCTCTTACAAAAGATGTGATGTAGGACAAATCCATCTCTCCAAGCTTGGCTGTCTATGTTAGTTTTAGCAGTTAACTGTGACATGAATATTTCAGTAGATAGAGGCCTAAATTCTAATATTTCTTTTCTGTCACTTCCTTCACTTTCCTGAACTTGCTCATTTTATTCATTTTTGGCAATTCTTGGGGCTTAATTGCAATCAGGATTCAGAAGAGCTCATTTTTCTTTTTAACACCAGGACATGACCTTACAAAGTGTAATTTTTTTTAAAGAGAGAGACGATGGCAGTGCTTCCAATCAGAGGCAGAGGCAGTTGTGTTCAGTCATCTGCCTGAGCACATGAACATTGTATATGCAGATGAGGTGCACCCACCCCCAGTGCCCTTGCGCATCCCCAAACATCCCTGTATTTGCATTTCCTTGAATACAGGTAGAAATCTCCATGTGATCTGGGACACTTACAAAATCAGGATTCTTCACTGAACATAATGTTCTTCTGGCATATAAGCAACATGGATTGAAGGGACTTGCAGATCTTCCCTTTTCAACACAGGGATTGGCCAGGACAATGTGTGTATGTGGATATCATGTGTGAGGGAATTGGGAGTGAGGCTTATGGGCACAGAATCATAGAATGGTAGAGTTGAAAGGGACCCCAAGGGTCATCTAGTCCAACCACCTGCAATGCAGGAAAATCCACTAAAGCATCCATGACAGATAGCCATCCAACCTCTGCTTAAAATCTCCAAAGAAGGAGAGTCCACAACCTCCTGGGATGCCATTCTTCTGTCAAACAGCTCTTACTGTCAGAAAGTTCTTCCTGACGTTTAGTCAGAATTTCCTATCTTGTAACTTGAAGCCATTGGTTTGCATCCTACCCTCCAGAGCAGGAGAAAACAAGCTGGCTCCATCTTCCATGTGACAGCCCTTGAGATATTGGAAGATGGCTTTCCTATCTCCTCTCAGTCTCCTCTTATCCAGGCTAAACATACCCAGCTCCTTCAAGTGCAACTATTCTGCACACCTTCCAGCTTGTCAACATCCATCTTAAATTGTGGTGCCCAGAATTGGACACAGTATTCCAGGTGTGGTCTGACGAAGGCAGAACAGTACTATTACTTCCCTTAATCTGGACACTAGATTGCTGTTGATGCAGCCTAGAATAGCATTAGCTTTTTTGCTGCTGCATCACACTGTTGATTCATGTTATCCACAGTTTGTGTTTGTTAATAGCAGATGCATCTGTGGGTGACCCAGTTTGGATCAGGTCTGCAGGAGGGGGGTTCAATCTTTTCCTCCAAGTTACATCTCAAGGTTCCTCTTTCCAGTTTCTACCTTCCCAGGTTCCTCTTGCCAGTTGAACAACCCCAAACTGCTATATATACAGGCAGCAACCATTTCGCACAGGGGTTCTGTTCCTGGTCCTGGTCAGCAAAGTATGCGTAAGAGGGCCCAGTTATGCCTCATCCCACCCCCCCATTATGCCTCATTATGCCCTCTTTTGGGTCCAAAAGGACCCCTGCAGAGGTGATCAAATGTCAATTGGATAAGTCTAAAATGGTCACCGCCTACTTACCCGCTTGGGGATGGTGTGGGTCCAGTCCATCAATACATAACCCCTAACAGCATCTAGTTAAGAAAAAGCCTCATTTATATGACCTTGGAAGAGGACTATAAGCTTTAACTTTTCATGCAGGTGGGAGGAATGGGAAATCAGTGGTAAGGAACTGGTAAAACATCCAGTGTTTCCATTCAGGATACCTGGTTACTCCTGCCATTCACAATCTAAAGTGACCCTGGCCATGTATGACAAAGGATATCTGAGAGAGATTCCCTTTCAAGCAAAGCCTTTAAAAACCGGACTCTTTCTGTGCTATCAAATCCTGACTTATAATAAAATGCTTCCCTTTAAAAAATGACACCTGACCCTAAGCACATCAGGGGCATTTTAAATTGTGTGTCTGATCACTCCAGTCATGCATAGAACAAGGATGTTTTAAAACAGTCTTTCCAAAGCAGAGGACTGTCATTGTGCAACTAATCTGACACTTTCCCCCTTGAAATTTTGAATAAATCTTGACTGCAGCATGACCTGACTTCCACATCCACTCACACAAGGACTCCTCTTAGTTACTAAGGCTTAGTGCAGGGATAAAGAACCTGTGGCTTTTCAGGCGTTGTTGGACTGCAGTTCCCATCATCCCTGGCTACTGGCTATGCTGGCTGCCATTGATGGGTGTTGTAGTCCATCAATATCTGGAGGACAATACTTTGGGGGAGGTTGCTCTAGCCCTACACTCATTAATATGAATAATTTTCCATAATTGCACCCATTATTATCTTCTGTCACAGGAGAATTGTACATGGAGGTCACCCTATTCATCTCTGCAACAATCATATAAAGTAGGCTAATCTGAGAGATGACTTACTCAGGCTCACACAGGTTGAGCATCAGGATTGGGAGTGGATTTGAACACAAATCTTTGGTCCAAATGCAACACTCCATCCACTGTACTACTTTGATTCCACATAGGCATTCACAGAAAGAGAAGGGGAAGGAATCACCATTTTATCAGCTATCAATAACCAGGAATGTTTGAAGGCGCTACTGAAGCAGCTAATTCACATATGGGATTCTTCCTAGATCTGAACTGGAAGTGCTCGCTCTATTTCATTAACACTTCCAGCAGCAGCAGATACTGCTCCCCCACACCCAATGCTCGAGGAGAAAATATTTGCCTTCATTTAGATTGTCCTCACTAGCTCTTCAACTGACTTTATTTGTCCTCAGTGAAGTCGTCCCCTAACTAGATCTGATTAGATGTGTCTGTTGCCACATGTTCCCATTCACATGATGGGACCAGGACTCATGCAAGAAGAATAAAGAAGCAGTAAAGAGAAAACGGGGGGGGGGGGGCGAATGGTGTCAAGGCAGACCAGATAACAGAAGTGAGAGCAGCAATCAGAATAAAAATAAAATGTGAATATGCTTTAAAAATTAAGAAGGTTGGGATGGGGAATATTTCTACCCTGCAGTGCTACTTTTGACCCAAATATCAAAATTCAGTGAATTCCTACATGAGCCATCCCTTGGCTATGGGTACAACAGAGTAATTAAAGCAGCATTTCCCAAATTCCTGCTAGTTCAGAGACGCAATGGTTGGTGTTTTTTCCTGTTTGAAAGAGACATGCCTCACTCTTAAAGTTGGATTTAATTTTAGGGCATACAATGACAGCCTGTCCCCAGAGGACCCCCCCCCCCATGCTTCTGCAACAAGAACTACTATTTTGCAGTATTCCTTCTCTTGGGAGACACCTTGTGTGCCCAGGCGCCCCCATCCTACAGACCACCTTAAAACCAATGAATAATAAAACATGACAACTAGTATTTGGGTCAAATAAGACAACATTATTGGCTACAGGCATTGGGTAGAACCAACCATTTCTGACCGGCCTGCTGGGAGGATATTTATTTGGGGTCAATTGGAAGTGAGGGAGTTATTGAGCTACATCAAGGAGTGGCTCCCTCACTGGATTGCTCCTGGGGTGTGCTGTCGTCCTTGCCCCCGCCTGGACATCTGGACAGAAGCATCACCCTTGATCCCTTTAATGGGATACCCCATTTTTCAGAGAAACAGGCAGAGACTACAACCTCCCCTCCATGCAAGACTATGCCTATCCAGTACCTAAATTGTCAGAGTTGTGATAATTGCTATAATGGCAAAAGCCACAGGGCTGAAGCCAATTTGCCAAGTGGGAAAATTCCAACTCAGTCCTGAATTCGGTGACTGACAGAGTCCATAGCCAGGTCTTATCATGGCAACACATACCAGCCAAATAGGGAGGGAGGGAGGGAGAACTGACAAAGAAGTGGCTTCCTAGGCAAGCCTCAGGCCTCCTTACTTATATACTCAGAGACTGGATCCAGATGAAGCCAGCCACCCTCATTGGACTGAGTGAATGCCTTACATAGGAGTCAACTCCTAGGGGCCAAGGTACTTTCACACACACCCCAATAAAATTTTTGAGCCCCCCCCCTCCAGTTGACAGGCATTGCCATTCAAGTGGTGTGTGTGCACTGAGTCTTGTGATTGATGATGCAGGGCAGGGCTTACCTGGGCCGCCCCACCCCTATTTTATTCAAGTTTGAACCCCTGATGCCTTACAAAGGTGCAACCTTAGATGATTCTTAAGCATATGTATAATGTGCTCCGAGGCTATGGTTAGCTCACACAGCCACAAAGAATGCATGTACTGTTTGAGTTAGCTAGCTGCATTTAAAGCACTCTTATACCACTTAACGGGACGTGGGGGGTGCTGTGGTCTAAACCACAGAGCCTTGCCGATCAGAAGGCTGGCGGTTTGAATCCCCACGATGGGGTGAGCTCCCGTTGCTCAGTCCCAGCTCCTACCAACCTAGCAGTTCGAAAGCACATCAAAGTGCAAGTAGATAAATAGGTACTGCTCCGGCAGAAAGGTAAACGGCATTTCTGTGCGCTGCTCTGGTTCGCCAGAAGCGGCTTAGTCATGCTGGCCACATAAGTAAGGAGGCCTGAGGCCGGCTCCCTCGGCCTACAGAGTGAGATGAGCACTGCAACCCCAGAGTCGGTCATGACTGGTCCTAATGGTCAGGGGTCCCTTTACCTATACCACTTAACAGCTTCCCACAAAGAATCCTGGGAACTGTAGTTAGTTAAGGGTGCTGAGAGCCGTTAGGAGACCCTCTCACAGAACTACAGTTCCCATGTTGGTTTGTTTTTAGGAAGCCATGATTGCAAAAGTGGTGAAATAGTGCTTTAAATGTTAGGTTACAGATGTGCTGTTAGATGCCACCCAATGAACCCATATTTGGCATTGGGAATTCTGTGCAATTACACAGAGACACCTCTAACACTTCCACAAGTGGTGCTGTGAACAACAGAAGCTGCCTTAAACCAGGTCAAGTCCTCTGTCCCAGGCCTCATTCACACCATTAAGAGCTCTTTGATACTACTTTACACAGCCGTGGCTTCCCCAAAGAATTCTGGGTTTACCATAAGATTTTAAGTTTTTCTTAATACAATAAAATAGTGGCTACAACAAATACAAATATAATAAGTAGAATACTGAGTCCTCTTTTAAAAGTAATTCTGGGAGCTGTGGTTTGTTATGGGTGCTGAGAGATGTTTGGAGGGCCCTATTCTGCTCACAGAGCTACAATTTCCAGAGCTCCTTGGAAGAGGGATTGATGGTTCAGCCACTCTGGGAACTGTAGCAGAGTGAGGGGAATAGGCATCTCCTAACAACTCTCAGCACCCTTAATAAACTACAATTCCCAGAATTCTTTGAGGGAAGCCATGACTGTTTAAAGTGGTATCATAATGCTTTAAGTGTATGGGGTGAATGTGGCCCCAGTATTTCCTTCTGGAACTTCCAGGTGCTCTCCAGGTGCAGAAAGGTCTTCTATCACATCACTTGCTACCAGAGCTTCATTCAGCTGGGATGTGTGTGTTTTTCTAAGCAGGCAGGCACTGAAACCAGGACCTCTTAAATGCCAAAGAGGTGCTCTGCCACTGTGCTACAGTTCTGGTGGGCCAGTGTGGTGCAGTGGTTAAGAGCGGTGGACTCGTAATCTGGGGAACCGGTTCGCGTCTCTGCTCCTCTACATGCAGCTGCTGGGTGACCTGGAGCTTGTCACACTTCTCTGAAGTCTCTCAGCCCCACTGTTTGTTGTGGGGGAGGAAGGGAAAGGAGAATGTTAGCCGCTTTGAGACTCCTTCAGGTAGTGATAAAGCGGGATATCAAATCCAAACTCTTCTTCTTCTTCTTCTCCCCACCCCCTCAGATGGGCTGATTCTGAACTCTGACATGACTTTGAAACACTCTCTGGGCTAGCAAGCAGAGAAGCCACCTGGACACCTGTGTCCCATTCTCAGTCCTGACAGAGAATGGTTCCTGTATTATGGGGGAAGAAAAGATCAAGACTGACCTTCATAAATCTTTCAGCTGCACTGTTCAGGGTGATTCCCCCCCCCCCACATCCAAAATAGAAGTTGCTGGCTCAACACATTTTCCCAAACCTGTGCAAGCTCACAGGCCAATCACCTTCCCCAAACATTTGCAGTGGAAAGTCTGGCAGGCGTTGAATATTCAGAAACTTCCGCTAGCTGCAAGTGTGGGGGTGGGGGTGGGAATGGCTATTAATGTGCAAACCAAAGCCAAGGGCCAAGTGAAATTTGTATTCCTGAGCAGGATGAAGGCAGCAGGTAACATTCTTGCATGCTGATGATTTCTGAGCCTTCTGTCCATGTGGGAACTTAGTACTGCATCACCAGCGGCACACAACTTCCCAGCACCCAACCACCAATAATAATAGCTTCTCAGGAACTCTCTGTTAAGATTCGAAAAGGAGAAGCAGTTCACAAATGACAGGGCGCACAAACCACAGGGCTCCCACAGGGCTTAAGCGGCAGAAGACCAGAAGGTGGTTTGTGCTCCCTGTCATTTGTGAACCGCTATTTGTTTCAACGGGTCTACTTTGAGTAGAGCTTTGTTGGCTATACCCTTCTGTCTCTCTGAATTAGACTAATCTTTACATGGGGAACACATGGGTTTCTCAGACTGCCCAAAGCTTGGGAAGCCTTGATTGTATGCAGTCAGTGCCCTCTGGAACTCTTTGCTCAAAGGTTCTCATGGAAGAATACATTTGTCAGCCTGCTTTGGTAATTCTACACAAACCAAGCTGTGATGAAAGGAATCTGACACCTGCTGAAACTACCCTCCCTTTTATTAAGCATTGCACTACATTTTCTTTCTCCTCCCCTGTAGTAATAAAATATTTCACTTAATAAATATTGCACTCTTTTTTTATGGATGCGACTTTCTGGATTATTTAGCAGCATGCTTGAGGGACTTCCGGGTTAGCGCCATCGGCGAATGGCGGAGTTCCTCCGACCGAAGGAACTGGCTCCGTGGAAACTGGATCTTCCCGCCGCGGCGAAGGTGGGGACCCGCTAGAAATCCCAGGTGGAGGAAGCCTGGGAACGTGGGGTTCGGCAGGGCACCAGGAGCGCCCCCCTACTCACGGGGAACCCCATTTTGGGGCTCCGGAGCGAAGTGGGGTGAACGGCGTGGTGCTACGAACTGATTGCTACTTTCACGGAGGGAAGCCGCACAGCCATTGCCGGAGAGCGCTGACTTTTTCCTGTGGACAATTGGACTCTAAACAAGTACCCGTGAGTAGAAACGGAAAATTGGATCAAGAAACACCCTTCCGCTTTTTGTAAATAGACTGAAGCAAAAACCTTGTAAGCTAATAGCCTGGAAAGTCGTTCGTAAAGGTCGAAATTTCCTTCATTTATAACCACTAAAAACCCCTTGGAAGCAGGAGAAAAGGGGGGGGATTTTGACTGTTCAAGCCTGCAGGAGAGGGAGTAAAGAGAGATGAGTTCCCACCGTCTCAAACCTGGGAACGGGGTGTCAGAGACAGAAATTGTCGGAGATGTTCATTGACTGTGAATGGAACATTTTGACAGATAGCTAAAAAAGAGAAACAAACTGATTCCAATGTTGCCTTTTGCATTCTAAAGAAACAAAATATTTGAAAAATGAAAGTAACTTTCCTTTGTTGGATATGCTTTAAAAAGATGGACACAAATAGAAATTGTCTCCTCTAGAGGGAGCTTGCTAAATTGTTGCTGCAGTCTACTTGGGGACTTTACAGCTGCGAGATTAAGATCGTGGGACCAGTCTTTTGACCTTGAATAAAAATGTGTTGGGAGGAAGTTTTGGTGCTTGCTCTTTGCAAGACAAATGCTTTGTTGGAGCAGTTGCATGAGAAGGTGGATTTGATGAATGAGAAGATGGATTTGATGACTGTTGTAGTCAGTAAATGCGGACAAACAGGGAATACTGACACAGAAATCATACAGGGACCAACTCAGGAAACTGGTTCGACTGGGCAAGTGCAAGGGAAGATGATAATGGAGGAGGTTGCGGTTGCACCTCAAGTAATACAAATGGAGAGATCCGAGGCCCTGCAGGAGCATAAGCCGCTGTTTTTGAAGATTGAATTTGGAGTGGGCCAGGGGGAGCCTGGAGCTGAGGAGGCTCTTAACTTCGGAGGGACTTTGAAATATGCTGTTAAATATTTTTTGGATTACACTGATGACTGCAGGGAGTGGGACTGTGGGGAAGGGGCTGGTCTGATGAGGGGAGATGGAGATAATTATGGGCTGGAATCCCCCAGAGACCTACTCCTCAATGAGAAAGGAAAGAAATTAAGAAAGAGACCAACAAAAGACAAGGAAAAGTGCAAGTATAAACAACAAGAAGAAGATCTGCAGAAGGGGCATGGAAGAGATTTAAGAGCCTCGGACATAAGATTACCAGGTTGATGGACTAGATGGAATGGACAGTAAGGAATGACATAACCCGAGACCAGGAAGAAGGGACGTTGGATGAAAATTGGAAGAAAGTCTATAAAGAAAAATTTTTATTTTGGGAATTAGTGTAAAATTAATGAATATTAGGGAAAATGTTGGAATGAAACTATCTGGCTTTAGTAGAAATGATATAAGGAGTTATGTATAAATAAGTATTAAGTTTTAAGTTCTAAGGTATTTTACGATAAGATAAGGTTAAATAAATTAAGGCAAATTGAATAACAGAATATGGTGAAAGATGGAAAGGATCTGCTGAGTTAATTAATAGGTTAGACTGTTAAGATAAATTATTCAATAAAATTGAGAAAGATGGAAAGAATTTGCTGAAACAACTAATTAAGCTAGAACACAAAAAGGGAGGTGTGAGGAGGTCAAGGAAACAAGCAAATGAAAGATAAAGATATGTAATATGGGATTTGTATTCTTTCTTTTTTTTCTTTTGTTGTTGTGTTGTTGTATTGGTTTTTATGCAGTTTTTTTTCTTCTTCTTTTTCCTTCTTTTTTTGTATTCTTGAAACTCTTAATAAATATTATTTTTAAAAAAAAAATATTTAGCAGCATGCTTAGAAGAGAACCTTTTTGCCCGGATCAGCCCAGAGGAAGCCCAAATTCATTCTCCTTCCCTACCAACCCTGCAGCGTCTGATTGTTTCAGACTTCCAGAGTGGCTTGTTTTATGGTTCTGGAGCCCGAATTGCCTATCTGCTTGACATAATAAAGACAGGCCAGTAGTGGCCATAAAGAGCAGTATTAGAGAGAGTGTTTTTTCAGCAAGTGAAGATGCTGTATAGGCCCCTGCAGGGGCGAAGGAAGGGGGTGCGGTGGGGGCAGGCTGCCCTGGGTGTTACCACTGAGAGGGGTGACAAAATGCTGGGCGGCACTCACCACGGGGCCTGCAGAGCGCTTGAGCCTTGCGTCTATCCTGGAAGTGATGCGGTGGCTTGGGCGCCCGCAGGCTCCGCACTGCCCAAACGGTTCACCCGCTGCCTCTCCCCCAGCTGTAGGGCGGCTGAGTGGGAGGAGGCAGGCAGACTCTTCGTGGAGCATCCTGCCCCGACTTGCCCCACCCCGCTCGCTTGCTCTGCCTCTAGGCCCCTGGACTGAATGCTTTTGCTCTGCTGTAGATGGACCCAGGAGAATACAAGCAATAAAAAGTAGACCAAACCAGATCTTATTGTGGCGATAAAGATATGCTTGAAAGTATATAAGGAATTGGGTGGGATGTGGAGTACAAGAATGGGCTAAGGATGGGCTTGTGGGGTCTAGTCCCCAATTATTATTATTTTTGAAGTAACTGAAATGCTTCTGGGTGGTTGATGAATGCGAGGAGAAACTAAATTTGTGGGTGCTCTGGGTTACTGGGTAGAGTATTAATTTGGGGAAAATAAATTAATTTAAGATTACTTTTATCTAGAGTTGTATAGTGGGTAGTTGAATGGTCATCACTGAAAGAGACTTCAATTAATCTGAAACAGGATCTATTGGAAAATGAAGAGGAAGTGTTGGCACAGGATGACTTACGGTGCAATTCAAACTAATGGAAGCATTTATCTGGGCTGATCTGGGTGGGAAGTTTGTTAGTTTGCCTTCTGGGACGTTTCAGTTCTACACTTGCATTGGTACTTATAAATTAGCCCGTGCAGATTTTGAAAAGTGCTCTATATAACTTATGTTGAAGCAGTAAAAAAAGGAGGAGGTTTCTCTAGAGCGATCTTCTCCTTCCCTTGCTGTGGCTATCAGGTATCCAGGTGTTCTGCACCTATTCCTTTATGTACATAGTGGATCCCAAAAACATTTTGTGAAAACTTTACAGTGCATTATGGTTCCCTTCTCTCCCTCCCACCCTCCCTCTCTCACACATGCACAATGCCTAGAATTTGCTCAGCTAAGACTACAAGACACTAACAAGGTAGGCAGGTGTGCCTCATGACTAACCTGCACCAAGGCTTGCAGGTGGTCATTTTCTGTCTGTGTGTTTTCTTACAAATCAAGTGCCTAAATTTTGTTTCCCCCCACCTTAACCTAAATCTGAAAGACCAGATTTGTTCCCGAAATAGAATTTTGAAGCCTTGTGCAGAGGAGGAAATCTGATGATGATGACCAACAAGCCCTGACCCATACCCACTGTTGGGGGCCTGATGAATATGCAGAAGGGTTTCTTCCTCTTCTAAGCTTCCTGTGGTCCAATGGCAGGAACAGGCACTAGCTTATTGTATGGGGATATTAAAGCCTTGAACAAGGAAAGCAAAAATACCAGACCTTCTTGAATATATCCATTGTTAAGACCCAGAGACTCCTTTCAGATTAGAGACCCAAAACGCAAAGGGAAGATGAGCAAGTTCCTAGCAGGAAGAAACATTAAACAATGTCGGTTCTTCACAAGGTAGATGTGGATTTCCTGTTGCTCAGAATCTAATTTTAGATCAAGTACCCAAGTAGTGTTCTACTCCAACTGGGATGAAATCCACCTGGGGCTTAAATCAGAACTGTGCAGGTTATACTGTATTTTATTCAGTCAGAATGATCATCATAGTTCTTTTGGGTGTCTTTATCCCTGCTGGAGTCCTGGAGATTCAGCCCCACCGGTTATGGGCACAGGAAACAAATCTCTCTGTTCTTGGTCCCAGCCTATGTAGGAAGAACATAGAGAAATCATTGGGGCAATCAAAATCTAGAAGGAAAAGGCCATGGTGTGATTCTTTGCAGAATTAAACAAAAAGGGAAGGAAACTGTGTGTGTGTGTGTGTGTGTGTGTGTGTGTGTGTGTGTGTGTGTGTTAAAGACATTCACACACATACCCATACCACTGCCTCTCTGTACACCTGATGGCAGTGCTTCTGCTACTTAGCAAGGAATTGGAAATGGGCAAAGTGATTCTTTTGCATTGATGAAAAGGCAAGGAGCAGTGTGTGGGGAGGCTGCTTATTCTTCATACAGATCAATGGCTAGATTCTCAAGAAAGAGAAAATGTCTCTCTGTGTGTGTGCCTCTGCCTTTTGCATCACTAGCTTCCTGTATGAAGGCAAAAGACACTTCTGTTGCTCTCCCCACTTTTGGCTGTGGCCCCAGCTGCCACTTGCCTGTTCCCAAACCCTGCAGAGTTTGCCCACAATAGAATGTGGACTTGGGCTGAAAAAGTTTCCTCAGCCCTATATTAAAAATAAATAAATCTGGGAGCAAACCCTCCTCACTCAGAAACCAGGTGGAAACATTTGCTAATAAATTTAAAAATCACCCTCTGGAGGAGTAGTTGCCTTAGGCTGCACTCCTAACCACGTCTACTTTGAAATTAGTCATTGAATTCAGTGGGGCTTACTCCCAGCTGAGTGGGGTTAGGAGTGCAGCCTTAGTCTGTCACAGCAGAATGAACAGATTTATTATAGCATAAGCTTTTTGTGGACTGGAGCCCACTCAATCTGATGGATTCTAGTCCATGAAAGTTTATGCTATCATAAATCTGTTAGCCTTTAAGGTGCTGTTTTTCATCTCATTGAGGGGTATTTGGTTTCAGTGAATGCAAATCTGGAAGATTTTCAGGGAATTTTCTGGGGGGTTTGGGGTGGGGTCTGTTTCCCCTTAAAAATCCAACTACATATATGTAACCATGAATGTCCAAAAATGGGTTAATGTTGACATTCATCCAATCTGAGAAATTTGCTGTAATATGTAGCTCTTCCCTCTATCCTGTATGAACTTCTTTTGGAAGCGTCTGGAACAAGGGGGTGTTAGTCATGAGCTGTTCTTCCAGACCAGGGATGAGGCACCTGTGGTCCTCGAGATGTTGTTGAGCTCCATTTCCCACTAGCCTTTGGCAGCATGGACAGTGGTCAGGGATGATGAGAGCTGTAGCTCTTCTGCATCTGGAGACCACAAAGTTTGCCACCCCTCCCCTTGACTGCCAGGGAACAGGCTTGCTAGCAAATGGTTAATGTGAGCCAGACTCTGCAGCCAACTCTGGATTTGTGTAAAAAAAAAATATTAATGCTTCCACACTGATATCTCCTGCTAAAGGGGGATAATCTTACAGCTTCTGCTAAAATCTTTATGAGACTGCACTAATCCTATTCTGTAGAGACAAAGTGAGATACAGGATTTAGTTATCCTCCATGTTTTTTCTCACCCAAGAGGCCTATGGCACACTCTTCTTTTGTGCAAAATGGAGATGAATGACCCTCTCTAGGTTTGGGACAGCCAATCTTCTTGTTGATGGGGCAAAAAGGTCATTAATTGGCAGTTGGTTATTCCAAAGATATGGGGCGCAAGTTGCATTCCATCCTAGGGAGGCTGGAGCCTGTTGGCTGAAGAAGGGTCTTTGAGTGCAGTTTTGTGGTGTGAGATGGCACAGAAGATGCTGCTCTTCTACGACTAGTGCAGTCTGTGTTCTTGCTCCTGTGCCCTCATGGCATGAGTGTTGGGGGGTACCAAAATGACTCAGGGTCTATTGGCACAAACTTGCATATGAAGATGTATCCGTACAGTGGAACCTCGGGTTAAGTACTTAATTCGTTCCGGAGGTCCGTTCTTAACCTGAAACTATTCTTACCCTGAAGCACCACTTTAGCTAATGGGGCCTCCTGCTGCCGCCGCACCACTGGGGCACTGTTTCTGTTCTCATCCTGAAGCAAAGTTCTTAACCCGAGGTACTATTTCTGGGTTTGCGGAGTCTGTAACCTGAAGCGTATGTAACCTGAAGCATATGTAACCCGAGGTACCACTGTATAGGTAGAAATGCAGATCTCTGAATAAATTAAAGTGTTGGGTGTCTGGGATCTTACTGGCACTGCCTTTGGCAATATGCTCTGCAAGCATTTTTTTATGTGTTTTTTTAAAAGGTGGGGGTGGAGAAGGGAAGGAGATCTGGAGCTCAGGCTCTTCCCACGGGCCATGGTGGTTTCCCCCACCCCACCCCACCCCCCACCCCACCCCACCCCACCTATACATTGTTCTGTTTAATGATTTATTAATTTTACAAAGAAAAATAATCGACAAAAACAATCCAAATTTGATACATATTACCGGGGGGGGGGGGGGACAGATTCCATTATGACTTCCAATCACCCCAATGTGGTTCCTAAGTTACATTTTCGACTGCGCAGTTTCCATTGTCTCTCCTAAATTATCTCAATTGTATTGGTTTTGTAAAATTTCCTACTGTCATGCAGGGGTCGATCCAAACCTGCCAAAGAATTTAAATTTTTACAATGTTCTTTTAGGTATACTCTGTAAGTATCCCATTCTCTATTAAATGTTTGTTCTGTAACATCTCTAAGTCTTCCTGTCATTATTGCTAAATCTGGGTATTCTAGTATTTTCGTCTGCCAGTCCAACTTAGTAGGAATGGATTCCCCTTTTCATTCTTTTGCTATTAAGATTCTTGCTGCAGCTATTGCATACATACAAATTCTCCTTAGACTTTTTGGAATATCATTACTCATTATACCCAGCAGAAAGGCTTCAGGCTTTTTTTTGGAAAGAAAATTTAAACATTTTCTTAAGCTCATTATATATTATATCCCAAAATTTTGGCCAGTTTTGAAGGTATAAGGTACCAATGGTAAAGCATTTTCATGAAATTCTCTTTCAGATTGTAGTACACATTGAATTTCAAGTCCTCCCTCCATAATCTTTTCCATGCTTCCAATTGGATGTTGTAGCCAAAATCTTTGGCCCATTGGACCATTACCGATTTTACTTCTTCCTCCTTGACTTCCCAGGCTAGGAGGAGTCTGTACATTTTAGAGAGTGACTTTTCTTTAGCTTGAATTAATTCTTTCTTGAATCTTAATAATTCTGTGGAGAAGCCCTTCTGTTTGTCTTTTTTAAATGTCTGATTTAGCTGGAAATATTGTAGCCAGTCTGTTAAGTGGGTTTGAATTTCTTCAATTTTTTAAAGTTTTAGCCTATTTTCCTTCTCTTCCAATAAAACTTTGTAAGTTGCCCAATTTCCTCTCATGTTTTTTTTCTTCCCCTTGACTGAGAATGCTTCTATCGGGGATAGCCACCATGGTGTTTTAGGCTCTAACAAGTCCTTATATTTAGCCCACACCATGTATAGCGATTTTCTTACCACATGATTCAAAAAACCTTTGTGGACTTTAACCTTTTCATATGTTATACATTGTTCAAATACCTGTACTGTTATAGAAAAATCCTTGGGCTCACTTGGATTGCCAGACAAAGACACCAGCCAGGAACAGAGGAGCAAAACAGCAGCCTGTAGGCCTGGTCTTTATTCAAGGACTGTTGCAACAGGACTTCCACCCACCACATGGAAGAAGCAGGAAGAAACCCTGCTCCCTCTTTTATAAGTATTCCCTTTCCCCCATAAACACCTCTGGTGAAGCATCATGCATACATCATAGATACATCATACATATGTCACGAACAGGGAGGGGTCTCTGGCAGAAACCGGTTCATCAGGTTTTGCCCCCAACCCTCCCTTGTCCCCCACCTCATACCCATTAAGTGATACAAAAGAATATTTACAAGTTTCTGTTTTCTTGGTCAAGATAATCACACTCCTTTGTCCTGACTATTGTCTGTGGGATGACTGCCTGTCTTGACACCCACCTGCCAGGATGCCAGTGATGATCTCTTGTGCAAGAGGCTGCTGAGTACCTGGTCTCAGGCTTGAGGGATTATGGCTGCTCACATCCCAGACTCCCCCTTTGGTAGCCATTCGCTTCCTGAACAGAACAAAGTTGGAATGGCGCAAATCTATATTGGACTGATTTTATATGACTTTCTAAAGTTTTCCCAGTGAGCCAGTACATAGACACATTTATCAGTGAATTGTTGGATTTGCTAATGTGCAGCAGAGGCCCTTTGAATAGAGATAGGAAAAAACTGTGATGAAGTGTTTTGCGGGGACATTTGCAGGAGTGATTGTGTTGATTTTGGTAGTTGGTGTGTGTGTGTATGATGTCTGCTGGAGGGGCAACCCCCCTCCCAACCTTTACATAAATGTTGTAACAGTATACAGATTCTTTATAGCTCTTGTGTTCTCTCTTCCAAAAGAAATTAAAAGGCTGCTCAGTATATTCCACTGTTTGGGAGAAGGCATAGAACAACGTTCTTTAGTTAAGTCACTTTTGCCTTCAGAACACAACAAGAATTAGCTTCAGAGTTTCATCTTCAAGCCCCAGAACTTCAGTTTTCCATAAAATATTTTCCTTCTTCCTGCTCCCCTTAAAGAAGAATATATTTGGTGAGCATGTACAGATTGCTTTCCTTCCACCACTAGGAACAACAGAAAAGTAAATTTATGTTTTTGAGCTATTTTTATGGAACCGACATGGGTTGCCATACGTCCAGATTTTCCCGGACTGTCAGGGAACTGCCATCGGAGCCCAGAGGGGAGGTAACACTCCCAGACGATGCAGGAGAAGGGACCAGCAGGGGGAGAGAGAAGTTTTCCTCCGGGGAAGGGAATGGGCGTGAAACCAGGAAGAGAGGGGAGGAGGGAAGGAAGTCGGAGGGATGGCTCCAAGACTCTGCCACAGAAACCAGCGGGGAGAGCCCAGGAACCCCGCTGGTGACGCCCACTCTGCGCAGAAGACTTCCACGCAGAGAATTTAGGAGGAGACTTGGTGTCAAACAGCTTTTATGCTGGAGGAAGTTTAGGAAACACCCACTAACGGATTCTGCCAGTGACTGACACAGCCACGGAGTTAGTGCTGTGCAGCCAGGGAAAGGTTTAGCCAGAGAATGTTGCCTAAAGCAGCAACCACCCCTTACGCACGAGCAACCCCTAATTCCTTTACACGGACATTTTTGCCGATTTCTGCCAAACACTGCTGCCACCTGCGGTACTCCAGATATGTATGAGAAATTATGGATGCATGCCAACTCTACATTAAATATCCTCAATGCAGAGGCTTCAGCTGGTTCAAAGCACTGTGGCTGGACTGCTGATGGCAGCAGACTATCACCAGCACATAACTCGGGTGCTCAAATGTTTGTGCCAGCTACCCCTATGCAACTGGGTCATGTCAATATTCTTGTATTGATCAAGGACTGCCTAAGCCCCTATATCCCTGCCTGATCACTGAGGTCTTGGCAGGATTCACTATTAGTGCTCCCCCACGGCTCAGATGCATGGGTCCTCCACCAGGGGCCATTTAGTATTATGGGCCCAACTGTATGGAACTCCCTTCCAGCTGAGGTCAGACAGGTCTGCTATATACTGAGCTTCCGTTGTCCCCTGAAGACTTTTTATTATTATTCCAGCAGACATTTTAATTGAAGCTTTATTTTATAGTTTTAACTGATATTTATTTTGTGTATTGTATCCTTGTAAATTGTTTGAATAAAATAAAAATTAGGCTGTGGGAATGGGAGCAATTAAGCATTTGCCATGCTTTTGCAAGCAGAGAGGAATGGAGGGGGCTCTGCAGCTTGCAAATGAACAGGCCCATACCTATCATCTGCATCTGACTGATACTAAGTCAGCCCATTAGTCCATCTGACTGGCAGTGACTCTTCTAGGTTCGTCCTGGGCCTTTACCAGCTGTACTGGGAGATGCCATGAATTGAACCAGGGACCTTTTGCATGCAAATCTTGTGCTCCCTACCTCTAAGCTACAGTGCATTCCCTTAAAAAAGCACAGAAAAAGTCACATAGCTTGAAGACAGTTCCAAGCTGCCAGTCACAAGCTGCACAAGAATTGTTAGCCCTGAGGACACACATGGTGATCTCTCTTCAGGAAGATCGCAATGGAGAGTTGAAGCCCTCCAAATCTGATGCAGTGCTGCATGAAAATATGTCATTCTGGAAAAATCAAAATCCCATTTCTTTTCTTGCTTTTGCACTCTTATCATGGTTGTTTCTTCTTCAGACATCACAGTTTATTCCTTTGACACCCTGGCTAAACCTGCATTTCCGTCAATCCCAGACACAATGATTCAGACCTCTGCCCCAGACAGGAGATCTCCTGTGATTGCCATGACACTTGAGTAATGGGCAGACAGATTGGAAGTGGCAGCAGATATTTCAGCAGCAGGCCAGAGTCCATCAGGCTTCAGTCAGAGTCATGACAACCCATTAAAAGGAAACCTTCCCAACCTAGCAGCACACAAGGAGGAGAAAAGCAGACCTTTCTCAAGGTCCTTTGACCTAGGGCCACTTCTTATATTGCTTTACCTACTTACAAGGTGTCCCTTTCAAATCCCTGACATAAAGAGTGGCAGCTGCTGAAGTTCTCTCACTCTATAAAATGCTTGAAGGCGCCAACCACTAAAGGCACCAGCAGCTCTCCTGTTGCAGGGCTGGCTGTTCTTTTAAGTCAGGGGTGGGGAAACTGTGGCCCTCTAGATCAGGGTGGTCCAGCACGTGGCCTGAGGACCACATATGTCCCTTGAGGCCTTTTTGGGTGGCCCTCAGCAACATTTGACACCCTCGTACTGCCTTCCCAAGGCAGGTAAGTGGGGCACTGGGCTTTTGGAAAAAAGCATGAGGGCTCTGACAGGGTCCTAGAGTCCCGACTCCTTCCCAAAGCCAGGTTCGGGCTCCCAGCTTTGGAAGGAGGTGGGAGGACTCTAGAACCCTGCAAGAGCCTCGTGCCTCTTTTCCAAAACCCAGTGCCTCACTTAGTTGGCTTTGTGAGGGCTGGAGGGGTGTCAATTTTTAGCCTCACTCCCTCCACCCACGTGACAAGGCAGTGTGCCACCTGCAGGTTCCATGTTGAAGTACTCTTGCAGCCCACTTGGTATGAAAAGCTGGGCCACCCTGCTCTAGATGTTGGACTTCAACTCCCATCAGCTCCAGCTGGAATGGTCAGTAGTCAGGGAAGATGGGAGTTGCAGAGTGGTAACATCTAGAGGGCCACAGGTTCCCTATCCCTGTTTTAAGGAAATCCAATGACCTGGGATAAACTCCTGTGTTTGGGGGACTTGGATAGAAACCAAGTAAGGGCTGGTTCATGCATGCACGTTCATTATTCATTGACTTCAACAAACCATGATGGCTTCCATGCAGGGGAGAGTCATTTCAAATCCAATCACAACAGATAGAATGTATTTATCTATTATATATTTATATGCCACCTTTCCAAATAAATATGCTCAAAGAGGCTCACCCAACAGTACAAAAAAGCAAAGCAATGCATCATTTCAAAACATAACATGACAACCCAACAAATGGTTCAGTTTGATTATATAACCACTATAACATTTTAAAGTTATCATAAAACAATCATTCACTAGATTAATGTCAGATCCAATAAACACTCCAGTGCAATCACTTGTCAACAATAACCAGACACCATGGCATGTTACAAAAATAATGAAGTGTATACAAATTTTCATGGAGGCTAAAACTTTAATGCAAACATAGTCCCTAGCAGCTTGATCATATATTGTTTAAAAAGGGCAAATAATTATATAAATACATAGCACTTAAAATATAGATAGAAGAAACGTTTCTCAATTGCAGTCTGGAGATGTTGCATTTCCATTTAAAAGTAAAAAGGCTGCAGAAGATCCAGCAGCTGCATTCTACCTTCCTTTCATGCCTGATGGAACATGTAGGACTTCACTTCTGTTCCATTCTGAGCCAAAGGTTGGGTGGCCATCTGTCATGGATGCTTTAGTTGAGATTCCTGCATTGCAGGGGGTTGGAATAAATGACCCTTGGGGTCCCCCCCCCAACTGCACAATTATATTGTTCTATGCCATTCAGTTGGTGGCCTTGAGCTTTTGAAGGGCTGGATCTAGAGGATTTGTGTGGAACTTCATCATGGAATGTTCAGTTTGACAATGGAGCCACTTACCAAGAGTGTTGCTTCCATCTTCCTTTTAGTGCTTCAAGCCTCTGATAAATCCTTGACTCTTGCAGGGTCAGCTCTCCTATTAGGCAAAGTGGGTTGCAGCCACAGGTAGCTGACTGTCAGCTATGTTCCTTCTTAGTATTGTGTCAGGGAGAGGTCTTTGTGGTGATTTTCTGTCTCAGATCAGATGGGCTGGCCTTGCTTACTTTGCCCCTTGAGTTGGAGGTGGGGGTGCCATTTGCCTCTCACCTCAGGCAGCCAAGCGCCCTGGGTCAGCCCTGGAGTCTCATTTTGTCAAGATCTTGAAACAATATTTGATTGCTCGGGGTGTGTATATGTGAGAAGAGAGACTGACCAGCATCCTATTTATCTGACTCCCAGGATATTTCAGTCGAGACACTGTGCTAATTACCTTGGGCCGTTCATGATCACAGCATTTCTCTAGAGAACTGTGAACTTCACCCACACCAGCCTAATATTTATGACAGTGATGGTTAGCAGATACTCCATGGGCCAAATCCCAGTACATGGGGCAGTTATTTGGCCAGTTGGCGTTTCTAAGAGAGGTGCAAGGAAAGCTTGTGTGCAGTTTTAGTATAAGGGAAAATACTCTCACAGCTTTGGAAAAAGGAGACACTCCACGATTAATCCTATAACTTTCTGTGTTTTGTCCACAAGCCACACATTTAGAGCTCTTGGATATCTCTAGAAACAAACAGTCATGGGGGGACTTCCGGGTCAGCGCCATCGACGAATGGCGGAGTTCCTCCGACCGGAGGAACGGGCTCCGTGGAAATTGGGTCTTCCCGCCGCGGTGAAGGCGGGGACCCGCTAGAAATCCCAGGCGGAGGAGCCTGGGAACGTGGGGTTCGGCAGAGCACCAAGAGCGCCTCCCCTACTCACAGGGAAACCCCCTCTTTGGGGCTCCGGAGCGAAGTGGGGTGAGCAGCGCGGTGCAGCGAACTGATTGCTACTTTCACGGAGGGAAGCCGCACAGCCATCACGGGAGAGCGCTGACTTTTTCCTGATGACAATTGGACTCTAAACAAAGTACCCGTGAGTAAAAACGGAAAATTGGATTAAGAAATTTGTGAATTAGGTTCCGAAGCGGGAAGGTTTAAACAGGAAGTCCGCCTTCCGCTTTTTGTAAACAGACTGAAGCAAAAACCTTGCAATCTAATAGCCTGGAAAGTTGTCTTAAAGATTGAAATTTCCTGCATCTACTACCAATAAAGCCCCCTTGGAAGCAGGAGAAAAGGGGGGGGGGGATTTGACTGTTTAAGCCTGCAGGAGAGAGAGTAAAGGAATATAAGTTTCCATCGTCCCAAACCTGGGAACGGGGTGTCAGGACAGAAATCGTTGGAGACGTCCATTGATTAAAAGTGGAGCACTTTGACAGATAGTCAAAAAAGAGAGAAACAAACTAACTTCAATGCTGCTTTCTGCATTTCTGCATTTCAAAGAAACAAAGTATTTGAAAATCGAAAGTAATTTTGCTTTGTTGGATACGTTTTTAAAGATGGATACAAATAGAAATTGTGACCCCCTAGAGGGAGCCTGTCAGCTTGCTGTTGCAGTTTATTCGGAGACTTCACAGCTGCGAGACTGAGATCGTGGGACCAGTCGTTTGACCTTGAACAGAAATGTGCTGGGAGGAAGTTTTGGTGTCTGCCCTTGGCAGGACAAATGCATTGCTGGAGCAGTTGCATGAGAAGATGAAGTTGATGAATGAAAAGTTGGACTTGATGACTGCTGTAGCCAGTGAATATGATTTAACAGGAAACAAGGATAAAGAAACTATACAGAGACCAATTCAGGAAACTGGTTTGACAGGGCAAGTCCAAGGGCAGATGAAGATGGAAGAGGTTGCGACTGCACCCCAAGCAACACAAATGGTGAGACCCAAAGTCCTGCAGGAGCAAAAGCCGCTGCTTTGGAAGATTGAACTTGGAGTGTGACTGGAAGCATCTGGAGTCAAGGAAGCTCTTAATTCTGGTGGGACTATGAAACAGGTTGACAATTATCTTTTGGATAACTACTTTTTGGATTACAATGGCGATGACGGGGAGTGGGACTGCGGGGAATGGGCTAGCTTGATGAAGGAAAATGGAGATTATTACCGGCTGGAATTCCCCGGAGACCCACTCCCCAAGGACAAAGGAAAGAAAATACGAAAGAAACCAACAAAAGACGAAGAAGAGCGTAAGCACAAACAAGAACAAGAAAATTTGCAGAAGGGGCATAGAAGAGACTTAAGGGCCTCGGACATAAGATCACCAGATTGATGGACTGGATGCAATGGTTAGAAAGGACTGACATAACCCGAGACCAGGAAGAAGGGACATTGGATAAAAACTAGAGAAAAAGAAAAAGTCTATAAAAAGAAAAATTTATTTCTATTTTTGGAATTAGTGTAATACTAATGAAATATCAGGGATTATGCTGGAATGGAACCAATTGGCTTTAGTAAAAAGGATTTAAGGAGTTATGTAGAAATATGGTTTAAAATTTGAATTTTAAGATTTTTAAGGCAAGATAAGGTTAAAGAAAATAATGTAAATTGAACAATAGAATATAGCAAAAGATGGAAAGGATATGTTGAGTTAATAAATAAGATAGACTGTTAAGATAAATTATTTAAACAAAAATTGAGAAATATGGGAAGAATTTGCTGAAACAACGAATTAAGCTAGAATACAAAAAGGGAGGTGTGAGGAGGTCCAAGAAACAAGCAAATGAAAAGATGCAATATGGGATTTGTATTCTTTTTTCTTGTTTTTTCTTTTTGTACTTTCTTTTTGATATATTTTTCTGTTCTTTTTTTTATACTTATGTATTTTTGAAACTTTGAATAAATATAATATATATATAAAAAGAAACAAAGTCATGGCTTTCCCCTAATCATGGGTTGTATAGTTTGCTAAGGGTTCTGAGAGTTGTTAGAAAACCCCTATTCCACTCAGAGAAATATTTGCACCACAATATTTCACTTGTGATTCCTTCCTCCAGGAGTAAATAAACCAGAATTTGAAGAATGCTCCTGGGTTGTGATCCCAGAGCAGCGGTAGCCAATGTGGTGCCCTCAAGAGGCTGTTGCACTCCAACTCTGATCTGCCCTGGCCAGCATGGAGGCACCACATTGGCCAGCGCCATCCCACAGGGGCATTATGGGGGCAGGTGTCAGCTCTAGGCTGAACTAGGATTGTCCAGATGATCCTTCTGAATCAGCCCCTATGCAATAAAGAGAAACCCTGGTCAGTGGGGATGGGAAGGGGATATGGAAAGAAAGAAAGAAAGAAAGAAAGAAAGAAAGAAAGAAAGAAAGAGAGAGAGAGACAAACATCCCATTTGATCTAGGAGGAAGGGGGACAGCAAGCAACTGCAGCTGTGAGGAAAATGGGTCAAGGAGAGCAGTTACATTTGTAAAAGCTGAAAGGGCTTTTTAAATAATTGGCTTCTTCAGAAGGTGAACTGTCACCGTGACTCTTAAATAGATGGTTAGGGTACAAAGTGGGAGAAAGTGGAAAAGCAACAGTGAAAGGAACCACCTTCACTTCCTACTCAAAAAAAAATGGAAGGAGGGCCTGACAGCTGATAAACTGATATTTATTAATGTTCCTGTTTATACTCCTATGGATCTTTTGTTGATTTTATCCTTATATGTTGTACCCCACCTTGCTATATTTTTTATGCAGGTGCTGATTATAGATTTGTAAATAAATAATACTTGGGAGAAATAATATTTGGCAGGAACTTCCTGGGCACCTGCAGATATCCTCCTGAAGAAGCTTCATTTCTGAGTTTACCTGAATAATTCCTTCTTAGTTTTCCCGTCAGGCACTTTCCACCACTGCTGTGCTTCTTTAACACAGGGACAGTGAACCTTTGACCCTCCAAATGTTGCTGGACTCCAGCTCCCGCTGCCCCTGACCTTTAGCTGTGCTGGTCGGGGGCTGCTGGGAATTTGGGAATTGGAGTCCAACAGCACTGGGAGGACGGAAGGTTGCCATTGTTGCTTTGCATGTTTATTACCTGTGTGTACCTTCCATGTGCTTCAGAAAAAACTGAAGATGGAGATCTGAGGAAGAAAGTAAGTAAGAGAGGAAAGCGGAGAAAAGAGAGGAAATGAGGAAAAATGAACTGATGGAAGAACCTGTGACAGAAACTGCCGCTAACTAACAACCGCTGACTGTCAATATTTATTCATCCATTCAACAAACTCACTGTTGCCAAGTATTCAAGAGAGGTTTGGGATGGGTTGTGTTTGATTTGTGATAATTGTTCATTAACTAGTTATGTTAATAATTCTAAAGTTAATGAGTTCAATAATTACTGCTGCATCCACTTGACTCCTGCATGCTTGCCAGCCTGCCCCTCCTCCTTCTGATCAGAGAACCTGGAGGCATTACAAAGGCGTAGCAGCAAATGGGGGGTGGGGGTGGGGATTCAAATACATAGTTGTGCTAGTAAATGCCAGAGCAAAGGGTCCCACTAGCGCAATGAGGTTTTCTGCCCTCTCCTCCCCCCATGTGCACCAGCCTGTGGAATCATCTCTTGGGGGTTGGGAGGACCCCCAAAATAGCACAGGAGGGGAGGGGAGCAAGCAGAAATGTCTCTGTCTCTGGAACAATTGTCTTGTCACAGCATTGAAATCTACCCCTAGTAGGGGTGCCAACTTGAATAATATATTGTGGGAGCCCAGGTAAGCTATGATGCAGTGCACACACATGATTTGAATGGGAATGCCCATAAACTTTGTGGGGGCTCAGCCCCCTGAAATATTTTATTGTGGGAGCCAAAGCCCCCACAGCCCCTAGGAGCTGGCTCCTATATGCCCTAGTGTCATGTCTAGTATGACCCAAAAAGAGATGATGGAATTTTATTTTATTTACGGAGTGATAGCTGTGGGTCCTTTCTCTGTCTGAAGCCCCAGGATGGAGGAGGGGTGAGAAAGAAGGAACCTGGGGCAGCTATCTTTCCCAGAGTCCCTTGGGAATAAGGAATGGTTGTTGAGTCCTTCTGAAAACTGTATCTCTGACGGGAATAGGAGGCTTCCTAACAGCACCCTTAACAAACTACAGCCCCAAGGTAGTTTGGGGGAAAACCATGACTGTTTAAAGTGGCATGATACTGCTTTAAATGTAAAGTGCAGATGGGAGCCCAGATGCCTACGAGAAGCTCACAAGCAGGATGTGAGTGCACAGCACTTTGCCGTTGCTGCTTCCCACCAACTGGTATTATTCTGTGGCATTCTGCCTCTGAGCAGGAAGCTGGCATATCACCAGTGTGGCTGCTGCTGATGTACCTGGAAGTGGATTGAGGACAATTCTGCAAGTGTGCTAAGCACACCACCCATGGCAGTTTCTTCTCTGTGCACAGGCAAGACAGAATCCCAGGGTGGCCCTATCCTGTGTCAAGTGTTCATATCCCGTTGCTTAAATAAATCAAACAAAAGTTTGACTGTGATGCTGATGTGGTTAAAATGTCCTTGATGTATTTCTATCACCTTATAAAAATGGCAGATGGTCCCTGTAAATAAATAAAGTGCTCTAGTAAAAAGCTTGAAGCATCTTCAGTGTTTTGCTTGCAGACTGCCCCCCCCAAGAAAATCATACAGATTTTTCATTTTTGCCATTCCACACATAGTATTCCTCCATGAAATAAAATGATTGTACTGATAGCAGCCCAGAGTCCAAATGTTTTGTTACTTATGCAAATGTATGTGGACTATTCATTCCCCAACCTCCAGGGTTTCCCTTTGCACAAAACATTGGGGGGAACAGATGACATGCATCTCTTCCTCCCATCTCTGCAGGGCTTCCCCTCCCCCTGCCTTCAGGCATCAGCAATGTTATAAATTCACTCAGGAGCTTCCCAAAATGACACCACCTGAGTTCCTAACGTGCAGAGAATTTTTAAAACCTTCTATTTAAAAAGCACATGCTTTGTCCTTCCTTAAGAAATGAAAAGAAACCGGGTTCCTCCATGCAGACATGGGGGGGCAGGTGGTTGGCAGGGGAGGGATGTATGCTCCAGTGAGCTTCATGGCTGAATGGGGATTTGAACCCAGGTCTCCCAAGGCCTAGTCCAACACTCTAACCACTACACCACACTGGTACCCCTGAGCTGGATACACACTGTACTTTTAAAGCACATTTGAAACACATTCTTTCTGGACACTGTAGTTTACTCCTCACAGTTATGATTCCCAGCAACCCTTAACAAACTACCACAGCCAGACTTATTAGGCGGGAGGAGTGTGTTTCAAATGTAGTTCATTTTCTGCATGCACTCCTGAACCGATTGATGACCCCTGTGGGACTGTGGACAACACCTGGAGAAATCTTCCCCACTCCTGCCTATGCCATGCTAGCTGGTTCTAGTCTTGTATGGTGTGGCTGCCTTTGCTAGAAGGACTGGAAATGAAGAACGAAAAACACGGGTTAGGAACAATTGAAATGAAGAAAAAAGATCATGGCCACTGGTCCCATCACCTCCTGGCAATTAGAAAGGGAAGAAATGGAGGCAGTGAGAGATATTACTTTCTTGGGCTCCATGATCACTGCAGATGGTGACAGCAGTCACGAAATTAAAAGGCGCCTGCTTCTTGGGAGAAAAGCAATGACAAACCTAGACAGCATCTTAAAAAGCAGAAAACAAAGGCCCGTATAGTAAAAGCCATGGTTTTCCCAGTAGTGATGTATGGAAGTGAGAGCTGGACCATCAAGAAGGCTGATCGCCAAAGAATTGATGCTTTTGAATTATGGTGCTGGAGGAGACTCTTGAGAGTCCCATGGACTGCAAGAAGATCAAACCTCTCCATTCTGAAGGAAATCAGCCCTGAGTGCTCACTGGAAGGACAGATCCTGAAGCTGAGGCTCCAATACTTTGGCCACCTCATGAGAAGAGAAGACTCCCTGGAAAAGACCCTGATGTTGGGAAAGATGGAGGGCACAAGGAGAAGGGGACGACAGAGGACGAGATGGTGGGACAGTGTTCTCAAAGCTACCAGCATGAGTTTCACCCAACTGCGGGAGGCAGTGGAAGACAGGAGTGCCTGGCGTGCTCTGGTCCATGGGGTCATGAAGAGTCGGACATGACTAAACGACTAAACAACAACAACAACTGCATGCATACTTGCCTGGAAACTGCTAGGTGGTTGGTGAAGAGGGGCTGGAAGGAGAGGCAATTGGGCAGAAAGGGCAGGTCTCTGTAGCCTGTAGGAAGCATCATATGGACAGCTGAGAGGGGCGCCCTCTAATCCCAACTAATGGGACCAGATCCCCATTGTTCTCAATGCCTTGAAGTTCTACTTTCAGGGAACAGACTAACTTTTGCAAAATAAGCACATACACAGACCACCTTGCTCTGCATTATGTATTCCAGTCACAGAATATGGGTCACCTTGGTGTGGAACTTGTGTTTTATTTGGCACAGGGTGCACATACACTGCTCTGCCTGTAAATCTCAGTCATTGGGAAATGAATGAAAAACGAGAAATGAAAGACCTTTTCCCCACCACGACATCTTTACTGCTTCCATCCAGGGCACAGCACCACTCTGGGACTGAGGAGCTATCCATGGTACTCGACCCAGCCACCTCTCCTCTGGGAAATCCATACGTATTCCCCACCCTCCCGCCTCAATTTCCCTTTCAAAGGCATGGGAGCAGCTGGGGAGGAATGGGGAGGGGGGAGCAGGGGAGCTGTTTTCTCCAGCTCAAATTATGATCCATACAAATCAACTTGTCAGTTCCCAGCAGCTGCTGCCTCCACCGGCAGAGACAGCTCCATCTTCAGTGCTGGAGAGACTCCCAAGGCCATTACTTCTACAGCAGCAAAGTTAGTAGGATGGAGATTAATCTCCAGGCTGTCACTTTCCCCTTACTGATTGATAAACTGGTCACTGGCTGCAGTGGCGTTTGGATGAAAAGTGAAAGCCAGAGGAGCTCCTCCTTTACAGTTCAGAATAGCACATCTGGCTAATGGGGCCAGATGTGCTCAAAGAGGGAAAATGAAAAGCCTGGCAACTGTATCATATTTGTTTGCAGGTCTGTGATTTGCACTGCACAAGGAGGAAGCCTGGTCTCAGGTGCAGAACTGAATAGTCTGAGAAAAAGGGAAACCCAAACAGTCCTCAGTGCTACAAATACATGCTTAAAATTTAAGTTTGTTAAAGCCAATGAAGACTAAAACAGTATTTTCTTTGGGCAAAGGATTCTGCTTAACTTCTTAAACCTCAACTAGCAAAAGCAATATTTACTGAAGTTCTAGAACTGGGAAGACCCAGTTAGATGACTATATTAGAAAAATAACTTCCGCTTATAACCAGGGAAGATTCTGGAGCAGATCATTAAGCAAATAGTCTGTGAGCACCTAGAAAGGAATGCTGTGATCACCAATAGTCAGCATGGATTTCTGAAAAATAAGTCATGTCAGACTAACCTGATCTCGTTTTTTGACAGAATTACAAGCCTGGTAGATGAAGGGAACGCAGTGGATGTAGCCTACCTTGATTTCAGCAAGGCATTTGACAAGGTGCCCCATGATATTCTTGTAAAGAAGCTGGTAAAATGTGGTCTTGACTATGCTACCACTCAGTGGATTTGTAACTGGCTGACTGACCGAACCCAAAGGGTGCTCATCAATGGTTCCTCTTCATCCTGGAGAAGAGTGACTAGTGGGGTGCCACAGGGTTCTGTCTTGGGCCCAGTCTTATTCAACATCTTTATCAACGACTTGGATGATGGACTCAAGGGCATCCTGATCAAATTTGCAGATGACACCAAACTGGGAGGGGTGGCTAACACCCCAGAGGACAGGATCACACTTCAAAACGACCTTGACAGATTAGAGAACTGGGCCAAAACAAACAAGATGAATTTTAACAGGGAGAAATGTAAAGTATTGCACTTGGGCAAAAAAAAATGAGAGGCACAAATACAAGATGGGTGACACCTGGCTTGAGAATAGTACATGTGGAAAGGATCTAGGAGTCTTGGTTGACCACAAACTTGACATGAGCCAACAGTGTGACGCGGCAGCTAAAAAAGCCAATGCAATTCTGGGCTGCATCAATAGGAGTATAGCATCTAGATCAAGGGAAGTAATAGTGCCACTGTATTCTGCTCTGGTCAGACCTCACCTGGAGTACTGTGTCCAGTTCTGGGCACCACAGTTCAAGAAGGACACTGACAAACTGGAACGTGTCCAGAGGAGGGCAACCAAAATGGTCAAAGGCCTGGAAACGATGCCTTATGAGGAATGGCTAAGGGAGCTGGGCATGTTTAGCCTGGAGAAGAGGAGGTTAAGGGGTGATATGATAGCCATGTTCAAATATATAAAAGGATGTCACATAGAGGAGGGAGAAAGGTTGTTTTCTGCTGCTCCAGAGAAGCGGACACGGAGCAATGGATCCAAACTACAAGAAAGAAGATTCCACCTAAACATTAGGAAGAACTTCCTGACAGTAAGAGCTGTTCGACAGTGGAATTTGCTGCCAAGGAGTGTGGTGGAGTCTCCTTCTTTGGAGGTCTTTAAGCAGAGGCTTGACAACCATATGTCAGGAGTGCTCTGATGGTGTTTCCTGCTTGGCAGGGGGTTGGACTCGATGGCCCTTGTGGTCTCTTCCAACTCTATGATTCTATGATTCTGTGATTCTATGACTAGAAACTTCCTCCTTCAAAGCAAAGCACCCAGCTTTTCTGGGGAGTGAGGAAAGCGACAAACAATCCAAACCCTATGATCTCAAAAATGCACATGAAGGAGGCAGAGTTTATGTACAATTTTGCTGGCTGAGATTCCAAGCGAGATATCTTCATCCCTGTACTGCTTATATATTTGCACCCACAATCTGCAAAAATAAAGGCTTTTGGTGTTTGCTTGTTTTAAAACTGAAGGGACGCACTTGAGTTTATCTGTTTGTAGGACCAATTTATGTTTTTTGAAGGATTCATCAGTGGGAAAGTACAGTATATGTAAACAGCACTAACCAGCAGCTGAGGTTTCTTTCACAAGAAGCTGTGTTTGTCCTTGGAGGAAGCTAGCAAACACCTCTGGATTTCTATTGCAGCAGAATCAGGCAACTTGGTCTTAACTGCGGGGAGTGGGAGGAAAGGAAGGGAAGGTGTAGCCAGTAAGGGAAGGGCACTAGAAAGTTACACCCCCCCTCCAGCAAACATAGCTGTTATTTCAGATTGTGGACCCCCTATGGATCAGGGGATCTTGGCAACAACTGCCCAACCTAGCCAAGCTGTGGCCCATATTTCTTTTTCACTGCTGTTTGTTTTTCCTCCTCCTCCCCATCAGCAAAACTGGATGTTGGAAAGGGCTAACATATCTCCTCTGAGAAGGGAAAGGAAAGCACTATAGGGAGCCAGGGCTGCTGGGTTTGAGGAGGGGAATAAAGCCCAGCGGCTGGAAAAAAGGAAGTCCCAAAGTTTCTTGGATGGGAGCAATATCTAGTAGATACACCACTGAGTCCATCTCCATTTCTGGATGGGGAGTAAGATCTAAGTGGCTAAAGGCAGCAGAGAAGGGCAGGAGAAGCCGGGCTTCCATTCCTTGGCTGTGACGGGTGATGCCTTGTGGTTCTCTTGCCATCTGGCATAACGAGGCTTTAATCTGTTATCCTTAGTGGGGTTTGGTTTCCAGGCCCAGCGCTGTCATGCGCTACTGCCTGGAGCCATTTCTAATCCTGTCCAAAGAAAGGCACATTCATTTCACAATTAATATGATGGAGAATTAATTAGGAGCAATTTGTTTTTTGTGGGGTTTTTTTGGCAAAAAGAAGCAGCAGTAGCAGCTTGGGCCAAGCAAATGCCTTAGTCAGTGCCCCAAAAGTCAGGCTATGCTTCTCGATCCAGTAAATCCCACTTCCTTACACATTGGTCCTGGTCTTGTGGCTGAGATCTGGCCTACACAAGCAGCAGAATAAGATGAACAAATCCTTAGGTGGTAGAATGGGCAGGAACACTTTGGATGGCCAATGTCAGGCTATGCCTTTAAGGCTTGCCTTTAAGACTTGCCATGTAAAATAGCAACTCCTCACAAGGGAGAGAGTGTTCCCTCCAGAGCTGAGTGAGACCAGCCCCAAGTCTCTGGTGAAACTATGGCTGCACACATACCACAGAGGCTTTATAAGATACAGAACTTGGCCTGATTTGCATTGAGTTAGCCAATCTGTCTCCATCTTCAAGGCAAGAGATTCATTTCTTCTTGCTTCAGTACACATTGGCCTTGGATAATTTGAAAGCCCCAGGTAGCTGCCAGGTTGTGACCTGTTGAAACGGCTTTACCACAGGAAGAATCTTCCTGGTTCACTCAGTCCCTGCCTTCTCTGGAGATGAAGATGAGTGATGGTGATTCAGGAAGGCTTGGGACAATCTCCCACCTTCTCAATGGTACTGTCTTGTTTCTTCCGGAATTTGCTTTTGCAGAGCAGCTTAACAAGGCCATTCAGCTGTGCTCTTTGGGATTCAGGGGTGAGCACTGGCAGCCCTGGCCTAATTTCAAAGTCCTCTGTGCATGATCTGATCTCTGGTAAGAATGAGTGGTGATGTCTCTCCTGGCAGCTTCCTAGTGGGGAGGAAGATATTATATACGGGGGTGGGGCGGTCGAAGAGATGGAGGGTGGTAGAAAAAAGGTGACCCTGCCCACTTTGGGCTCTGGCTTCACCCACTGCCAGCTGTGGCCCTCACAGAGTACACCAAGAAATGCAGCCCCTGATACAAAAAATGTTGAACACTCCTGATTTAGGTGGTAAGCAAAAGCCATTCCACTTCAGCTACCCATTGCTGCCTAGACCACTTGTGGTGCTTTGTTTTTAAGACTCTGAAATATTTCTGCAATAGATTTTTATTATGCTGCTGTTGCTGTTTAAGTACCTTGCATGTTACTGATGTGTGTCTGAGTGAACTGATGTTTTGTAGGCATGTAGCCCTGGGACCTTTTAAAACCCACCTTGATGGGATGTAAATTTTGCAACAATAAACTTGTCATTGTTTAAAGTAAAAGGCGCAATCTCCAGGTTGCAACCTGGCAACCTTAAGCCCTAATACAGTTGCTGTACAGGATTCATGTTAAATGCACCACGATTTTAATAATGCACTTAAGGGAGAACTTGGGACCTCTTGTAAAACAATAAAATAAAATTCAATTTAGGGTACATGTGAGGTGCTGAGTTCTGCCAGTCTTTGTTACACTCACACTTCTGCCACCTGTATTTTGTCCGCTGATGCTTCACAATGGATTGTACTCCTTTATAGTTTCACCTTTACTGCTCGTGCAGGCAAACAGCAAGAAACGATAACCTCCCTCATCAATCTCACTTCCATCTCATCCCCAAGTCAAGCTTTTAATTTGGAGCTATTTCTTTCCGAGCTAATTGAGCTTTCAAAGCTACACACTCTGCTGGGATCTTTTTTTTTCTTTTCTTTTTTTAAAAAACTGCCACCATAAAAATGGCAGACCGGCATGTGGTGCTTAGTTTACAGAGAGGGAATTGTTTCAGTCTGTGCTTGTTGGCAAGCAACAGCTTCTTCTCCTGGAAGACTTGTTGGAACTGCAGATGTGTTGGGGGGCTGTTTTGAATGATTTCAGAGTGCTGAGAATGAACTCTGTATTGCTTCATGCCACCCCCAATCTCTGCCAAGTGGTAGCAAGATTCCAGGGCCTTCCAGGTGCTCACCCAGGATTCCATTGGAGTTTGCAGTGTCTTAGAAGTATGGTGTATTCACGCATATTTACCCCTGGAAGCCTTCAATGGGAGGGGCTACAGAACATTGCACTCTCACAGCTGCAGCAAGCTTGGGTCCAAAGCAACAGCCAGTCATGACCCCCAGTCTCTCAGTGCTGCCTCCTCCATCCAGCCCCACATGGAGTTCTTCCCCACTTCCTCCTTCTTGCCAAACACCTTGCCCAAAAAAAGCCTCTGTAAAATAGCATCCACAACCTGGGAAAGCTTCAACTGGCCACCTAAACCAGGTGAGGGTAGCCCACTGCCTTGTACGATATCTTTGGGAGAAGAAAAGGCTAAGGAATAAATCCTACACAAATCTGGAGTGGAGTCCCTAAGGTGGTTGGATGGTGCCTTGTGCTCCTTCTGGCAACTCCTGCAGCCAAGCTGGTGCCAAAGGTATTGCTCTGCTTTCCTTTAGACCATATCAGTGAGGCCGAGAGGGAGGGGTCTTGCCATCTGGGCAGACTAGGACCTTCATATGCACCGCCCAGGCTTGTGCCCGGGGAGGTCCCTTCTCCCCCAGAGGTGCACTCCATTGTCTCTCGAGACAGATGGATGCCAACAACAAGAACAACGGCAGGGCCCTCTGCCCATCTCCCTGGCAGAAAAACAACCTCAGCCTGCCATCTCCAATGAAACCCCAGCATGCAAGAATCTAGAGGGGGAAATCTGGCACCCAGGGATCAAGTGGATCCCTGTTCCCCCACCAACCCATAACAGTACATATGCAGAGGCTCTGTCTTTGGTCAACCACCTTGTATGCCACAAAGCTATCACAAAGCAAATGAAGGAAAAACAAGGACTAGGGCCTGGGAGACTAGGGTTCAAAGCTCCGCTCTTCCATGAAGATCACTGGATGACCTTAGGTCAGTCATTGTCTCTCAGCCTAACCTACCTCACAGGGTTGTAGTGAGGGTAGAATGGGGAGGGGGGAGGACCATGTATACCACCTTGTGCTCCTTGGAAGAAACGTGGGATATAAACGCAATGACATAAAATGAAAACAATGCTGGACTACTCTGACTTTCAGTCCAGTCCTGGATAGTTCTTCCTACATTTTCACCCTCCCTTCTAATTCATACTGTGCCAAATCTGTAAGCCTGGGGTTTGTGTGAAATACAGAACTTGGACAAATGGGTAGACATCTCTTCAGGTGGTCTTGGAACCATGAACAAAGAGTTCTGTTAGGAGCTATTAGGTACCCTATTAGGTCCAGTGTAGAGTTATTCCTCCTGTTGGTTTTTTACACGGCCTGGTATTAGTGTGTGAAGGGTAATGGGCACTTTTAGGCAATTTGGCTGTTTTTTAAATGAAGCCACATTGGAATGCCACATGGAGTCATGATCTCTAGCAGAGTTGAAAGGGATTGAAACTCATCGCCCAGCCTGAGTCTGGAGAGCAGCTATCAGTGGCTGATAACCCTAGTGTGGATGCTCCAATGCCGGAGGCATTAATGCTTTTGAATACAAATGGCTGGAAAGTCCGCGATGGGAGAATGGTGTCGCCCTCAGGTCCTGTTTCTAAGACTTCCTTCTCATGGGCATCTAGTTGGCCAACGGGAACAGAAACCTGGACTAGGTGGATCAGTGGCAGATCCAGCAAACTCTTCTTAGGTTTTCATGTTCTTATGAGAGGTAGAGCTAAAGAATCTGAAAACAAAAACAGGATTTGAAAGAAATGTGTGTTTATTTTTATTTTTTTTAGAAAAATTCTCCCCTGCCTCTAGGTCCCCTGAAGGGTCCCCACAGGGACTTCTGGATTCAAACCATTAAAAGAATGAGATAAAAACCTCAGATGCAATATATCAAATAAATCATTAACACAGCTGTACAAGAGGGGAACAACAAGAAGCAAAAACAAAAGCCAAGTTCATTTTAAAAACATATTGCCACAACACAAAAGTGAAATAGATTAAAAGGAATGGTAGGTGAAAAAAGGTCTCTCTCCCCTCCTCCCCAAGTGCTCACTTAAAAGGTAAAGGGACCCCTGACCATTAGGTCTAGTCATGGCCGACTCTGGGGTTGCGGCGCTCTTCTTGCTTTATTGGCCGAGGGAGCCGGCGTCCAGCTTCCGGGTCACCCCAGAGGACAGGATCACACTTCAAAACGACCTTGACAGATTAGAGAACTGGGCCAAAACAAACAAGATGAATTTTAACAGGGAGAAATGTAAAGTATTGCACTTGGGCAAAAAAAATGAGAGGCACAAATACAAGATGGGTGACACCTGGCTTGAGAGCAGTACATGTGAAAAGGATCTAGGAGTCTTGGTTGACCACAAACTTGACATGAGCCAACAGTGTGACGCGGCAGCTAAAAAAGCCAATGCAATTCTGGGCTGCATCAATAGGAGTATAGCATCTAGATCAAGGGAAGTAATAGTGCCACTGTATTCTGCTCTGGTCAGACCTCACCTGGAGTACTGTGTCCAGTTCTGGGCACCACAGTTCAAGAAGGACACTGACAAACTGGAACGTGTCCAGAGGAGGGCAACCAAAATGGTCAAAGGCCTGGAAACGATGCCTTATGAGGAACGGCTAAGGGAGCTGGGCATGTTTAGCCTGGAGAAGAGGAGGTTAAGGGGTGATATGATAGCCATGTTCAAATATATAAAAGGATGTCACATAGAGGAGGGAGAAAGGTTGTTTTCTGCTGCTCCAGAGAAGCGGGCACGGAGCAATGGTTCCCAACTACAAGAAAGAAGATTCCACCTAAACATTAGGAAGAACTTCCTGACAGTAAGAGCTGTTCGACAGTGGAATTTGCTGCCAAGGAGTGTGGTGAAGTCTCCTTCTTTGGAGGTCTTTAAGCAGAGGCTTGACAACCATATGTCAGGAGTGCTCTGATGGTGTTTCCTGCTTGGCAGGGGGTTGGACTCGATGGCCCTTGTGGTCTCTTCCAACTCTATGATTCTATGATTCTATGATTCTATGGCCAGCATGACTAAGCCGCTTCTGGCAAACCAGAGCAATGCACAGAAACGCCGTTTACGGTACCTATTTATCTACTTGCACTTTGATGTGATTTTGATGTGTTCACTTACCTAAGTGCTAAACTTTGGAAGCAGTGTTTGGATTTCAGAGTGACTTTTGATAAACACATCCTGCTGGGTTGGGTTTTTGTTTTTGTTGTTGCACTCTCTAATGCTTCTTCAACCTACACACTTGTAAACAATAAATAGATTTCTTTAAATAAATAAATAAAGTGCCACAGACTTTTGGAGTTTTGTCTTCTAAAGGAAGCAAACTCTCCAAAGGAGCATCTCTCCCACTGAGGGTGCAAAAAGCAATGTGCAATCCCAGATGTGGATGTGACCTAAAAGGCCTGGCCAGCCGCATTGCATTTCTGCATGATCTCCTACTAATAAAGGTGCAAGGCAGAGATTTTCAACCTTTTTGAGCCCACGGCTCCCTTGACCAACTACATGCTTTCTGTAGCACCCTGTGGCGTTCAGGAGCCCAGTTATGTCACCCCTTACTTGCAGAGCTGGCAGCCTCGAATCTCCAAGTGTCCCTATTTTCCAGGGATGTCCCTGATTTAGAGAAGCCATCCTGGCTTCTCATTTGATCCCAGAATGTCCTGCTTTTCTTAGGATGTCCCTATTTTCATTGGATAAATGTTGGAGGGTATGGAGTAATCCAACCCCCGAGCCATCTGAAGGCAATCCTGCATAGGGAAGTTTTTTTAATGTTTAATGGTTTTATTACATATATAATGTTGGAAGCTGCCCAGAGTGGCTGGGGCAGCCCAGCAAGATATGTGAGTTATAAATATCATTATGGAATGGGACATCCCTATTTTCATTAGAGAAATGTTGGAGAGTATGAGCCTCTCACCCCTTTTCAAACAACCTCCCTTGTGGAGTGTTCCCTCAGCCACCTCTCCTCTCCCCTCTCCTTGGGAGTCCTCCAGTCAGCCACCGCCACCAACTGTGGTCTCTGAGCCACCCCCATGCCCCCACCCCAAAGAGAGGTGCCTTCTCATGCTGCAAAACCCTGTTTCGCCCCTGCCCTCCCTCACACCATAGTCCTAATCCATTACACACACTCTCTCTCTCTTACGCACGCACGCACGCGCACGCACGCGCGCACACGCACAGAACCATTTACTAAAGAAATATATTGCACACCTAGGCTAACTAACACTCCAGTGGAGCTAGACTGTTGACTGGGAGCAGCTGCCGAGACCATATACCGGTAACACCAGTCCTGAAATACCTACATTGGTTCCCAGTACATTTCCGAGCACAATTCAAAGTGTTGGTGCTGACCTTGAAAGCCCTAAATGGCCTCGGCCCAGTATATCTGAAGGAGTGTCTCCACCCCCATTGTTCAGCCCAGACACTGAGGTGCAGCTCCGAGGGTCTTCTGGCAGTTCCCTCACTGAGAGAAGCCAAGTTACAGGGAACCAGGCAGAGGGCCTTCTTGGTGGAACACCCTCCTATCAGATGTCAAGGAGATGAGTAATTATATAACATTTAGGAAACATCTGAAGGCAGCCCTGTATAGGGAAGCCTTTTAAGTTTCAATGTTTTACTATGTTTTTATATATGCTGGAAGCTGCCCAGAGTGGCTGGGGCAACCCAGTCAGATGGGTGGGGTGCAAATAATAAATTATCATTATTATAACTATTTGACAAATAGTTTCTAGCTTAGCATCCTGAACCATTTTTCCACACCCTCCTGCTACGTAACAGATTCGCCATCCCTATTATCTTTTTTATGTCTGTTGAAGAAATTCTTTTTTTTCAAATCACCATTTTAGTGTATATTTTTTTAATCCCAGATGGTATCCATATTAGAACTGAAATTGTTTTTTTATATATGCAATTGTTTTATGCATGTTTTATTGTCTTGTGAAATCGGTTTCAGATGCTTCATAGGAAAAGATTCATAAACCACCACAACAACTCCCTTTTTATGGAGATCGTGTTGCGGTGAGACCTGGAAACCGATCCCCTGTGTTGAGGGTGGGTAAGATTGGTCAGCCACAACACCTGATTGGTAGGTCCCTCGATGCTGGGCCAATGGGGCGCAGTCCAAATGGTTCAAGGGACCTATATATGCCCATGCACGTGACCCAGAGCTTCCTCTTTCGGTGTGTGTATTTGGAACACCCACCCAACTCTCCCTACTTTTAGGGCTTTTGTGCATGACCTTGCTATGCCGTCATGTCATCTGTCGTTGGGACAGGGGTATGGCAGGAATTTCCCCCACTTGGCTGATTGGCTATTGCCATTTGGGTTTTGCCTGCTGTGTAGCAAATTGTCACAACTTGTAAGGTTGCGGATAGGCTCTGGTTCAGGTGATAGGGATAGGAGAATGCTCTCGCCATCCCTATGTGAAAGGTATTCCGTTAAAGGAATCCAGGGACTCAAATGCTTTGGTCAACCCCTGAGTGGGGGTTGTGCCCATGCCAGAGTTCAGGGGGACATCTGGGTGGCAGACATAGTCCGTTCCTGACTTTTCGCTTATCCAGGTGTTCACCCTTGGCTGACCTATGCTGAAACCCTGGGTCAACGCTACCTGCATGGCAGAGAGCTAGTCAAACCAGAGCCTATGCAACCACTCACTTTCTGTAATCAATAAAGTTGTGGCCTAACTACTGCCAAAAACCAAAACTAACATTTGAGTCAAGTGTGAATTTATTTAGGGGGGAGTTTTCTGGGTCTGAACACGCAATTAACAATCTAGAGCAAGGGTAGTAAGCCTGGCGTCTTTGGGCGTTATTAGGCTACAACTCCCATCATCCCTGATTACTGGCTGCGGCCAATGTCCCAAAAACATCTGGGTGTGCCTCTGAGAGACTAGGAAGTATCCATGTGCAGGATCAACAATGAGGACTCTGAAGAGAAACCCAACGTAAGAAGGGAATATTAATTCCTGATTATAAGGAATGTAATAGCTGGATACCACAAATTGCTTTGCTAAGGCAAAAAATCTTGTATAGAGAGCAGGTTTTTTTATATGAATCAATCTCTTGCTCACTGTTGTTATGGTCTACATAAGAACAATGGAAAGAACACAGAACAGAAACTAAAAGCAACAACAACAAAGTCAAAAAATAGTTTAATGTTAACTTTAATGGAGATGTAACTTCACACAAGATCCAGTGCAAGAGCCATAATACTGGCACACAGAGGTAGCTCATTTTCTATGGCCAGCCTAGGTTAGACAAATATAATTTGACCAAGCCAGCTCTATCAATTTGAAATCAATATGTGAATTTCAGCAGCTCTAACTTTACCTCTCTCCCTCCCCTTTTCAACAACTTCGCAATACCTGGACCAGTGTGAGGTGTTTAAAGGACGCCGTCCTTTCATGATCTGCAATAGATGCTTCCTGAGAGAGACGTGTCAGATGGTGCGTGGTTTGCATAAAGTGGGTAGGAAGATACTTTTCTCCCTCTCTCATAAAATAGATTTGGGGGGCATCCAATGAAACTGAATGTTGTAAGGTTCAGGACAGACTAAAGGAAATATTGGGAATATCTGAATGAAGTTAGAACAGTAAGGCAAGATTTTCCATGGAAAAATGAAATTCCTTGTGTATTTCAAGAAAAAACAACATCTTGCAATGTACACAAACGGTGCCTGGTATCCAACTGACAGTGCAGTGCAGGAAGGACCTGTAGCTGCATCAGGGTGGCTCATTTTGTGGTAGCGGCAGAGACCAATTTTCCAGCTGGAGTTATGCTAATCATTTAAAATTATCTGCCTGGCCGGATGGCATCATAAATGCTTACTACGCTCATAAGAATAATGGCTAACAGCTGCAAGGGGACTCGGAGGACAAAGTAAAAGATATGAGCATGGGTTTATTTGGTGGCAGAGATTATGTCTTTCCAAAATATTGACAACAGGGAGTAGAATTTAACCCATCTCCCTCCTTCACTAATGCAAGCCTTGCTCCAATGTGTTTTTGAAGGTGGGGGTGATTAAAGCTGGTTCACACATGCATGTATATCACTTGTACATTTCTCAGCCATACTTGATGGCTGTGGGCTAAATACTATTAATATTTAATTTATTATTTAGTTTATTATCAATGCACAGCCCTTAACAGAGTTCAATAGGACAGATCTCTGCCTTGAGGGACAATTTAAAATTCAACACAGGGAAAGAATGTGTGAACTGATGCCATTAAAAATCATAGCTCCTTTGACAATACACAATTTCCATCTGTGATTGCCCACTTACTTAGACACGAGAGGCATTGCTTGCTCCTGCAGTCATCCAGTGATGGACATAAATGGATGAACTAGTTCCTAGTCCTTGGGTACTGGGTTTCAGGACCTGCATTGCCACATGCAGTGCAACTTGCTGGATTTTTAAGCCAGTGAAGTTTCTCATCCTCTATGTGTGAGCCCTTTAACCAAGTTCAGGGATGGGGAACCTGTGACCTTCCCAATGTTGGTGGACTCCAGCTCCCATCATCTCTGACCATTATTGTTTTGGCTGCAGCTGATGGGAGTTGTACTCCAACAGCATATGGAGGGTCAAGTATTGTCTCTCCCGGGTATAAGCTTCTGTGGGTATAGAGACCAATTCAACATATAAATGAAGTGTTATTCTCAGTAGGGAACTATACTGCATAGGGCAGGATTGTCCTAACTGGTACCATCAGGGGAAGCCTTGCACAAGGTCTTCTACTTGTGCAATGAAGCTTCCCCCTTTTCCCTGCAAGCCTCCCCAAAATTGGCTGGTGGGAGTCAAGAGAACCCCCAGAAGAGCACATGAGGGGAGGAGGGATTGCTCCATCTGGCAAGCTGAAAAATTTGCACTGATAGAATGTTCTACACAGTGCAATGTTGAATTCCTCTTGGATTCCTCTTGCATGCAGGCAGTAAAAGATGAGGGGTTCATCTTAAGGGAGCTGGGCATGTTTAGCCTGGAGAAGAGGAGGTTAAGGGTGATATGATAGCAATGTTCAAATATATAAAAGGATGTCACATAGAGGAGGGAGAAAGGTTGTTTTCTGCTGCTCCAGAGAAGCGGACACGGAGCAATGGATCCAAACTACAAGAAAGAAGATTCCACCTAAACATTAGGAAGAACTTCCTGACAGTAAGAGCTGTTCGACAGTGGAATTTGCTGCCAAGGAGTGTGGTGAGGTCTCCTTCTTTGGAGGTCTTTAAGCAGAGGCTTGACAACCATATGTCAGGAGTGCTCTGATGGTGTTTCCTGCTTGGCAGGGGGTTGGACTCGATGGCCCTTGTGGTCTCTTCTAACTCTATGATTCTATGATTCTATTCTATGATTCATATGAAAGTGGGAAAGCATTAAGTTTAGAATCCTAAGCACATTTACTAAGGGGTTGTTGTTGTCTTGAGAGACAATGGAGTGTGCTTCTGGGAGGTGAAGTCAAACCACTGTGTTAGCAGCACTGAAGGGACCTCCCTGGGACACAGACCTGGGCAGTGTGTATGGGGGGCCTGGGCTGTCCAGGTGTCAAGATCCCCACCCCCTGGCCTCACTGATGTGTTCTAAAGGAAAGCAGAACCATCTGTTTGCGCACCACCTTGGCTGCAAGACTTGCATTCCAAATTTGTGTAGACTCCACTCCTCAGCCTTTCTTCTCCTGAAGATATTCCACAAGGTTTAGGATCAGAGTTTTCCTTCTCCTACAAGGACTACCTTCCCAGGTTGGCAAGTCCCATCTGCTCCTCATGTTCCCCTTACAGCCGTCTTCTTGACTGTTGGACTCACTCTTGGTCTTGTCTGCTCAATCCGCTGGAGCCTGTGTTCACATGCAGGGAAAGTCCCTAACTCATTGAGAGTTTGAGACCCATCGGCTACCCAAACCTGATTTAGCCAGCAAGTCAAAGCCGTTCCTGGGATGTGGCTGCTGTCACATGCTGGTGAGAGCTGAATGCAGGGTGGGAAACATTTAGGTTCATTAATTTAAATTAATCTACTCTGAGTAAAACATAGTTGAATACAACCCAGAGACCCCTTTAAAATAAAATTTCCAGTGCTGATGTGTGAGAGGCTCCTAGGAGCCACAGGTGAGAGCTGAGTTCAGGGTGGACAAAGGTGGACATGCCATCCCAGAAGGAGCACAACATGTTCCCCACCCAAGTTACTATCCCTTCCCTAACACCCCCCACACTAAGAATACATGAAGGGGTAAGCCGCCCTAACTGAACTAGGGTGAGTTCTTATTTAATAGGAATTGAGGACATGTGGCCCTTGGGATGTGTTGGGTTATAGTTCTCATCATCCCTCACCATGGGCTGTGCTGGCTGGGGCTGATGGACACTGGAGTCCATCAATATCTGGAGGGCCATAAGTTCCTCATCCCTCACCAAACCTATTGACTAATGAGGACTTAAGTGAAGAGGAAGCTGATTATCACCAATGCTCTGCCTTGAAGACAGTGGGAAGATAATCTTCTGGGGCCTTGTGCTTCACTGAGGAACAGCTGCTCACACACCCACTTCTCTGAGGAGCACACCTTCAGCATAGCGGAGGTGGCTCACACAGTACATTTTAACAAGATAATTGCTGGGCTGTCTCCAGCAAACTATTGTTCGGGGGAAAGACAAAATCATGTGACTTCCCTTCCCTCAGCAGAACAAAGAACACATTCTTCCCCCCCCTTCCCCCCCTCCTTTTATCTGGAATATGAAAGGTCCTGGGTTTGACAAAAGCACAAGCTCAAACATCCTTTCCAGCAGAGACTAGATTCTCAAACGTTGAAAAGACAGTGGCCTTCTGTTGTTGCAGAGATAAAATCCTCCATAACATGCTGTCAGGGCTGGCCCAGTCGAAGGGCAGGGAAGGGCTGTGTCTCAGTGGCAAAGCATTTGCTTTTCACACAGAAGCATCCAGTTTCAATCCTCACCACCTCCAGGTACAGCTGGGAGAGACCCCTGCCTGAAACAGCTGCTTCCAGTCAGTGTGGTCAGTATTGAGCTAGATGGGTCAATGGCAGCTTCTTATGTTCTTGGAGTGGGAGATGGGAGTATGCTTCAATTCAGGATCATCTAAGGGAGCCAGCAAAGTTCTTCCAAGTCAGGCTCAGAAACAAACTTCAAAGTCTCTTAAAAAGAAACCTCACAATTCAAATCCAAGCTGGAGAATTTCCAGCTACTCCTCCACTTCCTATCAGTTGCCCCTAATCCCTAAAACATTCTCCTTGCCAGTCCCTTACTTCATCTAACACCCTCCTACCCTTTCCTTAAGTAGCCTTTCTCTACCTTGGGTCCCCAGATGTTTTTGGCCTACAACTCCCATCATCCCTAGCTAGCAAGGCCAGAGCTCAGGGATGATAGGAGTTGTAGTCCAACAACATCTGGGGACCCAAGGTTGAGAAACACTGCAAGGCTTAAGGTCATGGGTAGGAAGGAAGTGTCTCCTAAAAGAGTCTTTCCAGACCAGAGGATTCTGCTTTACCAGATTCCAGGGGACTCTCTCCTGGGACATCCCTCTCACCCTTTTGCAAAAGGCCGCAAAACAGAGCAACAGCTCTTTAAAGACAGAGACAAGTTGTCCAAGGGAGCTGAGCTAACAGCAAGTCCCCTGTGATCTCTGAACCTGGCCAGAAGACATGGCAATGCCTCTCAGTACCAGCTCCACTGATGCATAAAGGCTTTCTTGTTAGCATGGCTGACCTCCTTGCAATTCTAATTCCACTCTTTCACCAGAGTCTGAAAACTCATTACCAGCCCTCTAGCCACCAGTTCAAGACCTGCTGCAGGCTTGATCTCTCATTCAAGTTATAATGTGAACTAAACAGATGTTTTAAATTATTTGACACAATAGCACTGCATTGAAAAGCGTGTAAATGTCTAGAGATTAATGAAAAGTGTGCTACCCATGACTTACAGTCACTGAGAGTAATAGGGCAAGACCATCAATTTGCTTGCTTGGTAAGAATATAGCAAGAGTCCTGCTGGATCAAACCAAAGGCCTACCTAGTCCAGATCCTGTTTCCCACACCAAACTGGACAACAGAAACTCACAAACAGGATTTGAGTGCACTAGCACGGTGTTGCTCATAATCCCCAGCAACTATTATTAAGAGGCATGCGAACCATGAGACTAGAGGCAATATAGTAATCCCAACTATTGGCCACTGATAGCCTAATTCTCCACAAATCTAAATTAGTGACCACCATCCCAACCTGTAGCAGCAAATTCTATTTAGTCTGACTAGAACGATGTGCAGCATTAAGAAATCCTTGGTTGACTGACTGACTATTTAACTTTTATACTGCTTAATATATAAAGTAGTGTACAGAAAACTGAAGCAGCATCAACTTAAACAAAACATTACAAAAATACAGTTACCTATATAAATGTTACATTAATGCAATATTACATTAATGCAATCAGAATCAATTCATTTTCCCTCCAACACATCCTCCCTTTCAGCCTCTGGGTTCTCACCCAGGATCCAAACAAATTCTCAGCTCACCCCTAAAAATCTCACAAGAAGAAGAGTTCCTGGAAACAGCAGACATCACCCTAGTCTCCCACTCTAGACTTGCTTTTTATGGATAAGCCCAAGGTGGGTAGTACTTCCTCAGCCCTTTCTCCACACCCAGTTCTGGGTACCGCAGGTTTGCTGAGTTTCTCAAGGGGCCCAGGGGATGGGAAAAGGACTCCCCCTTATGTTCACCTTCTGTTCTCTCCTCCTCCAGCTGCTGTCCTAGGTGCTGTCTGTGTCCTCAATCAGCCACCATTCAGTTTCATTGGATGACTCTGGATGCTAATATTAAGACAAAGAGAGGGTTTTTTTTAACCTAACAACAACCCTGTATTATTTTACAAACCTCTATCATATCCCCCCCCCCAATTTGCCTTCCCCTCTAAACAAAAAAGCCTCCAATACTGGAAGCTTCCCTCACAGGTGACTTCTTGTGCCCCTTGATTGTTGTGGTTTCCCTTATCTTATCTGTACTTTCCTAAATTCTACAGCATCCTTTTTGAGGTGCAGTGGTCAGAAGTAAGCACAGTATTACTAGTGTGATCACACTCCATGAATTTTCAAGAAAGAGTAAAGAAAGCCTGTTTATTTGAAACTGTGTTCTAATCGGTATTGTAATGTATTCTGTCATTTGTATTATAATGTACATTGCAATGTGTTTGTTGGGGGAAGTCTTTTGTCTGGCCAGGTGGAAGTTGATTTAACTGCCACTGGGTGACCTCAACTGACAGCTGGGGAGTGGAGACAGAGCTCTCAGTATTCAAAAGAAGGATGTCCTGGTTGGTGGCTGCAGGTTCCAAATTTTCCATTAGAGAGTGTGGTTGGCTGGGACTGAGCTAGAGGGATCAGAAGGAGTGAATATATGGCCAGCTGCTAGTCAGTCAGGGCCAGCCCAGGTTGGAGAAGAATCTGTGTTTGTTGGTACTTGGTGTTCATGGTGAACAGCTGCAAGAAGAAGAATACAGCAGATGAAGGAAGGACTGAGATGAAGGTAGAGTAGCTTGACATCTGAAATTTGTTGGTTGTCCAGATCACTTGCCTCAGGCTGAATAGACAATGGGAGAACGTGTCTGGAGGATGTGATGGAGAAGAAGTGAGAGGCAGTTTGGAATCTTGGGCTCTGCTGTTTGGCGGGAGAATCAGAGGAAGATTCCAGGGCAGGGCAGCAAAAACAGACCTGTGCTTCAATACATCAGTAGTAGTTGAAACAGAAGCTCCAGCAAAAGCCCTCCATTATGGTGTTGGTTAGGCTTAACACTCTGGCAACAGAGTTTTAATAAAGTTCTTCACAACTGTCTTAGTTTAGTAAAATAAGCTGTATTTAAGTAAAACGTTCTCATAATGTATACTCATTAAAAGAGACAGTACTATAACCACATAAGCTTGTGTGCTATGTGACTTGCAATAAATAAGCATCAATATATTTGTTAAATACAGTAACTATATTTGACTGGTTTGTACCACCAGTCACTATCCCACTATTACCAGGGTTATTGGTGAGTAGGGTGCAAAGAGTATAAGCAATACCAAAGTGTGGCAGTGGAATTCTTTTAGGATGTTGAGTTTTGTTAATAAAATAAGCAAGGAAATTCCCCCTTACCTTCACCACATGGCATTACAAAATTGGTAAGTAAAGGTGGTGGAGCTGTGGTCTAAACCACTGAGCTGCTTGGGCTTGCCAACTGGAAGGTCAGCGGTTCGAATCCATGTGACAGGATGAGCTCCCATTGCTCTGTCCTAGCAGTTCGAAAGCATGCCAGTGCAAGTAGATAAATAGGCACTGCTGCAGCAGGAAGGTAAACAGTGTTTCCGTGCGATCTGGTTTCTGTCACTGTGTTCCGTTGTGCCAGAAGCGGTTCAGTCATGCCGTCCACATGACCAGGAAGGCTGTCTGTGGACAAACAACGGCTCCCTCAGCCTGAAAAGCAAGAAGAGGACCACACCCCCATAGTCGCCTTTGACTGGACTTAACCATCCAGTGGTCCTTTACCTTTTTACCTTACAAAATTGGTAGTTTCATTTTTGAACCTTTTCCTGGTGATTCCTAGCAAGGAATTCATTCTTTTCACAGCAGCCACACACCAGGTCAGCATTTGCATTGAGCTATCCATGATGTCTCAAAGATCTCTTTCCTGGTCATTGATTGCTAGCTCAGGCCTCATCAGTGTATATGTGAATTTCAGAGTTGGTCCCAACATGCAGTACTTTACAGTAAACACAACTGCAGAGTCTTGTGGCACCTTAAAGACCAACCAAATTATCATGGCATAAGCTTCCATGGACTAAAGCTCAATTTAATAGATGCATTATGTGAAATCTTAGTTGGCAGATATAAAAAGGAGAAAATTGTAAGGTGGGAGTTGAATGGCAATGAGATGCAAAAATTACCATTGGTGATAATTGGATCTTAAATATATGCTAAATTGGCACACCTTTAACTTTTCTGCAGTAGCAGATTACTTGCTGAGATGGTCATCAACCCCTCTTGTGAGGCAGGGAGTCATTCACAAGGAACAGTCATAGACAGCATAGATATCAGAAACACCCACAGGAAGCTGGTCAGACATTTGGTTCATCTAGCTCAGTGTTGTCTGAACTGATGGGCATTGGCTCTGCTGGGTTTCAGGCAGGGAACAGTCCCAGCCTTATCTGCCTGGAGAGACCAGGGATTGAAGACCTGGGATCTTTTGCATGCAAAGGAGATGCTTTACCACACAGTTCTTTCCATCCTGGTGCTGATGAGCTAAATCAGCACATGTAGTGTGGGAAAAAATCATTTGTCTCGATTTAACCAACAAGTGATGGCACTGAACTTGATGACTTGTAATTCATCTGTTTCACACTGTTCTTCCTCTGAAGTTTCAGAATTGCCACCTTAAAGTTAGTTGCAGAGTGTCTTGGAAGGCTGACATGTTCTTGAAATGGTTTGAGGATATTGCAATTTATACCAAGTAATATTTCATTTCACGCATCTGACAAAGTGGGCTTGAGTCTCATGCTGTAACAAATGTACTTGTCTGATTATTTTTGCTGCATGAGGCTAACACAGATACCCTTGGGGGATACTTTATGCTAACTTACACTGAATCACATTTGCTATGGTTTTGTGTTTTTATATTGTGATCTTATCCTGTGAACTGCCTTGAGACCTGTGGGTATATGGCAGTATACAAATTTAATAAATAAAATAAAAATAATAAAAATTGGAACTTTATTGCCCATTTCTCCAGTCTGGAGAAATTCTTTTAGTGTCTTTCTTTCTTTCTTTCTTTCTTTCTTTCTTTCTTTCTTTCTTATCTTCTCCCTTTTTATGACCCTGTTTGTTATGATCAACAAATATGGTCACCTCACTATTCACAACTTCAATTCACTTATGAACAAGTTAAATTGCTTGGGTCCCCTTCCAATACAGGTCTTTAGGGCACTTCATCTCTTACACCCTCCTATTATGCATTTTCTCTTGTGATACGAAATGTGTAGTACAAGCGCTACCAAAAGACAATAAGTAAAAACATGTGGGGAAGAATGTTGGGTTGTCAGGGTTCCAAAGGATGTTTAGACCAGCAAATGTGATGTAGCAACCAGGAACTGAAGTATGAAAATGGGACATCACACATGCATGTGCACACATGTTTTAAAACTGACCTCGTCTGCTAAGTAGAGAAGCTTTTGCTAATTATAAAACAGTTGGTTCCCTCGCTCTCTTTTCTGGCCACTGATCCAAACGTGCATGGGGGAGGGGCGTATTGTGGCAAGCAGGAACATATCTGTGCTTTCAGAATACATTTTGCATATTTACAGATGTACTAATTTATGCAATAGGGAGCCAGTTAAGAGCTGGACTTTTAACTAATTGGGAAGCTGGAGCCATATTGGTTTGTTTGCTTCCACGAGCACAGACACATTTCCAGAAGCTAACAATAGCTTTCAAACTGTGACTTCATTTCAGGGTGGAGTCATCAGGATTGTGACAGGTAATGCAAACAGAGGAAGCCCTCTCTCCTTTGATTTGATTATTTAATTTCTATGTTGCTTAATGTATGGCCACTGAAAATAGGAGTGCAGGACTCTCCTGCATTTCTCTTCCCACTTGAATGCACTCTGAATTGTCTCCCCAGCCTAACAACCCTCTACCAGTATCCATGTGGCTTCCCTTTTTATGTGGCTAACCATTCTGCAGCTTAGAGAGCAGAACAAGCCCATTCCCACCCACCTGCCTGGTCCAGCCACCACTTGGTTCCTCTCCTTTTGGATTCTCATTAGCAACCTGCCATTCTGAGGTTTAGCAGCAGGGAAGGGTGAGATTGTGAGACTTTTCCCACTCTCCTGCCTAGATTGACTTGCCCCTAACCCGCCCCCCATCACCAACCACCAGCCAACTCTGCTGTAGATGGAGAGAGAAAGAGAGTGAGATCAAATCCTCTTTCTTTGGTTTGCTGTGATTTGTATTTTATTTTTTAATTCTTTTTTAAAAGCATTTGTTAACCGCTTATTATCTAAACAAACTTTTAAGCAGTGCAACATAAAAATCAATGTCATTAAAACAAAAACACAGCTATAAAAGCAATAAAGCAGTAGCATAAAAAAAATACAAAAACAGGATTTCAGGGAAAGCAATCCAGTAAAAACAGGCTCTGAGTTTATGGACCAGGGAATGTCTGGGCCTTTCATATTTCTTTTGTTAGGTCAGTGCTGACTGTTGACAAAAAAGTGAGCTATAAATAAAATTAACCCATAACCAATAAATAACAAGCCACTCAGCTTTGAAAATTCAGGGATTTGGATTCCTTCATACTATTAAAGCTGAGACCCTAGGTACACCCGCCCCCTCCCCAATCCTAAACCAGGGCTACAATCCAGGACAACCAGAAGAGATTACACTGGTTTACTCAGGAGATAATTAAGAATGAAATCCTATACCTACTTCCTTGGGAGTACTTTCTGCTGGATTCAGTTTGGTTTACTTTTGAGTTGACAGGTATCGGCTTGTGCTGTAATTTTACTAATTCCTATACTCAGGAATTCTATCATGTAATCACTACCCTTGATATCATACATAATAGAATTCAGAAAAACTAATCCAGAGCTAGGCATGAGATCCTTCAAATGTGCCCCAAATTGCCAGCACCAGTTAGAATTTCCACTTCTCCCATACATTTTTGGAGAAACTGGTCAAGTGGGAGGAAAATAATCGCCCTGGTGACTCTCTTCCAGGAAGCACCCGGAATGTATATTTCAGCCTAATACGGATCAGTTGCCCGGAAGAGCGTGTTTCCTGCGCGGCGTGGCTGAAGCATGGCAGCAGGACAGAGTCTGCTCGCTGTTTTCCTCTGTGTTCACCTGGCTTCGTGATGTAAGTCCAGGGTCCAATAAGGCTGGTTAAGCGAGACATGTATTAAAATAAAACAGACCATTTGCAGTTCTGACCCACTCTACTGATCTAGTTAAACAAAAAACAAAAAACAAGTGGCCATTATGTTAGATTCGTTTTCGAGTCAGAGATGTTTTAAAAGATGGAAAAGAGGGGGCCATTGGGGAAAGGGATCCGCCCTGGGAGTTGAATATCCCCCGCCAACACCCTTAAGCAGAGAATCCCGTCGTGATATCGAGCATAGTGTCTCCCTACCCTATTAGCCTGGGGAAGGGGCTCCCCCGCGCCCCCCTAAGCGCTCGGTATTGGCAGGCGGTCGGCTTGAGAGGACCAATGAGATATCGGCTCGGAGACCCCCCCTTTCTCCCCCTCTTCAAGGTGGGACCCCGCCGTCCTCGCCTCCTTCCCCTCGCCGGTTCGGAGAGGTGGCTCTGGGGCCGTGGGAGCGCACGGGGCGCGCTGCCTGGCTGGCCCAGCGCTAGGCGGAGCCTGCCTGCCTGCCTGCCTTTGGCCGGATCTCGCCCCCCCCCCCCCCGTCCCCTGCAGCAACAGCAGCCGCCGCGGCGGGCGGCTACCGCCTTTCCCTCGCCTTCGCCCTGCCCGGGGGGAGAAGAAGGGGGCGCCAGCGGGCGCCGTCGGTCCACCCGTCTATCCGCCCGCCTGGGGCGCGCTGGAGTCTGGCGACAGCGGCCCCGCTACCTTTTTGGCGCGGGGATGCGGACGAGCCGCTGAGTGAGCGAGCCGGGCGCGGGGAGTCGGCTGGCTGGCACCCGCCCGAGGCGAAGCTGGGCTGGGCTGGGCGCCTGCACGATGCGCTTCCTCGCAGACCTGCTCTTGCTGTCGATCGCTGTCTCCAGGGCGGCTCAGGTAAATGTCCGTCGTGGCGCCCAAGGGTGCGCGTGTGGGTGCGCGCGCTCTGCTCTCGCGCCTCGGTGCAGGGCGCAAACGGAGCCTGCTGCTCTGGCCAGAAGGGGTTGGTGGAGGGAGGGACGCGAGTTGAGGCAGCAGAGTTGGCGCCTTCTCTCCCAGCGAGGGTCAGGGTGGTGATGCTGAAGTCACCCCTGCTCCTTAGTCGGAAAGAGTGCCAAACACGGGTCAAGGGGCGGAGTCTTGCTCCTGTGTGTGTGTGTGTGTGTGTGTGTGTGTGTGTGATTTGACCGGATCTTCGCAGAAAAAAATCCCACACCCAGTTAATTTATTCGCATTTTAAGCCCCAAGACTAGTGCGCAACGCTGTCCATTTTAGTTTTCCCCGCCGCCTCCGTTCCTGAGTCCACACCCACCTTTCCATCTCTCCATGCTATGAGACACTTTCCTGCTTCTGTCCTCTTGCCATCCATGCTGTGAGTTTGTCTATGTATATTTATTTTCTTTTCGATCTGGCTCTCAAAGTTCTGCTCTAGGGTCAGTGTGGTTTTATTCTAAAAGCGACCCTCTTATTTCTTGAAACACACCATTATATGCAAACCAGTCTATCGAATTTCCTCCTCTTCTTCCCCCTCCCAACATCAATTTGTACTTAGGATAATAATTTGATGTTGATTTAGGTGGCCTTGAAGTCTTTACTGGTCTCCAACACATTAATGCCAACAACATGGATAAGTTTCTTCCCAAGTCTTGCCCCAAAAGGGGGAGATACTCCTGAAAGTGGTTGGAATCAGGATGCTGAGAGTGAGTTATTTGGAAGGACACATGTTGAAGATTTCACAGCTGTGGTTCCACACACTGATTCACAATGGCTGAGAAAGTTGATTTGTTTCTGTCAACGTTTGTGTAAGTTGGTTCTTTGAATGGGACAGTCCTGCTGTGATGAACATATGTGTGCTCCCAGGGGATGCCACTCCATTAGGGTGGATGAAGCACTGCCTATCTACTTACAACCAGGCAAGGCATGGCTCTAATTATAACCTTCTTCCTCCTTAGAGAAGGAGGAAGATGGGGACAAAAGAAGAATCAGTTGGCTCTGCCTATCATTGGCTCTGGCTGAGCCCACTTTTGGTTTCTCTGCCTTCTGCCCCACCAGTCTCAATGGGCACCAGCCACCATGAAGGATGCAGCTACATCAGTGAACCAGGGCATCCTGGCATTCTTTAGAAATGAATTGTGATGGGTTCCTCAATTTGAGAATCAGGAATTGCCTTCAACATTAGGCTGCTGAAGGGAAGGAAGCAGAGGAAGAAACCAGAAACTGATTTTTTATGGGAAAGGGCCAGTGGTGTGCAGTCAGTGGACTAGGCTAGTCCCATAAATGTTCCCAGTAAATTAAATGCTTCTGCCTGGCTTAGGGAGGGAGGCTCAATACTCTGATGGGGCCAAAGAGCACACCCACCATCTTCCCAAAGCCTGCCCAGCTTTAGTGCCTCCTTCCCAAAGCCTGGGAAGCTTCTGTCCAGCTTAGGGAGGGAGGCACGATTCTCGCACATGTGATGTCAGGACGCTGCAATGTGACATCAGGACAATGTGATGTCTCGCATGTGATGTCAGACCCACCACCCTCGCAAGCTGGCGCTTCTGGCCCTAACTAATTTCCCCTATGGGAAATTTCACTGCACGCCACTGGAAAAGACTATGAGCCCTGTAATGACACTGAAAATCCATTCCTGCTCTGAGCATGTGTTCAGAGGTGGTGATGTGATCCTAAAGTCTATGGGTGGAATTCAGTGTAGGGCTAAATGTGGTATGTGTGCACAGAACAAGGTCCATTCATGCTCCTCGCCCCTGCATGTCCACTAAACCTGTGCTACAGCTTCCTGCAACCCTCCAGAGCAGATGTAAGAAGTGTGGGAGGCACCCTGGGGGAGGTGGAAAGTCCTGTTGCAAGAGTGAACCTTGTTCTATGTATGTCATTGGATAGCTGAATTCCACCCTATATGTAGATCTGATCCCTCCTGATCAGTAGTCCTGTTGATGGGGTTCTAGTAAAAAAAAACCACCAAGAAAGTCAATCCTGCATGCCTAAAGTCTGCCCACCCTTCTTCAAGGCCATGCTTTCAGTTCATGTGGCCAACAGGGAGGGCCCAAAAAGCCTGTCCAGTGACACCAATGAACTGGATGTACTTCAAAACATACTGCCCCCTTTTGCAATGTGTCAGTGTTCTCAAGGGTTTTTAGTGAGGTGTGCTTGAGTTTCCTTGGCAAATATGGTGATCCAGGAAGGTAGAAAGATTGAGCAAAACAAGCACTGCTCCAGGAAAAATGTTATCATATTGCTAATGCTCCCACAACAGGATCCCACGCAAAGTGCTAGAAGGCTGGCATTCACACTCATTTTAAGGGTGACTGATCTAAAGTAGATGTTGACAGGCATGTCGAACCAGTCACTTGTGATCTACAGGTCGATCACGGGGTGCTCCTGGTTGATCGCTGTGTCCTGACCAATCACCTGTGTCCTGACTGATTACCCCCCCCAAAAAAAGCAAAAGAAAAATCCTCCCCCCAAAAGCTCACCATGCAGCCCTAGATATAAGAAGGCTGTTTGTGGGTCTTCCATTAGCTCTACACATGCTCAGAAGCATTCCAAGACTTCTTCATAGTCCAAAGTGGAGCAGAGCTATTAGAAATTGATTTTGAGGCAGTCCTGACTAACCCTGGCTCAAATGGGGGAAAAGATTAAACAAACCTAGAGCGTTGTTGAGTATGGCTATGAATACATGATCAGCATGAGATCTACAAGATGCTTTAAGCGTGACTAGACAAAGACTTGGAAAAGGGTTCATCAGGGAATCTATTTTCTCTTGCTTCATTCACTAAAACCAGTCCATCTCTAGCTCCAAATCTGAAAGGTGGGATCAAATAGCTGGTCAACTACTTTTATGAGTCCTGGTTTGCCCTTCTGTGTCCTTTACTTCAGGGATGGAGAACCTGGGGCCCTCCAAATGTTGTTGGACTACAAAGCACATCATCCTTGACCACTTGCCATGTTGGCTGGGGATGATAGGAGTTGGGATCCAGGGACATCCAGAGGACCACAGGTTCTTCATCCCTGCATTATTTCATTGCAGTCTCTTGGTGTTAAATAGGGACCTGGTTAGCACTGACTTTATAAGCAGAGACCATATATTACTTAGTAAGACCATATGTACATAGTGATACAAATAGAAGACTGCTATCAAAATACTCATAAAAGAAATGTAAACAGAAGCCATATGTTCCACTGGGCAGATGCCAAAGAGCTGAGCACATTGGCTCTACCCATTGACTCACTTCCATATGAAATGAGATGTAGTCAAATGGCTCTTTAACCCCTTCTCACCCACCATTGAAACTCTACCTCTAAGCATCCTAGCAACCTATATCAATTTCTCTGTTTCTTGTGCATGGGAGTGAGCAGCTGTGGTACAAAAGGAAATGACTTTGGCAGAGCCCTTTCTGCTGTTAACCCTGCGTGAGAGCAGGTGAAGGAGTCCATTGTCTTTGTGCCAACTTAAGCCATGGAACCTTTGGCCCCTTAGATGCCAGTGGGCTGTGGCTCCTATCAGTCCCAACCAACATGACCAATGGTCAGGAATGGTGGCAGTTGTCCAGCAGCCTGTGGAGGACCACAGCTTCCTCATCCCTGATAAGAGAAAGTGGCATCCTTGATAAGAGAAAGAGAGTAATTGTCCTATCCACCTTCTTCAGGGAGGAGGGCTGTGTTGGCAGACTTTTTTAAAACATACACACACACACACACACAGAGAGAGTAAGTAATGAGTTCTAGAAACTTGCTCTTAAAATAAACTTGTTCTTATAGCAGGAATGTGTTGTATGGGTGGATGAGTGAGTGAGAGAGAAATGAACCATATTATAGCAGACATGAGGATCAAGAGAACACTGCCATTTGAAACACCAACAGGAATGCAGGTTGAATATTGGGTTTTTCTCACTTTTGAATTCTGATCTCAAAATTCTGGTGGCCATTGCAAAATCTACAAACTTAAGTGGTTATGTTTATGAGCAATGAAACCTTGCAAAATTTCATTGTTTTCATTTCCTAAAGCAAAGACACCATTGAGTTATTTTTAACCCTTTGGTTTCATTCTTATGCTAACTGCTGAAAGAAAGCCAATGCATCACAATTTTAGAATCTGTGGTGTAGTGTGACTTTGTGAGCCAAATTCCATGCAGAAAAGTTTTAGGGGCTCAATTATGCCATGAACAGTATTGGGGCGTAGCTAGCTGTTCCAGCACCCGGAGTGACAGGAGCGGGGCAAGCCACCCACAGAGTCCACCAGGTGGGCGCAAGCCTCACATTGCCGTTTCGGGCAGCGTGGGGCCCCGAGCCACCGTGTCACTCCCAGGAGAGACACGTGGCTCAGGAGCGCTACAGGTCAGGCCCCATGGTATTTGATGCCCCCCATAGTGTGCCATTTTGTCACTTCTTCAGGGATTACACCCAGGGCGGACCGCACCCCCCTCCCTATGCCCCTGGACAGTATTGAAAGGATGGCAGACTAAATTTATTTTAAAATTGACAGGATTTGAATAGGTGGGTGGATTTGTGTGTGTGTGTATCTTGTTTTGAAATTGAAAATAGAATTGAAACTAAAATTCTACCCATGTGTGCTACATGTACAAAGTAGCAAAGTCAAATTTGTGGGCAACATCCCTGTTCCCTGCCCACTGATAAACAGATTCCTAGTTGCAATGCACTCCAGTGTATTAACAAATTTGTCATCTCTTGCTTTTCTCCCAACATTACAAAATTAGGCAAAAACTACAGTGTTTAAACCCCCATACCAGTGCCCCCCTAAAAAAACAGCAGTAGCTGAATTAAGCCATGATTAAAATGTGGTCATAGACTATCACCTTCACTCTGTAATGAATTTCTGATGTAAACTGCAGGGATGGTAAGGGATTTAACAGAACAGCAAATTTCAAGAGCGAATACAATTAAAAGCTTGATAGTTTGTGCAGCATGTATATTAGGGGTTGCCAACCTTTTTAGTCTTGTGGTCACATTTGGATTTTTGAACAAGTGCCATGGGACCCTCAGGTCACTTCTCTGCCCGCCACCCACCACTAAGAGAACGAGAGGGGAAATGTGTGCATGCACACATTCATTTCCCAAGGCATCTGGATAAAAGTCATCTGGTTGAAAGAGGAGGCGGGAAGGAGCACCACTCTTTCAACTGCCTCCTTTGGCTATACACACTTTTCAAGGGAGAGTAACTTAACCACTTGCACCACCTCAAGATCAAGGGGGCAGGAAGCTTGAATGGGGAGGGGTGAACTCAGAGGCACCAGGGAAACTCTAAAGGGCACCATTGCACCTATGGGTGCCATATTGGTGACCCTGATGCAATACCACTTAAATAATAGAATCATAGAATTGTAGAGCTGGAAGGGATCCACAACGTGGGTCTCCATGGAGGGCAAAACTGCTGGCTGAGGTGCTGACAAGCAGCAGCACTGGGATCTCTGAGGTAGCTTCAGGCCAGCCATGATTTTAGTTCACTGTAATGTCCCTGAGGAATAATTGCTCCCGGACATCACGGGAAATTAAAATGCTGGTCTTCAATGAGCAATACTCTGCTGGGTGTATTGTGGGTAATTTAAAATGGGCTCACAGGCCCAGGTGCCGGGGCTGAGCACTATGCTGGGGCCCCGGCAGTTGCCAATGTGAGTAGTCCTGGTGCAGCGGAAGGGTGGGAATCAACTGGCTGCTGCTGGGAATGCTTCCAGGAAAAGGGAGGAAGGTGCAAAAGAAAGCAGTGACTGGCTGCATATGCCAGTTACAATCTGTGGACCCCTGAGGGAGCCCATTCGTATCCAGGCCCTGGGCTCTTAAGATTTGACTGAAAACCATTGGGGGGAGCCTTGTCTTTTAATCCTACATAGGTATAAGTGGGATGCAGTTAGTCAGTGGCTAGTATTTTTATGAAACACTTCATGTGCTTAGAGGCACCCTTATGCCTTTTGGTTTTGAATCCTAGCCTGCTAAGCCTCACACCCTCCAACCAGCCCAGCGTGCTTTGGTTTCTCAGAAGAATGAACCCTACTCTATTCAGTGCAGCTGCAAACAGCAGGTGTCGGATAGATTTTGCCCAAGGTAAAAGAGCCTGCAGTGTTTAGAAAGGTCAGACATAAGCATGTGTTCCTAACTTTTACTTAAAGGGGTTTTGTTTTTAATAATGGAGGCCAGTTGTGTTGATGGTGTGAAGTGGAGGGAGTTAAGCCCCATCTCTTTTCTGTCTTCTTGGCTGTATTTTGGATGGTGGAGAAAATGTGGGGGTCTTCTGTAGACTTAGCACTGGGATTGGGATTGGTGGTAGGATTGTTGGTGTGTTATTTATATTTAGATTTATAGCTTTGCAAATGAGGTTCTGTAGTGCCCACAGCTGGGGTAAAATGCATATTATCTTATTTCATTGTCAAGTTGCATGGTGTTGAGGCCTCTGAAGAATCAAGGTCCAGCTGTCATGGCAAAAGAGGCAGGCTGCTACACTGCAAAATATTGTCAGGCAGGAGTGAATAAGCAACCAGTGGCCCTTTTAGATGTTGTCAGATGACAAGCACCATCACCTCTGGCTATTGGCCATGTTGGCTGAGGCTGATGAGAGTTGGAGTCCAACAACATCCACAGCTCTCCCAGCTCTGTGGATGGGTTACTAAGAGGTCCAGTGTTAAACCACAGTGTGGAAGGAAAGAAGAAGTGAAGTAAAGCAATACATGACAAAATGAGGATACGTGACCAGGTATAGGAGGACAACTGGAGAGCTAACCTTAGTGGTGGGGATCTGAAGGCAGAAACAGAAGATGGAGTGTGTTTTGTTCATAGTCACCAGAGTCTTGGCTGAAGAGAACTTTGCCTTGTTTCCAAGGCTTCTGGTTTGAGCTCAGTGAAATTTAATTCTTCAGCTTGGTTCACACCGGCATGAACATCTCTTGATTTCCTTACACTTGACTGTTGGCTGCTGACATGAACTAAGGAGGGTTGTGCTTGTGTGGCATGAAAGATGGTTTTGTCAGTGACATTTTATCCGTGATGGCCCACTCACATACACAAGTCTCAGTTCTCAAGTGAGAAGCATACATGTGTGAACCCACTTCTGAAGTCAGATGCACCTTCTCTGCTGTCCTTGTTCTCATATGCTTGTGTTTACAATGTACAAAAAAAGTTACACTACAATGGAAAAGATAACTTCTTTGTTTAGAAAAAGTTGCTGCTACTCCCCTCAGGGCAAGATGGTCCTTCAGATGGCCCTGCAGTAACACTTGTGAGGAGGGAGGGCCCACAATGGGAGCTGGAAGGCATGAGTTCCTCCAGCTTCTTTCTTCTCTCCTACCCTCAGGGCAAGGAGTGCAGTACAGCCAGCAGATAGTCGGTAGAAAAACTGAAGTCACTCAGTCCCTTATTAGAGCACTGACAATGTACATCCGGTAAACATCACATGCAAGAGGGCAATCCTTTTCTAAGAAATGATCACACAGCAGTTGTAATGGCATTTATAACCTAAGAAGGTGCAATCTCTTGCCTTATTGGAAGCCATGCTATAGAAGAAGTCCTGCTTTTTAATCAGGGATCCATTTGATGAATCGTTGTATTCTAATATTCTGCTGGAAGCCGCCCAGAGTAGTTGGGAAACCCAGGCAGATGGGTGGGGTATAAATAATTATTATCCACAAATTTGAACCAGACTTTCAACTGAGATTGCTTCCCTGCAACTCCCAGCCAGGCTTGTTCTCTGTTGCTCCTTCCACGGGGTGGAACTTTAGGAGAAACATCCTTAACAGCAAGGGGATGTTAAGCATTGGAACAGACTGCTGCAGGAAGGGCTGGGATCTCCTTTACAGATCACAGAAAATGGGTGGGGTATGCGCCTCAATTTCTCCAGGTTTTAGAGAAAGATAGAAACACCCTCACCTCCTGTGCTGATTTTGCCTTCTCCCCTGAAAGCCTGTACAAAATGAAAGATGAGCCCAGAAGTGAGCTGAGAGAGTGGGGGCAAAGTTTCATATGTATATGTTCTTATCTAGGAAGAGCAAACAGCCCTCTCCCTTTGTGGTGATTTCTGCCCCCCAAGGAGAAACGTTCATTCCTCACAGAGCTACAGTTCCTAGAGTGGTTTACCAGTCAATCATGCTTCCCAGGAAACTCTTGAAATTGTAGCTATGTGAGGGGAACAGGGGTCTCTGTGAACACCCTCCAGTCCTCAGCAGGAGCAGCCTGCAGTGAGATGGGAATTTGCACCCCCCCCAAGCCTTGCTTCTGGGGTTGGCTGGCAGCAGTGGCTTCTGGCAAGATCTTGTGGAGCTCTCACAAGGTCCTGAGCAAGATCTCACCCAAAGCTGTGAGGTCCCAGTGGCAGCAGCATGCAGCAAAATACACATGTGTGTTAATCTCATGTGAAAACTACAGAGGTTTCCCCCCTATAATAAACTTCTTTCCTAATCAAAACATTTCCATTAGGAAAATAATAATAATAATAATAATAATAATAATAATAATAATAATAATAATAATTTATTATTTATACCCCGCCCATCTGACTGGGTTTCCCCAGCCACTCTGGGTGGCTTCCAACAAAATATTAAAATACAGTAGTCTGTTAAACATTAAAAGCTTCCCTAAAGAAGCTTTAAAGAAGCTTTTAATTCTTAACAGAAAATCTGATGTCTGATGTACTTGTTGGTAATATAGAAACACAATCCTAATGTGACTAAATACATTCATGTGAACTGTCTCTAATGACCTTTGAAAAGTGATTCATTGTAGGGTCTGTACCTTTCGTAATTCTTATTTAACAAAAGGTTGTTTTTTAAAAGTGGCTGCTTTGTGCTGTGCTTGGTTGAGTTCTCCCTTTCTGCACAAGGGATTAGGAAGCAAAGGTCACTCTTCTGATCACTGAGAATGGTGATACAAAGTCAACTAACTGAACCCAAAGTCTGCCTCAAGGAAACACAACTTTTGCATTCAGATTTCTAACCTATCATGTTACAAAGACTGAGGATGAGAAAACACAGAGAGAGAATTAGCATTTTCAAAATGAACATTAAAATCCTGCTTTTGCATTTTGTTTTATTCCGACAGCCAAAATCCAGCCAAAATAATAAATAGGTATTGTAAGTGAATGGGTTTGGGATAACATGGCTCATTTCACACTGTATATAGTTCACTGAAAGCAACATTGCTTTGGTTCCTGTGTTTCAGCTCTAATTAGCACATCAAATACTTTTGAGACAATAGTGGGTTAAATAGCAAAACGCTATAGAGACTGATAGAGTGACTCACAATGCCAGAGTCTCTATTCAATCCATTCAATCCATTGTGTTTTCTTCTTTTTGAGAGAAATCATTAGAGTTCTGAATTGTATTTCCCAAGCCTGGTTTTTGTTTTTTGGAAAGGCATTGTACAGGTTTCCTCTGATTAAAATAATGGCCAGGAGATGAGGTTTGGAGTGGGGCTTTGGGAGAAAATTTCATCCTTTGTATGTTGCAGGGTGGGGTGAAGTTGTTTGGCTATTCTTAAATCGTTCCCATGAATTCACGTAAAGAAGCTGTTTGGGCACAGGCGAAGCGTCAGGATCTTCGAGGTGTACCACCTATGCTGCTTTCAATGTATATCCTTCAGTGTGTAAATAAAAAGGAAGAGACTGTATCAGATGTGTGCATGCTGATGCATGCATTACATAGGTACAATCACCAAATGTGTGTGATTGGCTGCAGCTCAGTATTGAGCATGCATCTGGTAGTAAAAACCAGGCTCATCTCTGATGTGTGAAATAGCCACAAGCATTTGTAGTAGAGATGGAGAGCTCTCTCAAAAGCACCACCGATTAAATCAGAAAGATAATCCCCACCCCCTGCTGTTCAGAAGACTGGAAAAAAACACTTCAGCTCTCAGTCTCCATTGAATGGGGACAGATTTAAGAGGCTACAGTAGCAAAACACATGGGGAGGGTGGAAATCTCATCATATCCATCCCTTAGTTTTGGGTTCCCTCTTGCTGCTGCAGCCTCTTACTTTCTCCTCTATATGTAATGCAGTCAAGTGATCTCTTACTAAGTTAACCTTGTAGGTGATGAGCTCCCCACCCCCAGAACACCCCACTTTCTCCCATGCAAGCAAGAGGAAAACTGTGGCCCTCCAGTTGTTGCTGAACTAAAGCTATTATCACCCCTGACCATTGCCTATATGGACTGAGGCTCATGGGATCCGGAGTCCAACAACTTCTGGACGGTCTCAATTCCTTTCAGCATCCTGTTCTCACAGTGATAGTGGCCAACCAGATGTTCATGTGAAGCTCTCAAGCAGGACTTGAGCACAACAGCACTCTCCCCACCTGTGATTCCCAGCAACTGGGATTCCAAGGCATAGCACCTCTGACAGTGAAGGTAGTAGACAGCCATTGTGGCTAGCAGCCATGGATACCCTTATCCTCCATGAATTTGTCTAATCCCCTTTTAAAGCTTTCACAGTTGGAGGCCAACACTACATTCTATAGGAGTTTTAACTGTGCAAACATAAATTTGCCCAGACGTAAATGTGGATTCCTGTTGAGCATTCTTTCAGTGGTGAGCCTCCTGTTTTGTTGTTGTGTAATGGAACCTTGCCACTTAAAATTGGCCATCTCTGAGCAAGAGCAGACGCCAATGATCAATTGAGCAAAGCTTTAGTTGATGGATTGGGATCAGTTAATAATCGTTAAGCCCATAAAAATATGCAGGTTTGCTGCATGTGCTACAGGCTGTGGGTATATCCATGTTGGTTTGTTATCTTCTGTGATGCATCCCTTACTTAACCTGGCTGTCCAGCAAGGAAAAGACTTTGAAGTCCCCCCGCCCCCTTCCATAACCTGGTTTTAACTGTGCTTCTGTTCTTGGAAGCCAATTGAAGGTGGGTGGTACACTTAGTTTCTTTTATTCAGTTTGCCCAGCGGTTTTTTATTAGACAGCTTGGCTTCTTGAATATTCACTGGGGGCTGCAAGTCCTTTCTTCACATTGGCTTTGCCTACTGAATATTCAGGAGGCTGCCAAGAGCTTTGCTGCTCTTGCTGTGGCTGTTTGGAAGCAGTCCATGAGATTTTGGCAAAGGGTTCTTCCTCCTGCCCTTGGATAAGAGAGGCTACTGAAGGAGAGGTTTCTGCTTCTGCCTTGGGCTTCCATTTGCTCAGCAGTTTGAATGATGAAATTTAGGAAAGGAGAAATGCTTGGGGCAAGAGAGGGTTTTGTTCCCTTATTCCAGCCTTCACTAGCCTAGTGACTTCCAGATGTTTTGGACTACAGATCCCATGAGCAATAGCCAGCCCAGCTGAATGTAGCTGGGACTAAGGGGAGAACATATGGAGAGCACCATCTTGCTAAAGGATGCATTATTCTCTGGGATGGCCTGCATATTCCACAGGTAGGTCATGCACTGGGTTCACACCAACTTCATCACACCACAAGTGCACACAGCACATGGTGAAACTCTGAAATTGGCTCCCACTAGAAGTAGTGGCTTTAGAAGATGATTAGACAAATTACTGTAATGGAGGAAAAGAAGGCTGTCAATGGCTGCCAGTCACAATGGCTGTGTTCTACCTCTGTTACTGAAGTTACACAAGGAAAACAAAATGACAAAGATACAAGGGACAGAAAGAACAGACTCACATACACATAACAGACAACATGTAACATGTAAACATAGATATTTCCATCCCGAATTGGTTATCATAAGGAGTTGGCTCGCTTCTTGTTTGTTTCATTAAGTGAAGTTAGTAGGAGATCCTACATGAAGTGGTTTTAGGAGCATCCTTGCCTCTTCAAACACCACCAGTTAATCAAACTGGCAGGGCTCACAACGCTTAGTTGCCTGGGTACACTTTTATATATGTGTTGTTTTTTAATTTCTTTTTTAAAAGAGAACTAAAGGGAAAGGACCCCTGGCTCCCTGCCTTCAAAGAATCTACCCTGAGTGCAGCTGAGGGGACACATGCTCCTCCCTTGCTTTTCAGGGCCTGCTTTGGGCAGCTGCCCAGGATAAGGAAAACATAAAGGAAAAGCAAATTACAAGGATTCTGAAAACTGAACACAAGTCCCAACCACTCATCTGACACTTTTTCATGGACTGACCTTTCACAGGGTTGGCCCCGAGTCCTGAGCTATCTAGTTTCCTCCCCAGACCTTCAGCCCTCACCCTTATTCCATATTCCATGGGTGCTTCCTTTCCACTCTGCCATGTCCCCCTAGCTCCTGCTAGGCTATCCCTCCTGGCAACCTCCTACCTATCATTACAAACTTGAGAAAAGGGACTATCGCGAATTCCTCGCGGCGCTTTTAGCAGAAACACTCAGAGTCCCAGGTTTTTCCAGTGCAGTCTTTTTAATGTGAGCTATATACAGGTATTTACAAAAACAGTCCATACAGAGCACCTGCTCCTTAAGGCAAACGAATACTCTCCACCACAGCACCACAACACCAAAGCACAACCACACCACCACTTACTGTTAAACAGGCTTTCCTTTTAAAACAGGTGATAGCCAATCACATTCCCGCTGAGTCACTCTGACCCAGCACTTCACAGAGTATTGCATCAGCCTGTTGAAGCCTGCAGACTTACTCAGTATCCTGCGAATCCCAACACTCCTCCTTAAGTCAAAGGCTTGAGACCTAATAATTCTCTTAAGTCTCGAAATTTAGGAGCATCCAAACATTTTGTATACAAATCCGCCACATTACATTTTGTGTTACAGTGCTGTACCTTTAACACATTTCTTTCCAAAGCATTTTTCACATTTCCGTATCTTATAGCAATATGTTTACTCTTGCTCTTAAAGTTCTGTTGGTTAGCAAGCTGTTGTGCAGCCATGTTGTCACTTAGCACAGTGATTGGCATTTCAGAAGGTATTCCAAGCTCTTTTGTTAGGCAAGCAAACCAATCTATTTGTGACACACATTCGCTTATGGCTGAGTACTCTGCTTCACAAGTGCTTGTGGCAACAAATGTTTGTTTCTGGGATTTCCACTGAACCAGGGCATTTCCAATATATATGGCATAGCCAGTGGTAGACTTTCCATTTTCTCTGTCCCCCCAGCTGGCATCAGCGTATGCATATACTTGCTGATCATAACCTGTATCCAGCACCAGTTTGTAATCTTTTGTGCCTTTCAGATACCTTAGGATTCTTTTAAGTGCTACCCAATCTCTCTGAGCCGGGTCTGCACTTCTTTGGCTTAACATGTGCACTGCCAATGTTATGTCGGGTCTTGTCCAACAACTTAAATATAACAGAGAACCCAACAGAGAATGAAATGCTGTTGCATTCTCACATTTTTGTCCTTCTGGTTCATTTTTGTACTGGGTAGTTATGGGAGTGTCAACCTCATTTGCCCTCTCCATTCCATATGTCTTCAGTAACTTTTCGATTTTTTCCTTCTGACTCAGAGAGTAGAGTAGAGTTCATTTCTCTGAACCTCTACTCCTAAGTAATAATAATAATATTAATAATAAATTTTATTTATATCCCGCCCTCCCCAGCCGAAGCCAGGCTCAGGGTGGCTAACAACAATCAAATAATCAAATAATCCAACATTCTAAAAATATTTCATTATAAAAATTAATTAAAATCAAGTTGATGGCAACCATTAAGCAAAATTCTGTGCAGGTTGCCAGAGGAGGGAGTCAGGCTGCGCCCTGACCAAAGGCCTGGTGGAACAACTCTGTCTTGCAGGCCCTGCGGAAAGATGTCAGGTCCCGCAGGGCCCTAGTCTCTTGTGACAGAGCGTTCCACCAGATTGGAGCCGCAGCCGAGAATGCCCTGGCTCTAGTTGAGGCCAGCCTAACCTCTCTGAGGCCTGGGACCTTCAGGATGTTTTTATTTGCAGACCGTAGGTTTCTCTGTGGGGCATACCAGGAGAGGCGGTCCCGTAGATACGAGGGTCCTAGGCCGTATAGGGCTTTAAAGGTTAAAACCAGCACCTTAAACCTGATCCTGTACTCCACCGGGAGCCAGTGCAGCTGGTATAGTACCGGATGAATGTGGTCTCGCAGCGAAGACCCCATAAGGAGTCTCGTCGCGGCATTCTTTACCCGCTGGAGTTTCTGGGTCAGTCTCAAGGGCAGCCCCACGTAGAGCGAGTTACAATAATCCAGTCTGGAGGTGACCGTCGCATGGATCACAGTGGCTAGGTCAGGGCGAGAGAGATAAGGGGCCAACTGCTTAGCTTGGCGGAGATGAAAAAATGCCGCCTTTGTTATAGCTGTAATCTGCGCCTCCATAGAGAGGGAGGTATCGAAGATTACACCCAAACTCTTAACGGACGGTGTTGGCACTAATTGCACCCCCACAAGAGATGGGAGTTGCCCCCTCAATCCCATATCGTTCCGTCCCAGCCAGAGGACCTCTGTCTTCGAAGGATTTAACTTCAACCGGCTCCCACGTAACCATCCAGCCACAGCTTCCAGACATCTGGTCAGTGTGTCTGGGGCCGAGTCAGGATGGCCATCCATCAACAGATAGAGTTGGGTGTCATCGGCATACTGATGGCAACCCAGCCCAAAACTCCGGACAAGCTGGGCGAGGGGGCGCATAAAGATGTTAAAAAGCATCGGGGAGAGAATCGCACCCTGAGGCACTCCACACACCAAGGAGTGGCGCGATGACAATTCCCCCCCAAGCGCCACCCTCTGTCCCCGACCAGAGAGAAACGAGCGCAGCCATTGGAGGACTGTGCCCTGGATCCCCATGTCGGCAAGGTGGTGGTCTAGGAGTTCGTGATCGACCATGTTGAAGGCTGCTGACAGGTCTAGAAGAATCAGCAGCCCCGACCCGCCTCGATCCAGCTGCCTGCGGAGATCATCTGTTAGGGCGACCAGAGCCGTCTCGGTCCCATGACCAGCACAGAAGCCAGACTGGAATGGATCGAGAGCCGATGTTTCATCCAGAAACCTACCAAGCTGTTCAGCAACCGCTCTCTCAATCACCTTACCCAGGAATGGAAGATTCGAAACCAGGCGGTAATTGGGTAGATCTAAGGGATCTAATGATGTTTTCTTTAAGAGCGGACGCACCACTGCCTCCTTCAGTTCCCCTGGGAATATCCCGGTGCCAAGGGACAAATTGATGATATCCCCCAGGGGGGCCCGCACCTCGTCTGGACACGCTCTAATCAGCCAAGACGGGCACGGGTCAAGAGGACAGGTGGTGGGCTTCCCAGCTCGGAGGAGTCTGTCCACATCGGCTGGAGATATCCGGTCAAAGTGGTCCAATACTGGACCCGAGGACAGTCGAGGGGCCTCCCGTTCATTTATTGTATCCAAATTGGCAGGAAGGTCATGGCGGAGCAACAGGACCTTCTCCGCAAAGAAGCTCGCAAATGCCTCACAGCTGTGTGTCAGATTGTTATTTAAATTTGGCTGTCCTTCAAGGGACGTTAAAGACCTAATTATACTAAATAATTGCACCGGGCGAGAGCTAGCGGATGCAATGGAGGCCGAGAAGTAAGACTTCTTAGCGGCCTTCACTGCCATCTCATAGGTTTTCATAAAAACCCTATAAGATGTTCTTGAGGCTCCGTCACGGGCACCCCGCCATACTCGCTCTAGCCGTCTGAGATCCCGCTTCATTTTCCGAAGCTCCTCGGTAAACCAGGGAGCCCGGTTTCTGCGGGGTCGCAGAGGGCGCTTAGGTGCGAGCTCATCGATGGCTGCCAGGAGCTGGGTATTCCAGCCCTCAACAAGCTCAGTCAATGAGTCGCCAGGGGGAGCAAGGTCCTGCAAGGCTTGACGGAATCTATCAGGGTCCATCAGCCTCTGCAGGCGAGCCCAAATCGGCTTGCCACCTAAGCAGGGTGGGGGTGGAAAGTCAATCCTGGCTTTCAGAGCGCAGTGATCAGACCATGGCACCTTCATCAAAGGAGACATGATCACATCTATACCGGCGCCAAAGATCAAATCCAGCGTGTGGCCTGCTTGATGTGTGGGGCCCGAAACAAACTGGGAGAGCCCTAGTGTCGCCATGGAAGACACCAGGTCCAGAGCCTGTGAGGAGGGAGTGGCATCAGCATGGATGTTGAAGTCCCCCAATACCAATAGGTTAGGGAACTCCAAGGCCCAGCCAGCCACCGCCTCCAGCAGGCCTGACAGGGTGGCTGCTGGTGCGCTAGGTGGCCGGTACACCAGCCAGACAGCCAAGCTCACCTCAGAGCCCCACACTAGGCCAACACATTCAATGCCGGGGATCAATGGCGATGGTAGAGCCCTGAAAGAACAATCTTCCCTGATTAATAATGCCACCCCTCCCCCCCGGCCCACAGTCCGTGACTGGTGGAGGATGGAGAAACCCGGGGGCGCCATCTCTCGTAAGGTAACAGTTTCCCCTTCGCGCACCCAGGTCTCCGTCACACAAGCCAGATCGACCCCCTGCGAGGTAAAGAAATCTCGCAGGGTGGTGGTTTTGTTGCCTATAGACCTGGCATTGCACAACACCACTGAAGGAGGTGAGTAATCCTTGCTCACCCTACCCTCGTCCCTCAGGATGGGGCGCAGATTGGAAGGGGTACGAGCATATCCGTATCTTGATCCCCTTCGCCTATAACATCTGCCCCCACCGCCATACCTCCCTCGCTCCTCCACGGTAGCAATCCCAAGCCTCATACTTGCCTCCATTTACAAAATAGAAAAACAAAACAACCAAAAACAATTATACCCAAACAAAACCAATCCCCACCCCACTCAATATCCAACCCCAAACCAAAACAAAACGGAACAAAACAAAAATACATAGATAAAAACACCATTCACGGTGGTACAACAGAGTAAACAGTAAAAACACCTTTTAACACCTTAAAATATATAAAAACATCTTTAACATTTGCTGCAGCAGCACCAGTGTCCTTAAAGCTGTCACAGAGGTGAGCCTGGGCCCCGCCCCCTAGGCCAGATGGAATTAGCCTGAGGAGGGAGCGGCCTTCCCCCACACTCACAGTGCAGCAGCAGCGATGTCCCAGTGCCTCAGTGAGGCCTCTTAAAGCTGTGGCGAAGTAATTCTGAATCTCTCCCAAATACTTCAGTTTGTATTTGTTACCTAGGCTGTTTATAAACCAAGACACTTGCTTTTGTGCAGTTGTTATTAGACAGATATCGTCAACATACAAAAGTAAATAACAAACATTTCCTTGCACCATTGCTGAATATAAACAGGAATCAGCCAGGCTTTGTTTGAATCCCATCTTTTTCAAAGTTGTGTCTATGCATTCATGCCATAGACGTGCACTTTGGTGCAACCCGTATAGTGCCCTTTGCAGCTTTAACACCATGCTGTCTTTTTCCAGCTCATAACCTGGTATTTGCTGTAAATACACCTCAGCGTCAATAGGAGCATTTAAATATGCTGAGGCAACATCAAAATGATTAACTTTTAATCCTCTCAGACTTGCCATTGCTAAAACTGATTTTACTGTTTCAGCCTTTGCTGTTGGGGCAAACACTTCATCATAATGTATCATTTTCCTTTGTGTAAAGGTTGTGTAAAGGTTGGTGGCAAGACCAACCTGGCTTTCCTCTGACAACTACCATCAGCCAGCTTTTTCACTTTAAAAACCCACTTACAGCTTATGGGCTTTTTACCTTCAGGCAATTCTGTAGATACAAACACATTGTTGTTTAGCATAGAGTTATACTCTGCCTGCATTGCCTTTAACCATGCCTCTTTCTCTAGAGTAGGTAACTCTTGCACTTCTTCAAAGTTTTCTGGCTCAGTTACACAAACCTGGTTTATGGTGGCTGGGAACCCATAACGGTCTGGAGGTTGACCTTTATTACTTCTTGCAGACCTCCTTGGTTCATTAATCTCACCCCCTGGGCTACCTTCAGGACTGCTTTTGGGGTGGATTGTTTCTGAAGATTTACCTCCTCCTGTCCCTGTTGCACTTTCTTCTCTCCCCTGCTCCATACTAGCAGCTGGAGAAAAATGCTCAACCTTTACCTCCTCCCTTTCAGTTTCTCTGGGAGAGCTACCAATTCTTAGCTTTGTTTCAACTGCCTTATCAGGTACGCTCGGCAGTAAAACTTTTTCTGGCAGCAGGTTTGCATGTATCTTGGGCCAATTTCTTTGCTCATTAAAACTGGCTGATCGACTATAACTCAAAAGATTTTTATCATCTTCAAACCTGTAGGCTTTCGTACCACTTTCATACCCAAGAAATAGCAACTGCTGTGCCCTTTTCCCACCTTTTCTTCGGTTCTTTACAGGTATGTCAATCCATGCCTTTGTCCTCAAATGTTGCAAACTGGGACTTTTGTTATAGAGAATTTTATAGGGTATGTCATCTAGTACCCTTGACCACAAGCGATTCCCAATATAATTCGTGGTCTTAATACTCTCAGCCCAGTACTTAATTGGAAGATTTGCATCTGCTAACAATGCTTTCATTTGTGTCTGCAAGACACCTCCCCTACGCTCTGCTACTCCGTTCTCCTGAGGTGTTGCCACGTTGGTAAGCCTATGTTTAATCCCTTGGGAACGCAACCAGTTTCTTAGGGAGCTTGCCATAAACTCTCCTCCCCTGTCTGTCTGAATAGAACACACCTTTTCGCCAAGTTGCCTTTCTACCCTTCTTACCCAGAACTTCAAAGTTTGGGCAACGTCAGACTTTTGCTTTAATGGATAGACCCAGCCAAATCTAGAATAGTCATCCACTAGGATCAAACAGTACTTGTTATGGGAGACACTTGGTGGAAAAGGACCAGTTACATCAGCATGAATCAACTCCAGTGGTTTTTTGGTTTCTCTCTGGCTTGCTCTTGCTACTGGGCAAGCCCTGCTTTTAACCTCCTTGCAGATATTGCAGTCTAAGTAATTATCACAACTTTTAATGTTTTTCATCCCCCACACAACTCCAATGTTTTGTTCAGCACCTTAAAGCTAGCATGAGCCAGACGCCTGTGCAGGAGATGAATACACGTATCATGGATCGGGACATTTTGCACATTCGCAACCTTAGACTCACACTGCAGTACATACATATTAGTTCTAAGGTTAGCATTTGCCAACACTGCCCCACTGGACACCCATGAAGCGTGGTGCCAGCTCAGGCGCTCCCTGGATAGAAATCTCACATCAGAACACTCCCCTTGCTTTCAGAAGCGAGTTCACGCACGGCACACGTGTTACATGACTCGACTGGTGTGGCTGGGGTGAGGACAGAAAGAACAGACCTTCCAGCCCCTTGCTTTCAAAGAGATGGCACCGCGTGCGTAGAGGTGGGTTTTGAAGCCGGTCCTCTGCGTCTTAATGCGGGCTCTCTTTGGGGTGGTTGGCTGGAGATTAAGAGAAGGTATAGAGCTCAGAACTCCCCTGTTGAGTTGAGTGGTAGTCCACAGGCTCTCTCACCGAGAGAATGTCAAGAAAGAACAATAGGCAAGAGGGCAGAGAATTCGGTTGCACGGAAATTTCCACCCCACTCCCACCAGTGCACTGGATTTTAACCTATACTCACATGTCTTCCTAGCGATCCCAGGATCAATGAAACAAGCCGGCTGGATCTTGCATTTGCTCCCTGGCTGGGTCCTTTGAGGCCAGCTAGTTACCATCTATGCAGTATGGCCTGAGATCAGGACACTTTCTCTGGGCTAAATTTGCCTGGTGCGCGCTGGAAAATCCAAAATTTCCTGCCAAACTACAGAGGAGAACCACTAGCCCCACATGGGGTACCATCTGTTAAGGAAAATTCCGGGTTGAGAGACTACTCAACAGCCCAGCTTGTCGGAGTACAAGTCCCCCACGGGTCCATGCAGTCAGTAAAAGAAGGAAATTTCAGCCAAGCAATTTGGAGCAAAACAGCAGTCAGTAGACTTAGATCCTTTATTCAACAGCAGCGAGTGAACCCAGAGCATGGGGCGACGTTGACTTTTAAAACATTCCCACCATATCCCAGAATACAGTTCACACAGCATCATCAATATATCATTGCTACATCACTAATAAGTCACAAAAGGGGACGGTTACACAAGATTAGAATAGACAGATATGTCAGGACAACACCCAAGTACAGTGGTACCTCGGGTTACAGACGCTTCAGGTTACAGACTCCGCTAACCCAGAAATAATACCTCAGGTTAAGAACTTTGCTTCAGGATGAGAACAGAAATCGCGCGGCGGGGCGGCAGCGGAAGGCCCCATTAGCTAAAGTGGTACCTCAGGTTAAGAACAGTTTCAGGTTAAGTACGGACCTCCAGAACGAATTAAGTTCTTAACCTAAGGTACCACTGTATAAGATTAGCATAGGCAAACATGTCTTTAGTACCCACCACCCAAAAGTACAATAGAACTTCCTTTGCATGTCTGGAGCCTGAGACAAGTCTGGTGATGAGTTTTGGCTTCCCTTGGAGAACAATGAGCCCAACAATTGTCACATCTGGGCATTTCCTGGGGTAGGAAGTGTGCATACATTCAAGCTTGGGGAGGTGGCAGGGGAAAGAGTCCTTTTTCCAAGGGCAAAAATGGAATGGAGGAATTTGGCAAAGGGGTTGATTTTATATGATTCATAAAGCTAGGTATCTTCCCTGAGCTGTCAAGTCGAAAGGATACATTCAGGCATAATATTTGTAACATTTAACAACTTTAAAGATGTGCCCCTCCCCCCCGTAATTTCTGTAACAATTGTAATGGAGGAAAAGGCTGTCAATGGCTGCCAGTCACAATGGCTGTGCTCCACCTCTGCTGCCAGGAGGCAGCCTGCCTCTGAATCCCAGTTGCTGGTCTTCCGAGTGGGGAGAGTGCTGTTGTACTCATGTCCTGTATGTGGGCATCAAGGTGCTGGGCTAGATGGGCCATTGGCCTGAACCTATTAAGCTGATCTAGGCAGAATCACCTCCTCTCCAAAGTGCATCTTACCTTGACATTGCTGTCATTAAACATGGCCAATCAATATTTTGTGAGAAAATACATTCAACAATATGTGTTAAAATTTTAAATTTGGGCTAGTACAGATAATATTATGTGATATCTATGAGCAAGATGGTATTGCAAAGGTCCATTGAACCTTATTCTGGGTTTTTCTTATGGCTAAACTGTGAATTGGAGGGTGCTTGTCTCTCATAAGCATGAGTGGGTGTGATGGATTGGAAGATAGCATCCTAAAATCATTTAAAGTTGTGTAAGCACCAAGAATGCTTTCTGAGCAATCTGATTTGGAAAACTGAATATCTTTGGGGTAAGAAGTACTCACGAGGATGCAGGTGGTGACCTTTCCCCCTATGGTTTTACTGATGTTCTGGGATATGGGGAGGGAGAAGTGAAAGGAGATCCTTTCATTTGTGGGAATTAGCTGGTGTCCCCCTGTTTGCCCACTAACTAGGTATTCCTAGAGGCCTACATCCTCCCAATTCTTCCTTCCTTTGTGGTATGCATATAACTAACTTTTGACCTTCCTATTTTGCTTCTTCTGTTAGTTCCAGATCAATGTCCTATGCTTCTTTTCATCTCCCCAACACATCTCCCCTGGTTTCCATTTCCTTAGTGGCACAGTCATCCCTGGAAAACCTGCTTCCAGGTTTCTTCTACTGAAACTAGAGGGATCCACAATGAACATTCTCTCTCAGCTGTTGTAGGTCTTGCAATGTCAACCGGGCGCCAGTGGCTCTTGAAGGGTGTGTATATGCTTTGGGACTGGGCATGTCAGAGGCATAGGAGCACTTCCACAGCTCTTTCTATGCATCATGGCAGCCCAAGACAAGCCAACTCAAGTTGCTGCCCCACCACCGTCTTTCTCATGAAAAGACCTTGATCATTTTCCTGTAAACTTGCAAAAACAGACTTGCTATGAAAAAGGATTTCCTTTGTGCATACCCATCTTCTATAATCTGCAGGTGACTGCAGGCAGGGTATTACTGGAATGGTTGTCAGAATGGTTGTCATCTCACTACTAGCAAACTTTGCCAGTAAGTTTGATTCACAGTCTCTTTGGGTGGATGATGATTTGAAAGGATATAAATGTGCTGCGTTGGTGCTTCTTGTGACCACTGCACATCATACAAATGGCCAGTACATTTTCTGGAGATTAGGATGGAGCCCTTCCCTTCCCTACAGGTATGAAGGTGGTCTGTTGCCCAGAGACCAGGAGCAGGTCATATATTTGAAGAACCAAGCACACATTTATTGAGGAAGGCCTTTGTTAGGAACATAGGAATCTGCCTTATTCTGAATCAGACCCATTGGTTTTTCTGGCTCAGCATCATCCACATCAAGGGTGGGGGACCGTTGGCATGCAGCCGTAATCAGGCTCATCACAAGGCCATCTCCCACAAATCATGCCACCTGCCCCACACATGATTTCAGGTGTGGGGCAGAGACAGATGCAGCTTGAAAGGAACGATTGGGAGTTTAGAGGCAGCTCCTATTTTTTAAATTTGCAAGTGGGATTCCCTGGCAGCACATATTGGCCAGAGCCAGTTCTCTACCTCTGGTCTGCATTGACTGGCAGAGGCTATCCAGGATTTCAGATACTGGAGATGTCAGGGATTGAACCTGGGACCTTCTGCTTGCAGTGCAGGTGCTCTCCCACTGAGCTATGTATGGGCCTTCAAGTGTGCATGCACACACACACACCTGTTGGGAAGGAGCTGGTTTTTGTGGGTCAAGCTGACAGTCTTCTTGAAAACATTGGGAAACTGGACGAGTACATACATTAGGCATAGTTAACCTAGTCTAGTCCTGCAAAACTTTTACTTTCTGTTCCATAAGGAGACAATTTCTTCAGCACTACAAGTAATTTTGTTTCTGACCGCCTCTCCTCCCTTCCCAGTCTTGTCCTGTGACAGACAGCATTGTCTCTTCCTTAAAATGAGAACTTCCTTAAAATGCAACAACTGTGCTATTTAACTCCTTGGAAACTCTCTAAGATGTATAGAAGTGTCCCAAGTAATTACTGGAGGTGTAAAGAAAAGCCAGGCACTCTATTCCACATGTGGTGGCAGTGTAAAGAAATCAAGCTGTTCTGGGAAGATATAGAATTGGAAAAAAATGCTAAAAATATCCTTTGATAAAAAAACCCAGAAGCTTTCCTTTTGGGAATTACAGATCTGGACATTCCCAAAATGGTAAGAGAGATCTTTCTATATGCTATGGTCGCAGCAAGAGTTCTCATTGCGGCAAATTGGAAGAGTGATAAAGTTCCCTCAAGATTAGAATGGATTCAAAAATTGGCTGAATATGCGGAACTAGATAATTGTCTTATTAAAAAATAAACCAAAACAGGTATTTATCTCAAAATGGGAAAAAATAACAATTGTTGCTTAAAGTCTGTCGCAGCTTTTGAATAATTTCAGTAGCAGTTTCAAGTATGAAGTATACCGTATTTTTCGCTCTATAAGACGCACCAGACCACAAGATGCACCTAGTTTTTGGAGGAGGAAAACAAGAAAAAAAATATTCTGAATCTCAGGAGCCAGAACAGCAAGAGGGATCGCTGCGCAGTGAAAGCAGCAATCCCTCTTGCTGTTCTGGCTTTTGGGATAGCTGCGCAGCCTGCATTCGCTCCATAAGATGCACACACATTTCCCCTTACTTTTTAGGAGAGAAAAAGTGAGTCTTATAGAGCAAAAAATATGGTAACTTAAAATAGATTAAAGATGGTTGAACTCTAACAAAACATGTTATGTTATGGCAGTGAACAAATGATGAGAAATTGAAGTACAATGGTACCTTGGGTTACATATGCTTCAAGTTACAGACTCCACTAACCCAGAAATAGTACCTCGGGTTAAGAACTTTGCTTCAGGGTGAGAACAGAAATCGCACAGTGGTGGCATGGTGGCAGTGGGAGGCCCCATTAGCTAAAGTGGTACCTCAGGTTAAGAACAGTTTCAGGTTAAGAATGGACCTCCGGAACGAATTAAGTTCTTGATCTGAAGTACCACTGTTACGAGTGGACAGGAAGTCGTGTCTATAGAAAAAGAACATTTTTATTTAAAGATTTTGAGATTATGATTTGATGTATCAATTTTCTTTTGTTTATCCATGTTGATGGATATTTGCTTTTTTCTTTTTGGTGTATGTTAAAGTGAAAAATAAATTATACCAAAAAAAAAGTTAGACAGACAGCAGTGTCAGGAGGCCTTCATTGTGAATAAGCAAGCTTTCAGCCACCTTGGCATGGCACATTTTAATTCAAAGATTATTATTATTATTTTCTGAAGCAGAAGGCACCAAGCTGCCTCTTTTGCCTCCAGCAAAGTGAAGGATGATTCCCCCAGGCAGCACCTAGAGGATTTAAAAATTATTATAACCCACCCAGAAGGTTTATAATCCAGTGGCCTGAGTGGCTGGAACTGAAGACCACAGAAAAGGAGAAAGTTTCTGTGGTGCGCATGTATAACCCAGTGATTCCCACATGGTGTGTTTTGAAGCATGACTGAGATGTGCTTTGAAAAATCAATAAGTGTCAGCCTTCATATGCCTGGCTCAGATATCAGGCCCGCTCAGTTCAGGAGCACATACTCCCAGGTAAGCAAGTGTGTATGCAATTGTAACCTCAGCTGTTGTCACTGAGGTATCTGATCCACTTTGCCCTTCTGAGCAGTGGGACTTTGGGAAAGAATGATCTCCCTTTTGTTAATCTATGAGCAAAGAAATGAGAGACAGAAGCTGCAGTTGCAGAACACCAATCCACAGCACTGGAATTTCTCTGGGGGAAAGTGAGCATGCCTGAGACAAGTCTTCTAGTATACCCACAATGCTTTGCAGGGAGAGCAGACCCCTGGCTTGTGTGCTTGCCTGACTTTCTTTCCAGCTGGTTAGCATTTTAATGGTAGCACAGAAAATGTTGAGTTGAGGGCAGAGGAGTACAAAAATCTAGGGCACATTCTGTCAGATGAGCATCCTTGGGGATGATTTGGGGAAGGGGTAACACCAGTCCTAATAGCAGTGGATACACGGGATGAACTTGTGCTGTTGGGTTTTATATTAGCTTGAACAATTTGCCCACAGGGCTTAGCAAGTACACGTGGAAGAAAGTTAGTTCTGGAGCCTCACAGTTTCATGTAGGGCAGCCACTTCCAACCTGATGCCCATACCTTCCAACATTCTGCATGAAAATAGGGGCATTCTGTTGTCTTATAGGAATTCTGGACTACATTGCCCATCAGCCTCAGCTAGCTGGGGCTGGCAGGCACTGATGGGTGTTGTAGTCCAAAAAATCTGAAGAGCATCTGGTTGGTGAAGGCTGATGCAGGTCTTTTGGCCAGAGCTCATATAGACAGATGTTTACATTTTACACAGACAGATGTTTGATGGAAAGGAATCTTTACCCTCATTTTGCAGCTTAGCATTTCAGGAAAAGGAAAGGAAAAAAGCTTCACTGCTTTAGAGCTGAGGTATTCAATTATTGTAATGCCCCTTTTTATAGCTTCCATTTTTAACAGCCTATTGTTTTAAGATTCACCACTGAAAATTAAAGTACACTGTGTCACATTCACTCCACCCTCTCCACATTTCACTATGCAATTAGTAGCTGTATGTTCCCTTTCCTGGGGAGGAAAAGTTATATGGGTGGGCTAGAATTTTCCATGAGGATTTGATTGTTTTCTGGAACTCAACCTGCCTAAAGGCAAGAAAGCATTTGGGGGTACATTGAATGTTCCCTTTCGTTTGACCAGCTCTGTTGCTGGGGGGAGGGGGGTGGAACTGGAATCAATGGGGAAATCTCACCTGTGGCTTTGTTTTGTTGCAAGGAGGGATCTGGATACCCATCTGTGATTTCACTGCAGATCTGTAGCTGATGTGCCATGGTCCTGAACCCTGGAAATACTGGGCTTGGGTGGTAGATTTGTGGAATCAATTGCTTGTGGAATCAGCTGCAGCGTCCTCAGTTTGGGGTTGAAATGATCTGGACTTTCTTGGAGGCATCTAGGCCAGGGGTGGGGAACTGGCACCCTTCAGAGTTGGACTACAACTCTCATTATATCTGACCATCAGCCATGCTGCCTGGGAATGATGGAAGTTGGAGTTCCAACATCACCTTGGGGGATCACTTCCTCCCCTTCCCTCCTCTAGGCCCTGGAAAACTCTGATTATGTTATCAGGGATCCTCTGGAGCCTAGAGCCTAGAGGGACCTGATCTTGCAGCACCTATTTCAGTTCAACAGAGTAGGGCTGTCTATATGTTTTCCTGTACATGCGCTGATGTTTGTGTGAATGATGTACGTACATGCATGTGAGTTGGGATGCTACCCCTGCACTGCCTTCCCAGCTTCAATAGCGTTGCTACTCACTAGAACTGGGCTGGGGCAGGGCAGGGTAGTGGGGCAAGGGTAGGGCAAAGCACCAGTTTGACAGCCATGCCGGATGTGGGTCTGCCTGTGCCTGCTGCCACCACAACCTTTTGCCACCACTGCCCCACCTCACTGCAGTCCCAACAAGCATTGTTGCCACTGGGAAGGCTGTGCAGAGGCAATGTCCCCCGCTATAGGTCACAGCTGTATACATGTGGCCGAATTTAAAACTCAGCCTGTGTACTACATTCCTCAAAAATATGGTGAACACACTGGGCGTATGCATGAGCCGCACCTGCTTTGAATAGAGCTGGGTGAGAGTGCATGCAGCATTCCTTGAATTCTCATTTTGAGTGTCAGCTGACCAGCTCCTGTTCCCCACATTGCCTAACTAGACTTAGCGTTGCATAGTTTATTCTGCATTTTCAACTGCTTTGTATAATTTATTTTCCTAGGCATAGAGAAGGGTGAGAAGCTCTGTTCCTTGACCTCTTGGCTCAAAATTCTTCTTGGTGAGATTTAATGAGGCTTTGCAAACAATGCATCTTCCAAATCCCAGGAGCTAGGAGCTCGTTTTTTGTTTTTGTTATTTTTAAAAAACATAGCTGCCTTTGGAATCCGTGTCCAATGCCATATTCTCTTCATGCTCTGTTTGATATATCTCTTTCTCCTCTCTCTCACTGGCAAGCGCCTGCCTCGTTCCTTTTTAATGGAATGGGCCCTCCACCCGTCCACCTCATACCCAGCTGGAGGCAGGGAAATTGTATACTAGCCCTCCCAGGAGACCTGGCTGTGTGAGTCCCTGAGGTCCCTCCAGCCACCCTTTGGAGAACCCTTCTTCTTTCTCCCGCTATTGGAGAGAGTTGTTTCCAAATAGGTTTCTCTGATTCTAAATGCTGCCAAAACGTGCCTGAATTAATGAGCAATTTACATGCAGATTCCCTGTAATTATGTTAAAGGGCTGGCCCATAAAAAAAGAGGAGACCAGAGGCTCAGGCTGAGATTAGCAACTCAGCCAGTGTCTCTCCAGGGGTTGTGTGGAATGAGAATGGAGAGTTTGGGTTTCTAGTGGCTGTCTTGTAACGTCATAGCATGCTTCTAGAGAGGAGTGATTTTGATCTCTCTGCATGCATGAAAATATGATTTGGGTGTGTGTGTGTGAAACATTAGCCCTGTTCAGGTATTCACCTCCACACATCCCCAAAAGGCATGGAGGGAGAAGCTGGCCCTCATGTCCATGCCCCCCTCCCTGCTGACTGCAGTCTTGAGCAGAATTTCTGAGGGTTGAATGTGCTTAGAATGCCGTGTGTGATCAAGACCCTGTAGGATCAGCGTTTGGCCACATGAAGATTCCCGCTGCAGATCTCCCCTGCCCCCTCAACACAGGAATGTCTGGAGTGACGCTACTTTCCCCTCATCTTCTGAGAACACATGGAGGTGAACACCTCAACAGGACTAGTATCTTGTTATGCATCCTAGATCCTGGTTCAACATTTCATTCTACCTGCCTGCTGCTATTCAGTTCAGTAACAGAACCTACTCTCATTGTTATGAAGAGAGAACTAGAAATTTGGGGGCTGTACCTGCAAAATGTCCAGGTCTCTCAGTAGTAATTTGCAAAACATTTTCACCTTAGCTTTCATGGAAACAGACAGTTATTGTTGCAGACATCCACCATTCAACTGGCATTGCAACAGGTGCACTCATGGGCATTATTTCCTGCTCATGTAGACACACAAGACAGATGAGCATCCTTAGGGACCTGAACGCTCTCCTGGCAAACAGTGTTTGGTACAGGAAGCCAGTCATTCAAGGGACCCTGGCTACAGACTGGATGACTGGATTTCTTTTGCATGACAGTGTTAATGAAAATGTTTCCTCTCTGGGAAATGCACAGGACTACATTTTTGTAAGGTACTTTTAAAAAACCAATTTAGCCTATTTTGCTAAAGCCTGTCCATTAAATGGAGCCATTTCAGCTATGACATCCTTAGCATCCTTAGTGATAAATGAACATGGTAAGATGACATCAAATCTTAAGCAACATTCAGAGATTGGCAAACATTTGGGGCCTTTGGGCACCTTTGGAATTTTGAGAGTCTGTCAGGGGCACTACCACCCTGGCCACTGCCAGGGGGTTGAGTAAAAGTCTGATTCAGTACAATGAACATTGATCCTCTTGAATTTGCATGATTTTGCATGGAGACTCCAAAAAGCCAACAACAAATTAAGGTGTACATTCCTTCCATAGTTCACACCCACACACCAGATATGGTGCTTGCCAGCAGCTCAGAAACATTGATTCAAGATACGGATCCTCCTGGTTTTTACATAGGGTAACAAAAACAGCACTGACCCATCACCAAGAAGCAGAAGACATGGCAAGCCAGGCAGAAGCTTCAGGGCTGCTGCTGAGGTGCTCTAGTAGCTGCACATAAGGCTACTTGGGAGGAGGGGGAAGCATGTGGAAGTGCCAGGAAGAAGCCAGGAAGCTGTGTGGCTTCCAGCTCTTATATAAGCTCCTTGTCTGAGCTGCTTCATTGCTGATGTAACCACTCCCTTATACACACCACATTTCAGTGCTCCTGAACAAGGAATCACTTCACTTTCTCCCCTGATCCTCTTCCCATCTACCCTCTTGGTCATTCTGCTTTCTATTCAGCTGTTTGGGTGCTAATCTGAGGTTTGAAATGCACATAGAGCTGAAACAGGAAGTGGGAAAGAGCACCACTTTTCCAACTTCCTCCTTTAGCTCTATGAACTTTTCAAGGTGGAAAAAGGGTAAACTTATGTACGAGCCCTGATGCTTAAAAAACAAAACAAAACAAAAACAAAAACAGCTTCAGAAGCAGAGAATTTAGAGTGGAGAAGCAGCAGGGGGAGGAAGTGCTTGACCCTTTTTCACCCTCAATTTTTTTTATCCAAAATGATCCTCAACCACTTTCTTCAGCATGAATCTCCAGGGGCTGCTTTGGGAGGATGATTTGGACAAGGCAAGCTGCTGAAGGGTTAAGCACCCCTAATCTCCACTGCATTTCTGCAACATTCTTTGTGCCATGGCTGCTTTCGTGAAAGAAAAATATAACCCTAAACTGAGCTCTCTTACACGTTTTGCACATGTAATGTACTGATGTTCTTGAAGGCTCACAAATCTGAGCTCTGAGAGATGAGTCTCAGGAGCTTGGGATACTCACCTCAGAGACTCTGCAGATTCTTCTCTGACTCTAATTTCAATCAGAGCAATCTGCTACTTTCTTAACTGTTGGGTTCAATAGGTAGGGCAGCTTTGGAAGGGGACCCTGAGTTCAAAACATTGGTGAAATAGTGGGTCTATCAGACCTGCATAGAGTGTTTCTTCTTCCTGGAGTGAAAATAGATCAAACCTATCCATTCTGAAGGAAATCAGCCCTGAGTGCTCACTGGAAGGACAGATCCTGAAGCTGAGACTCCAGTACTTTGGCCACCTCCTGAGAAGAGAAGACTCCCTGGAAAAGACCCTGATGTTGGGAAAGATGGAGGGCACAAGGAGAAGGGGACGACAGAGGACAAGATGGTTAGACAGTGTTCTTGAAGCTACCAGTATGAGTTTGACCAAACCGTGGGAGGCAGTGGAAGACAGGAGTGCCTGGCGTGCTCTGGTCCAGGGGGACATGAAGAGTCGGACACAACTAAACAACAACAACAAAAAACCAAAACCCAAAACCCTTAATTGTACCTTTTTCATCACCTGTCTTATGCTGTCATGGACAATCTCTATATCTTGCCCAAGCTTTCTCCTTCTCCAAGAGATACAAACTGGGATTCATTATAAATTAGGTTTTATTTCACCCCAGTCAAACACCCAGCTTGGCACCCTCACGGACATATTTGCATACATACGCACACAGAGGCACCCCTCACCCAGAGCAAAAAAACCCTGCTGGTTATTCCCCCTCCTCCCCGTAGCTATGGCTGTTTGACAACATCAGTGAGGACATCATATGCTTTCTGGACTAGTCATTGAGTGTGCCCAAACATTTGATTGCTTTCAATGGGTCAATGCTTTCTCCTGGATACATTCCCAAAGCACACTCCCCCTTTAGGCTCAGTTTGAGATCTGTTACAGCCATATTTATTTCAAATGTAAAATGAGGTGTTGATTGAGTGTGTTAATATCCTTAAAGTGTTTTTTTTGTGTTCAATATGCTCCTTTGTCTCTCCTGAGCTTACTGTCTGTTAGTTTGAGTGCATGGCTCTGTTTTCCCTAGGATTCCAAAAGACATAAAATAAGTTATCTGTTTCATTTCTATTTCATTTCTAATTTGCATACCACCCTTTCTATATGACTATGCAGAGTTTACAAGCTGAAAAAACAACAAAATATACAACAAAGTTCACACACCTTATAACAACCTGATCCAATATAAAAAGTCATAATAAAAACATAACTTTAACATAGACAGCTTTTATCAAATAATGTTGAATAATCCATTAGAACATAATAGTACACAATAAAATTAAATAGCAGCAAATAACAATTAAACAGAAATTCACTCTTTTGCAATAAATTACTAAACCATAATCAATAAAAATAACAATGTCACAATGCATAAAATACTACAATATATACTTTGTTGTTGTTTAGTCGTTTAGTCGTGTCCGACTCTTTGTGACCCCCTGGACCAGAGCATGCCAGGCACTTCTGTCTTCCACTGCCTCCCGCAGTTTGGTCAAAACAATACATACAAAACCATGTAAAAGGATCAAACTGAGAAACAAAGTCACACACCTTATAAAATTATTTTAATAGAGTAGCATCATAGCATGCTGCATGGGGCATGATCTATTACAAATTAAAGAATTCTGTTCCAAATTTGCTTTTTGCACAGTTCACATTGCCTGAGCTGAGAAAGGCCACAGCTCTCTGGGGGAGCATCTGCCTTCATGCGAAAGGTTACACTGGAGATTCACTGCCTGTCAGTGTAGACAGTACTGAACTCATAGAATCATAGAATAGAATCATAGAATCATAGAATCATAGAGTTGGAAGAGACCACAAGGGCCATCGAGTCCAACCCCCTGCCAAGCAGGAAACACCATCAGAGCACTCCTGACATATGGTTGTCAAGCCTCTGCTTAAAGACCTCCAAAGAAGGAGACTCCACCACACTCCTTGGCAGCAAATTCCACTGTCAAACAGCTCTTACTGTCAGGAAGTTCTTCCTAATGTTTAGGTGGAATCTTCTTTCTTGTAGTTTGGATCCATTGCTCCGTGTCCGCTTCTCTGGAGCAGCAGAAAACAACCTTTCTCCCTCCTCTATGTGACATCCTTTTATATATTTGAACATGGCTATCATATCACCCCTTAACCTCCTCTTCTCCAGGCTAAACATGCCCAGCTCCCTTAGCCATTCCTCATAAGGCATCGTTTCCAGGCCTTTGACCATTTTGGTTGCCCTCCTTTGGACACGTTCCAGTTTGTCAGTGTCCTTCTTGAACTGTGGTGCCCAGAACTGGACACAGTACTCCAGGTGAGGTCTGACCAGAGCAGAATACAGTGGCACTATTACTTCCCTTGATCTAGATGCTATACTCCTATTGATGCAGCCCAGAATTGCATTGGCTTTTTTAGCTGCCGCGTCACACTGTTGGCTCATGTCAAGTTTGTGGTCAACCAAGACTCCTAGATCCTTTTCACATGTACTGCTCTCAAGCCAGGTGTCACCCATCTTGTATTTGTGCCTCTCATTTTTTTTGCCCAAGTGCAATACTTTACATTTCTCCCTGTTAAAATTCATCTTGTTTGTTTTGGCCCAGTTCTCTAATCTGTCAAGGTCGTTTTGAAGTGTGATCCTGTCCTCTGGGGTGTTAGCCACCCCTCCCAGTTTGGTGTCATCTGCAAATTTGATCAGGATGCCCTTGAGTCCATCATCCAAGTCGTTGATAAAGATGTTGAATAAGACCGGGCCCAAGACAGAACCCTGTGGCACCCCACTAGTCACTCTTCTCCAGGATGGATGGGCAATGGTCTGGCTTGCTATGAGGCAGCTTCCCAAGTCCTTGTGAGCTGATGTCTACAGTAAGCTTTTTGCTCTGATCCCAAGAACCCCTGTATAAGACATCTGCCAGAGAGGAGTGGCACTCCAGCCCTCTGCCTGTAGGATTGCTGGGCTTTCAGTTGCAAATGAATGGTTCTGCCTTGCAACAGGAATTTAGACTACAGCCAAAATGAAATGCTGCAGAATTTTAAAACTGGGCAAAATTTTTAGGTGGTGAGTTTTCGACATTTGAAACATTTCAATGTCACTTGTCAAGCTTGAATTTGAAGGATGTTCAAAAAACAACAACACAAGACTTGTGGAATTTAACTGACTGATCTGTCTTTTCCTTCTCCCTTCCTCCTACGATCTAATCCCAAAGCCCCCCACACTCAAGAACACTGCAGGGGCAGAAATCAGCCTCCAATTAGAAGAATATAACATTCACATTCTTGCAAGCAGTTTAAAGGGACACTCGTTTGCTTGCCATTCCTCTTCCCTCCTCACAAAATGATTCAGCTCTAGTTTTGTGTAGATGGCCTTTAAGATGTGGATGAAAGCATATTAACAGGCCTCGAGTCCTGCATCAGTCCAAAAAAGTAAGAAAGCCCAGCTTCCTCTTTCCCCACAGCAGCCAGTCTGATGCCCCTGGAAAGCTAGCATGAAAGGTGCAAAGTCCACAACAGTCCTGCCCAGTTGTTTGTCCTGAACATTTGGTAATCAGAGATAAACGGCTTCTGAACATGGAGGCTTCACTGCTGGAGGTTCCAGGGCAAGGTGTGAAGGTGCATGAAGACTTCTACCTTTCTGAGGAGTTATGTCTGTAACATGCCGGAGGGAAGCAGGGCATAACTTGGAATAATGTGTCTGCAAAATGCAGCATCATGCTGCCACCTGTCTGTGGTTAGCATGTGCTGGAACCTTACTGCTGGATGCCTAGGAAAGAAAGAGGGGGGAAACATCCCAGTATTTGAAGGGATGGCTGTGTGCACACCACAACTTTCCACCAAAGAATCCTGGGAGCTCTAATTTACTCCCCACAGAGCCACAATTCTCAGCACCCTTACAGACCACAGTTCCCAGAATTCTTTGGGGGAGGTCACGTGTTTTCGATGTGCTTTAAACATACGGCATGCACACAGCCAGAAACTCAGTTGCAGGAGCCTGAAGTTGGTGGTCATCACTGCTTCCTGTGGGAGGGAGTTCCATAGTTTAACTATGCGCTGCTTGATGAAGGACTTTTTTGTGTCTGTCCTGAAACTTCCAACTTCTGTTTCCTTGAAGGCCCACAATTTCTAGAGCTATAAGACAGTGAGAAAAACTTTCCTCTCTCTGCTTTCTCCATGCCATGCATAATTCTGTAAGTTTCTATAATGTCACCTCTTACTCAATTTTTCCCTAAACGAAAGAATCCCTGATGTTGCAACTTTTTTCTCACAGGGGAATTGCTCCGCCCCCTTGATCATTTCAGTTGCCCTTTTCTGGACCTCTTCCAACCCTAGGATATCCGGCAGACATAATTGTACATAGTTTTCCAAATGCAGTCGCAACACAGATTTATATAATGACATTCGTGATATTGGCAGTTTTATTTTCAATTCATTTCCTATTGATTTCTAGCCTGGAGTTTGACTTTTTCACAGCTGCCACCCACTGGCTCAACATCTTCACTGAGGTATCCACTGTGACACCAAGATCTCATTCCTGGTCAATCACCACAAGTTCAGACCCCAGAAGCAGATATGTGGACTTCAGATGCTTCGCCCTGACATGGATAGCTTTACACTTGTTTACGGTACATCAGATTGCATTTGCCCATTTAGCACATGTTTACTCCATTTGGAAAGGTCCTTTTGGAGCTCTTCAAAATCTTTTTTTGTTTTAACAACCTTGAGCAATTTAGTATCATCAGCAAACTTGACCACCTCACTGCTCAGTACTAACTCTAGAGCAGGGGCCAGCAAACTTTTTCAGCAGGGGGCCGGGTCCACTGTCCCTCTGACCTTGCGGGGGACTGGACTATATTTTTTTGGGGGGGGAAATATGAATGAATCCCCATTCCCCCCAAATAATCCAGAGATGCATTTTAAATAAAAGCACACATTCTACTCATGTAAAAACACCCTGATTCCTGGACCATCTGCAGGCTGGAGTGTGAAGGCGATTGGGCCGGAATTGACCCCCGGGCCTTAGTTTGCCTACCCGTGCTCTAGAGCAAGTTAAAAAGCACAAGTCCTGATTCTGATCTTCGGGGGGGGGGGGGACTCCACTGTCTACCTCTCTTCATTTGGAGAACAGTCCATTTATTCCTACTCTCTGCTTCAGCATACCTGAAGAAGTGTCTCCACCCCCTCTGTTCAATCCGGACACTGAGGTCCAGCTCCGAGGGTCTTCTGTTGGTTCCTCACTGTGACAAGTGAAGTTACAGAGAACCAGGCAGAGGGCCTTCTCAGTTGTCGCACTCTCCCTGTGGAACGCCCTCCCATCAGATGTCAAGGAGATAAAGAACTACACAACTTTTAGAAGACATCTGAAGACAGCCCTGTATAGGGAAGTTTTTGATGTTTGACATTTTTTAAAAAAAATATTTTGCTGGAAGCAGCAAAACATTATTATTTCTGCTACTTAACCAGTTCCTGGTCTACAGGAGGATCTCTCCTCTTTTTCTATGGGCTAAACTTGCAGATTCTCCCTGCAAGAGTTGATTGGGTTCCTGCTGGTTTGTCTTCATTGTGACTGCTAGATAAATGTAGATAATGTGCTACATTTTGCTTAAACTCTTGAGAATTATGTGAAAAGGCTCTGAAGGGCAGACGATTAAATTGAAAAGACCTACCTCTCACATCTACAGCCACAATGAAGCCACTCCACCAAGGAGTGGTTAAAATGAGAAGAGGTTCTCAATTTTGCCTCTATACTGAAGTGGCTTCCAGTGGGCCACAGAGGTGAGTGGAATCTCTTTTCCAATTTCACCATCTTGTTGTATGTCATCTTGTTGTATGTCATCCAACTGTGCTCAAAGGCCCCTCATCTCTTTTAGAGGTACGATTGACTGTAAATTCCACAGTGGATTCAACTCCCTGGTGAGGTAAAGGGAAAGACTTGTCAGTTTTACCTCTCTTGCCTTTGCCTTCTTTTCAAACAATTCTTGCAGGTTCAGCAAGATGCTGTGCATTGTCTACTCCCTGTTTTCAGGAGTATAAAACTGACTTTCCATTTACCTTCAGGGAATCTAGAGGAGCTCTTTTGCCATAGATACAATATTGACACTTAGTGGTTAATTTTATCCAGTGCTTTTTTTTTCTAAAAAAATGTTTAGGGGTACTCTCATTTTCCTACTTTTATTGAAATACTGCCCCTCAATGAGGCCAAACTTAGATTCACAAAATGTTTAGAGGTATGCGTACCCCTGTGTCCTCCCAGAAAAAAGCACTGATTTTATCTCTGGATGAGAAGAACAGCTTGTCAGTTTCATGCTCTTCTTGCAGATCTCTGCACTTGAGTGAGCGGTTGCACATTCAAGTGCTACTCTTGGACTGTAGTTTGCAAGAGCTGCACCTTCATCCTTGATAATACGTTGTTCTTATGAGAACATGAGAAAGGGACAAATGTTCCTGAGAAAAGAGGACAAATTATTATTATTATTATTATTATTATTATTATTATTATTATTATATCCCACCCATCTGGCTGGGTTTCCCCAGCCACTCTGGGTGGCTCACAGCATATATAAAAACACAACAAAGCATCAAACATTAAAAAACAGAATATCCTATACAGGCAAGAAACAAAACAAACCAATAAATCAATATAGAAAGATGGAAAGAAAATCTTTACAGAGTAAAAAGTACTCATATAACATAACATAATATAATATAATTATTAAAAGAAAGAGTTTTACTGACAATCCCTGCAAAGAAGTGACAATGCAGGATCTCAGTAGCGGATGGAGCTGCCATCATTCTTCATGCACAGCCTCAGTGAGACATTACAGAAATAAACAGCCTCAAGGGATGTCAGGATATGCTGAAAGACAGGAAGAGGAACAAAACAAAACAAATGATGATTGACAGGAAAGAAAGGGGAAGCAACGGGACAGCACAACCCACGGGGAAATCAGATCAGAGCAAGAACGTCTAAATACAGAACCACATCAGAAGGATTCACAGAGGGGCTGGTGCAGGGTGCATGAACAACAATGCAGGGTATATGTTTTGTGCCTCTAGGACATGCCAGTGGGAAACAATATCAGACGGCTCAAGGGGGGAGAATATGTGGAGCCCGTCTAGTGTAGTGCTTATCTCAGCCTAATCTACCATAGTTGTGAGGCTAAAATGGATAGCAGGCAAAACATAGACGACACTGAGAGTCCTTTGGAGGAAGTGTGGGCTGTGCAATATATTAAATAAAATAATGATGCAATGCAGTTGATCAGTTGTGAAAAAGGAATGTGATCTGTCAATCAAATACATTAATTTCCATTCTATTATTTATTATTTTACTGTAGCATATTGCAGTCTCCGACCTATTATTTTCCTGCCCAGATTTACTTTGTGAGCCATCAGGTGCTGCAATGAAGTCAGCACTAATAAGAACCAGAGTCACAGGGTTCCTGCTCTAAGGAATAAGCCTGTGCCCAACCTCTACATGTGCTCTGTAACTATGAAGCCTTTATTGTATTCATTGTCCTAAAGCAGGCTTCCTCAACCTCAACCCTCCAGATGTTTTTGGCCTACAACTCCCATGATCCCTAGCTAGCAGGACCAGTGGTGAGGGATGATGGGAATTGTAGTCTCAAAACACCTGGAGGGCTGAGGTCGAATCCACCCCAAGTGCCAAATAATGATATATCAAAACAGGCGAGGTTCCAGTTGTATCCACAGGATGGCAGCATACAACTGTTAATGGATCCTACTTTCATTCAAGATACTCTAGTTTCCCCTTCTACCATTCAACAGGCAAATTATGACCAGGTGGCTGTTTTGGGAGAGCACCTGACTTTTGCAATTATTTCCCCACATCTCTTCTTCCAGGGTTGATGCAACATTTTTCAACAGATTTTGGATCAGAAACTCACTGTTTCAATAAATGAAATGTTGGGTTATACACACAATCTGAAACCTACTATTACACCTGATAGCTGCCCCCGACTTCCAGGGAAGATGGCGCCGGGTCAAGTCTCAGCTGAGTCTCTGCTGAGTGAGTAGGAGCTCTAATGATCAAATTACCCTGATAAAAAGGCTCAACCTTTGAAAATATCTGCCAACTTTTATCAGTAAAGGACTCCGGGAGCTGTCGGGTAGACTTTTAAACCTCCCCTCCCTTTTAAAGCTACTTAAATCAACTTTGAACCACCTCCCTTGAAAAGCCCATAAAGCTGTGGGTTGGATAAAATAGCCCCATTTATTTCTGAGTACGACCTGGATGGTCGCCAGATTCTGTGTGCAAATCTGTAGACGCAGACCATCACCCAACTCAAAATAGTCCGGCATGAAAATCCCCAAACTCGGTTCCATGGGTGACTCTGAGTCAACTCCCTGGGATAGTTTATTGTTGCACATTGTATCTAAATGTATTGTTATACATTGTTTTAATTGTCTGTTTTAACCATATTTGCACATCAGTTTCTAATGCTGTGAGTGTCCTCTATTTCAGAGGCTTCTACTCTGCAGCCTCTTATAGTTGTTTTAACTGTGAGTCTTTTAGTTCTTAACGCTCTTACAGTTGTTTTAACTGCATGTTTTTATTTGTTTTAAGTTTTTATCTGTTTTAATTATCAGTTTTTATCCATCCATTATCAGTGTTTAATCTTGTATTTTATTCAGATGTTTTATCCTATGCTTATTTCTTTGTCCTTATTTGCTCCAACATTTATCAGTTAAAAAAATCCTAACTGCTATTTTATTTATATGTTTGTTTGTTTTTTATCCTGGTCTGTGACCGTAATAAAGTTCACCTGATAGCTCCCTGGACACCAGATCAGAAATACTGCACAATAACTAATGGCACTGTCCTGCAGAACTCCAAATGTTTAAGGTTTTTGTTTTTGTTTGGTTTTTTGTCATATTCCATAGGATAACAAAGAAGTACCATCACACAACTGTAAAAACTGACAGCTGAATCTACAGCAGATTGTGAATTAAATGTGGGGTGGGAGTATCATCACACATTGCAATGATTTGTTTGTTTATACAGTTTCTACTCTTTTATCATAAGGTCCCAGGGTGGGTTACAAGTCACGGCAACGAAATGTACAAGTACATAATATAAAATGATTGCATTTTGTAATGGAAGAGCATTCCTATAAATGCAAGTGATTTTGCATTTAGTAATTTGCAGAATGTTTGTGAAGCTTAAGAGACAGATAGATTTTCTAGAGCTAACTTGCACTGTGCCAACGAGAGAAGAGGGTCCTTCATTGCTTCTTACCAATGGTACCAATCTGAATAAAATATTGAGGGCTGCCCCCCTGTAGGTCACTGGAAGGAAGGACAGAGGGCGGAACCAAGTGAGCTAGTGCCTTTTCTCCTTACCATCCAGACAGTGCATAACAGAGAGGTGCCAGGGCTGAAACCTGCCTCCCAGGGTTGCTTCTGTACTGCTCCTGGCAAAATCTCCCACTTCTACCCATGTAACTGGCAGGTTACATTATGTTCCATGTGGGATGTAACACTGTGGGAGGTATTCAGTGTAAGTTCTACTCATAATAGTCTGATTGAAATTAATGTTAATTTGGGGCCTTAATTTCAGTGGGTCTACTTTGAGTAAAACTTAGATGACTACAACCTTCACATTGCAAACACCAATAGGATTCAGGTTAGTATGGGTAAACATTGCAGATGTTACTGCATATAACTGAAGGACTGTGGAAAACTTGATACTCAACATATAAATGGCAACTTTGGATGCCAACTCCCATCAGTCCCAGAACCAGCATGGCCAGTGGCCAGTGATGTTGGAGTCCAACAGCACCTGGAGGGCCATAGGCTCACCACCAGTCCTGTAGGAGCACAAAGTGTGATATTACCTGTGCCTTTCTTTTTGTTGGCAGCCTAGACATGGCTGGCAAAATAATTGATTGAGCAGAATACATTGCGTTTGGGACAATTATTCATACCTGGCTGGAGGAAGGGTAAATGGAGTTTCGGAGTACCGTGGTACCTTGGTTCTCAAACGCCTTGGTTCCCAAATGCCAAAAACCCAGAAGTAAGTGTTCCAGTTTTTGAACGTTTTGCATAAGATGAATGTCTGATGTGGCAGTTGGCTATTGTTTCTGGGGCACCTGCACCAATCAGAAGCTGTGCCTTGGTTTTCGAACATTTCAGAAGTCAAACAGACTTGTGGAATGGATTAAGTTTGGTGCTTTTGTTTTGGCTATTTATTTTGCATTTTTGATTTTGAGGCTTTTTCGGTTAATTTGTTTTTGTGACTGTGTGGAACCCAGTTCAGCTACTGATTTACTGATTGATTGATTGATTGATTGATTGATTGATTGTGTGACTGCGGAAATGGATAAAAGCCTCCCATCCAAACAATGACTATCATCAGTGCAGGTAAAAAAAATAAATTTTAATTTTTATCTACAATACTGTCTTATTTATTTTATAATACAGTACTTTGATTATTGCTTTCATTTTATGGATCAATGGTCTAGACTTGGGAAGCTTTCCTTTGAGGGCTAGATAAGAGCACCTTCATGAGAACCTGTTTGCAGGAGGACAGAAGTGGCTGAGCAGTGCAGCTATGTAAGTCAACTCAGGCTGAGTTCCCTGATTGGTGCTTCCATCTATTGCTATTGCCCATCTTGCCCAAGGATCAAACATCAGGTTCAAGCCCAGCCCACTTATTAGTTAAGATGGGCATTTGTCCAGAATATATGATCTATGGCATTTCAAATTCTGCAGAAGGGTGTGTATGTGTCAAATAGGCTGATAGAGCCACAACTGAATATGGGGTCTTCTGTGTGCAAGACAAGTGCTCTTAGATTCTGAGCTGCTTCTCAGATTTAACTGAGAAGTTTTAAAATGTGAAGTAATTGCAGCCATTCATTTAATCCCTTTGGTTAACCTGTGTTGGTCTCCAACACTCAACTAGACATGCCCTGGTCAATTTAAGCCGTGTCTCATGCTAAGGCAGCCATCTTATGCTCACATACTTGGGAGTAAATTCCAAGGAGCACAGCAAGGTTTACCACCCAAGAAACTTGTGCAGCACTGAGCTGTATGTACAATACAGCTATCAATTATGGGGCTGCAAGTTTGATTCATTCAAGCAGCAAAAGGGTTGCAGACACGATAGAGCAGCCAGAGAAATCCTTTTGGCACACTTCCAATTGCTGCTACTGCTAAATTCCCCTTCTATATCTGAAGCAAAACACTTAAGAATCAAGGAGGCCAAGATACTTTCCATTGGCTTGCTTAGTAAGCCCATGTTTTGACTCCATGTGCTAACACAGTTAAAACTACCCCATTATATGATTCCATTTTGTCCTGGTTCATGATCCAACCCAAAGGTTGCACCTTTAAGTCGTATTTATTTCTGTGGCAGAGTGCTCTGCTCGCTTAGTTGGGACTGAGCCCCACTGAACATGAAAGACTTACTTCTTGGTAAACGTACATGGGATTGGAAGTTAGATGTACTTAACTTTGGCTGGATCAGGTCCATGGCTCTGTTTTATGGCTTTTCTTAGGCTCTGCAGCAGCCGAGCTAATTCATCAGGTGGTTATTTCATGTGAAATACCTGCATTTGCTGATAAAAACCTGAGCTAGACAAATCAGTTGTTTCCAGTGAAGTGTGCTGGCTGTGTTGATAGCTATTTCATGATAAATTGAGGGGTGTGGTGTGCTTTTTAAAAAAGAAAAAATGATGAATGGCACTACTTGTTTTTCTGGATTTGAAAAGGAATCCACATTTTGCTGCCTCAGCAGCAGTTTGAGAAGCCAAGATTTGTGGTGACTGTTCAGTTAGGAGTATGACGGGATCAGCAGATCCTAGATCTCGCCACTGGTCATTAAATTATTGTTCCATTCCTTTTGCTCACCCACCTGCTGCCACCTCTGTCTCTCACTTCAGTCTTACTGTACCAAGTTCAGTTCACCTGCTCATCAGTGTGGCCACAAAAGAGTCGGGCACAAGATATTTTAGTAACCTCCCCAGAGTAACAACAGAATAAATCCAGCAATTGGCATGTCTCCGGCCTAGGTCTTGCCCCACCACCTATTGCCTGACCCTTTTCATTGAAGGTTCTAGTGAAAAACATAAAAAAATATATATAAGATCATGGCTACTGTTCACATCACCTCCTGGCAAATAGAAGGGGAAGAAATGGAGGCAGTGAGAGATTTTACTTTCTTGGGCTGCATGATCACTGCAGATGGTGACAGCAGCCACGAAATTAAAAGAGGCCTGCTGTCACAGTCCGGCCTACAGGAGATCGAAGTCCAGGCTGAGGATGTCGGGACCGTGGGCAGAATGGCGGGGTGGGAGCAGGAACGAGAGTCCAGAAGCCAGGGGTCCGAGGGTCAGGAAGCAGGGAGTCATGAAGTCAAGGGTCCGAGGGTTGAGAAGCAAGCAGTCATGAAGTCATTTGTCCAAGGATCAGGAAGCAAGAAGCCAAACGCAGCAAGACAGGAAATGTATTGCTGTGGCAAAGAGCCGAAGGGAAATGCTGACGTTATATCCCTTCCCAGCTCTAGCCACCAGGCACAGTGAGTTACCAATTGGCCTCACCTGTGCAGCCGCGCCTTGCCTCTCCAGAACAAACTTAGGAAGGCCCCAGTCCTGCGAAGCCCTACTGGTCACAGGGAGCGGATCCTGCATGGACTCCTGACACCTGCTTCTTGGGAGAAAAGCAATGACAAACCTACACAGCATCTTAAAAAGCAGAGACATCACCTTGCCAACAAAGGTCCATATTGTTAACACTATGGTTTTCCCAGTAGTGATGTATGGAAGTGATCGCTGAAGAATGGATGCTTCTGAATTATGGTGCTGGACTCTTAAGAGTCCCATGGACTGCAAGAATATCAAAACTATCCATTCTGAAGGAAATCAGGCATGAGTGCTCACTGGAAGGACAGATCCTGAAGCTGAGGCTCCAATACTTTGGCTACCTCATGAGAAGAGAAGACTCCCTGGAAAAGACCTGATGTTGGGAAAGATGGAGGGCACAAGGAGAAGGGGATGACAGAGGATGAGATGGTTGGACAGTGTTCTCGAAGCTACCAGCATGAGTTTGCCCAAACTGCGGGAGGCAGTGGAAGACAGGAGGGCCCGGCATGCTCTGGTCCATGGGGTCACAAAGAGTCGGACACGACTAAACGACTAAACAACAACAAACAACAAAGTGAATGGAGCAAGGATCCTCTGCATGGAAAGCATGTGCTCTTCCACTGGGCCATGGTCCCTTCCGAGGAAGCCCTGCACTAGTGCCATAGCTACAGGGGGACTAGTTGGGGTTTTTGCCCCAGGTGAAGCCACCGGAGGGGCACCAGTAGGGCTCCCAGCCTATGTGTGTGTGTACACAAATGTGCATGTGTGTGGAGGGGAGTGCCCAAGTAGGTCTTTGACCAAGTGAAAGAATGTCTAGTTTCATCCCTGCCCTGCACTCTCAAGCCATTTAGCTCAGTTGGAAAGCATCTTGCTCCTTGCCTGCAGACTCTCAGGGGAAGAGGCTGGGAAGAGCCATACACCCAGGCACTGACAAGCAGAGTGGTGAGTTGACTGTCAGGCCAGCCCCTGGGAGACCAGGGCTCAAATCTCCACTCAGCCACGAAGCTCATGGTGTGACCTTGGGCCTATCCTACCTCATAGGGGTGTTGTGAGGATAAAAAAGGGGGGGTAACCATGCACGCCACCTTGAGAAGTGGCACATGGGAAAATACAAAGCGGAGAGTTGCATCTGCTGCCAGTCTTACTCAGCATAGACCCACTGAAATTGGTAAGTGTGACTATTTTATTTTAAAGTTTCCTTCCTCCCCAAAGAGCTCCCCAAGGAGTGGCAGACAAGTTCTAAAAGCATCTTAAAAACAATTCCAGGATACATGCAGACTGGGAATGAGCTCAGCTTAAAGGGCTGGTTAGAAGAGGCAGGTCTTCTGTGGTGCCCAAAAGACAATATTCTAATATTCAAGGGGATGGCATTCCAAAGGGCAGATGCCACAACACTAAATACTTGATTTCTACTTTGTGTGGAATGTGCTTCCTGATAAGATGTAGAATCATAGAATCATAGAATCATAGAGTTGGAAGAGACCACAAGGGCCATCGAGTCCAACCCCCTGCCAAGCAGGAAACACCATCAGAGCACTCCTGACATATGGTTGTCAAGCCTCTGCTTAAAGACCTCCAAAGAAGGAGACTCCACCACACTCCTTGGCAGCAAATTCCACTGTCAAACAGCTCTTACTGTCAGGAAGTTCTTCCTAATGTTTAGGTGGAATCTTCTTTCTTGTAGTTTGGATCCATTGCTCCGTGTCCGCTTCTCTGGAGCAGCAGAAAACAACCTTTCTCCCTCCTCTATGTGACATCCTTTTATATATTTGAACATGGCTATCATATCACCCCTTAACCTCCTCTTCTCCAGGCTAAACATGCCCAGCTCCCTTAGCCGTTCCTCATAAGGCATCGTTTCCAGGCCTTTGACCATTTTGGTTGCCCTCCTTTGGACACGTTCCAGTTTGTCAGTGTCCTTCTTGAACTGTGGTGCCCAGAACTGGACACAGTACTCCAGGTGAGATCTGACCAGAGCAGAATACAGTGGCACTATTACTTCCCTTGATCT